>NC_083654.1:12443650-13104484 GCF_963576545.1 Limanda limanda | reverse complement strand
CATAAAGCGGCCCCCAAGCCTCCTCCCTTCTTCACATGCCCAGTCATTTCAGTGTTTGTCCAGTGGAGACCTTCCAAGACTTTATTCAGCCTTCAGTGGGGATGAGAGTCAAGTCAAAGTCATGTCTGCTTTCTAGCTGATTCCATAGAGCTTTACTTTCTGCGCCGCACCGCCGTCTTGATCTTGCGCCCGGCGATCGCTGGCTGTCCACCAGGAGAAGCGGTGAAGGTTTTAGCTGCCCTGGAAAAGCAAATGATGTCCCATTATTATCAAAATCAACAGATCGCAAATATACAAAGTAATTAGGGTCATAGCAGATAAATCAATAAGCTGTATTATTTAACCATTAGTGTTGAAGTATTATCAAACACATCAGGAAAATAACTATAAACCTGAAATATGTGAACCCCTTTCAAAAAGATTTTACTACTGAAGCTACAAGATTAAACCACTGAGATGACACTAATTCAACCATCAAATCCCAAATCTGGCCTTTTAGCAAAACGTCTTTCTGTACGTTTAAAGGCGGTATATTGCTTTATTACAGTGAGACCCACTTAGGTGTAAAAATAGATCAAATCTCAATAACCCAACAATTTAAGATAAAACTTGTACATGCAAGTGATACATGTAAGAGCAGAGAGTTGCTCTGTGTGCAACTGCAAAAACAAAACAAAGAGTACAGCTCTCTTACTCTCACAAGGAAACTAAGAGGGTTAACGTACCCAATGTTGAATGCTGGGGGTTGGGCGTTGAAGTTGAATCCACCTCCAGGTGGTGCTGCCTGGGGTGCGATGGAGGGGCTGGCAGCGGGAGCGGGAGAACCAGCGGAACCTACTCCAAAAGTAAACACACCCGCGGTGTTGTTTGTGGCTCCGAATCCACTGGCTCCTCCAAACTGAAAGCCTCCACCTGAAAAATAAAAAGCATATTCACATTAAAAGACAACTATCATTACAAGTACATGTGAGAAATATACATTTATATTGTGAGGATCAGTAGCACATTGTTTTACAGACAGACAACCTAAAAGGAAAAAGGTTATTTGAGTTACTGACCTGGTGCAGAATTTGTAGCTGCCCCAAATACAGGTGTGGAGTTAACCTGCTGTCCAAAGACAGGGGCTGCTTCTGTTTTGGCCCCAAAGGCGGGGGGGGCCTGTGAGGGCGTGGATGAGAAAGAGGTCCCGAAAGATGAGCCAAATGACGGAGTCTGATTGGCCCCAAAGCCTCCAGCTGGAGCTGAGCTGAATACATACGCAGGGGGGGCTGCAGACGGACCTGTGGGAGAAAGATATGAATACATGTTCAGATTAGAAATATAAAATTAAAATTGTATATAATTGAATATATATGATGAAAATATTTCAGTTGTCAATGAAGCCCTGAATGATCACTAAAAAATACAGACCTGAAGATGAGGCAGCAGGGGGAGCTGCTGCTCCAAAGCCGAAGGACGGAGCAGCAGCAGGGGGAGCAGCGGTGGGAGCGCCAAAGATGAAGGACTGAGAGGGAGTTGGGGCTGGGACAGAGTTCAGAGGAGCTGCTGATGGAGCAGGCGCCTGGCTGTCCTGGTTCTGTCCAAAAAGAAGGGCTTTAGCTGGAGGCCCGTCACCGGCGGTTGCAGCGGGCTGACCGAACATGAAAGTGCTGGGAGCTGCAGCCTGCGTGGAGCTGTTACTGTTGCCAAACAGACTGGGGGTCGGGGTCGAGGATGAGGAGGTGGTGGAGCTAGTGGTGTTGTTGGGATAACTACCCATAAAGGAAAATGCTGGTTTTGGAGAAGCAGCAGAATCTGTAGGGAGGAAGAGGGAAATGGGTTTTCTGAAACATTCAAGTCTTCATTTTTAATTTATAGTATTTAAGCAAGTTTGGCCTATCATATTTATTGTTCTTGTGTACTGTATATATAAATAAATTGCATGCCAAACGAAAAGCTTACCATTCACAAATGAGCTACCTATAGCACTTTGTCCGAAGGTGAAGGAGGGCTTTGGGGCCTCTGCAGCAGATGTTTCACTCTTCTCGGCTGGCTTGCCAAAGGCGTACGCGGGTGGAGGTTGTTCTGTTGGAGCACTGGGCTTGCCGAAGGAAAAGCCCCCCGAAGTGGCCGGTGCAGCATCTGCATCCTTACTAGCAGCATCAAATTGGAAGGTGCCTTCCTTCTTTTCCTCTGGCTTCCCGAATGTAAACGTGGGAGCAGCCGGCTCTTTGTCCGTCGGTAAGGGGCCAAACGTCGAGCCACCTTGTGGTGTGGTGGTCGCCACACTTCTCTCTCCCAGTCTCCCAAAAACAGATCCAGCGGTGGTGGTTGTGGTGGTGGTTGCTGATGTTGTGTCATTTGATGACGCAGCACTGTTGCTGTTTCCTTGAGAAGAAACCGCTGCTGTGAAAGAGGATGATGTGGTGGTGTCCGATGTCTTCTCTTCAGGTTTCGACAGTCCAAAAGAGAAGCCACCCTTAGTAGTGTTGCTTTCTGTACTTGAGGATCCAGTTCCAAAAACTATCCCCTCACTGGCTCCGAACTTAAACCCAGAACCTGTGCTAGGCTCTTCTGACTTTTTGTCATCACTAGAGGCAGCTCCAAATTTAAAGCCCTCACCTGAGCTGCCGAATTTGAACCCTGAGGCAATAGCATCGTTAGAAGTGGATTCTGATGAGGAAATTCCAAATTTGATTCCACCTGATGATGATTCTGAAAATACACCTCCAAACTTGAAACCTCCCGATCCAGAGCTTGAGGTACTGTCAGATGAGCCGAACTTAAAACCTCCCGATCCAGAGACTGAGGTACTGTCGGATGTGCCGAACTTGATACCTCCAGAGTTAGAAGAGCCAAATGTGGAGGAGCCGGAAGCGGTTGAACCGAAAGCTGAAGAGAAACAAAAGACATCAAAACCTCAAAAATAAAGTGTGGATTTGATGTATGTCACATTTCAACTTGAGTACTTCTCAGCAACATGTCATCATGCATTAATATCATTTTTCTATAATACAAATAAATCTGAAAATATATATGTATATGCTACTATGCATCAAGAAACAGTTGGAATTTACATCATTAATAAAAGCTGTAAGAAAACTGAAAGTAATATTTTACCTTTGAACGCCACACTAGCTCCAGGTTTGACCGTTTGACAAGCAACACACTGCACATCAGCAGCCTTATTTTCTACAAGACAGACATCACACTCCCAGGCACCCTCTGGTTTCTTGAATTTATCTCCAAACCCTAACACTGGAGCAGTGCTGGCTGAAGATGAATTGACTGAAGCTCCTGCTGATGCTCCTGTAGTGTGGATGATGAAAAGAACATACTTTATTAAACTGGTAATTATCTACTAAAAAACCTTCTAATCAATGACACAGCTCATTTGTATTTCCACATCCAAAACCCACGACTGAGAACTTAAAAATACCAAATTACATAACCATGGTCATGCTCTGATTACCTGGTTTGGCAGTTGTGCAAGCCACACACTTTGTGACCTCGGCCTTGTTCTCTACACAACACGTCTCACATTCCCATGCACCCTCTGGTTTTTTAAACTTGTCTCCAAATCCAATGAACCCTGAGGAAACAGGGGCTGTGGGGGTGGATACAGTCTTAACAGCTGAGAAGGCGGAGGGAAGAGTCAGTGAGGGTTTAAGTCCTGTCCCAGGTTTGGCCGTTTCGCAGGCCACACACTTTACTGCATCAGGTTTGTTAAGAACAAGACACGTGTCACAGTCCCAGGTTCCAACAGGTTTGGAAAACATTGTGCCGAAACCTGTGGAGGTCGTAGTGGTGGAGGTGGCATTCGTGCTGCTATCCATCTCAACTGAGGTCGTGGGTGATGGCTTACTGTCCATAGAATTGGATGAGGATTTGGGCTGTGGGACACTACAGCAAACACACTTTGCATCTGATGGCTTGTTCGGCACCAAGCAGGACTCACAGGTCCAGTTAAGCGGGTTGATATCCCCAAACCCTGTTGATGAAGAGAGGGGGATGGTGGTTGTGGAGGAGGAAAAAGGGGCAGTGGATTGTGTGGAGGTCTGCTGGGCAGAAGTGTCTGAGCCTGAGGAAGGCTGAGCAACAGGAGAGGCAAAACCTGGAGAGAACAGGAGAAGGATTAAAACAATGAATTTGCAGATTCAGTTTTGTGATCATGCAAAAACACAAAGCGTGTAGATGATGCGTCAGTGACTCTAACCAGGAGCTTTGAGAAGATCCAGCACGCTGCCCTGCTTCAGGACCTTGGCAGGTTTAAAGGGTCCTTCAAAATCTTCTGTGCTGTCGTTTGCTGCTGGCTTAACTGTAGAACAGATGACAACAAAAGGGTCAAAACTAACTTCTGTTACAGGAAGAAATCTGAATCAGGCCATATGTGAGAAAACGCTCTTACCCGCTGCTGCTATGGGCGTGGCCAGCTTCCCGTTAGTTATGGAGGAACCTAACTTTGTTACAGGTGCACTAAAGGTAAATCCAGCCTACAAACAGGAAAAGGAAATAAACCTTTTAATAAAATGGAATAAAAATAATTAATGAATATGAAATTGCGAAGAAATAAATAATTTACTTACTGAAGGGGAAAAGCTAGGAGGGCTAGAAGCAGTTGCTTTAACAATTGGGGAGGAAAATGTGAAAGGTACAAAGGGCGGTGTGGAGGCTGTTGGAGGTTCCTGGAAAGAAGTATTAAAATTAGCTAAATGTTGTTTAGCATTTAACAATGCACCTACAATGTAGTAAGAGGAAGCAGTACCTTATTTGCAAATGTTTCTTTAGCGGGAGTGACCGCAGTGATGTTGGAGGGAGTGGAGGTGGTTGGAGCAGAATGAGGGGAGAAGTTGAAGGTGGGTAAGGTCGAGACGCTGATGGGAAGTGAAACGGCCGGAAGGTCTGGCATCTCAACAATCTAAAGTCAGAAATAAGCATGAGTATCACTGGGCTGAGACAACATATTTTATATTGAGAAATTGCACACCCTGAAATGACTCTGAGTGCATTTATCAGGCCGATGATGGAAAGAGATAAAATCATATATGATTATCTCATCTGTATTTATGACTTTTGACTTTATCTGAAAATAAGCCCCGACACTGCCCTGGTATAAAAGTACATTGTATAACTGTGTATAAAACTGATTTACACTGGAAAACTAATTGAGAGTTAAGATATATATAACAGAGAAAAACAGAGGGAAACAGAGTCTCGTGGTTTCTTTACCTCATCCTCCTCGGGGCGTTTTGTGGAGGCTCGTGTAGTGGTCCTCTCTCTCTTCATCTTGCCCCCTCCAGAGCCACCGCTGCTGGCTGCAGGCGTGCTGGACAGAGGATAGGTGGGGCCACTGGAGCCAATTGTGCTGATAGATGGGTAACAAGGGAACAGTAAGTACGACCGAACTTCATAAACTTCACAAAAAGGAGTCAGACATCTGCAAAAGGTTTTAAAATTGTTGTGATTGTCTTGCTTTTCATTTCATTATCATTGTTGGAACTTATTATTACAAAAATGTTGGGAAAATTATCTTGTTTCCATTGGAAATGACAGCAAAAGACAAGATTTTGAACAAAAAATTATAAAAGGAAGCACAGACGACTTGTTGACATTTAATCTACATTGGAAAATAGTTGACAGAAATGCCAGCAATCTTTGCAATAATTATTATTATATCTATTGCTTTTATGGTATCATCACTAATGAATTTCGGTGTATTGATACCAAATCAATCAGACCATCTCTGATAGTGTTGCATCAGTACCTTTGAGATAGACCAAGGGTTGCCCTAGGTTGTTGCGGTGATTGTCTTGTGGGCTGTGGGAATAAAACAAGAACATAATTAACATCAGAGAATGTGTTAGACACAAACTAGTTATACTTAGTATGTAGGAACAATGTTGTGGACAGAAACGCAGCATTATGTGCCTGACCGTTTCTCTTGGGGTCCTGTCCACATTTCCTCCTACTCCTCCAGGAGTTAAAGTAGGCCTGAAGGACACAGAGCGATTTCCTGACACTGAGGCTACAGCAGGAACCATCATCTTCTGCACCGGTGGGAGGTTAGAATCCATCTGAATTCAAGAGAGGGAGATTAAAATCATAACAACCAAAGGTGATTCCTTTTCTTAATAGTCATCATAGCATTAGTATTAGGATGTAAATTCAACATAACATACAGCCAGAGTAGTTTATTCCTCAACTCAAAGATTAAACCGCTACACAGACAATACGTATTGTAAATCATATCTGTCTGCAGAGATAAATTATTCTTCCAGCAGTTTATTGATGATAATAACAAATGAAACAATACCAGCATTATCCTTCAATATTGCTCTAAGGCTGTATAGATGTATTGGTTATTGCAGGGACAGTCGGGTCCAAAATGTAAATCCTTGGTTGTGACCTACTGTTAAACCCAAGCATCCGTTTCAAAATCATTAACAGTTTAGATTCATTTTTTTGGACGTGCAAGGGTCAATACACCATTGTTGGCCTTTACAAAGCAGCTGTTGCAGAGGGGAATGTCTGACAGTTATTTCAGAGGATAAGTCCAGTCCAGAGCTGGTACAATAGATCAATGGACCACACTTAACACACAGCACATACACCAATATTAACGAGCCAAACATAACATGCAGTCCAGAATACTTCTGCTCACAAGCACTTGCACGGAAGCACAAACACTCACACACACAGTGGAGAACAGCTGTGTCCCAGCTGAGGAGAATCCTGTTAACTACTGTAACTGAGGCCAACAGGCAGTGGGACAGGAAATGACAGGAAGACAAACCACAACAAGTGCTGCTGAGTTTGTACAATGACACCCCTGTTTCATTCACATCACTGAGCCGTGTGACCCTTGTCTAAGGAATCCATTAAAAATGATGAAGTCTACTTGCTGATGTGCATACAAAAGCTTAAAGTCATAACAGGAACAATTTTACAATGAAATAAGAAGCTTCTCACACTACATTGGGATTTGGAATAACAAATATTTGTACCTACCCGTTTCTTTTTTGACTGGAAATGTGAAGCATCTAGGTTTGCGCCATCCATAGACTAAAAATTAAAAAAAACATGACATTTTTGTTGGACATAACTGATCAAATGTTTTCAGGTGTTTGACCATCATCATCATATTTCATTTGAGAATATTAGTTAACTGCTTTCATGGGGTGTTAATGTTCACAATACATGAAAGTATATTAAAAGCACTTACTGGTGACAAGGGGGATGAGGCTGCTGCTGGGATTCTCTTTGCATCCTACAGATGAGGGAAAAACAAATGAAATATTTTAAGAAAACATAATTATCAAGGAAAATACTAAAATATTATGAAGCTAAGTTGATATTGACAAAAAAGCAAACCACTGATACAGCATAAATCAAGTTTGATATGCAGAGTTTTGGAATGTTCATCCATGCGTGTGTAAACTCACAGCCAGAGGGCTTGACATGCGCTCCAATGACTGCAGGATGCGTCTGGCTGTGGCGCTCGTCACCCCACAGGGCTGAGCTCCAGCAGGCTTGGCCTTGATCTGTCTCCTCACTGGGGCCTACGGATCAGATGAGCCAAATTAGTTTCCAGTTTAATTAATTACATCCAGTCGCGGTCTTGTAAGAAATTCATTGCTAACCTATTCAGGGATGACAAATGTATGACATTGAATGTACACAAAGAATGACTATAATTAACTAATGTTTACTATAAAGTAACTCAACTCAGGTTTTAATGTGTATGGTTCTCACTAGCGTACCTGGTATGGTGTTGCAGTACGCGTGCGAGGGCTCCTGACTGCCGCTGCCCCACCATACATGGTCTTCCCAGGGTAGAAGGGTGAATATCCAAGTTGGCTGGAGTTCAGTGCTGTGCTGTTTAATGTCGACTGCAAGAGAAAGGCTTACATTAGTTAGGGTTTGAGCAAAATTCGTTCACTGTGTTATTAATTAATGGCATCCTCAAAGATAAACCCATTACTTTATTATACATGAAATAACAAAGTACATTTAAACTCCAAAAATAGTTTCAATATTTCCCATAGATTCTGTCGTGTTTCGCCAATAAATAAACTCCTGAGCCTGGGGGGGTGGATACAGTCTTAACAGCTGAGAAGGCAGAAGAAAGAGTAACCCAAGCAGCTCGCTACCATGTGCACCTCCAATGATAATCAGTACACAGAGGGGGCTGGCGTTGACTTTTCTGCCTGCCTGATGAGGTGAGTATAAACCTTACAGTCCATTGGGCCGAGCTCCTAATCTTTGTTTCATTATAAAAGTGTGGTGGGCTGATTGCTTCTACTAATCCCATAATATGTTATGGGATGGTAATATTTGTATTATAGTCTGACAGACTCACAGTAAGGATGAATAGACACCCAGATACTCACATTGGAAGATGTTCCAAAAACGGACAGGTTGAATGCAGGCCTTTTCAGACTGGACTGGGAAGGCTGAGGCCCAGAGTTTGTTCTGTCCATCTCTGGGGACCAAAGCTGGGGAAGTGATGCCGTTTTTGAAGTGGGGACATCTGAAAAGAAAAAGGGAGATTCATCTCAGAATTCTAGCTTAATCTCTATACATAGGAGAAATGTAGTCGCGAAAACACTAACTAAACACGAGCCTCTACCTACTGCAACACAAATAATCTGTGACATTTATCAATTATTACTTAAAGCAAATATCAGTAATTTCTTCTGGTTCTGAGGTTGAATTTGCTTTCTTAATGCTACTATTCAATCTCAGCCGGTGCAAAGAAATTCTGTTCAAACCAGTTAATCACACAAGACGTGTGATGAATGCCATTTTCACAGAAAGGTATCCAACAGTGTCCCTAAGAGACTCAGACTGTAGGTTTTCATTCCAATGAATCACTTCAGCAGGTGATTTAAGGTCTATTAAAAGGTGCATTAAACTGAAGTTGGAGTGACATTTTTCATGGAATTTTGCTGTTACCTTTGTCAGAGGCGCGGGAGGAGAACCCACTCGTGGTGGAGATGTTATCATCTTCGTGCTGTGAGAGGTTGTCCTTGATTTCTTTCACCAAGGAGAAGCCTGTTGAAAAGGGTCCAGGGGCTGAGGAGGTGGAGGGCTGGGAGAAGATGTTGCTGGAAGCCCCCAGTGTTGGAGATGAGGTCTCCAGGGGGGCAAAATGAAGGTGGGAGCGACTCAGAGGGGGCCGGGAAAGGACATACTCCTGGAAATTCAGGGATGCCCTACTGGTTGAGGGCTCTGTGCATGAGAGGAGAATTACAGTTGAGTATGCTGGTACTGAGGACAATGGAAAAATGAAATTTTCCTGCAAGAGCTTTACTATTCCAGAAAATCTGGGATGACCCAAGAGACGGAATGATCCCTCACCTGTGTAACTAGTGCTAGGTTCTGGGGAATCACGTCCATCAAGACGAGGAGGTCCCTCTTCGCTGCCATTGGGAGGAGGAGGAGGCGGCGACTGGCAGTTCTGGTCTGACCCTGGTATAGCATCCCCTTCTTCAGTAGCATCTTCATTCTTGAAGTATTTCTGCAGCCAGGAAGGAACGATGCTCTTGACTGTGTCTGTCACCCGACTGATGATGCCTGACTGCTGCTGATGAAACACACGGAAAAGGGAGAGGAGACAATTAACAAGGGAATGAAATAAGTAAGATACAGAGATGAAGACAGACAGACAAAACAAAGAACTATAAACTTTACACATATATTTTATTCAACCCCCCCACCCACCCAAACAAGGTATTGATGATCAGCACATCAAATGTCTGTAAAACAAAACCATCTCAGTAAAAATGTAAATGCTTGGAAAGCTGATATCATGTGGAAATTATGTCTAAATACCAACTATAGAGAGAATAGATCAGTATGGTAACAAATAGGTATTACAGGATCTACAAATGAAAAACAACATTGGCCAGCGTGTACAACAATTTGTCCAAAATCAGAAATGTGTGGTCCGATCTAAACACATACCAGGCAATTTGAACACACACTAAACGTATTTGTGACATTCAATGTGTATATGTACAGATTGGTGGGTGCATGCGACCAACACAAGGAAAACAAATGGTGAAGCTTGTATTTATGGTGTTGAAAAAAATAATTAATCTGCAGCAAAGCAACTCCACATCATTTGTTTTTGAGACGTCTGAATCAAATAAAACAGTTGATGGGATTTGCTAAACACAGCAATCAACAAGTGTTTCCCACAGAATCAGATTAAATGTGTGATGGCAGCTGGGGGTGTGAGAGTGTGAGTGAGAAAATGAAAGGGGTAAGGCAGGGCTGAGAGAATCTAAGCACTCAACAATTTAGACAAAACACTGATATAGATCTTTTATGCTATTATGAAAAGGACGAAATAAAATTTGGTTCATTATGAAACTGTGGCAGGACAAATGGCAGACGCCACAGTCTAGAAAATTAATGGGAAAGACTGAATTAACACTCCATTTGATTATTTGAATCAGCTGCACAGCACCACTTATAGAGAGAAGACTTTCGTTTCTCTCCAGTGCAAATCATAACACAAGCTCAGTAAGACAGAAACTGGGTCAGGCTCTGTGTGTGCTTCTACGACGCAGTGGCCGAGTGAAGCTGCTCTGTACTGGGGTCTAATACTGGACAAATCCTACGAGATAACAAAAATGCTTGACTCCTACAACCCACAAACACAAATTAACTGCTCCAACTCTCTATGATAGAATCTATGAGCCATAGCAGCTTTCTTGGTCTTAACCGGTTAACTGGAATTTATTCAGCACTCCTGAACGGTTCTGGAGACCTTGAAGTCAGCTAGACGGTATATTCTGTTTATAAGTTGTGAAAAAGCTATAGTACTTTGTGCTGTATGCAAAATTAGGTCCTGTAGTTGAAAATATGAGGATTTAATGCTGGTATATTCTCCGCAAATACATGCATGATGTCCCTACAGGATGGTGGAGTTTTGGAGCTGCAGTAGAGGAGCACAAACCCAGAAACTAAACTTATGACATGAATAAAAAGACTAGATAAAGTTAAGGGTGTACCAAAGAGCAAGGCTGTCGAAATGTCACATTTGTTGCTCTCTTTGGTGATTGGAATGGAGCTCTAACAGCATCTGAATGTATTGCGATAAGGCGTGAGAAGATAACATCTGGAGAATGGAAAGTAGAGCAAAGAAGCTACCTAGCTTGTCCATCTCTCCATGTACATGCTGTGTAACCTCTAGTTGTTTTCAACTCCAGATAAGAGTGATATGTGCCTCTCGTTTGTGTTTCATCTTTGAAAGACACCTGTGGGCCACCCTGCACTTTAACCTCTGCAAATACCCAAAACATTGACTCGTCAAGAATGTAACAACACAACGGTGCTAGCCCCACATACACTATTGTTACATGGATTTAAGGGAGCCTCATGTCTGCTGTCAGCACGGTCACGTGACCAAAGTGACTCGTGGTCGACGGATTCTGCTTTATTGTGTCTCATTTTGAATATACCTACCTGAGCAGATTTGTGAATCTAGCTTTTTAAGCCAAGAGATCACATGAATGAATGTGATGAACCCGTACTTTTACACCTAATAAGATGATTTTGAAAGTTTGGTCGTTTCTTTTATGCCACGTGAAGACGATAAAGCCTTCCACTGTTAAGACTAAGTCACCACAAAAGTTGAGTGATGAATAAAGACTGTGATGGTGCAAACACTGCATGTCTTATCATGCTCCTGCTTCATAAACCAGCAGAGTTGAATAAACCTCTCTACAGCAGAAGCAGAAGAGCTCAATCTTTCAAGGACAATTGAGCATAAGAATGGGATAATCAATGTGTATGGCTCATACAGTCCACAGCACTTGTATGTACTTCAGACACTTCCACATTGTTAGCAACTTAGACAAATACAGGAGCATTATTAAATGTACTCATGACTGCATTAACCAATCAATATTATGCTAAAAGCATATAACAAATAACAATCTTTTGTGTCTTTATGGTAGACTTACAAAAAAGTAAGTGAACCCTTGGATTTAATAACTGGTTGAACCTCCTCTGACAGCAGTATCCTCAGACCCTTTCAGTAGCTGTAGATCAGACCTGCACGGTGTTCATGAGGACTTTAAGAGCATTGGCCCAACAGAACTGCTTCAGCTCAGCCTTATTCTGCATGAACGATATCTTCTCTTGAACCTATTCCAGGACATTTAGACATCCCAATACATGGTGCTGCATGTTCTTTCCAAATAATTAAAAAGTTAAGATTCATCAGTCCACTAAACCTTTGCCCTGAAGGATTGCAAAGTGCTGAGACGCTCTTTGGAAAACTTCAGGCATGTTTGTGATGTTTTTGAGAGAAGGTGAATCCCTCATTAAGTCCTGCTGGCTGATCAATGACAAATTGAGTCTGCTGGATTCTAGGTGTACCTAATAATCTGTCTATTAAATGCATCTCACTGATAATGTCTAGTTGTTGGTGTGACTTTCAATATCCACACTGTAGTCAAGGAGACGAGACGGCATCATTTTTAAGAGTAGATGGTTTCCCTCCACAACCTGAGGACACCGGCAAGCTGACTTCCATTCCAACAATCTGATTTGCAGTCCACTAATGAAACGTGACGGCTGACAAAGAGGTTAATGGATCTCTCAAGTGTTGCGACAGAACATTATGCAGAGGGGCTAAAAATCAATACGAGCTGTTCAAGCATCATGGATCTGCTGCAACCATGTGGGTTTCCAGCCGATGCTTCCTGCGCAATCCTCCTGGCTGGGAGCTAGCCTCACATGCAAAACCTTTCCCCCCCACACGCAACCGCCTCACTCTTAGAGTCCGTTCACACAAGAGCTGATAACATTCAGGTGAGGACGAGTAGAAATTGGAGCCAGACGACCATGTCACTTCAACTAGAGACGGCGCGAAGCCTCTGAACTCAGGGAACAGGAGACAACAATGCGTTTGCTCGCCAGGGCTAGCATGCTAGCTTCCATTACCCACAGCAGCTAATACGCAGAACCTCACTTCCTTGCTGTATGCTAACTTCGCTAGCAGCAATGAACTCGCTAAATGGCGCCACGGCCGGTTCCCCCCGTGTGTCAGGTGGGCGCCTGCACGTTAACACACGCCGGTTCACTAGTCTAAATGACTCAGCGTGCCGCGATTCGACCTGTCAAGTCCGCCTGGGTAATGCTAACCCGGGAGCCGGACTGCTAGCTAACTAGCATTCACCGGACATGCTAGCAACGCGTGGAGGCCATGAGCGCTAACGAGCAGGCCTTAAAATGTCTCCAAGCAAACAATAACAAGAAGCCGGGGCAAAGTGGAGCTGCGAGCCCCGCCACGGCCTCGACCCGGACCGGCAGCGTGAAAGCGACCACTCGGTTTACCTGTTTGCTCTTGGCGTAAGGCTTGGAGGCGATGTGGTATCTCCTGCTTCTAATTTTCCCTCCACCCGTGGCCGCCATGGCTCTGTCGTGTGAGCGTCTCTCGGTGTTTCGGCGCCGGATAGCTGTCATCCCGCACAGCGCCGGGGCATTCTGGGAAATGTAGTAGCAGACGGAAACAAAGAGGTTGGCCGGGGCTCTGAACCACATGGCCCCGCTGTTGGGTTATTTTGGGTCACCTGATTCAGAATGAGCACAGAGACATGATTTAAAACATTTTATTGTTTACGTGATCAATGGAAAATAGAATTTAAACATTCAGTATAGAAGTATAGTTAAATTTTCTTACATCTTTTGACTTCTAATAACATTTGAAATACACTTTTTTCATCCCCCTATATTTATTTGACTCTGATTACTTGTTACTTTACCTTTCAGTCATATTATCTATACAAATTATAATAAATCAATAAACGATGATATATTACAGTTGATTAAGCTACACGCATTTAAATAGTTTCTATACCAAAAAACATCACAAATTATCATCCAAAATTTAAATATATATTCCTTCTGAAATCTTTATATGTTAGTATATTTTGATGCTAATACTGCATAACTTATTATTTCTTCACTGTGGTATTATTTGAACTCTCTCTAACTTCTTCCACCATTCACTATTTTTTTTATGAGAAAATCATGATGTGAATTAATCTGCAGTCATTTCGATAACTGGTTGTTGATATCTGGTAAATGTTAATGCAGAAATGCCATAAATGCAGCATCTCAAATGTCAGGTTTTTCGTTTTGTGATATCATTATAAGTTAAATTTCGTATTTCCAAGAAGGACCTGGTGCTCACACACAAGCATCTGATTATTGGTGAGGTAAAATTACAAAATTGCCCCAGTGGTGGAGCAGAGGTGCCATAACCTGTATTTTAACTGTAACAGCCTGCACTCATCACCACTGTTATTATGGCCAATAAGTCCTTGAGCTCTGCATGGCTCCAGCCCTCATGCCTTCATGCCTACAACAGAGCCTGGTGGAGTACATTAGCACTCTACTGCACCCCTGTGGTCTTTTCTACAGACTCCCCATTGGGTAATTTATGTAGATTCAGGTGTAGGTTTAATGCTACATTGTCTTTTGCATTTGATAGTTAACAGCTTTACTGAGCCCCGTAGTGTCAGCTGTGTGAAAAACAGCCAAGCGCAAATCTTCAATCAATTTGAAAGTAAAACCATTATGATCCAGTTTACAAATCATTTATAAACGGTGTGCGGGGGATCAGTCATCCAATAATCCATGTTCAGGATTTACAAGTGTGTGTGTCTTTATTGCAAAAGTTAGAGGACAGATTTTCGTATGACTTTTTGTTGCAGCTCCAATGCAAAACACAATGCCGCATTAAATTAAGTCTAATGGAACTTGCTCTATTTCTTGTACTGTTAGAAATTGACACAATGCAACATTTCTTATAACATTTATAAGAGATATATCTAAACTAAGTTATACTGGTTTGTTAAGAATCAGTGGGTATAATTATTCTGCTTGGGATGAAATGTTTTTAAAGTATGTACATATACATTGTAACTGTACTCCCCACAAATATTACCAAAATGGATTGCTACTTCAAACATTAAAGTTGTAAAACGAGACTTGCCTCCTTTTGGCAGTAGGTGGTGCTACCCCTATCACTAAAAACAGACTAATAGATCTATTCAGGTCCAAAACACTTCTTCAGATCGTATTAAATCTTCTAACTTAGCAACAATCTAAGACATCACAGGTATCGATGAACACACTGATACTCTGTCATTAAAGCAAACTGACAACAAGGAAGTCCTGGCTTAATGAATCCTTTGAAGGCTTATTTTATATTGAATATGGGAGGAGCTAAATAGTGAGTCACAAACAAGTGTTATTCAGCCCTTTATTTTTGTATCACTACCCTTTAATGCACAACATGGGTCAAAAATGACCTATATTCATTTCCTGTGTTAATTCATACATGAGTGTTTCTTTGCTATATGTTTGAAATAAATACATTTTATCGTTTAATATTCTAAGTTTTCATTAAATATATTGTTTTTTGATTACTACAAATCATTATTTTTCTTTCCTACTTTATAAGCAAATGCAAATATAGCTTTTTTACATCACTTTTACACACATGGATACCTACCATTCATTTCACACTGCTGCTTTTCCACATCTGATGCATGTAAGTTTTATTTTACAATCCATTACTAGTACAAAGAAAGAAATATGTACAATACTAAACTAACTTTTAGCTAGCTAGCTACTTTTCTGGCTAGCTAACCATAGCTAGATCAACTAAATAAAACTCTAAATATTACAGTATAAACTTAATAGACTCATTGATATGCATTTGAAAGTATGTTTTTGATTTTCTACATCCAGAGTATTAGTATGGCTGGTTGCAATCATTTCAGACTTACGGTAATGGTCAAAAAGATGCTGTATGAAGAACAGGGTGAGGAAAATGAGGAGGCAATTGATATGATATGAAATGATAAGTTATGATATGATATGATATGATATGATATGATACGACATGATATATGATATGACATGATATATGATATATGATATATGATATATGATATATGATATGATATGATATGATATGATATGATATGATATGATATGATATGATATGATATGATATGATATGATATGATGTCAGTGTGGCACACACACAGCTGATGAAGCGTGTCAGTGCGTGTGACAGTGTGTGAGTGTGTAACACAGCCAATGAAGTGTGACAGAGCAGCTTCTCCATCCAGTGTTGACCGTGTTGACCGTGTTTTGTATTTCCTTGTTCCTGGGTGTCGCCTCTTTAACCGGGTCACATTTATTGTAGCAACGGCCCCTTAGCGACGGGCTCATGGAGACTGTGTGTCCGTGTGTGTGAAGGAATGCCAGGCTACACGGTCAACACGTATCGAGGAAAACACACACACACACCGAGCTGGAATTAAAGCTGCACATGTATGAGCGTTACTGTCTCGCTTTACATCGTTGATTCGTGGTGAATATGGGATGTGGCAGCTCCTCGGACACCGCGGTCACACCGCTCACACGAAAGGAGCCGAAGAGAGACGAGGTAAGAGCCGAGTCACAAATTCAGTCTGTGTAGTTTGACACCAGGTCCATTTCTCCAACGATATCCAAATAGAGTTTTACAGTTTTTATAATAATGGCTATAATTATGATTATTATATTGATTATTACTCAATAAAAATGTTAAACAACTATTAAAACTATTCAGCTATTGAAATATTATAACATTTAACCTTGTCTCCATATTTGAGGTGAACTTCTCAATCTGCACCAGGTACGTTATTTATTTACAGGACGTTAACTTATTATTTTTTAAAACTTTAAAAATAGTAGTTGTTGAAATATGTCATGTGACAGGATTAAAAATAAATAAAAACACATTAAACGAAATATTCATTTAGTTCAGAAAGTAAAAAAAAGAGAGTTAAAGACCTGTAAACTTTTTTTTAGATATGGTTCAGATTCAGAATTTCGCCACAAATATCGAAATAAACACAATTTAGAGTGATTTAACATTAAGATTATTAATTCTATTTATTTATTCATATTTATGGAGTAAGTATAATCAACGGTTCATGCTGCACTGTTTAACGACCCAGCTCGAGAGGGATAAGGAAAGAGACATAAAACCAGATGTTGTTGTTAAAAAAATGAGTTTTTTGAATTTAAGAGTTTAAATATTTAGTTTTATAATACCTTAGAAATTACAAGATGATCATATTTGTATGTAAACATGATAATATTGATTGTATGATTATATAATAATCTTAATCTACAATGAAATACAGTTCAACTCCCGGCAGGGGTTCCTGTCATTTCCTCTACATAATAAAGACAAACATGTCAAAAAAATTTTTTAAATACTCAAGAAGAATGTTCAAGTTAATGAACATTGTTACCTTTCATACCTAAATATAAATTGAAGAATACATTGCTATCCCAGCACCATTGAGGTGAGCAGTTTTCTGTGTTTTGACTTATTTCCTCTTCGTTCGTATTGTGCCCTGTCAGGATGAGACAGGAAGTAAACTCGGTAGCCGTGGAGACTCCGCCGTGTCGAAGGGCACCACAGACAGCGGGGTGGTGATGGAGAACAAAGCATTCCCTGACTTACCTGGAGCGATGCCCAGAAAACTCCCTCCTCTGATATCTGAGCGTGTCGGAGAAAGTGTGGCAGACAGAAGGACACAAGAGGGTGGGTGTGTTCAACAAGTGTGTCTCACTGAAGAGAAACTCCCCTGCACGCATCTAATGTGTTTCTATTTCACTGTGGCCAGGACTACTGCAGCATGATGGCACAGTGCAGGAGCGTCAAAAGTCCAGTGACATCCTGGAGGAGCTGCTGAATCAGGGCATCATCCCGGTGGGACAGAGCAGAGAGAGAGGCAGCGGGGCTGGAGAGGCCTACAGCATCATGGTGGGTAATCTTACAGGGTGGAGGAATGACAAGGGGTGCTGTCTTAAGCTTTATTCTCATCACTGTAGAGAGATAACAAGTTAACAGATGTATCGGCAAATCTCAGCTGTCCTTTAACACAAGAAGTATTAAAATCTCAGAGGCCACGTACTATTATGCCTCATGCGGACCTAATGTATTGGACAAAGACCTTGACTCAACTTGCCAAAAACCGTTGTTGTGTCTTCCCTAAAGTCAGTGTCCTCTTGCAGAGATATTATGTACCTTCATCCAGTTGTTATCTGCCTCCCTATCTCAACCTTGTTTCCTACAAATAATAAATAAAGAAAAGTACTCTGATACTGAATTGTACTGTACTTGTACTTAATCTTCTTCAGACTTTACGCTATGAAGTGCAATCCTGGGTTAGAGAGGCCCCAAATAAGACAATGCAAAATATGCAAGAGAGATCAAAAACATGAATTAATTAACCCAAGAGACCTAAACCATAACATTTCCATAACAGGTATTTCATGCACTTCTATGGTCAGAGTAATACATTTACAAATGGTTAAGCTTGACCACACTAACTGAAACCCGGTAAGAATCAACAGTTTATAAGTAAATTATACAATTTAGAAAGTTATTGTGATAATAATGGTGGTAAGAATTAAGTTCAATAAAGAGTGTATCAGAACATTGATTTGTGTTGCTAAGTTATCTCTCACAGGTAAATAAGGTCAGTAAGTCCAATCGCCTGTAATGTTAAGGTTGGGCGTTCTCTATCTCCCTCTGCTGTTTGTGTGTGTTTGTGTGTGTGTGTGTGTCACTGTGTACGTTTGTGTGTTTGTGTGTGTGTGTGCGTGTGAGATAGCTGGATGACAGAGATGTGGTCAGGCAGAGGCCTGGGAGACTGGAGTCCCTGAAGACCATAAAGGAGCAAAGTCCCCCCAGCAGAGAAGAGCTAGAGGAGAAGATGAGACTTGTTGAAGAGAGACGCAAGGTACAGTGTGTTCATACTGTGTGTGTGTGTTTGTGTGTTTGTGTGTGTGAGAACTTTTCTTAATTTTGCTTCTCTTCACTTGTCTGCTCCCTCGTCTCTTTCAGTCAAAGGAAGACGAGCTCAAGATGCGTTTAAGGACCAAGTCTGCGCGTATCCGTGTCCTTTCCCCTGTCTCCAATGCAGCAGAATATGAAGACATGTCCCTCACACCTGTGACACCCCTGACCTTTGACCTTACACCGAATCCACTGTTGCACAGCCAGATCACGAGCAGGACGGCCGAGAGAGGAGAGTGTGTGAGAGAGGCTGGAGGTGATGGCAGAGAGAGGGAAAAAGAAACGGGCAGAGCAGAGAATAGCACAGAGAGAGAGAGGAGTGGAGATGACAGAGAGGAAGGTGCAGAGCAGGCGAGTGAGGACAGTGATGATGATGATGATGATGAAGAGGAGGAGTTGAACCAGGTGAAGGAGCTCCTGGCGGGGCAGCTCCTCACAGCCTCAGGGGAGCTGGAGAGTGATTCCACTTTTCAACCCGTGGAAGACAAAGAGGAGAAATATTAAATTATCACATGAATGAGCCAATAATCAGCACTAAGACAAAGGAAGCCAAAATTATTCCTTTTGTACATGAGGATAAAGATAGAAAATATAAAGTACAGTGAATGTTAATCGAAAGATGTAATTAAGTTATGATTAGATGGATGAATTAGGCTAATGTCAATGTGAATATCTAACATCCTTTCCACTGCAGGGAAGCACATCAGCTCGTAAATTCTTAATATAATGACTTTGCTCAGTAATAGGCACAAGGGAATATGAGGGTTTCTTTTCTAATGCAATGTTATTCAGGTAGTTATTTAATAAACAAGACCAAGGCTTAATGCTCTGGTCAACATACCAAAATATTTTCAGTGTGATTTAGAATGTAAATGGTGAACTTTGGGCAGCTGGACACAAGATGGCGCTGTCTCAGTAGGATGAAGTTGTGTTACCCGGTCGCTGAAGTCTTTGAAAAGAGAAGGTGTGAAGAGGTTTTGGTGACAGGCGAGGATGTGCCTTTTGAAATTATGTGTAATATGATGTTGTTAATAATCAATAAAGTTCACTTCTTTTCTCCCAGAGTTTTGATGTTGTGATGTAAGGGTGTGCGAACCCAGTGATTTGTCTGCATCCAAAAGTGTATCATTGGCTTGACTGTTCCTCCAGAGCAAAGGGCCCCTTTTAGATTTGTTGAAATTTTTCTGAGAGAGTTTGGGGGAATGCAACCTCGGTGTGACCGTGCTGTGGCTATTCAGCTGTTCCAGTGACCTTTGACCTTTGATTTCCCCTGCCTGACAGGTGTGTTCTACGGCCACATGGGCAACAAGAGTTACTGACTTCACCCTTTGTCTTGATTAAACTGAGGGAAAAAACGGTTTTTGTATTTTTTTTTAAATGCAAAATTTGAATATTTGATTTTTCATTTAGAAGCAGCTCAAAACACATTTATTCTCCAAGACAATCCCTGTGTGTGTAATTTGGAGTTATTTGAGCTTGTTTCTAAAAACTATCAAGACATGTGCCACAGACTGTTATTGTTAAAAAACACAAGAGGATTCAGACGAGTCAACATGTTGCTCATGAGCAGGGACAACAGGGCGATGCAACCTGAGCGGATCCCCATTGTGGAGCCTGTGGAACTGGATATCGGTCCCCCTCTCATGACTCCAGTCAGACTCTAACGGGCGTGTGGCCACATTAATAAAATAGCGAGCAGACAGAGACGCTGCAGAAAGACGCTCTATCAGGTTGCATTTCATTGTGATCTTCAGTGACAATTCACATTCAGTTGAATAAGAGAGGATTTATATAAAGGCCCTTTTGTGATACAGATTTTGGTTGTAGTTTTTATTATATACCTACACAGAGCACATTGGAATGGATCTAACTTCATTAGCATGCTGTGCCAATGACATTTAACTATGTTCCCACTGTGTGTCAGTGCACAGTGTCGTAAGCAGCGACAGGAAATAGGCCCAGGCGCTCACAGAAGAGAAGCATCCATAAATGTTTAACAGCAGGGTACCCTCTCACATTACTGGAGGTGAATGACTTCATCCTGGCTGCTCAAAGGGAGATCCAGGGATCCACCCATCAGGAGGCCAAACATTACAGCGGTTAGTTTAATCACTCATGCTCAGAGATGTTATTTAAATTATCCGTGGCTGTTTAAATTGGTTCCTTGATACCCAATTTTCATTATTGAAGTAATGTATAGATTGACCAAGTCCTCCCCTTAACGACCTTTAAAGAAATGTCTAATCGAACCTCATTTATTAGAAGTCCAAGTGGTCAGATATGATTTTTAGATATGATGTAGATTGATTGTAACACTGGACACAGTTGGAGCCATGCATGAAGTAAAAACAAGGGAGCCTATAGCATCCACACTTGATGCTTCATGCTGTCTGCATGGACACAGAAACTTTTTTTCATCCCCCCACATGTGAAGGCTGATCCTTCCAGCAGAGTCCCAGTGCTGCACCTGTCTGTCTGCTGCTGCTGTAATGTGTCCGTCCCTGGGGCTGTGTTCAGTCCCTGACCGGCTGTTTGTATAGGAGACCTAATCCATGCAGGCCTACAGACACGAGGGACAAGCCTTTTTCAACAGTGCACTTCGGATCGACATTTTCTCTCAGCAAAGAGAGAAAGACTATGAGTAATATAATTAATAATAATGAATAACAAACTTTGGTTCTGCTGCATTTATCATTTATAAACAGTTAGGGTATAAAGTGTTTTACAAATGCTGTTCAAAATAAGACATTAAAAGGCTTTACTGTAAAACATGTTTTGAGCAATTATTTTAAAACAGATATGTGAGCGGGAACCCTGCTGTCAATTGTGGAGGCTTAACACCCAGATGGCAAAATAATGCATGGTCAGCCTCAGTTACCAGCCTTGACTTGGGAACTATAGTAGGAGTATATATAGTTAGTAGCTCTGTATTACCGAGGGCCAGACCATGCTGAGATTTTAAAGTTATTAAATTAATCTTTAATTTGATCCTCAATTTAATTGGCAGCCTATGAATAATCATCAGATTTGTATTTATGGGCTAATCGGGGAAATTCTCAACATATTCAGTGATAATGTTTCCACATGAACCTCACATTCCTGCTCTTCTCAGGCTCCACCACATCAGATTCAGGCTTTCTTGCTCCCTGATGCTTGAATTAAACTTATTTTAGTAAAAACTTGTCTTTCTTCCCTTCCTCCAGTGAGAGACTGTGTGTGTGTGTGTGTGTGTGTGTGTGTGTGTGCGTGTGTGTGTGTGTGTGTGTGTGTGTGTGTGTGTGTGTGTCACACTGGTTCAGGCTCCCCAGCTGTTTGTGCGCGCCGGTGGGCGGGCAGAGATGGACTGAAAGTTGGGTGGAGTTTGGAGCAAAGCGCTTTTAGGAATGGGTCCCACAGCTATTTAGTTAGACAGCAGAGTTACCAAGAAGAGCTGAAAACACCTGATGGTCTCTTTGGGGGAAGGTCCGCTCCACATTACTCTCGGAAGATAAATCTACCTCCACGCTTCTTCATCTGTGCCTTGTTCTTCGTTTCGTTTTCTCTTCTGATATATACAAAAAAAGTTACAGAGCCAGGCTGATCTCTCGCTTCTCTTCCCTTCATCCAAAGATTTGCTGATAAGGAGACATTGCACTATACATTTGATTTTTTTACCTGTTTCTTATTTATTGTATTTCTTTGCACTAACGATGCACACCACGCAAAAGGACACGACCTACACGAAGATTTTTGTCGGTGGTCTTCCCTACCACACCACGGATTCAAGTCTCAGGAAATATTTCGAGGTGTTCGGGGAGATCGAAGAGGCTGTGGTCATCACCGACAGGCAGACCGGCAAGTCGAGGGGTTATGGATTCGTGAGTATAACTTCAGAACAAGTTTGTTGTGCTTAAACCAAATTGTTACACATTTTACGCACAGGGTGCCTCCAGCACCGCGCGTCTTTGGCAAAACCGCGCGTCGGTGTCTGTCCCCCTCACTTCTTTATAACTATCATTCGCATATCTGCAGTCATGGGATGTTTATGGTTTTGATCAGCACGGCACAGTTTTAAATTTGTCATCCTCTTCTGTCGTAATCTCGCACCCACCGACTGGTATGCGCCCCTGACACTACCGTGGAGTGGAAGTGAGCTGGCCCTCGTTCCACTGACAGCTCCAGAAAAACCTCACGCTTGTGTGTTGTTGATATTACAGAGGCAGTTTTCTCCAGAGTTTCATCATCTCATTTCCGAGACTGTCTACAACGCTGGGGAAATATTTCTGCTCCAACTTGTCATGAAACTATTTCAGACGCATGCAGAGGCGTAAAATACCAGCAGCTCTGCCAGTCTCTTTCTGTTAGCGACACTTTTATACCTCTACTTGTGCACCAATATTAATGTAGCGAGATTATTCAGAGATTTGTCCTTTTCAAAGATCATTTGAGCATATTCGAGAACTGAATTAGGCATAAGTGTAAAGTCACGACCAGATGTGAACCAAACGGTAGGTTGGAACCAAGCCTGAGGTTAAATAATCTCTTAGCAATTGTCGTTACATCATCATTTCGTCATTATTCCTCCCATACATGCTTTTGTCAAGATGTTTCAGTGACTTCAGGTGCAGAAGTGTGTCAAAAGAAGTAGAGAGAGTGGGGTAGAAAGTGAACAGTGAAACTCTCTCTGAGTGGAGCAATAAAGTTTGTAAGTGGAGCGACACTGGAGCCATGTTCAGTCTCAGTCAGGCTCCCACTGCTGATAGTTTCAACACATCCACATGAGGGTGATGGATTGTGTGAGCACTGCCAGACACTAACTGGTGTTAATGATGGCCACACACACACGCACACACACTCTCGCACACACAGACACTGAGAGATCGCAGAAGTTGAACACACCCTCATAGACATAATGTTATCTACCTCTGTTTTAAACACACAAACGCATGTCACGTTACTTTAGGAGGCTTCAGTCTTTATTCATTGCCATATTCACTGCTGCCATGGCAACCTGTTGCTTCAGAAGAATCTGCAGGAAGCGAAAATATCAACCTTTCTTTAAATACTTAACCTGAATAATCTTTATTTTTTCCATCCTGTGTGTGTATGTGTGTCCTTTCCCTGCCAGGTGACGATGGCGGATCGCTCGGCTGCAGACCGGGCCTGCAAGGACCCAAACCCGATCATTGATGGCAGGAAGGCCAATGTCAACTTGGCCTATCTGGGAGCCAAGCCCAGAGTGATGCAGCCAGGTAAAAACTCCCCAAAGAGGATCGCTAAAGAAATAGGAAGTTGTTCAGCCAGAATTCAACATGACATTGGCAGATATGTTTATTTAATGTTGACCTCAAAAGCTGTTGGAACATCAGCACAGCAAGCACCATGTGTTTGGGATCAGTGAGCGTGTTGTTGGTTTTATTAGCAAAGCAGCGAGCAATAAAATCAAGTCAATCCTTTTAGATTTTAACCTGAGGGCTTGTTTGTTTTTCAGGTATAGCTTTCTGCAGATGTAGAAACATGTTTGGTGGTTGTGACGTTTATCGATTGAGGAACATTTTAGTGACATGTTGTTTCTATTCCCTCTGTTTTGCAGGTTTCACCTTTGGAGTTCCCCAAATCCACCCTGCGTTCATCCAAAGGCCTTATGGGTAAGTATTCACAGGACTAAAGACTGTAGAGCTGCTCTTTGATCGTGTAGAGACACAATTTGAAAGTAATTCAAACATGTTCTGGTTTCATCTTTTCTATGTGTGATAATTTATACTATTGGTCTGATGCTTGTTTTTTCCTCCAGTATTAATAATCGCTGATAATTAAAGGTGGACGTTAAGTCGTATATGTAGCGTGTTTCTGTATCACTGTTTACCAAGACAGCAAGTCAAACTGCCTTTTCTAGATTTGCCTGTTAGTGGAAATTTGTGTGTTAGTGTGTGTGTGAGTGAGTGTGAGTGTGCACTTGTACTTATACTTTTGTGAGGACCATTTTAAGCATAGACCTAACAGAATGAGAACATTTTACCTGGTCCTTTTTCAATGGACTATGTTTGAGGGTTAAGACTTGGTTTAAAGGTTAGGTTTAGAATTAGGTTTATGTTAGGCAATTAGTTGTGATGGTTAAGATTAGGTTTCGAATTAGGGTTGGGGGTAGGCAAAGTCATTTTTGTGCAAAGGCCGATTGACTCGGAAAGTCCATTTAGGGATGTTGTTGAAATTGTGTATGAAAGGTTCAAGTCTCCCTTCTCCCACCTCCGTGCACCCCAACCGGGGGAGACGGCTCAGAGCAAGGCAACCAAGAAGCACCACCTTCCTCCATCCATTGATTTTATAATTGTTTTGGTGTAAAGATATGTGCATATATAAGTTTGTTCAACCCCAGACCTAATCCCCAAATGAACACAGTGGAACCCCACCAAAACACAAATGTGTGGCTCCACTGGGTTAGGCATTTTGTTGGGGTAGTTAGGGTTAGGGGCTTCGGAATGCACTATGCCAAAGAGTGTCCTCACACAGATATAAGTACAAGAATGTGTGTGTGTGCGTGTGTGTGTGCTGAGTGGACACTGATGGAAACTTCCAGCCTGACTCAATGTTATCTATCTTTCTCTGGTCCGACAGGCTCGCTCTCGGTTAAGCTAACTGTGCTGCTGGTTTGTGGAATAGTTCTGCGAACATAGTCACAGATCAGAGAAAAGGAATTACCTGTAGACTCAAACACACACAAACAAGCTCTGACAATGGTGATTATAGATGCATGTACGTGGGTTTCATTTGACTTTTTATTTTATTTGAATAGAGCCTAGAGCTTTGTGTGCAGTTATGAAGTGGTGTTGTCAGCCCAACAGTGTGCTTTCTTACAACAAAAAAAAAGGATTGGATTTTTGGGGTGTTCTTTTTCTTTTTTGTGGAAGCGTGTTAACTTTGCCAAGAAAGAGCAAAGTTTTTTTAATATTTATTACTTATAACTTTTAACTTGTGGTTGACTTGTCTTGCTTAATGGGATGTGTTGTTTCCCGTGTGTGTTATTTTGGCTGTCTTGTTGGAGTGAGTGGTGAATTTTCTATGTGGAATTTCTTTTCTTTTCACTTTTCTTTACCCCTTCACTGTCACCACTTATACCTCCTTTACCCTCAGAATAACAGAACCCATCACTGCCTGTGTGTGTGTGTGTTTGTGTGTGTGTGTGTGTTCCTGCCTGCCTGCCTACAGCATTTTCCTGATGTTTCTGACAGTTTTTCACATTAACACAATACACAATGTACGAGAGACAAATTCAACACGTCTCGTTCTGTCAACTCAGTACAACTCTCTCTGTCTCTCTCCTCTGTTCACCACACAAATATCGGAGACTTGTGGTCATGTAGTACCACCAGAAATGTGGATGTCTTGCAAATGAATGAGACGGCTATCATTTAGAATGTGCGCTTCGTGTGTGTGTGTGTGTGTGTGTGTCTTTGTCTGTTCACATGCACGCTCATTTTCAGCTCAGCTCAGCGCACCAAAGTCTCCAATGTGACACAAACAAATGTCTGGATCTCTCTCTCTCTCTCTCTCTCTCTCTCTCTCTCTCTCTCTCTCTCTCTCTCTCTCTCTCTCTCTCTCTTTTTCTCTCCCAGCGAGCTTTCGTCACATGGGCTTGTGGTGTTAAGGAAAACAAGCGCACCCATTGTGCCACACAAAGCCCCGAATGCTGATGCTGCAGTCGCATGAAGCTCAACGTTGTGTGTGTGTGTATGTGTGTGTCTGTGCATTGCTGGTGGGGGGGGGGTCCGGTTAGGGTGCAGAGATATCTGTCCCTGTCATGTAAAAGCAGAGTAGGCGCCATTTAAACTGGCTCAGAGTGGATGTTTCAGGGCCCAAATAAATGTTCTTACACATAAACAATCCATCTCATCTGAACCAGAACCATGTCTATCAAATATATGGTTTAATTTTAGGTATATATAAAGATGAATTACTGATACATTTAATAACCCAGTAAAAAACAATAGGCTGAATTGAGGACAGATTGGAATAAGTTCAGGACAGCTTTTGAGAGCAAGGACAGAAATTGTAAAAAATCAATAAAATGTTATTTGTATCGCCCATATTCACAAAGCAGAATTTGCCTCATTGGGCCTAACAACATCCTCTGCCCTTAACTCCTATTGACCGAAACTTATAACTTGGAAAAAAGATAGAAACCTCAGAGAGAGCCACGAGGAATCCTGATAAGTCAATTTGTTGATGGGGAAAAAAAACATTAATAATCAGTCATGTAAGTAATTTTACAAGCAAAAACATCCATATATTTGATAGGCCCAAATATATAAGATATATCTTCTATCTTTTCAAGTTACCTTCTATGTGAGGATGATGAATCAGGACCTGCTGTATTTAAAAGTGAAACTAGACACCGGATCCATCTGTGACTCCGTCATCATAATAAAAGTCTCATGAGCGACTCTATCAAAGCAGGACAGGTTTTTACTTAGACCCGCTCACCCCGTAGCACGTTTGTACTCGTGTCCCTTCCCTTAGTGGACGGCATGCACTGTGGAAGAGAAACTTTATTTAGCCATGAACTTTAACGACCTCTGGGTTGCGTGAACATGAACATGGCATTCCTGTAAAGACACTAACTCAGTAGAACACAGTGTGTGGCTTCAGAAAGAACTTAATGTGATATTATGCATTTTATTCATCTCCAAGGAAAAGATGGTTTGTCATAGCGGGCCACATCAGAAGCGTCATCCAGAGCTTTGCTTCCCATTGGCAAAACCCTCATTGTGTGCATGCATGTATGTGTGCGTGTGCATGCTGTTGGTGTAGGACATTGGTGTTGAGAAATCAGAGACAAGCAAAGGTTCAACCAAGATATGCACAGTGTCGGGAGTATGATTTCATGTTCACATGCCACTGGACGTCTTTTTAAAGTGTTACACATTTAAAACATGGTAACACAGCCTCGACAGTCAATCATGTACAGTTGCTGCTCAGGAAAATTATGCAGCTGAAAGTTTGAGGGAATGTAAATTGTTTCTTTAATTCCATGAGACTGAAATGTCTGAATGAAAACCATAAAACATGTTGAACAATCCACAGGCAGCTAGTTTCTAGGCTATTCTGGGCTAATATGTAAAGCCTGCTCAAACATGATTGGTCAAATCAGAAAGACTTCCAATCCCCCAGATTCTGCACATTCACGTGTAGTATCTGTATCTTTACAGAGATACATTTTGGATATGTGTGAGAAAAGGTGTTAGTCTGTGACACAACATTGTGCATCCTGTGTGTCGCTGTTTGACCTTTCAGGTTAACACTGGCCCCATCAGACATTAGTGTGTCATCAGCCTTTCAGTTTGAGGATTCTCCTCCTTGTTGCTGGAAGTGAATAATTCAGTGATCTCATTCCAGATAACAGCCTGTGAAAGTCTCTGCATGCAACGCAGTGTGTTTGTGTGTGTGTGTGTGTGTGTGTGTGTGTGTGTGTGTGTGTATGTGTGTGTGTGTTGTAGTCCTTCCTCAGCCAGTTTAGAGATGTCATCCAGTGAAATCGTCTTGGAAACCTGCCTCACCCTGCTGAGTCTCATTAGTGTGGATTTCAAAGAAGACGTGCGGCGTCACATGATGATTAAAAAATGATGCTTCTGAGGATTTTCACATCCGAGAAAACCATAATACAAATATTCAATCCAGTGTGTGTGTGTGTGTGTATGCATGTGTGTGTATGCATGTGTGTGTGTGTGTGTGTGTGTGTGTGTGTGTGTATGCATGTGTGTGTGCTGAGGCAGTGCCACCATCAGACCCTTAAGTAAAAGCCACACCAAATCACCACATGCCCTCTCCCTCATTTGAACCCTTTCCCTTTTCCTTCTTCTGTCTTTCCAGTTGAGTGATTGCGGTGTTCCCTCGTTGTCATCCTTTTTGTACTCAGTTTAGTAAAAGTGGCATTTTTCTTTTTACATATTTCCTCCTCTGTTACTCCTCGCTGTTGTTCTGTTTTTCCTGTTTTTCTCTCTGGCCCCACTTGTTTTGGGTTGAGATGTGGATTGGATAATGGCGTGCTGACAATAGGGTTGCCACGATAGATCCCGCCTGTCGCTCTTCAACATTTTCCCCAACCTTCCTCTTCCTCTTCTCTCCCGATCCAGACCTCCAAAAGTGACCACCTGATGTTTACTCTCGCAGAATCACGTGGTTTCCTTGATTCTTCATCGTTCAGACATGTTTTTGAGTCTTGGGCGACAGATAACAAATAGTTTCCATTGGTTTGTCAAGGCTGGTGCTTCTCAAATTGACTTTATTTTCTCTTTTACGTGGAGGGAGGACTTTTTGTTCGCTAAATCGAACACTCAAATTCTCACGAGAGTAAAGCTTTCATTTTTTATCCCTCTGCAGTCAAAAGCTCCCGTCCAATCGAGCTTCCAGACCTTAAACAATCTGTTTGGGGAGGGCGCAAGGATAAGGCTATGTCATGGAGGGTAGAATGTGCTCATTGTTCATAATTGTTTATTTAATTGTAACATCCCTCTGGGTGCGGACTGAGCCTCAACCCCCCCCCCACTGCCTCCCCCTCGGCTCTTTGTCCTGATACAGAGGGGGAAATGGCCAGCAGCGTCCCTTTTTGAAAACTGTCCAGCTGTCAAAGTGGCAGTGACATTCTCACAATGCTTCCCCTGGGCTCATCTCCTCTGTCTGCGCCCCACCGCCCGCCCAGCCCCCAGCACTGTAAGCTCCAGCCCCTCGCTCCAGCAGCCGGACAGGACGGCACCACGTCCAAATCCACATGTGACCCGCTGATGGGCGACAGGTTACACATCCCAAACTTCATCTGGCCTCCCTCCTCTTCTCTGTGGATCTGTCTCCACTGCACAAACTGACCCAAACAGTCAACACTGAATCTGTTTCCCTTGTTGTAGCTCATAAAGAAGATGATATCACTACTTTCTCAATGTGATCATACAGATGTGGATCTCTCAGAACATTTGAAAGGTTCAATTAGCAGCCTCTGGGTGATCAAAGTTTACATCACCTTCCAGTTTTGTTTTCACAGAGATTTCTATTTTGGCAACCCTATATTGTTCTAATCCCTACTAGCAGGCCTTTCCCTGGTGTTCTTGACTGTTGGATTGGACTTGGGCTGGGTGGAGGGAGGGCGCTTGGCCGCAGTGTGATGGATTTGGGTTTAAGGGTGTTTGTTGGGGGGTCTTATTCTCAGGTTTGGGGTGTGTGTTGAATCAAATGAAATCCTAACGTATGTGTTTGTCCCACAGCATCCCGGCTCACTACATGTACCCTCAGGCCTTCGTGCAGCCTAGTGTGGTCATCCCTCATGTGCAGCCCACCGCCACTGCGCCTGCCACAGCTTCCTCACCCTACATTGACTACACCGGAGCCGCCTACGCGCAGTATTCTGCTGCGGCTGCCAGTGCCGCAGCTGCTGCTGCGGCATACGAGCAGTATCCCTATGCCGCATCCCCTGCAGCCGCAGGCTACGTTGCCACCGCCGGCTACGGCTACGCAGTCCAGCAGCCTTTAGCCACCGCCGCCCCGGGCTCGGCCGCCGCTGCAGCCGCTGCCTTTGGTCAGTATCAGCCTCAGCAGCTGCAAGCCGACCGCATGCAATAGCAGCCATTGCGACCACTGGACATGCAGCGAGAGGAGGCCCGCCCCCAGCCACAGCTGACGGGTCAGGAGACGGAGCGAAGGAGGAAGGAAGAGGAAGTGGCTCTAAGGGCAGACGTGTCAGCGACTCAGAGGCAGAGTTGGTTTAAAAAGGTGGTGATGGAGATGATGGTGGTTATGATGAGGGTGGTGGTAGTGATGATGATGATGATGGTGATGATGATGGTGAGGTGGGAACTTTATACGCTAATGTTCCAACTTGCTGTGCTTCAACCAAAAAAAATTAGAAAATGAAAAAAATATGCAGAACAAATAATGGAAGGTGATTTACTTTTATGTTGTTGTTATTACTATGCCTATTATTACTATTATCATTACAATTATCATTGTAGTAGAGTACTTATTTCTATAGAAGAAATGCAGGAACTAATCCCTGTGGTTGGTATAGGTGTTCAACTAAGCCTTAAAGTCCTATTGCTGTCTTTAACGTGAGTGTAGGAAACTGTTCTCTTGGATATTTGACGCCCTCATAACATTTATATTTATTACTGTTATTATTACACATTGAGGGCTTCTTGTTCTTTTTGTCTTTTCAAGTGTATTTTTTGGAGTTAATATTTTCTGATAATCAGGGAAATGGAACCGTTTCCAACGTGTTAGCTATTATTATGTGATGACCTCTGTCAGGAAGTCTAGGAGTCGTAACATGTTGTGTCACACATTTGAAGAACTATCTTTTTATCTTCCTGATGCTGAATGTCCCTTTTTTTTACTCTGTGTCTCGACCTCCTGATCTATGCAAAGCAAACAAATCACCAGGAGACAAAAAAAACAAAGAAAAGACACAAAAAACTGAAAAAGTCTTCAACTCTGACTTGACTCTTGGACTAACAGGGGACCTGGCAAACCAAACAAAGGCACTGACAACAGGAGAGAGAGGTCGACAGCGGCTTCGGACAATGAGAAACACAAAATCAGTCGCTTTTTTCCACATGTTTCACTCACACGTACTCCGAGAGTTGCACACATAGCAGTCGAAAAAGACAAAGACGGCACAGTGGTGTTTCTCTCTGGCTCCGGGATGGATGGAGAGAAAGAAAAAGAGAAAGAAAGGAAAGAAAGGAAGAGGGAGAGCGAGCAGCTGCTGGTGGGGGTGGACAGAGCCGCCGCTCCAGCGCCACACAGACGGATCACTCTGGAAAGAACGCATCACTTGTGCTCGTTTGTTGAGCTGTCACATTTTAATCCCCCGGCCGGAGCCCATTTGGGAACCAACTTTACACCCCTCCACCCCTCCACCCGACACAGAACCCCACAGCAGAGCCCCCCTCGCCCCCCCCTGCCATTCAGCCCTGCAGCCGTCAGCACTTCCTTCTCTGTGCTGCCGCCGCCCGGTGTCAGGTACACACACTTTTCACCAAAACCCCCACAACAACTGGCCTGCCTCATTGTCAAGAACAACCAGGTGGAGGAGGAGAGGACGAGGGGGGGGGGGGGGGATTACTCTTGGACGTTATGTTAGTCTGTGTGCCTTAAGTTTTTTTCTTCTTCTGCTATTTAAGAGAAAAGAAAAACTGAAAAAGAAGCGATAAATCTACTATTTAAGATATTTATTTTTGAGGGTTGACGATGTTGACGCTCTCAGAGTAGACACTTAGTGGCGGTACTGTATTAATAATATGATCATGTACTCATCTCAAGGCATATATAAGTTATTGATTAGTTTTAGTAATATTATTATTATTATAATTATTATTAACATACTCAACCAGAAATGTTGATGTAGGACTTATTTAAGATACTGTTATGTGCACTGTACTTTTATTTTCTATCTTTTTCTGATTCTTTAGAACATGACATTAAATATTAGCTTAATGCCTTTTGTATGGAAGAACTTTATTTAAAATGCAGGCCTGTTTGCATGCACATTGTACTCTTCTGTGTTTAGACGAAAGGAAAAAAAAATTATAATTTTGACAAAAACAAGCGAAAATGCTGCTTTCTCCACTAGAATGTATAGACGTCGTCAAGGTTCCAGTAGCCGTGCTTCTTTTTGCCTTAATATTCACCGAGATGGGCTATTTTACACTGTTGGGAATTTTTATACTTGAACTATTTCTTACAAGGGAAATATGAAAAATAAATGACAAAAAAACTTTTTAAGAAAGCTTTTCCTTGTCACTGGATGAAGGCATGTAAAGTTTTACTATTTAAATGCAAAGGTCCTGTTGATATTAGGAATTCAGAATTTCAACACCATTTAGTCAAACATCTGAATAAAATGTTCTATATTTAACAAAGCGTGGTGACTGTTCTTTTCCTTGAAGTCAATAATGAAAGTTACTTGAATTCAAACACACTCCATACACACGTCCTCATGCAGATGTTTCCTGGACACATTCACGAGGTCATCTTTTTATATATTTCTATACATTTCCTTTGTGTCTATGTGCATCGGTGTTTGTCTTTGGCCATGGATGCAAGGCGTCAAACACATCACACACCGGGTGCTCCTCCTCTCTCATCTTTCAGGGCCCTTTACTTGAAAACTAGCTCTCACAAGACAGTCACACCTCTGACAGTTTGCATGGGTCCGAATGACGCATGATTAAGTCTCTCAGGACTCAATGTCTATCAATGATTCATCCTCTCTAATCAATAAGTCATGTTAAAATGACTTTGCCCCAGTGGGTCTGTCTTCTTCTGCTCAGCTCCAGGGATTATTTTTGGTCCCAGATGAAACGGGACACCGTAGGTGGGTGACCATGACACAGCATGGAGGCAGCAAGGCCTTATAGGTGAAATCACCACCCATCCAAACTCATGACATAAGAAATCTAGGGTAGTGTTTTTTTTTAATTGCGACATTGACACAGGCCTGTGACACTGTTGTGATAAGACTTGAACAGGGGACTCAGTATTTTGAGTTGATTTTAGCGAATCGATTTATGTGCTCATTGTATCATAAGATAATAAGATCAACTTTTGGGTGGCCAGGTTGTACAAAATACCTTTAAGTGGATCAAGAGTTAAAAAACCCTTTAATTATAGTGATTAAAGCACTTCAAAGCCTTATCAAAGGCGAATTCCATCACTTTTGCACATCAGGATCAGTTAATGTGTCATGAGGAGCATCAGGATGCAGCTTATTTATGAAAACTACAAATTTATAAGAAAAAGCCAAAGCCTTACCCACTGGAAGTTTGTGGTCTAATGGTATTTCCAAGTTATATGTGTCTGATTGCAAATAAAAAACGAAATCAAGGGGAAAAACAATCATGGACGTGTGAGCTGAAAGTCCCTGTTGGAGATATGAGGAGTTTTCCAGCAGCAATGACAAAAAGAAAGACAGTAGGTGTATATTAACTTTTAGGCACAAAAGTGAATGCTACTGAAATATATGAAATTATTTTTAACTTGACCATCATAGGGATGCAGGCCAGAAAAATAATAGCACGTTAAAACTGCCACTGTAAAAGAAGATTTTAAGACCCGACAAGCAGTTTAAATTTGTATTCATATAAATATATGATTTTTTGTTCCATTCTACGAATTAATGATACGTTAATGATTAATCTAACTTGCTCATTTTGGGGGACATTTGGGCCGTGTGAATTAAGCTAATCTGGCTAATCATCTCATGACGACGTGGTTAGCCGCAGCAGTAACCATCTCAAAATAATGAATGAACGCTCATGGGCGGATTTCTTCAACAGCGTGAGCGAGGAGGCAAATCAAACATTTGCTTCCTGAGGCTTCAAGTGGAGTTAACCTTTGGTGACCTTTGGCCCACGATTCTGCATTAGTGTGTGTGTGCGTGTGACCGAGGTCCAGGATGCAATCAAGTTGCATCATGGGAAGGATCTGGTGTTTTTGGAGCTTGGCCTACATAGGGATTTGAAGTCAGAATATTTTGGTCTCTGCAGCAATTTGGACCCAACTTTTGAAATCGATTGATTGATATTGATTCACATTGACTCATTTAGGCTTCATGGTGTCACACCTACAGTACATCAGCAGTTGCTATTGAGTCAGGTGTAAATTCCCTTCAGGGAGAGTGGTGTCAGATTTAAATGGACCACACTTGGCCTAATGAGGATGATGATGATGAAGGTGCATGGCAAGGTCTATTTTCCCTCAGAAGGAACACGTGTGCACATGTCTTTTGCCCCCGCGTCCATCACTCGTCTATTTTTAGTGGGGCTCTGTGAAGCAGCCATGTTGCCTGCGGAGTAAAGTGTCCGTGCGCCCCGGAGGAGCCACTGCGGCACCGAGTCACTCCCCGGATCCGTGCGCGCTACGGCTCTCAGGTTCACAGTGGTGCTTCTTTAGGACACAACCCGGATCTGTGCCGGTGCTGTGAGCAGCTGAGTGACGGGACAGGGCGGCAGGAGAGGACCGCACACACAGAAACATCCCCACCAGAGATTATCTGCGGACCAGGAGGACAGGGAGGTAAGATGTCCCAGAACCGAGCTGCTCTTTTGGGCTGAATGTTGTGTTTCGGGGCGCGGAGGGGTACGCTGCTGCAGTGGTGCTGTGTCACAGAGATGTTTGTGCGCAGAAAATGTCCAAACAAAGTCATCTTCACCGGCTTCCTGCTTGTGCGTCAGTGCGTTCTTCTGACAGGTCTGGCACGGGGGGGGGGGGGGTTTACGCGCCGGTTCCGCTGTGTTGGTTTGATGCTGTTTTTCTTTTGCCTCTAAACCTTCTCTCTCTCTCTGGAGTAACGGTGCTTGTGGCTTCTCACCATGAAGCATCACAAGTGAGGAGGGGAGGTGAAATTACTGTGGCGTGAACGTGTTTGGCCTGAGACCCCCCTGTGGGATGAGACACCTGTAATGACCCATCATGAGATTCAAACAACCCATTGATGCTATGCATTATAGATTATTGATTGTGGGCTCTTTTTGGGGTTTCAAAGTAAATTTGTTTACCAAATACCAGTTTACAAATCGATATTACGCCTTCATGTCCATTTAGTAGCTTCTGGAGCTTTCTCCTGTACCACATTGGCTTAGGGTAATAAATCAGCTTTTACTTTCTAATAAACCATAAAACAAAATGGACAGGAAGTCCTCAAATGCTCTGAGATTAATTTGAATGTACCAATTTGCTGAGGAAGATCATGTGATATGATCAAAGTGCCCCAAAAAAGCTACAAAAAAAAGAAGCTACTAGGCTTCTCATACCTAAAAAAGGAATGCTCTGTCTTAAAAGCTGATTTCATGACTTTTCTTTATTGAATATTAACCACAATCAGAAACAACACAATGACTACATCTTTAAATCAAAACCAAGATCCCACACCATGTTTATGAGATCATAACCAACAACTGTGGCTCAGGAGTTAGAGCAGGTCGTCCAAGAAGGTTGGCGGTTCAATTCCAGGGTCCTTGGGCAAGGTACTGACAGCTGTGTCACAAGTATGTTATTGTGAAAGAACAAGTGCTGCACATAGATGCACTGTATGAATGGATGAATGGCAAAAACTGTAACATAAAGCACTTTGAGAGGTCATCAAGACTTAAAATCTCTATATAAGTACAGTTCATTTACCAATAACTCATCTTATGAAGCATTTATGTACTGAGAGTTCCTTTATCCAAGCTCCTAGATTACAGTGCAGCACATGGAGACCTGTGTTTGGATATCATACAGTACAGTCGGCCCATAGCAGCCGACTCTGGGCTGTAGCCCAATATAGCCCCAAAGATCAGATACCAGGCCACAGGGTTCAGTAGACATGAGCAGGTCAGGATGAAGTCAGTAATATTTTTCCACTCTGCCGCGACATGTGGGTCCTCTCAGCTGTTGGTCGGGGGTCTTTGTGTGGCAGATGCTGTGGCCCACCTGTCTGGAGGAACAGACTGAGGAATGTTCTTGTGTCGTGGAGGCGACAGTCACCATCAACAGTACTGAAGACATTTTTAAAAAGATGAACGATTCCTGAGACTTTAATGCGACAGTTATGTATTTCTGATGCAACAAGCCGGCTTTAACTCACACCAGCTGCTGCCCATTCAGTTCCTATGGTGGATGAATCAAGTCTATATGAATATGGAAATCTCCATGGCAATACAAAGACATCGCCATCGATTTTGGCTGCTTTATAATAAAATTTATGCAGCTGCCGCGGCTGCTTCTGTGTCATGGATTTTAAACAAAGATTAAGTTTGTTATTGAGCGAGACAGTGATTAAGTGAAGTGTTTTAGACTTTGGATAAAAACAGTAGTTGATTCAAAGGCCTCGGTTTAATGTTTGTAAGAGTAACCATAGTGCTTTTCTGTATAGATTTATTTTCTCAATTAATTGATTAATGATTCTGTTTATCAAACATTGTCAGATGAAAACTGTCCATCGTGATTTCTTAGAGTCCAAGCTGGCATATAATGTTGTAAAGGGAGCTTGAATCATTATCTATCGTTCGCAGATTACTTTTCTGTGGTTCAACTTATCGATAGATCAACTAATCTTTTCCAGCTCTGATAAAATTACATTTTCAAAGCACCACACAGCACCACAGAATATCACTCTCTATTAAGTAACCCTCAATTGTAAAGAGTATATAAGTTGTCATTAATAGCCTGGTAAATTATGAATAACGGATTCTTTATTGATCAAAAATAAAGAGCATTATGAGCCATTTAAGGCAGCTTGCTGTGATAAATGTTATAGTCAGACTCACAAGCTTTTCACTCTGTAGTTTATAAGCCATCTGATACATATGTTCCTCAGTTGTTTGTCAAAGGCTCTTACATTAATTATTTTCATCTGGTTTTTGTTTATGAGTTATAAGAAGATATCCTGTTGTGTTTTTATATCTTGTAATTAAAAATGAAGCAGCTGAAACATTTGACACAGATGTATAAAACAAATGAGCTATGAATCCTGTATGAATGATGTTATTACAAACAACTAACTCATCATAATAAACTCTGACTCCACTCAGTCCACGTACATTTCCTGTGGCAGAGTTGACATTGTTGGTCCATCTCTTGTTATCAGCACACTCGCAGCCCTGCAGGTTCCAGGTCTTGCCTTTAAGAGCTGGTGCGAGCACGAGATCAGAAATAGCAGCTGAGTGGTGGGATAGGCATCTGGCACTGCTGAGAGATTTCTCCAGAGAGATGAGCCGCTGACGCCCATCAGGACATGTCGGCTGCTCGGAACACGTAATTACTGGACATCATTTTTAAAAGATTACAGACAGGAGACACCATCCAGGCTATACGGAGTTTACTCACTGCCACAGAGATCCAGAGCTTCCTGGTGTTTTTTTAAACATCATCCTGTAAAAATCTTTAATCCAAGCTGTTGGGCTGTGTGTTGGATACACAGGTAGCAGGTGCCTGAATAGGAAGAGTGTGTTACCTAGCAGTAGTTTGTGTAATCATGCAGCAGCTCCCTGGATTGAATTCCACTCGGCTGACTAATTAATATTGGAAACAGGCCTGTGTTGCCTCATGGTGAGGCGTATGGCTGGTAAGCGTTAAATCTGTGTGCTCTGTGCTGTTTCCTTCAATGTATTTCACTGGCATTAGGTCACACTTCTAGACTTGTTCCACATATCAACTAAACTAGGATTGTGTGTGTGTTCGTGGAGGTTATACAGTTGCTTTTGTACGGTGGCCGACAGAGCTTAACGTAGTACAAATAGCAAAAACGACAACGGAAATGTTTCCAGGGGTCCCAAAAAAGTGATAAACCTGGACCTGTAGTTCAATGCTTTGTGAAGTTCCATCACCGCCGACAGTAGCAGAGTTCAATAACTCACTGATGAGGCCCAATGTCACTTACCTTCTGTTAAAAAGGTTTGGTTGAGGACTAGAACTTCCTTCATGTATCATGTACTTCTTTGGGGGGTTGGTTCGATGTAGGGCCCCCCCCCCCCCCCCCCCGCAGGTCCCTTTTACCTGGGGTTAACAAAGTCCTTTAAAAGGCTCCTAAATGTAAGAAAACAGTTAAATATCAGTGGATCTCCTGGTTGATGTACAACCCGGGACACAGAGAACTGTCTGTGTCTCATCTACAGCGTCGATAAAATTACTGTGTTCTATATAAAGTATTTTCCCAGGATCCTTTCACACTTTTTTTTAATTGTTTTAAATAACTCTCTGACATTCCTCTCATCCCGGCCCCAGTCTCTACCTCTTCTAATCCAATAGTGTGATTGGTTCAGATGTTGTGACTGTGGCAGACGGCTCACACAGAGACAGTGTTCATGAAAACCTTCCCACTCTGGATATTTAGTTGTATATTCAGTTTGACTCTGCTGCTGATATGGTCCAGCTTTATGAAAACAAGAAGCAGCAGAGTGAGAACGTTTCAAAGTGAATCCCACGTTCCCCTCCTGCGGATTCAGTCGTGATCTTTCAGGACCAAATGATTTAATCAAAATCACAAAACTGAAAAACCCCTTTTGTTTGTCCAGGTTTGTCACTATGGAAGGTTTGATGCTGCGGCTGGAGAGAGCTGTGAATCGTCTGGAGCAGATGTCCGTCAACGTGCACGGGACCAGTGGCATGGCGAATGGGAACTGCGTCAACGGCATTGACGAAGGCAAGTCTGAAACTAACCATTGACTCAGAGGGTTGAAGGGGGGGGTCACACACACACACACAAGCATAAAACAAGCAAATAAGCAGTGATATCTCTGTGTTCTTAGGCCCGTCTCAGAGTGTGGACGCCTTCAACCTGCTGCTCAGCGGTCCAGTGTCAGACTACCTGAGCAAGAGCCGAGCCATCGGGAGCGAGGTGGAGAAACATGTGAGTGATTTCGTGTGTGTATGACAAAAGCTTTCCTTGCCACACAACTGTCATCTTGTGATGGATGAATCCCTTGTAGACACACACCTGTCCACACACACTTCATAGAGCAACACACACTTACACACAGATGCTGCAGCGGCTGTTGGAGACAGATGTCGCCACAGCTGCTGTCGTAGTGATCTGCAGTTACAGTGCAGCAGCGGGGGGGGGTCGGTCTATTGCTCATGACAGTTACTATTGAACGGGGGACTCATACCAATTTCGAAGGAACGATACAACTTAAAAAAAGATGAATACCACTTTGTTGGAATTTAACTTTAACTTTTTTTAAAACACTAGTGCAGTGCCCATTATAATAGAAAGGATCACTTGTCCAAATCGCACCAAATCCGACACTGCACGTCACTGGGCCCTTAGCAGTACACAGGCCAAGTGTGGAACCAATAGGACAAATGATTCTCAAGACATGCAGACAAACAGAGCGCCAGATGAAAGGGTCTGGTTGTTCTTATTTCTGCTCCATGAAGCCCTTGTGATAGTCCAGATTTTGCAAGACTTTGAAAATCCATTAAGTATTCTACATATTCTAATTTCTAAACAAACTCAGATTTGTAAGAATCTGCGCTCATTTGATCTCTTCTGCAAAGGTAGAGTGCGCTTGTGCACTTTCTCTCTCTGCCAACTATTTCCTGAGACGTAGATTTTTAAACAAACAGGATCTTACTTAGATATGTTCAGCTTTGGAAAGAAATCAAGGACTTTGGTGTAAACGTAGAAACAAGGCAGTGAGTGTGTGCGTGTGTGTGTGTGTGATAGCAAAGGTTTCCTGTCCTCTACAAAGCCAAGGATGGGAGTATGACTGAACTTTGACTTTACATTCATCTATCAAGTTGCTAGTCGAGCACCTTTTCCTATTTGGTAATGACCCGCACTCCCAGAGGGATTGTGTGTTTTGTGTCAAGCCAGCTGGCAAATATAGCTGTGTTTTATCGCTGGAATAAATCCAACACAACAGGGAGGGCTTCAAAACCGAGGGGTAAAGACAGACGGACAGAAATTCCCCCCCGAAATGTGAAAAAAAGAAAAGAAAGAAAGCTTGTAGTTCTCTGTCTGTACTTCGAAAGACGCTTTCTATGCCTGTGTCCCATCACTGCACGAGTATGTGAGTGAGAGCCAGAGGTGGTTTCTTTAAGTTTGTAGAGCTCCTTTTATGGACAAAGCCTCCCTGGTGGTTCCCTTGGCCCACAACTGGAGGTCTCACACACACACACACACGCACACAAACACACACACACGCACACACTGACACAGAAGCATGCACAGGACACGGCTGGCTGGGTCTTACCCAAACACTCAGTGTGTGTTTGTTTTGTATACTCGCTTTTGTATGTGCAGCACAGACAGATTTACCGGCTGTAGTTTTATTGGAAAATAATAAACTGGCAAAAGAGGGAAATCTTTTCTTTTCAGGGAACTGCAGCCAAATTCAACAGGCACCATATAACACCCATGAAATGTGTGATGCTACGTTTATTATCATCCTAATCTATCTGTGTCTGACTCTTGATGATTGACAGGCGGAGATGGTGCACGATGCCCTGCAGACTATGAAAACTTTCCTCAAAATGGCTGCCACACACCAGCAACCTGCAAAGGTAATTGCCATAGAAACCCATTGATGGTTAGGTACGCTGTGACCTTGAGATAATCTTTGCAAAAAAACATTTACAGTATTTAAATGTATTGGTTCATAAAAGTAAAATGCTGAAGAGCAACCAGCTACTTTTTAAGGTATTTGGGATTTACAAAAGGATCTTGGAGCCATTTCCCTAATCTCATGCCAATGTGCTTGTTATTCCTTTAACTCTAAAGTCTGGACTGTAAAACAATAGAGTTAACACCCTGGTGACATTATGTTTGAAGGAGCTGACCATGAACTGCAGCATCCATGGTCTGGGGCTGGGTGGAGACCTCTGATACATGTCAATCGCCAACTGTCTCTGTTGTCATTTCCTGTTATCTCTCTTGATTGTAGTCTCCCTTTAATAAAAGCACAAAACGACCCCAGAAAACTATGCGGTACGTGAACTCGGTTGCCAGTTGCAGGCAACAGTTAAGGTTATTAAGAGTTTAACTTTTACATCATCACTGGCTGACGCTGTTTGTGCTGACTGAGAAACATTGCAACAAACAAATCAGTACAGGCGGTTGCAGTGGATGAACCACATGTGTGATTATTGTGGAATTCAAATACAAAGTGCATCAGATGTTGCACAAGTAACAGCAGCTTAGCAGCGAGAAGAACAGTATCAGAGTCCAGTGGGTCAGTGTGTGTCCTCCCCTCCTGTGTTCCCCAGCAGGCCGGCCTGTTCACAGAGGGATTACTCTGCTCTTTGACTAAGAAAACGCTAATACAACACATTCCCAACATGTTCACGTATAGAGAGAAAAGAGGGTGGGAGAGAGAGCTGTGTGCGTGCATGTGTGTGTGTGTGAGAGAGAAAGAGAGAGAGGAGAGCTGATATGATATCATCCCATTGGCCTTCTGTTTGTGTTTTGTGTGTGTGTGTGTGTGTGTGTGTGCGTGTGTGTGTGTGTGTGTGAGTGTTACAGGGCCCAGAGAGCCCACCAGGAAGTGATTACTCCCTGTCTGTCAGGTCATTGGTGGAGAAACGGTGAAAAGAGCGTTCAGTGATTGTCAGAAATGCAAACAAGGGAAGAGCGAGGGCTTTACAGAGAGAGAGATAGATAGAGAGCGAGAGGGGGGGGGGCTGCTGGCCCAGGAGAGGAGTGTGAGAGAAGTGGAGCTGTAATATGCCTTAACTGGGTAATTCCAAAAGATAAACTTGGAAAATATCTTGATTTGTCTACGTCACTTTGCTCCCCAACACATTTCACTTGAGATTTAAAAACAAAAACGTTTGTCTCCAGTTTAGATTTGTTAAGTTCTGCAACAGCACAGATCAGATAAGACAGTGCCATGAAAGCTTTGCATCACACAGCCACAGACCTTACAGTCATAATAATATTTAATCAGTAGGTCTTTGCACCAAAGGGTCAGAGCTGTGGGAAAAAAAACTCAGAACGTGTCAATGTCAGGCAGCACAGCGGTTAGCCTCACAGACACTCCGGCTTTCTTCAACAGTGTAAAGACATGAAGGTGTAGATATGAGACTGGATTCATGTTTGTTCTGTCTGATTACTAATAAAGATGTTGGGTAGTGAATGGCTGTCGTCTGGCTGTTGTTGGGAGAGCCCAGTAGCATCATGGGACTTTTCCTGATGCCTCCATTGCCGCCTTCCAAACGTCACCCCATCCAAAGTGAATGGGCAGCGTTTCATTTGAAGCCTCCAAAACAAAGGTCGCTCACAGACATGAACTGAGGGTAAAGTCCGGAGTATTGGGTCCGGACTTTTCACCCAATTCACGGACACACATGCACAACACAATGGGAGTTTCTCTCCACGTTCACAGCAGCAACAAATCCTCCGCATTATTAAGGCGAGAGGTGGAGCAGACGGGTGCAGCAGACAACCCCCATCAGCATGCGATGAATCCCCTGCCGTGTTTCACATGTTTAATTCTCCTGACTTTATACAGACTTTATACGAGGAGGCCAGGCGGAGAGAGTCCCACGATAATCCTCAGCCTCTTCCTTGGAGTTCAGTGCATGTGTGAAAGCAGCTACACAACACGAGTCAGTCCTGCATTAAAGGGTGAACTGAGGCTGTCCTCAGATATCCATATTTAGAAGCAGTTTTGTTGCACAACAAACTTTTATTGATCAGCACTTTCAGAAAATGTGTTTTTTCTGTCATGGTTACATCCTGGTGTTAACACGAACACTTACTTAGTACAACTTGGGATCTGGTGTAGATGCAGTCACAGGCTGTAAAAGCTATTTCACCTCTGCATGCACCCTGGCAGTAGCTGAGGTTGAACCAGAGAGAGTTCACTGCTGATTACAGTCACTTTGATATGACGTTGAATTCTGCATTAGCCCTGTCAAAGTCTTAACAAAATGATCGCTAACGACTGCTAACAAAACAATCAACATACTTTCCAGTCCAGTCATGTGAAGCAATTTCGACGAGTTCATGGATGAAAAAGCCGAGAGTCACTTTTCAGATTCTCGCAGAGCAAAAAACGCCTCAGAGAAATTATGATGTCTGAGGCAAGCTGAGGACATCATCCTTCCACACACAGTCAACATGACACACAAACCTATGAATACACATACACATACACAGAATATCCCCCACACACACAAATCCTCGGTACAAACCATCACACACACGTCTGCTGACCTTCCTCATTCATGTCTATATTTGTAGTCCTCAATCAGGGGTTCAGAGGAAGAAAAGTGTATTTGACTCTTGCCAGTGCACCCTCCCCCCCCTTTCTCTCTCTACACACACACACACACACACACACACACACACACACACACACACACACACACACACACACACACGCACACACACAGCTCTCAAACTTCTGGCCTTTCTCTCCAGCGTAGCACTGTTGTGCTCTCTGACTTTTTATGGGCATGTTCTATATTTGAGCCTGTTGTCAGTGTCTGTGTGTGTGCCTGTGTGTGTGTGTGCGTGCGTGTCTGTGTGTGTGTGTGTGTGTGTGTGTAAGAGTTAGATAGAGTGTGAGACAAGGAGAAATCAAGAGACCCTTACTTTTTTTGCTCTCTCACTCTCATGTGACCTCAGATTGGACCATTACCTCAGTGTGTGTGAGTGTGTGCGTGTTTGTGTATGTGTGTGTGTGTGTTTGTGTGTGTGCGTGTGCGTGTGTGTGTCCACATTGTGTTAAAACCCCTCCTGCAGCTCCATTGTCGCCCTCTCCTCTCTCAAACTTTGATCCACTGCTCGTATATGAAGTCAAGGCCTCAGACACTGATGTGCTGTTGTAACACGCTGAGCTCATTCACTGCCCATCCAAAAAAAAACAGATCCGCCACTTTTGATCTCTTTGTAGGCTTGTTCTCTTTCTGTCTGCGTTCATGAACTTTTATGAACGGCGCCATCTTGTGCATTTAGAGCCAGAGTCTGCGCAGTAACAGTCTGGGAATGGAGCTGCTGGATTTAGTTTCCTGATGATACAATTGATGAGGTAGTCATAGAGTCTCACCAGCACAGGAACCATCTCACAGCTGCTCAGTGTAACACCATCGTTCTTTAGAACAGTCGTCGATGTATCTGTTCTCAGGAACTTCTGTACCCTCAAACAAAATCATCAATGTAAATAGTTCCTCGGAAACTCCCAAAATTACAGAAGGGTCTTCTGTGGAAAATAGAAGCTTGGCTGCAGCTCTGACTTGATGCCAACTCTGCTAATTGCCAGAATGTTTCAGTTATCGAGCATGTGGGAATATGGGCTAGGTTTTCCTTTTTTAAATAAGTCCTCTGTGCACCCTCCAGTCATTCTCTGTCTTATTTCTATCTGCGTAGCTCGACTGAATGGGGGGGAAGTCCACACTCTACCCCGGCACTGACTCACAGAATACACAAAAGTCACCCGGACTCAAAGATTAACTGATTTGACGGGTCAAAGGTCACAGTGACCTAATATAACTATGTAGATAAAATGTGCACCAGTTGGTGGGGGCAAACAACCGAAGGGTGGTGCAGTTTGTATCTGAAGGAGTCATTAAAGCTTTTTATTTAACTACATATAATGATATATACAATGTAAATGGGCAGTTGTGCCTAACCTTTGCAGTAGATTTCCTGCTAATACCTCTGTATTATATTAAATTAATAATTGCGTGATAATTTGAGTAAGTGCACAAAAACAGAAATTATAGATGAAAATTTAATTAAGATGGAGAAAGCTGAGAGAAAGACGATGCCCAGTTCCTATATTCATACCCAGAACAGACAGTACATCCCTATTGACCGTAGTGAGGTGAATCTGTTCTGGATGGGGGGGATACACACACACGACCTCATAGACATTAGCTGGATTTAGTAATAATAAAGCAGCTGGACAAGCAGAGAAAGGCCCGTCTATCCCAGCTTATGGAGATCATGTGCATCTGATTGAGGGAAGAATTTGTTGAAATTGAAAGTTTCTTCTGCGTCTTTGCAAACAAGCAATTACAGAAGCAGACGTATTATGCATTTTTCAGACTAGGTATATTTTACAAAGAAATACACAAAAATGTTCCGATTTGAATAAAGAAACTATTTTGTCACAGGCTCATTGTCTGTAAATGTTTCACATAGCATCCAGTTCACTGGAGATCAGAACACAGAAGGCTGCTGCAACAATTCTCCAATGAAACATCCTGTTCCTGCATTAATTGTGTGTGTTAGTCTGTGTGCGTGCGTTCGTGGGTGTGTGTGCGTGTGTGAGAGTATATGTGTGATAGGTAAACTGTAAACACTGGCGGAGCGGTATGCCTTACAAGGCCAGAGGGATCTCCCCATGAACCGAGGAATGTTTGCAGGGACAAAGTGATGGGGGGGGGGGTGAGCTGGGGGCTGAGCTGTACTGATCTGGAAGATCCAGTGGAAAAAGGCTCCAGCTAATAAAATTAGTTACTGTCCCGTATCCTTGTTTAGGAATTACTGGTTGCATGGAGCTGGGAGCAGGGTAAACGATGCAGGGTATCTCAAGCATCTGGGTATTATGTATTCAAAAGAGGCAAAAGAAGGATTCCTGTGCTTCTCTTGCCATCTGGTTTATTTATGATTTGGTTTAAATGTAACATGATGTTTGTAGGACTCACTCTCCCAGTCTCGAGTCTCCCTCCCTCACCTGTTCCATCCTCTGTCACCGGCATCTCTTCCTCGTCTCCTGCATCCTCCTCTTCCTGACTCCTTCCTTCTTTCCCAGATGGAGCTGCACGACCTGATGAAGCCAATTTCCGAGCACATCCAGGAGATCCAGAACTTCAGGGAACGTAACCGCGGCAGCAGCTTCTTTAACCACGTGTCAGCCGTCAGCGAGAGCATCCCGGCGCTGGGCTGGGTCGCTGTGGTGAGGAATAATATAATTAACCCCTGGTGAACAAAAAGACAGAACATTCAGGATAATACACGTTGTTACAACGTGAATGTCCCTGTCAGTCACCCAGATTTAAGTTGGATTCAAATGTGCAACTAACCACAACTAAACATTAAATATTATACATTTAACACAAGAGAGTCAGAGCTATAGATAAACTCGACTTGTGGAGTTTTTTCCTCCCTTACACACTCAGTGTCTGTTCCTCTCTCTCCCTCCTCCAATACTCTCCCGCTAACTTCTTGGATGAATATCATTTAGATAAAGAACATAATCCCTCCTCTTCACTTCTTAAATAGAAGCTCTGGCTCTGGCTCTGGTCAGTGTATGTCGCTGTCAGGAGCTCTTCCACACAGGGCTTATTAAACATGTCCGACTCAGACCTTTAAGTACGAGATTCTCCTCTGTTTGTTTTACCCCAAATGCAAAGTCGAATGATAAACAGATACTTTTCACCAAAGGTCAATGATGGACAGTTTCGGCCTCACAGGGGTCGTGTCACACTGACGTTGAGATAAGATCTTTCTCTCTCGTCTCTCTCAGTGTCAGAAGCCGGGTCCCTACGTGAAGGAGATGAACGACGCCGCCACCTTCTACACCAACAGAGTTCTGAAGGACTACAAAGAAACGTTAGTACATCTTCACCAGCACCATGATGCAAATGTCATGAAGGTGATATCTGTTTTGTTCGGGGGTTTTTTTTAGATGAACCAGAGCAGTCTCTATTCTGACAATGTAAACCTTGACAAATTCAAAACAGCATTTTCACGTTCCACAGTGTGATATTGTGGAAAAAATTTAAAACTAGATTAGTAGAGCTCCCACTTCCACTAAGGCCCAACAAATTCAAAGATATCAGTCCCCTGTTAATGTCACACCAGCACTCAGAATGCCTTCCTCCTGCTTGACTGCCTCCCTCGTCTTCCTCCTTCCTCCTTTCATCTGAATATTATGTATTTGTTTCCCCCACCTCCTCCCACCATCAACCCTCCCCCGGCTCCCCCCCAGCGACAGACGCCATGTTGACTGGGTGCGCTCCTACCTGTCGATCTGGACCGAGATGCAGTCGTTCATCAAGCAGCACCACACCACAGGCCTGGAGTGGAGCAAGATCGTGAGTACAGAGGCGTATATATTTTTTGTGTTAAATTTATTGTTCAAATCAAACACTTAAATTTATCATTAATACTAAATTAGTTTTACAATTTAACAACACATTCTCCTTAAAGAATAAGGCTGAACACGTTGCATTTGGTCCTTCAGCGTTCATCTTCTCTAAATGTTAACACATCAGCCTGAAAACAAGAAATCGCTCCTAAAGCCACTTGTTTATTATCTTAGCTGTGTTTCCATTGAGTTTCCATTCACAGGCCGTGATATTTTTATATCAGAGCTCAAATGAACTTTTTGCGTGCACTTCCATTTTTAGTTATGGAGCGAGCGGTTACATAAACCGCTGCAGAGAGCATGAATGAATGAGCGAGCTTCTCCTCGGTGGCTGCACCCCCCAGGCCTCACGAAGCCCCTGTCACTTCCACACTCACTTCTGTTTATGGATGTCTCTGCTCTCACACTCGCCGGATCCCAGAGATTACGAGGACGACTCGAAACCAAATCCCATCGGCGCACACTTGACCTCCTCCTCCTGTCAGTTACGAGAGTCTTTCTCTCGTCTTTATTCGCTCGGTGGAACCTGGCTGAGAAGCTTGTGCTGCAGTTTCTTTCTTAAAGGAGTAGGTGATCACTTTAGGAACGTTTATTTGCTCTCCTGTTGAGAGTTAGACGAGAAGATTGATACCTCAATGTCCGTGTACTCAATGTGAAACTACAGGCAGTAGCAGGTAAGTTCAACTCGGCATAAAGAATAGAAACGGGGGAAAACCATAGACTGAATATAAAGATAGACGACGTCTTTCCACTTCCTCCCATTTTCTGAAAATGGAGCCAAAATATTCACACTTATATGTCCGTGTGATCTGAGTTACCTTAAATGACAGAAACCATCTTTGGGACTTTTTTTTTACCGTTTGACATGTATTTATTAGTTTGGCACATGTCCCATCCACTGAAATGGAGGAGGTGGGGTTTAGGACGTATACTGCAGCCATCCACCAGGTGACAATCGAGATGTTTTGGCTCTTTTGGGAAAGTACATGTTGTCCATCTTCATACAGTCTATGGGGAAATCAGCCCACTAGGCTTTCTCCAAATGTGCTTGTGCTTGTTCAGGAATAAATAGTTCCACACACATCACCAAATTCAAAAATGAGTGTGAAAGGATTAAACAATTGAAACGTGATCCTCTAGAGGACATTTTGTTAGAGCCTGACTGTTGTTTTCCAGGCTTTATGCTGATGTAAGCCTATTGTCCTCTGGCTGTGTATTAACTTTCCCCACACACATCAGTGCAATCAATCTTTGCACATCTCCCCCCAAAAACGTTCGACCTGCTGAACTCGACATCAAATGATTAAAGCCGGAACTGTGAATAATGGTGAACAACTGTGCTCCCATGTGTGTTTTCTGCAGAAACTTGAGAGCCAGCAGTGACTGCGTGTGTGTCAGCTGTCGCCCCTGCAGTGTGTCTGAGCGACACAGTGCACATGTGCGTACAAGGATGGGAGTGTGTGGCGCTAACAGGTGGTCCTCAGGGTTTGCCTGAATGGAGGTTTTCTTCACAGAGGAACCCCCCCGACAAAGAGCCTGTGTACACACGCAGTTTGGGCCGTAACCCAAACTGCAGGGCTGGTCCCCAGCAAGCACAGCCGTCATCTGCTGCTCGAGGGGGGGGGTTAGCGACACGCTCATACTATGACATGCTCAGGCTGACATATGGAGGTGGATTCACACACAAAAACTACCAGATTACATTAGTTCCTCAGAGCAGACGCTAAAAAAGACGTGAAATATTTCGTTAAACTTTACCAAATTTAAAAACAATCAGATTCGGAGAAACCCCCGTTAAACGTCTCATTTCAACAACAAGTGTAATTGAGTATTCAAATGTTTGAATGGTTGTGAATACAGAGACTTTTGAAACAGAGACTTCTGCGTTTTTTGTTCATTATTTACTATTCGATCAATCATTTCAGATCAGGACCAAAGCCGTGGGAAATGTTTTTTGAGTGTTACTCTTACAGTTTGAATGTATAAGGATTTTAAATGAAACAGTAGCCAGCGATATAAGATGTTGTTATTTATGATCGACAAAAGAATCGACAAATACAATCCATTTTTTAAAGACGACGCCTCAACAAAAAGGATATTTAGGTGCTTTTTCTACCTGCACACAAATGCACACATGAAAACAAAGAAGCAGTCAGAAATGTTTACAGGCATACACATCCAGACACACACCAACACACACACACACACACACACACACACACACACACACACACACACACACACACACACACACACACACACACACACAGTTAATCCAGTGGTATGTGCTGAGCTGTTTAGTGTAACAGGTCTGCATTGTTCATCCATGATGTGTACTACACATGTGCCTCGTGTCCGAGGTCAAGTAGCCTCAGATGGAATCATAGTGTTTGAAGTGACATTTCAATCCTCTGATCCCCTGTGATAGGTGTGTGTTTGTGTGTGTGTGTGTGTGTGTATGAGAGTGTGCGAAACTGAATCCAGAGGATATTTTAGTAAAAAGCAATTCATTCATGATCAATTCATGGTTTCAGCTCATTGTTGAGATCAACTACAGATCCTTGTGTATCCAAACTCATGAAATATGTGCATGGAATAATGTATAAAGACATCCATCCTGCCAGTTTCCATTATACATAAATATTTCATTCAGTGTTATCATCACCGAGGCACAGAATAAATACAGTTTGTGTGCTGCTGGCAGGAATAAGATGGATTTTAACAACATTAAGTAAAGTAAAAGTTCCCCCCCATCATCTGGGAATGTTTTCAAACCTCTCTCGTATTCTCCTTGTTCTCAGTCACACACGCTAACACCACTAAGTCCTGAGTAAAACAGCATCATCACTGCCCACCGCAGCTTTCCCACATTCCCAAAGCAATACTCCCCCTGCTGGACGTGTGTACACCTGCAGCTGTTATCCTCAGAACACCTGTTGCCTCTGTGTTTTCTGTGTGTGTTGCATGAAAGACTCACACACCACATTATTGTTGGATCTTTCTTTTTCTTCCTGCCCCAGGGCCCCATTGCTCCTCCCTCTTTCCTTGACTCCCCCAAGACCCCCAGTGCTCCCTGCCACCCGCCACCTCCCCCTCCTCCCCCCGGCCCACCTCCGGTCTTCATGGACGAGGACCCCCAGCCTCAGGTGGGGAATGGGGCGGCACCGCACTCGGCTCTGTTTGCTCAGCTCAACCAGGGCATGGACATCACCAAAGGTCAGTTCACTTCAGGAACTGGAAATTAAGAGCATAAGAACAGAGGATGTCACTTTTTTCACTTAAATAGTGTTTGATATAAAACTACTTTCATGTATCTGTGCAGGTAAACTAACTAATGTCGTAGTGATGGTATAAATGTGACCATACAATTAAACATAGATAGTATTTGTCAGCAAGAAATGCTGTAAACATGGTTTTACAATATGCTGTAGCCACACAAAGGTCATATCCTCGATAATATCTATGGGAACTTGTGAGGTTTCACTTACACAACTTTAAATTCATGTTTTTTTAAGAATGATTCCGAAATGTGTTGGAATAAATATCTTTAGGCACCATACTTAACAAGTCAAGTTTACTTAAAATGGGCTAAGAATATCGTAGGGAGATTAAGTTTACAAAATATTTAATGGAACCTTTAAAGAATTTTTCAAATATTCAGAAAAAGTAGTGGTTTGGTTTGGTTGAAAATTCCTCGGATAAGTGAGGTAGAGTTGGGGGATGTTAGACTTTCTTAAAATCCCATATATGTTCCTGTATGTGAATACATATCTTCTCTATGTCTGTAGGTCTGAAGCGTGTGTCAGAAGACCAGAAGACCCACAAGAACCCAAATCTGCGCTCTCAAGCTTCACCGACCAAAACAAAATCCTCGGGGGCTGCGGCCTCATCGAAAGCAGCCGTCCAGAAAAGACTCCCGCTCCTGGAGCTGGAGGGGAAGAAATGGAGGGTGGTGCGTGACATGTTAACATCATCTTTCAGGGTTTTTATACCCTTTATTCACATTTGAAATATTACGCCACCGATTTTTAATTGAATCTGTTGTTGCAGGAGAACTTTGAGCAGAAACACGACCTGGTGATTGAGGAGACGGAGCTGAAACAAGTGGCCTACGTATTCGGTTGCAATAACTCCACCCTGCAGGTTAAGGGCAAAATTAACTCCATCATCATAGGTGAGATTCCTCCAAACAAACGGAGAAAATGTTGGTGAGTTTATATTCATAATCTCTCACTATAATTCTCATCAGTCCACGTGTTTTGTTTCCTCAGACAACTGCAAGAAGCTGGGTCTAGTTTTTGAGAATGTGGTTGGGATTGTGGAAATCATCAACTCCAATTCAATCCAGATACAGGTGAGTGGAGCATTTGTAACTAGAAGGGTGCCTGGAGAGCGTGTACCACCAAAAGGCTGAGGGACCACTTCATCAAAATATTGCATATAAATGTATTGAGATCGGAAACAAATACCACGTACACATAATTTTCACACAATCTGCTTGAATGATTTCGCCTGTTTGTAGATACGAGAACTGTACATGTGCCCGATCTGTCGAGAAATTCCCAGAAAAAGTTTAAAATACAAAATATTCTATCTTGCAATTTTTTATTCTTAGATTCTTAATTGAATCTGCTCCAAACTTACATGGGCTCTTCTCTGGCCCAAACCCTTCCACCTCATTTCTTGCGTAATCCTGCTAAGAGACAAACAAAGGCCAATGAAAACATAACCTCCTTGGCAGAGGCAATATATTGGCAGAGAATATTAAAGATGGAGCCTGAACATTTTACATAACAACTCTTTTATTACAGATTTGACAGTTTATACCAGATACAGTACAGCTGAGACTCCTCTCTCTGTTGCAGGTGTTGGGAACAGTCCCGACCATTTCCATCAACAAGACGGAGGGCTGCCAGGTGTACCTGAGCAAGGACTCCCTGAACTGTGAAATCGTCAGCGCCAAGAGCTCTGAGATGAACATCCTGATTCCTACAGGAGATGACGATTATGTAAGTGTCTGAGATAAAGAACGAGCGGCGGGACTATTCACCTTTGAGTGTGTATTTTAATTTGAAGTTCTTCTCCTTCTCGGTTGTTCCACAGAGGGAGTTTCCAGTGCCGGAGCAGTTCAAGACCGTTTGGAGCAGCTCCAAACTGGTGACAGAGCCCACTGAGATCGCAGGCTGATCTGATGCTCCATCATCTTCACCACCATCAAATTAAATAAATGTACACGTATCTGTCCGTCCCTGTGAATCTAGTGAACTTCGCTGGCACTGTAACATACACTATCGGTATAATCGCTGTCGCTGTAATCGTTACTTCATGAAATACTTCTATCGCACTTTGAAGCTGTTGATTGTGATAAATAAGTAACTGGTGAAATCATCACAATATCACTATACCTTAAATATACCTGACTGCACTGTATCAACACACATGGCTGTTTTATTGTATAAGAGCTAAACTACAGATTAGACCACAGCAGCAATAACGTTAGTCAACAGGACTGAGCTAGAGTGTGTAACATGAACAACTTTCATAGACCAAGTCAAACATGGGACTATGTCTATGTGTATTTTAATATCCACTTTAAATGTATAACACGCAGTCGTCAAGTCAGTGCTTCATTAAGTGAAGTTATATGGAACAGTGTTCAGTGTATTTTGCATTAAAGCCATAGGTTTCACTGGTGCAGAGTAACATCCAGAAATGAAAAAATAATCTAAAATAAATGTTCAACTGGTCTAAACAAATTAAAAAACAAGTAATAAGCTTCTAATTTCTTGTGTGCCTTTAAAATACAGACAGTAGCGTTTACACTTTATTATAATCTGTGTGCACCACTCTATTTTGTACTAAGACGTAGTATATGGCGTCAGCATAGGGAAGATGTCCACCACTAGTGATTCTCAAAATGTTTAATTTACATGGAGACGATTTGATGTAATTGTGGATCATTTTTCAAATAAAATCAAAACTCCCACTTCTGGCTTGTTTATGTTATTGATTGGATGTTCTTCTACCCGCTTCCATTTTCTTTATCATTACAGTTTCTCATTATTCTGCCATTGATGATTCGTTGATTTTTCTACACGCTACAACATATAACATTTTTACCTTACTGCGCACATTCCATAACTCAAGAATGAATATAATTATAATGACCAAATAAAATAAATATTAATTGTATTTAATTTCTTCAAGGTCTTCAAGTCAGCAGTGCCACCGCAATTTCTCGAGATTGTATTTTTTAATTGCTAAAAGAAGTTGCACCTTGTGGGACATCTCAGTGTCATAGAGACCAAAAAATAAAATACACATAGTACCGCAGAAACCAATTTCAACATGATAAACAGGGGGAAACTTACAGGAAATACAAAAGATCTAAAGATGAAATGAGAGGAGAATCAGAGAGAACCGTCTCGAAACTTTCAGATGTTCTTGTTTTACACATTGGAGATGGAACAAATATGAAAAGTCTTTTTGAAAGTATTATATCCACATACAGTAAGACTCCTGGTGTTTCAAATGCTGTCATCAGTGTTTAATCACCCTATTTCCCTGAGAGTCTTGAGTAAAGAGCATCTCATCTTCCTGGTCCTCCTCCGCCAAAAACTTGTAAGAACTAGTTCTCACAACCCCAGTGCTGAAGTTACTCGGATCTTTGAGCGGACTCCTGACTTGCAGACCTCTATGTGCTATCACCCTGAAGCCCTCAGAGTCCTGGGTAAACAACATGGCCAGACTGTCCTCATCAGCTTCTCTGCTTTGCTGCTTTTCTGCTGGTTTTTTAAAGGGTGCACTTCTTGGTTTTGTCCACTTGAACTGTGAGATGCTGCTCTCATCATCCTCAGCTTTATTCCACAGTTGATCTTTGATGTGTTTTTGAGGTGATGCAGTTTTTGGTTCCGTCCATTCATTATTTGAAACAGGGTCAATCTGAGAGAAAGGTGAGCGCTTACATGGGGACTTAGAAAACAAATACCTGCTGTTTTCTTTCTCATCCTCCAACTGAGAAGAGTATAAATATTTCAAGGATTTTTGAGTGGAGGTTTTCCCCTTCAGATCCATCCGAAATCCAGAGTCGTCCTCACTTTGAAGACTGTTTAGGAAACAGTCATCAACATTCTCTCCTGTTGTATTTGTCCGATTAGACAGGTTAGATTCACTGTCAGAGTATTGGCTGAAGGTGAGCAGTGGGTCCTGACTCCATGCCTGTGGGAGAGGCTGACTGTCCTCTGGTAATGAGGAGGTGTCAGTGAACCTCCTCTTACTCTGAGGTGGGTTCAACTCCTCAGGCTGCTCTTCCTCAGACTGACAGTTCAAGTTCTGAGGTGTTTTATCTTGCTCCAGCCACAGTGTTGCCTGCGGCTCGGTCACATTTTCACTTTCCCATCCCTGATCCACACCAGGCTCAGAGTTTACAAGATGTGTTCCTCGTTTTCGTTTCGTCCCTGATACAACAGGAGTAGTTGAGGTTGATGCTGAGGAGAAGATCTGCACCGGATCCATGTTTGGTTCCTCAGAAGTCGACTTCTCATTGGGAACTTTTGGTAGAGGGAATAAGCAAACATTCAGTTGTCACAAAGCAAATGTAAATTATAAGCAAGTCAACAGTCTACTTCAGCTTTACCACCTTCTGACAATTTTCTTCACAGACTGATTCCAGCCGTTTTGACGACTTACCTATGGGTTGACGTGTGAAGAAGGCTGATATGGAGCTCTGCTTGGTTTTGGGCATTTCCATTTTAGTCTGGGTGAAGTTGAGAGCCACAGCCAAACTATATCCACTACCTTCAGCAAAGGGGTTCAGCAGTTTAGAAATGGGACGTCGGGTGAGACGTTTCTGAAATGAAAGATGAGCAGAATGAAATATGGTCTCACTAAAACACTGAGGAGTAATAATAGCATGACAGAATTTTGATAATGTTACTTGTAAATAGTTATATAGTGTAGCCTATACGAGGGCTATTGCGCGCTCTATAAACATATACTGTGTACAAGTAGTTAAACAAAGTAATTCACTGCTTTACTGTGGGATAATGAAATACACCTTCCGAATGTTAATACCAGGTCTGAGCAGAATCTCTACAGCAGCTTACACATTTTTACCTGTTTGGCTTTTCCTTTGAGTTGCACAGTGTCCAGCCAAACCCCACACTCCTCTTGGGTAGTGGTCTGCAGAGCTGGCCTGGAGGTCTTCATGGTGGGGAGCGAATGAAAGCTCTATAGTGAATTAAATAACAGAGAAAGTGAATTAAATTAACTATACAATCATATGAAAACGGTCACTCCAGGATTTATCAGGAGCAATAACACGTTTCTGTTATAGCTGTTGAGACTGTTTGGACGTTATTAAAGTTACTAATTTCATAACATATTTTAGCGACTTCTCCAACTTATTAATTCACACTTTCAAAACATAATAGTTCTCAGTTGCAAGACCGGTGCTAGCTCTCAGTTAGCTAACGTCACAAGTAGCTAGGTGGTGTTCAACGATCAAACATCACGCCATTACTTCGGTTTCCCACATTAATGAAACCATAAGACACTGGAACTGACCTGAACGTGGCAAGTGGAGGTTTTCAGCTTCCCTGTGAACCTTTATAACTCTGTTTAACTCTTTATAACTCTGATCTTCTCTGGTCGCTTTGAAACTCGTCCGTGTTTCTCTCTGTTTGAGTCTGGCGCCTTCACGACGGGCTGCCGCTGACGTTTGACTGTGTAAAAAACATAAAATATGTTAAAACCTTTTTAAAAATTCATATTTACTGTAAAATCTTCTTCAAAAACATTACATTCAAATTGCCTTAAAATAAACTAATTCCCTTCAACGCAATAATGTTATTTCTTTTTAAAGTGTGGATTTCTAGTCAGGCAGTGTGAACACCTAATATTTTGACGTGTGCCGGGGTCCTTGCACGAGGGTGTGTTTACATCGCGTCACAGCAGTCTGTCGAAGGGGTGAGCTAAGTGTCTTTTTATTCCTCTTATTAATCACTGATACTGAAGTAACATAAATTTTGAACGGGTTTACTAACTCCTCCATCACTTACATTCGCTAGTACAGAGTCTGTTGTCCACAAGAAGCTAACTGTGGGTCCGAGCTACTCTAAATCACAAAGGAAATGCTTACGAGCTAGCATCTGAAGCTAACTTCGGGCTAGTTCGACAAAACAGGACACTAGAAACCGGTAATCTGTGTGTAGCTGGTGGGTTTTACTCAAATCCTCAGTGGATCTGTTTATTTGGGTGAATGACAGCGATTAAGGAATATGTGATTTGCACCTTTACAACTGTGGGTTGAGTGAGGCCATAACTGATACTTATTTTCAATATTGATTATTCTGACGATTACTTTCTTAACTAATCGATTAATGTGTGGTCTAACTGACTGAACTGTCAAACCTGCACATTATGACTTCCTGAAGTCCGACATGATCTCTTTATATTGCTTGTAATATACAGAAAACAGTGATACATCTTCTCGAATGACAAACAAACTGAGGACTATCTGGACTTTTCGCTTATGATTGACTAAATCTATCAGACTATTGGACCTGTTGGAATTTGTTTTATGCTGATTTGGTCATGTGAGATACCCATGGAACCTAAATTCTCCCTCAGATCACAAATAAGTTAGATATGGGCTCATGAAGTTTGAACTTTTGGGGGTGACATTGACTGGCTGTACCTTTTTTTGATATCAGTCGGACCCAAAGGTGTTAGAAATAATCTATAATACCAAGAACATACTGTAAGCCATCTAACTCTGCTCTTCTTGTATCTTGTTGACATTAAATAATAGTGATAGTCCCCCCAGCTCAAGCTAAGTTTAATTAACCACTTTGGAAAACTCATTCATACATGGTTGAGTGTTTGACTGTCCTAGATGAAGACTTGTTTTGCAGTTGATGCAGATTTGACTGGTTGTTTTTGGTCAAAATAATTTATCCGTTATTTGACAAATAGTTACATTATTGTTTTTGCAGATAAATCTGACACATCAGCATCATGTTCCACGGGATACCAGTGTCAGGAGTTGTTGGAGGAGGTAAGACATTCAAATAAGGTTGCTAGCTTCAATTTAGGTTATCAGATTTTAGAAGCATCAAATTTTCAACAATAAATGTTTCTCAAAACATGTAATTATTTTTTTTCCCTCAGCTCCGGCCAACAAACCTGAGTTATATGAGGTAAAACTATAATTTGTTTATTCTTATCAATCCTACCATTTATAAGGTTGTTGTTTCTTCAAGAAATGTTTGATTGGGTTCATTAAATACTTTTGATATTCTACTTGTAAGCCAGAGAAAGTCTTTAACCTCAAATCATGTTTTTTCAGGAAGTTAAATTATACAAAAATGCAAGGGAACGAGAGAAGTAAGTGTGAAATACATTTCCAGTTGTTTTGTTTGAACACAGTGTTACCCAGGGGTTCATGTTGCCAGTTTTGTAACGCTTCTTTATTAACCTTGTTCCTAAAGGTTTGATAACATGGCAGAGTTGTTTGCTGTCGTCAAGACCCTGCAGGCCTTGGAGAAGGCTTACATCAAAGACTGTGTCACACCTAATGAGTAAGTTATACGTATTTTTAATATGGTGTTTTTACAAGTTGAACAGAGTACCACTCATGACTTTGATAATATGTTTTTAATTGTTGTGTGTATGTTTCTGTTTCAGGTACACAGCTTCCTGTTCCAGACTCTTGGTTCAGTATAAAGCTGCGTTCAAACAAGTGCAGGGATCTGACGTGGGCACCATCGACGACTTCTGCAGGAAGTACAGAGTGAGTTCTGATTGCAGATCACGTTTGACCCATTTGCCCAATATTTTTAGATGGATTTTATTTATCTGATGTTACCTGAATACGGATCTTGTCATGTTGTTCCTTAGCTCGACTGCCCACTCGCCATGGAAAGGATTAAGGAGGATCGGCCAATCACCATCAAAGATGACAAGGGCAATCTGAACCGCTGCATTGCAGACATTGTCTCTGTACGTCCTCTCTTTCTTCCATCATATCAAACAGTCTGTTAGAGTCTTGTTTTAGATGAATTGTTCCAGTCCTGTCTTTGGTTGAATGATTTATTGGGTTCAAATTGATCAGAGAGTAGCTGAAGTGCTTTCATTTAATTTGGCTCATCCTCTTGTCGGTTGCCATCTCTGACCACTGCCAACTTTTAACTCAGCTCATACAATCAGACAAACAAATAAAATCAGAGGACAGATAGTGTGGTACCAGCAAAGGTTGTGAGCCCTGTTTTTGTTGTTGACAGTAAAAAACATTTCTTCTTTTTGCTGACTTGTCTTCGTTTGAAAATATGTTGAGTTTGTTGTTCACTTTCTCTCATGTTTTCCAACCTTTAGCTCTTCATCACTGTGATGGACAAGCTGAGACTGGAGATCAGGGCCATGGATGAGGTAAATGAAAACCTTCAGACTGTTGGCAGACTTACCATACAGGTTACTTAAGTGGATACCTGACACTTCTTATTCCTTTGGTCCAGATCCAGCCAGACCTGAGGGAGCTGATGGAAACCATGAACAGAATGAGCAACATGCCTCCAGACTCAGAGGCTAAGGACAAAGTCAGCCTTTGGTCAGTTAGAATGGACACCCCAGTATTTATGTTGTAAAGCTTAATGCAAATTCAGTGCAGGGTGCTTTGCTACTGTATGTAAATTTAGTCACTGTGACACGCATATACTTACTAGTCCAACAGCTCTGACACGTGTAGTTCATTTGGAAAGTTTATAAAGTCCTGTTGTTGTCAAAACTTTACATTAGGTGTTAATTTGACTTTATGTTAATTGCTGAGGTCATAGTTATCTGTGCTCTTGTTCTCCATTGTTGGGAAATGTTTACTTCATAATAGGAAAGGGAGTGGCCAAAACATTCCATTAGATTTTACAGGTGAGTGTGAGTCGTAGTCTGAGTTCACCTTTGATTGTTCAGCTGAGCAGTGTCAGACCTCTGGGAATTTCTAGTGTGCAACCATCACAACAAAAGAAAACTTTATTCATATTTATTTATGTTGGAGCAGAGCTTCTATTGGCAGTGATAGATTTACATTCTACTCTATCACGTTTATTATTATTATTAGAACTTTTACTTAAAGTATCATGAAAGGTAGTGTAATTTTCACTTACACCGCTTCAAGACAAATCTGCATTTTAAAACCACAATTCATCTCCACTGGGATCAATACGATATACGTTTTGTCTTAATTGTCATCTTTCTTGATCTTATCTCGTCAGGTTGACCACCCTCAGCAGCATGTCGGCCTCAGACGAATTGGATGATAACCAGGTGCGCCAGATGCTGTTTGACCTGGAGTCGGCCTACAATGCCTTCAACCGCTTCCTCCACTCCTCCTAAAAACAGCTTCCCACCCTGGAACCATGTGTCTGAAATTCTGACTTTAAAACCCACTAAGTTAAAATAATCTCTACTTTATCTCCTTATGGTTATTGGTAAGGAGAGGATTTGTCTGGGAACAGGTTTTCTCTCGTCTGATTCTCCATATATTTCCTTTCTGTCTTCACATTTGTTCCCTTTGTCGTTATTTATGTTGTGTATATCCACCACCACCACTGTTTGTGGTACTTAGCGCTGCCTGCAGCCTGCAGCCTCCACCACTGGACTCTGCCTGTGCTTTGAGATCCCCCATTGGCCTGTTTTCTATCCAAACATGTCTGATAAATCCTTTAACACTGGCTGTTTGATTCTGATTTTGACAAAACTGTTTACTTCTAACTTTGTACTGTAGATTAAAAAGAAAGGGTATAATTTTATACTTGGGTTTTGCAGAGCACCAACACAGAGGCATGAATCAACTATATTGGGCAAATTACGCACATGAAGAAAAGGTTACAACAGCCAAAGCCTTTATTATTGGAAAGATAAATATATATATTTTTCTTTTTGGTACCCTAAATGTTTCCACTATCAATCGCTGGGAGACATTTTTGTGTAAATGTAAAATTCTTCAATAGTTTGTAAAAAAAAACAGAAAAATAGCTGACAAGAGTTAAAGGTCAACTGATCAAATGGAGCTGAAATAGTTGTTGGGAAACATTATTAGACTGCACTCTAAATTAATCATTATATTGAAAGGAAATGTTTTCTCTTTATTTGTCTACAGTTTGTCTTCTGTTAACATGCCTAATCCATATTTCCTTTAGAAGTGAGGGTTTGGCCACATGAAGTGGGCAAAAGAGAGGTGGACACACCCCCTCCGTATTTTGCTTACTAAATATGTTTCAACCCTCAAACACCAGTAGGGAGAACATATTTATTAAGATTTATCATTGTAAATAATAGTTTTGATTTTTAAATAAAAGCATGTAAGATCTTTTTAGAAATAAAATTGAAAAGTCTACTTCCGTCTTTGTGTCTGTTTTGTGTGAATAAGTTGAAAATGTTCCGAATGGAGAAAACCTACATCCTCCACTCTTTATCAATCACAACATGCTTGTTTTTTAGATAATCTTTTCCAGTGTTGAGGTTTTTATTAATATCTGGGGAGTCCTGGGATTTACAGAGGACTTGGCATATATTTGAAGAGGCATGTGTGGATCTGTTCACCTCGGAAAGCATGACCCATTGAGGGGTAATCTTAATGATTTCCCTCAAATCCAGAACATAATACCCACACTTTACATGGTAAGAGTGTCAAATCACAGCGTCCTCCTGGTGGGGCTCTCAGTGGCCATGGAGGATTTGGTTTCCAGACAGACCTCCTATCTCTATTGGGTTGGAAGGTTTGATAACTGCCCTGGCGCCTACTCCTTTAGTTCTGGATATAGCGGAGCCATATTGGTTTCTGCTCTGGAGTTTCTTTCCATATCTTTATTCAAGAGCGTAGGTTTTCAGTTTGAGAGCAGGACTTGTGGATTTCACATTCAGATTTTTGAATCACTATACATGGCAATCTATTAGGTTGGGGACTTTTGACAGACTTTTAACCTGCACAAAAAAAAGAGGAGAGATTAGAGAGCAGACATTTCACATGACCAAAGAACCAATGTGAGTGCGAGGAGAAATCCATAAGTCTGCTCCTCTTGAATAAAGATAGGGAGAAGAAACCCCCTCCATCCACTGACACTGACTGTCATCCAGGAACTCACAGAACCGTGGTAACCTCCATAACTTCCGCCTGCGTTTGTCCTGCGGCTCCTTTAAGAGGCAGGCAGCAAGCGTATTCGTTACCAAGACGACAGAAAAGGACAAAACTCCTCGGGTGGTGGGTTTGTTTGTCAGCAGCAGCGACGAAGACTCCAAACTTACATCTCAGCTGGACAGAGAGGAAGACTCCAAACTCACATCTCAGTGAGGAAGACTCCAAACTTACATCACAGCTGGACTCATAACAGAGAGGAAGACTCCAAACTTGCATCTCAGCTGGACAGAGAGGAAGACTCCAAACTCACATTTCAGCTGGACTCATCACAGAGAGGAAGACTCCAAACTTGCATCTTAGAGAGGAAGACTCCAAACTTACATCTCAGCTGTACAGAGAGGAAGACTCCAAACTTACATCTCAGAGAGGAATACTCCAAACTTGCATCTCAGCTGGACAGAGAGGAAGACTCCAAACTTGCATCTCAGCTGGACAGAGAGGAAGACTCCAAACTTGCATCTTAAAGAAGAAGACTCCAAACTTATATCTCAGCTGGACAGAGAGGAAGACTCCAAACTCACATTTCAGCTGGACTCATAACAGAGAGGAAGACTCCAAACTTGCATCTTAGAGAGGAACACTCCAAACTTACATCTCAGCTGTACAGAGAGGAAGACTCCAAACTTACATCTCAGGGAGGAAGACTCCAAACTCACATCTCAGCTGGACTCATAACAGAGAGAAAGACTCCAAACTGACATCTCAGTCTGGACACATTCCACCAGGGAGACGGAGGTGGGAAACTAACCTGCTGCTTCCTGACTCCACTCTGATTGACCAAACCAGTCGTGTGACAGTCAAAGTCTGTCGATCCCTATATAGAGCCTGTCAGTAGAATCAGAGAGAATGGTGGAGACTTCTGCATGAGGACAAGTAGGACCTGCTGGAAAAATGAGTAAAAAATATGAATCAGCAAACGTGTCTGAGCTGGAGGAGCACATTTCTCAGAAGTATGACATCAAGAAGAGACTTGGGAAGGGGGTGAGTGAAATGTATAACTACTTAAAACGTTGAATATTGAATGTCACTGATCTAAATGATTCATAACTTAACAAAATGAATATCTCTCTCATACATGCACAAAACATGTTGTTTTTTAAAGTTGTCAATCAATCTCGGTTACATTTCAGTTTTCAGGCTTACATCAACTGTTGCAAACCCCACATTTAGCTTCACACTTTACATTTCTACCTGCGCAGTCATGCTCAGACCTCTGCTGTGCTACAGCCTCAAAAATAAATTCCTGACATACTCCAGACTTAAGGTCCGCAGTTAAAACCAGTGTTGCAAGCAAAGGGGTTTATTTACTCTGGCAGGACAAACTCTTCTCTCTGCAGATCAGCTGACGTGTGTGTGTGAGGACACTTGCTCCCTTCAGAGTCCCCAACCTCTTTTGTTTTCCTCTCTCCCAGCACAATCACAGCGTGCATGGCTAAAAACAGCCTGGTTTTTCTTTCCACAGCCTCTCCTCATCCACAGAGACCATACAAATTGGAGCTGGGGTTTCTAAACATGCAGGTGGGAGCTGCTGCCACGTAGACAGGTCATATTGGCTCACCAGGCGTACCTGAGGGCTACCGTGACTCAGGTTACACAGCTGTTCGACCTGTTCACAGTTGACAGATGGGGCGGTTGCATCCTCTGCAGCGATGCTTGGTGCCAAACGACTGTAGAACGTCATAAAGTGGCTTCACAGGAGACGATTGCTTTTAAATTGTTCTGTTGTTTTGTTTCTAGCCCGTTTCTCCTCTCTGTTGTGTTGACAGAGAGGAACCAGTGTTTCTTTAAATCGGACCCACTGCCCCTGATGACAGAATTCTCCTTGTGTCGTTACAATAACAGTATTCTCTGATGCTCTGATGCTTGACTTCCCACTGTCTCCTTTCACTATAGACAACGCACAGAGGTCACATCCTAAGATTCTTTTCAAACAGTATATATTTATATATATAAATATATATATCCATGTCAAAAAGGCCTCACAGATTATTTGAAATAACAAACATACACTGCTCTTATGACCTTAGTTAGGTTTGCCTGGTTTACATCCTGCTGTTTGTTAAACTTGGTACAGAACTTGTTAAGATGGATGACGTGTTTCCACTTTCTCCCATTATCCAGAAATAAAGCCAAAATATTCCTGATAATAAACTAAAAATACCAATGTGTTAAGAGGTACCTTCGAGATCTTCGGAATATAAGCGCATGCCCTCCTGCAGGGTGAACAAGTGACCTCATGTTGTTCATTAGTATTTTGTGTCTGTCTCAGGCCTATGGCATCGTATGGAAGGCAGTCGACAGACAGAGCGGAGAGATCGTGGCTGTGAAAAAGATCTTTGATGCCTTCAGAAACAGGACTGATGCCCAGGTGTGTACTCGCTGATCTACAAGACCAACTAATATTATTGTTATCTATAAACTTTGATCGTATTTACTGTACAGCCACCTTGTATGAATAAGCGTACTCACCTGCCTCAATAAAAAGAGGTGGTTGCTTAATGATTACATGGAACAGAAGCGTTTGGTCTGCAGAGTTCATTGCTGCAGGTTGTTTTTAATATTCCTAATATGACTGATGTGTTCTTTTTGTTTTGCAGCGGACATTCAGAGAAATCATGTTCCTTCAGGTAATGATACAAATCTGATAATTTCCTTAGTTTAAGACTGACTGATTAATAATATCATTCCCACTCTCTACCTTCTCCATAATTTATTCTGCATGTTTTAACTGTACAAAGTATGAGAGACAAACTTCTCATGACAATCAGGAATTGTCAGTGAATGAGCTCCATCAGTAATTTGCCATAAAACCTTCAAATTAATTACAAAGAAAAAGCCCACATAGCTACTAGGAAATGCTCTTTATACTCCTATTATTCATTACAGTATTTATATGTTAATTGCTGTACTTATTACTCCTGCAGCAGTCGGACCATGGCCTTCCTCCTAGGACACAGCACAGCTATTCATTCTTGAGGGTTTCATCATGTTGTTAATAAGTAAATAGAAAAGAAAAAAAAAAGAATGAATAGAAAAATAGGCAAAAAAGGCCAAAGTCCATTCGTTGAAATCTTCGGCCATAAAAATTGTATCAATTAAAACATTCATCAAGATTCACATGTGATGTGTAAGGCTTTTGCTGCTTTTGCTCGCTGCTGCGTCAGTATCGAAAATTAAAAAAAAACAGTTTTTTCATTCGGCTTCAGCTTTGTTATTATCCCTAATGAGCCTTGCTTTGCAGACAGCTATTAGACACAGGTCACAGAAACTCACTGTGCTTTTACTTTCTTGGGTTACATATTCCTGTCTCACTCTTTATCTGCTGACCTACATACGTGTGCCACTGCCCCGTAATCTGCCGCCGTCATCTTCCAGTGAAACTCCAGCTTTGGGTTTTGGAGCGACTGTTATCTAACCTCTGTTGAATCTGTCCCTGTTATTCACCCGACCCTGAGCCAATACCTGCCAGTTATTATAGGTCAAACAGTAGCCACAGTGCACAGTACCTTCTCTGTTGTTTCCCTGGCTTAAACTCTCTTTTCTTTATGCAGGAGTTTGGTGATCATCCCAACATTGTCAAACTTCTAAATGTCATCCGAGCGCAAAACGACAAAGACATTTATCTAATTTTTGAATATATGGGTGAGTATTATTGCTCGGCATGCGGAGCTGCTCAGTTTTGACACACAACTAATTGGCGCTGATGGTGAGGGCTGCAGTGGTGCTTCAGTTTTACTTGGCACTGAAAAAATGCAGAGGTGTGTGTGTGTGCCTCTTGCTTCCCTCGGCCGCCTGCGCCCTCTTACTGCTGAGTCCACACATTTGCCTCCCCCTCCCTGCAGCTTAATCCATGAGCGTGCACCAGCGTCACAGCACAGACCTCCACTGTTTCACTCTAACATCTTGTTTCCTGGGTGGCTCTGAGTGTGTGATTACTTGCACTCCAATCATGTGGTGATATTGCTGTGGCCACCATATTGACAATCACATGTGCTCTCTGCTCTGATCCAGATTCTGACCTGCATGCAGTGATTAAGAAAGGCAACCTCCTGAAGGACATCCATAAACGTTATGTGATGTACCAGCTCTTCAAGGGAGTTAAATACCTGCATTCAGGAAACGTTATCCACCGAGACCAAAAGGTTTGCTACTGCCTCTCTCAAATATACTATTTAGGAATACTACATATTAACCACCAGTTAAATTCAATCAGACTGCACCAAATTGCTCACACTCATAAATATCAGTTCCCAACATGTGCCTATCCCTGGATCCACCCAATGAACCCAAACAAACAGACATACAGTCACACAAAAAAAGTCTGTGGTGGAGGAAACTATTTAAAATAAATCATGTATTTTGTACATACAGACACAAATTCAAGAAAATGTTACAGTGTTACAGTGTAGGTACAGTCTTTATGTAAATACATTTATAATCTATATACATGTTATACAACGATTGTTACATGGCACCCCAAAAATGTCTCTTATTCTTTTCACTCCTTGTATAACTTCGGTTTTTCTACCTTGCTTAAATGACCTTTGGATTGATATGTGAAAATCGAACTATTATTGTCCTTGTGAAGATTGTTTCTCTTGCCTGTGTTTCCCACACAGCCGTCCAACGTGCTGCTGGACACTGACTGTGTGGTCAAGCTGTGTGATTTCGGCCTGGCCAGATCACTCAACCAGATCCAGGAGGACAGTGGGAATCCTGCGCTGACGGAGTACGTGGCGACGCGGTGGTACAGAGCCCCTGAGATCCTGCTGGGGTCCACAAGGTATCGAATGTTCTGAGCATCTGCTGACAGTAACCACATCTTCAGCGTGGCATCATGATTCCAGGAACACAGTGCTTGTTTGGAGGCTGTAACAGGAGTACGTCTCGTCCAAAGGTACACTAAAGGTGTGGACATGTGGAGCCTCGGCTGTATTCTGGGAGAGATGCTGCTGGGAAAAGCCCTGTTTCCTGGGACATCCACCATCAACCAGATAGAGAAGATCATGATTGCCATACCCCACCCAAGCCCAGAAGGTGAACCTCAAAGTTAAATTAATTGAAATGATTAACAGTTTCCTTTTACTTTAGATTAATTATCAACTTTTTTATTTTTCAGATGTTCTCGCAATCAAGTCTGAATATGGATCCTCTGTCATTCAGAGAATGTTACTGAAGTAAGAAAATATAAATTTATATTGTGTAGTTCATGTTTTACTGTACATAGCATATGTTTTTGTTTATAAGGTTGTGTTAATCTGCTCATCTACTGTAAGTAACCAACACAGATATTGCATTTCTATTAAATTTTTTTATTCATACATGAATGCAGACTGTGTACAGTTCATGCTTGGCCTCTTTCTGACCTTGTCACTCCTGTTGCAAGGGGAATTAAAGGAGGAGTGACGGAATTAAAGGAGGAGTGACTATAACAGATGACTTCCCCTCCACTGGGGAGGTGCTGGGGCTCATTACATGCTCACGGTGCAGGAACAGATCAGTGCAGAGATGCAGTGACGTAACAGTGACAAAGCAAAATCATAAACAAAGCAAGGGCAGCTTAAAAAGGCCATATTGTTGCAAAGGATACATTTGTTATTTGTTGTATAAGAGATATTTGAGATGGCATGAAGGGTCAAATCCTGTTCTTGCATGCTTTGCTGTTTTTCAGATCTTTGCATAAGATGTTGTGTTTGTATATTGTAAATTGCTTTTTTATTTAGATCTTTTCTATGTAAATCACACTTCTCCTTTCTTTGCCAGACCACAGGTTTCTCTAGAGGATCTTCTCCAGCCGTCTGCACCTCCTGATGCTCTGGACCTGCTGAGGGGTTTGTTAGTTTTCAACCCAGACAAGCGACTGACTGCAGAGCAAGCGCTCCAACACCCATATGTAGCCAGGTACCAAGGAGCACGCATTCAGACTGATTCATGGACCAGTAACTGTGGTCAGGTTTTCCAGAGTATTGTAGAGATGTCTTTTATTCTAATCTCTGATTTGTTATTTAAGAATTTTGCCTGTTTTGTATCAGGACTATGTCACTTGTATTACCATTACGTGCTTTTATTAATCATTAACTGTTTTCTGTCCCTGAGGTTCCATAATCCAACGAAGGAGCCAGCTTTTTACTACGATGTAGTGCTGCCAGTGGACGATGGCGTACAATTATCTGTGGGTCAGTACCGCAACAAACTTTATGAGGTAGGACATGAGTCAATAATGATCATCATGATAATGATCAGGAAGTATTAAGATTTAACTGATTTTAACACAGTAGATCACATAACGTTAGGTTTACTGCGATAAAACTCATTAGTCAGTTGTATGTTCCCGCTGATTCTGTGTTTTCTTCGTCTCTATCTGCAGATGATGGTGGAGAGGAGAACCAATCAGGGGATGTTGAGACTGATCCAGCCGAAGGACAGAGAGTGTGTCAGTAGCAGGGAGAGGCCCGGTGTGAATGATAAAGTGGAGAAGGCCCCGGTGGCAGTGAATGGAGATGGTCATGGCGACAATGAGAGGAAACCACCGCATGAAAAGTCTGATGAAGAAAAACAAGTGCCTTCGGAAGCGGCCGTTGCCAAACCCGAACCGGTGAATGTATCCACCCAGCCGGCTGCGGAGGAGAGTCCATTATCAAGCCCAGCCTTAGGGAAACCAACATATAATCCCATCACACATGCCCCAAGTAAGTCTGTATTTCCATAGGTTCCACACATGGCTTGGTGTCAAACTGCAGAGCTCTTTTTGTTTTAATTTTAACTGTAAAATATATAAATATAGCATTTTGGAAGTTATGCAGCTTTGTATTTAACAAGGTTGCTCAGGTGTCAATGCAGACCAGTGCAGCTGCATGGTCTTGACATAAATCTGTAATTTTCTCATGTTGAAAGCTCAAACCTCTTCTTCTCCGCATTCAGATGGTTATGTTAGGAGTCCGGCTGCTCCTCCGCAGTACCAGCACTCCACTGCAGCCAGTAGGAAACCTTTGGGACAGACCAGTAATGAGAGTTCAACAGCATCACCAACAGAGGGCGCTAACGCAGTAAGCACCAGACAGCTGTTCCCTCTATGTTCATATTTGTGTTATATTGCTGTGATGAAATCTTGGCTATTGTTATTTTTACACCCTTTTTAATTTTGATCCTTGGCTCCCCCGTGACTCACTTTGAACCTCACGCTGTCTCTTCTCCATCTTCTTTAGTCCATGGACCAGATTCTCCAGCGTGGTCGCTCAGCCCCTGTGGCTCATAATCGTTCCTTCTCCTTGACGCTCAACCAAACGCAGAACAACCTGCTGGTGCGTAAGGATGAGTCACCTTTGACCTCCGGGCTATCAGTCACATCGGCACGTCTGGTCAGTTCTCTGCACCTTAGGACAAGTAAAATATGACTCAATGTCAGGATGCAGTTTCAGGCTATTTGCATGCATGAAATATAGATTTTAAAGATATTTATTTTAAAATGGAACATTTACATGGAATGGCTGTTATAAAAATTCTAACTTTCTTTTTATTCCCATGCAGAACCAACGCTCCAACCCTCAGGTTCATGAGGCTCGTCCCCCCGCTCGGTTCAGCAAGAAAGTATTCCAGACTCACTGTAACGTGGCAGCTGCCGGTGACCCTCGAGCCAAGCTTGGTAGTTATTCCCAGGCCTATGGTACGATCAATAAGACTGAGCTGGACAATCTGCTTCGAAGTCGTCCTTCCAAAAAGTGACTGCTGTCGTGTCAGTGGTCACATAGAACCTGGGGGGCACGTGTCTAAACACACAACACAGTCTGTCTTGTAATAGGATGATAGAGGCGTGAGGTAAACTGGAAGAAATGTTGTAAGGAGAAACTGTTATTAGGTCAAACACATCTTGTGTACTGTGCGTGTAACCATGGAAGCATGGATTTTCATTCTCTGTCTGTGACAGTGAATACATATTTGTACAATCCACTGTGACTTCATGCTACATTTATCAAACTGTACCAGGAGTAAATTTGAATTATGCAAATTCCAGTCATTTTATAAATTGTTTGACCCAGCAGCTTTTCTTATAAGACCCTGAGGGAATAATTTCCATGAGTGTCTTCTGATGATTTCATTGATACAAATGAACAAGCACAACTTTAACACAGTATCAGTTGAAATATTGCCTGGTCTACCTGACTGTAAAAGAAACCATGTGTATATATACACACATGGTGTGTATATATACACATGAGACCATGTGTGTGTATATATATATATATATATATATATATATATATATATATTAAAGAAAAAAGTATGTATCTACTATGCTACTACTAAAACAATGGTACTCCTGCTGCAGCTCTGCACTGAGTGTTAATACTGATGCAACAATGTGTAAGCAGCTTTTTACTCATGTGGTTTGTCAACATGGAGCCAGTTCAGCTTCTTCAGAAACAGTTTTGTCAATCTGAAGTATTGGGAGATGATTCCTTTGAGAGGAAGGAAGAAAATACAACGTTTTGCTGTAATTATTTTTCAAAAAGTGTCTGTAATCATTGTTCTTTACAGGAGATACTGGATAGATATATTTATACAGCACATTGAAAACAACAGCCAAATGCTTTAGATAAGATAAGATTACACTTAATTGTCAGAATGTACTTTAAGGAATGTATCTTGTGTCCTCAGATGGGCACTGTTTCACATACAAAAAACATATAACGGAACAACAAAGTAAATTTTGTTTATTTTATGATGTAAAAAGAGACAAAAAGAGTAAAAGACATAGAAGAATACTTAAAAAACAACAACTGTCAAAGGAGCTAAAGTTAAAAAAAAGACATAGATATAGTCAAATATTGATTGGCAATAACAAGATTATCAGCCAGACTAAAAGAAGAGTTTAGAGGATACGTTACTATTTAATAATAATGATGATACATTTTATTTGTGTCATGCTTAAAGGAATTCAAAGACTAACAGCAATTCTGAAGAGGTTTTAGCTGGAGCTACTGACAGGATGATGTAATGGGTTTCAAGTGAAGTTATACAGATGAGTTTTGATGATTACACCACCGAGGTAATGTACTTTACACCCATGATAACATACCACATGACTGGAACTGGTATGTACCATGTGAACTGGTATGTACCATGTGAACTGGTATGTACCGTGTGAACTGGTATGTACCGTGTGATACTGGTCTGTGTGGAACTTCCCCTTGTTGTGTTTCACCCGAAAAGTGACTGCGTGTGTAACTCTCACATGTCACCGTTATTCAAGAAAATCCAGAGTCATTACCTAAATAAATTGGGTCATGTGACCTCCGGAGGTTCCCACACGTCACGTGGCCACGTCGTGCGGTGACGTCAGAGGCCCCATCGTCTCCGTCGTCCCCGTTACGTTCGCTTTCAGATCAGCCGGAGGAGGAGGAGGAGACGGTGTGTGACGACAGCGACTCTCCAATAAACACGTTAAAGGTGAGAGTGAACGAGTCTACACAGAATATATCAGGGATGTTTGTGTTAGTGGGAAAACTGTTGTTGTTATTGCGTTGGATGTGCTAGCAGCGCGGCTAGCTGAAGCTAACTGGGCTAGCCGCGGACGTCCAGCATCTGCATCTGTCTCCAGCCCTCACCTCACATGAGCGGGACAGACAGCGATGAGAAAACTGTGAAACCTCTCAATGTGTAAACACGTCAGTGAACGAGTGAGGCTCTGATGGGGAGATGACAGCTGGGGGAGAGAAGCGAGAGAAGCTCAGCGTCCTGAAGGAAAACCCAGTGAAAGCTCAGTGGAAGCATCATGGCGAGCCAGCGAGCTGCTTCTGGGCATCCAGGTCCCGATCGATGTCGGGTTGATCCATGTTCTGCAGCAATGGCGGTGGTGTTGTGTGAGTTTGATGGAGCAGAAGATTGCGGTGTCGCACCCCCCCACCACCTGTCCCGCCGAGGCCTAGAGATGGAGCTGCCCGCTGCAGGTCCAACGTGACAGCGGGGCTCGGTGTTTATAACGGGATCGAGTTTCTGTTTTGGTTTCGTGTTCTGCACAAGCAACGAATATAGCTCCTGTCATGGAGGCCCGGATTGCCTTCTCATCCACAGTGTGATCCATCTGTACTGATAATTAATGTTTAATAAACGGTACATGCAGCAGTTGTAGTCATTGATTTGCAATATTTGTTTAACGAGGGCCCTTGCCTGTGGCCCTCAGATATGAAAGGGATAATCACCATGCTGAGGATGATATGTCTCCGGTCTTTGCCTGATGGTTGAAAAAAGTGTTATTGACTCAAAGTTAGGTCTTGAGGATTAAACAACAATTTTAAAGGCACTCAGTAGAGCATGTAACTCCGCAAAGGCCCAACAGTCCCCATACCACCACACTTAAACTCGCTGGGTCTGGATTTTCATTTGGATCCACACCAAACTGCACACACTCATAAATATCAGTCCCCTGCACAAGCCTTATCGTTCTTTATTATCCATGGGATTGTTTTCTGAGGAGAAATTAAGGGAAAGAGTTGAAAGACACCCTATGTTGCCACTAAAGAACCAGAACTTAAGTAAGTTTAAAAAATACAAAAAACAGATCCGCCCCCTGATTTGAATTGATTTGGTTTCTCCGGGACCCATGGAAAAAAGTTCAGTTGTTTTTTGTGAAATTCTTCTCACCAACAAACAAACACTGATTGGCAGAGGTAACAATAAATATCGCAAAATCATTTCTTATCAAGAGCAATATAACAAAAGTTCAATTGATATATTTTAGCCATTATCATGACATTTCCTTTGAAATATGTCTATTTTAAATTTGTATTTGTTAATGCTAGCCTGGTGTAAGGCCATCCCCAGGAATAATCAACACATCCCCAAATATAAACTGTCTTCACTAGTCCAGAACTGTCCTTTGCTGTTTATAGTCGAGATCCACTATTGTCTTAACTAACTCTTCCATAAATGGTTCCTATTTACAGGTCGAAAGTTTAGTTCTCTTTTTTAAAACGTGTTGAGTGAAGCTAAGGCCAGATACCCAATCATGTCTTGTATTATCTCAGACAAACAGCCTCTGTGTTCCTCACAACAGCTCCCAGCCGGAGCAGATTAATTTTATCTCCTTATAATATAGATACAGAAGTCCAGGATTTTCCTGAAAATGGAATCAAATGGGTGTGAGTGTGTGAAGTGAGAATGCTGACAAGAACCATACAGTGAAGATGAGCTATTTTGCCAACTGCTTTGACATAGGGATTACGCGATTTCAGCTCTGAGCTCATGATAAAATAGATTTGTTAGAGCTATGGCTTCGCTACGGCAGTATATTGTTGTCACATGGGAGGAGAGAAGGACACACAAAATAACAATGAGAACTCACTGTACCCGAATGTGTTTTTTCTTCATATCATTCACTGTGGCAGCCGTGTTTTTGTCGTACTTTACACAAAGTGCAGCCATCTGTCCCAAGGTGAGGCGGCTGCAGGTTGACACAGCCAGAGATGCTGCTGACACGGGGTGGCATGATGACAATATCCAGCCACATTGCTGCATTGGAGTGTAGATAGGCTGACAGCCACACAGCCAAGGATTTTAGCTGCCTGGTGGTCGAATTTAAATCAAGACACTAGATTTTGTTATTACCCTCTAAGTGCTTTATGGAGTTTGGATTTATATTATTGGTTCTGTGTTTACTGCAGTGTTTGTTTGTTTGTGGGTGTGTGTGTGTGTGTGTGTCTGTGTGTGAGAGTAGCAACCTACGGGAACAGTTCTCCCTACAGGTTGCAAAACTGTGTTGCTGCTTTTAGAGACAGTTGAAAACTCCATCTTTGAAACAAGTGGGATTCTTCATACATCCTCCATCAAAGAACACAACTTATCACATGCTGATTGTTTTGGCGCCACATATGGTGACATGTTGACCTCTGTGTAGGCCCCTCTGTATTGTGTGGTAGTTCTTTTTTGTCACCGTTTCCTGGTGTTGTTCAGGCATGCGCATAGCATGTTGGTTTTGTGCTAGCCTGATTGTGTTAACGCGGCTCTCTGGCCAGCCAACTGAATCCCTCCCTTTAACCTAATTCTCCCAGTGATAGCTATCAGCAGAAGCCAGAGATAGTGTCACTTTCTTTATTCCACAGTGTCTGGCGTCTCTCCCAAGAGGATTTGAAATCTCCCACGTAATTCTGTAAAGCTGTACAAACAATCTCACAGCTTCTCAGACATGGAAGTGAAACTATTGTGGCGGTGGAATTGACCCTGTGCACTTGAGAAATGAATGGGTGACAGAGAGGACAGTAACTTGTAATGCCTTTCACCGATGAGCCTAAACCTTTTTTACTTTTACTTTTATTTCAGCCCCTGGTTTCATTAAACCAGCTTCTTTCTTTAGTACTTAAAGCTACATGGATCAGTGAAATCATCATATAAACTATCTATCATTCATTGCATTTAAACCATGTTGCTTTTGTTTGTATTTTCTTATCATTAATTGACCATGATTAGCAGTCAATTGTTGTGTAAAACAAACACTCTGATGTGATCACCTTGGACTTAAGGCTAGACAATTAATCAAATCATGAAAAACAAAAAAATATTAGTTTCAGATATGGAGAAGTTTATTTATTTTGTGTGTGTCTGTGTGATAGCAATTCATGTGGTTTCAGCCCAGTTGACCAGGCCTAACATGAATGGCAGATTCTTTCAACTCCTGATTTAGTATTTTAAATGCTTTACATGGACATTGGACAGGGTGTGGATCACATGCTCCACGTTGCATATCACATTATCTTTTAAGGACGCTTGGGCTCAACTTTGTTCACTTAACAGACATCTTGTGGGACACAAGCAAATAAAAAGCCTTTAGAACAACCCCCCTCGCTTACACAACCACTGTTGCTGTCCGGAAAGCCAGGAAGGATTTCAGACAATTGTTGTAATCTGTTATGATCTTAATGGAGACTGTCATTATCAAGTAGAGCCAAGCGTGCGCCATGTTTTTTCTGCAGTCTCTTCCTGCACCGTCCCCGTGATTATCAGTCAGGGATCATGAGGACACATGCTGATATCTGACGTGTGTTGCATAATGCTCACCGTGTGTAATTCAGTGTGGGAGGAGAGGGATAGAGTTTAATATGACAAACAGTGGCAGTGTCTGGAAAGAAGCATTTTGAGGACGGAGTGTGTTTGCATGTCTGAAGAGTCAGTCCGAAGCCAACTCCAGCTCTTCTCTTGAATTCAGCAATTAGGGGAATAGTGTCTGGCTGCCTTCCTGCTCAACTTGTTTTCCTCTGGGGACTGGACTAACCCTTCATATTAAACCTTCCCAAATAGTATAGAAAACACTAAAAAACCTTCTGATTCTGACATCTGTTGCTTAGAGGTTTCTGTTTAATTTTGCATTCTGTGATTAGCTGCATTGTTAGCATTATGTAGATTGTAATGAAAATAGCACAGAAACCTGTTAACCTGGGTTATACTAGGGCCTAGTGTGGGGAGGGACACATCGTTAATGGCTAGTATGTCAGGTCTCATTCTGAAACAAAGCAGATTAATAATACATTTGGTTACCAAGACACCACCTGCGTCCATGGTAACACTGTCTGTACTGGTCCGTTGGTCTCCTTGTTTCTCTTGCACCGTCCCGGCTCCATGTTTCTTTCCAGCTAAGTGCATTTCTTCAACTGACAGTTTTATACTGGAGTGATTGTCTTCTGTGATTTCTTGTTTTGGTTTCTACTCACATCAGGTTAATTCATAATAATGTTATTGTCATATAAATTTGAGAATAACACAGTAATTTAAAAATGATTCTTAGAGGAGTCACCTAAAACCTTCAGGGGCTGATTCATTGAAGCTACCAAATACCTACCTCGCCTTGCTAATTAAAATAGACATTGGAGCTGAAATGTTTAATCAATGAATTAATACTAAATTATTAATAAATGAATGAGCAGAAAATCAAATCTTCTTTAATTGTTAATTATATTTCTCTTGTTTTCACAGATTTTTCTGACTGTAGAGTGAGCCTTACCCCACACCATGTCCAAGGACAAGAGTGGATACCCTGGTATGGGTGAGACCAACCCTCTTCATAACAATGTGTACGGACCCCCTCAGCCAGGTTTCGGCATGCCCCCTCCCAACTACACCCAGGCCCCAGGGGGACCTTACCCACCAGCAGCTGGCTACGGGCAGCCAGGCTTCGCTCAGGCAGGCCCAGGTTTTGCCCCAGGTCCTTACCCTCAGATGCCTTATCCTCAGATGCCCTACCCACAGGGACCCTACCCTGAGGGGCCTTACCAGCAAGGAGCCCCACAGCCAGGCTTTCCCGGCGACCCCAATGGTGAGTAGTTCAACTAAAGGTTTGAGGCATTAATGAGTAGAATTTTACCACATAAGGTCAACCAATCTTTGTTATTTGATACATGAATACGCCACAAGTCATAAAGTTTGAGGAGCTATGCCTGATATACCGACTTTCAGTTTATTGGACATAAACCTCAATGGGCTCAAACATAACTGCATCGCTTTGCTCTATAAAGCTGTCTCAGTTCCCACCTGGAAGCTGTTTGTTGATTGATTGATCTGCACATTAAATGCACATTTATATGAAAATAGTGTTGCTGTCACAGGCAACAATATAAATATCTGGCTTCACTTTAGATCACACTTAACACATCTGACTAAGTAATTAATGAGATGATGAATACCACACGTGGAGTGTGGTATTAATCATTAATCAAGTTTTTAACAGTTGATTATTTCAATTTTTAACCTCTAATTGTTGTCATGTAACTGTTCACCAGTACCTGCTGGCAGCCCTGGTTACCATGGAGATGTTCCTCCATCTTACTACGACAACGAGGAGTTCACCAACTCTGGCTTTGAAGATAAGACCATCCGACAGGCCTTCATCAGAAAGGTAGGTCCTTTACCTTCCTTATTCTTGGAGATTAAATGGATCTAATATAAGACTAAATACCATATGTGATGTGATGTTACTACAAATACCAACAAAATATACTTTCTATCTCTAAAATGTGCCTGATTTCTTTCTCCCATCAGGTCTTCATGGTTCTCACGGTGCAGCTGTCAGTCACTTTTTCTTTTGTTGCCGTGTTCACCTTTGTCGATGAAGCCAAGACCTTTGTGCGACAGAATCCGTGGACATACTATGTGTCCTATGCAATCTTCTTTGTGTCATTAATCGTCCTCAGTTGCTGTGGAGAGTTCCGCCGCAAGCACCCCTGGAACTTGATTGCACTGGTAAGAACTTCACACCATTCCAGCAGGGGGCAGTAAAGGAGAAGACTATAAAATGCAGTGGGCTCAGTCATACTTACTTAGAAAGGGTACGCTAGACAGTAGTTGACAAGAATTACGGCCTTTGGTAATGGAGTATTCAGGCGCAGTTCAAGATACACCGGTTTGCCAAGGAGCAGGCGCAAGAGTTGGTTGTAAGGGGGCAAGTAACTCGACTACACACTATCTGTTAGGACGGGCAATCAAACTTTTACTGCAGTCCAGCAAAGATAATTGCATTTGGTTTTGTAACAAATGAATACCGACCTGTTGCAACTCTTAACTGAACACTATACAAGCCAAAGGCAATGACTGTTGATGGCAACGTGGACAATGGGGTCTTGACCATGTAACCAACAATGGCCAGTGACTGCTGAGTGTCACCATCTTTGCTGTAGTGGCACTCAACCATGAATCTGTAAAGACAGGGGGTTTAAGATTGGCATGTTAGTGTAAAACCAAAACTGCCATTAAGACAGATGATGAATGACTTAAATAGAATTGCATCAACAGAGTTACGTGTGCTGCATAGACTACTAACTTGAGTGGGTCATTTCTTGTAATTACGCCATACTTGAGGTTCAGAGCTGTGACAACAGTTTGCACCTCAGCCAAGTAGATCTTTGTCTCACCTACGTCCTGTAAAGAGAAGTAATTTTCTCCTCAGGTGGGCATCAAGTCTCAGGCATGTATAATGTACTGCAAGCATTTTTAAAGAGACAAGTAGCTATGACACCCAATAAAATATGATGAAAGATATGCAGCAGTTGAGATATTACTAATCAGTGCTAGTTGCATATAACATTTAAGCAGGAGCACTATTCAAGAGCCATGGGGGGGGGGGGACAGTTTTTATCTAAGTGAGAAAGGGAACCCTCAGTTTTAAACACATATTTGTAACTTTTTTGGTAAACACTGGAATAGACTGTCTTCCTGGAGAGACAAAAAATTGTACTCTTCGTACATAAATAATATTATAATATAATAATTGTAATCATGTCAACTACTTTCTGATCCAATATTCTCTGGCACATGATCTTACACATTGAAAGTGTATATTGAGTCGTGTTCATTTGCATTCCTTCCTGTGTCTTGCAGTCCATCCTGACCCTGAGCCTCTCCTACATGGTGGGTATGATCGCCAGCTTCTACGACACAGAGACTGTCATCATGGCTGTGGGCATCACTGCAGTGGTCTGCTTTACTGTGGTCCTGTTCTCTCTACAGGTCAGTACACACAGACTGCCACTGGAATAAATATATTTTAAATGTCTACACTGATCCAAACATCACAGCCTGGTTCTTTGTCACTTGAGTTAAACGGGAAGCAGGAGTTAGAAATCCTTCTGATTAGTTATTCACAGTGATATGCTCAGACCAGTCAATCACACTCACAAGTATTCAAACTACTAGATTAGATTCTTATGAATTGTTAAGGCTGCATTTGAAGAACATTTCTTTTGGTAATCCAGATTTCTCTTATTGGTTTTATCATGGCTCATATTTTACAATGCTTTACTTTCCTTGGTCTTTTCTGAGCCAGTTTTCCTCTGTTGTTCTTTCCCACAGAGCAAGTATGACTTCACTTCCTGTCGGGGTGTGCTGTTTGTGTGCCTGATCGTGCTGCTGCTCTTCTCCATCCTCTGCATCTTCATCCGCCACAGGATCCTGCACATTGTCTATTCCTCACTGGGGGCTCTGCTCTTCACCTGCGTACGTATCACACTTATAATGTGTCATCAGTTTGGAGAAGTTCAATCTGCTCAATAAGGGATAATAACATCGACAGAATGTTAGAAGAGTAAAGCAACAATCAGCTACTTTTTAGCTACTTTCCATTGAAAGTAGCTAAAAGTTCAGATGGCAAAAAAATGGCGCTGCGCAGCGCCATTCTCAAGCGTGCAGGCGCCTGGCTGTTCAAATGGGACACGCATCTCTGAGCAGCGGTCAGCCCCCGATTCTGCTTTCTCCACTTGTTGTAGTATGTAACCCGTTCAATGTAGGGGTTTGGGGGTAAATGATGATGTCTTCATAGCCCCCCCAACCCTCTCTTGCTCTCTCAGTCTATCTGCTGTGGCTGTAGTGGATGGGCAAAGGGGGACATTTAATTGTGTGATTGGGAAAATCTGGAAAATTGGGAAAATTAAAACTTCAGGACAACAGAAGGGGAATACAAAGTATAGGATGCATATTTGATCATTTATATCATATAAAATATGTCGTCTATATCGTTTAAAATCATTTTTCAGTGCAGAAAGTGTGGTTGTAGTTGTGTTACGCCTTTCTTCAAACCTTGGCACTTCCACTCTGTAGATTCTCTGGGTGCTGCACTGTGTGACAATGTTATCTTGAATAACACTGTATAATGAGGGTACTTTTGTCGTGTCGCTTTTGATTGTGTTAAACGGTTCATAGATTATGACAATACCTGGATATATTTGGTATATGTTACTACAGCATCTAAAATAATTGCAGATATACAGAACTTTTATGTCCCTCATTTTAGATTCAAGGTTTCTAAACCTATTGAAATGACTGATTCCATCCTCCTTCCTCTCTGCAGTTTTTGGCTGTTGACACTCAGCTTCTCCTGGGCAACAAGAAGATGGCCCTGAGTCCAGAGGAGTACATCTTTGCTGCCCTCAACCTCTACACTGACATCATCAACATCTTCCTCTACATCCTGGCTATAGTGGGACGCTCCCGTGAATGAGCCTTAAAAGAAGAAAAGAAAGCAGGGAGACAGAGAGCACCTCCCCATCATTGTGAAATGTCTTTAACATGCCCTTTTATCTCTGACTCCTTTTACTTTTCCCCCCATTTGACTCCTAATTTCCCTCATACACTCACTTCTTTGAAAGAGGTAGCAGGGCTGTGGAGGAGATGCAGCTGCTCATAAAAGGCAGATGAGCAGGACGCTATTTATCAAATTGCCGTTGATGACAGAATGCGATGATCTGTCTTTTCCTCAAGTTAGAGATCATTGCTTGCTCCAACTAACTGCTTTCACTAACACAACATAGTGTCTATGTCAGTCCCACACAACCCCTTCACCACAGCAGAATACTTGTTATCCTGTGAGTGCTCGGCATTAAACAGAGATAAAACAGGGTGGAGAGAGAGAGTGGGGAAGGCGTCTGTAACCTTCAATACCAGTGCGAAACGTTTTTGCCTGAAGAGTGGAAATCAGTGCTAGAAATACCTCTTCATTCAATCTGTCTGTTTCCCCAAAAGTATCTCTCCCTTTTCGAAACTGCTGGTGTAAAGTAACTCTGCATGGCAACACTGGAAACACAACTAAAGCTCTGTTACGATTCTCTAACCAGACCAGAGGAATATCTCTAGCTTGCTTTTCACGGCTGTAAATAGTTGCGTGTATTACTGTATGTGATGCCACTCTGCCCCTGCCACTGAAAGGCATTCTGGGGCGATTAATATGGATGTGCTGCTTTTAGGGAAACGTGTGAGCCGGTCTCAGAAGTTTGCTGACCCATTATAGTTACTTAAAACTTGACAATGGCTTAGAACGAAGATCGGTGTTGGATGTATCCGACAAACATGAACATAGATTAACATTAAGGAAGTAAATTATGTTATTATCTTTTCAAAAGGAAGGAAAACTCTACTTTCGAAGCTGAGATGTTCACTTATATTCTTTCCTGTTCTCACAAACTCCCTCTTGTCTGTTCATCAGTGTGAAGTGACATTTTGGTGTTATATATTTATTTTTTCTCCTTGCAAATGTGAAATTTTGAAGTGCTGGAATGTCTGGCCACTTTTATACCAAGCTAATCCAGGTTTCAGCGCTTCTGATATTCTAAAACAGCTAATATGAAGTCGATGGACACCGAGCTTGTAGGAAATGGTATTTATATCTTTTCTATTTATTAAGCTTGAAATAGATGGCAGGGTTGCTTTGAAGTAGCTATAAGTGGTGTTAAGGAAAAACAAAACACTAAAATGTGACTGTGCTTTAGTTTATTGTGGAACCATAGCATTCTGGTTGCAGAACATACAAAGTGCAGCAGGCTAAAGGAATCAATATGCACTGGAAGCCAAACGACTCCTACACACAAACACACACAACTTGAATGATTTATTTAACATGAAGATTTTTAATTCTGTAACTTCTGTTTGGAATTTTCACCAATTGCATGACTCTTTCCTCCCGTTTGCATGTGCTGATGATGCACACTGTACAGGTATTACAGAGACACTGTTGTTTGACAGCCCTGTTAGACTTTTCTTTTTTTTAAATCTTGTGTTTGTATCTAACTAACGTGTATGTGTGTATATACAACCCCTTAGTGAATTGATGTGTATAGATAAAAGTAAGTTTTGGGCTTTGTAGGTCTGTTTGCATTGTATATTTGCATTAAATCAAAATTGAACCACATTCCTTAACACAGCTATTGGACTTTCATCACAGCAGATGCAATGTCAAGGTGTTAACTTTGTGTTGGTGAACAGGAAAGTGCACATCAGAGAAATGATATATAACATCCAGAGCTCTTTTGAGGGCTGTGCTTTTGATGGTTATTATTAGAAGACTTAATCAGAGCATCTATAAATTGGAAATAATATATACTTTAGTTGATTCAGGAGTATCTGCACTCTTGCATAAGATGTCAGGTACAAATAACCCATGTCTAAATTAAAGTCTTTATTTCTCAGTTGTCATGTTATTAGGAACACCCAGGTCAAACTAATGCAGTCAAACACGAGTCGTGAATTAAGTCAACCAACCAGTCAACCACTCCACAAACTACAGCCTCCATAGCAATCATACAGATGAATAATCGCTTCTTTCACAATGGAGAACTGTGGTGTTAGACTGCATTAATTAAACCTAAGTGTTCTCTGTTCTTCTTCTTTTCTCTCTTTAATGAAGATAACATTTTCAAAATCCTGTACTAGTCAGGTTTAAATTGTGGTGGATAATTCCGTACATGTCATAAGCAAACTTTAACATAGAAGATTTAATGGCTCCAAAATAAATTAAACGGAAAGTAAAAGCTGAAAGAACAAGTCGATGATCCTTTCAACTCAGAAAAAACATCCTTTTTATATTTTCTTCATTAGGTTTCCAGCAGTAAAAATGAATGACATACTGACTTAGATCCATATCTGTTTATAACGCATTTGGAAGCAATAATTAATTCTCTATAAGCTGCAGTTACAGTTTTTATCTGTAACTAGTAACTTTTACAACTTTAAATAAATATATATTAGTCTCTTATTCTGCTGCTGTGGTGCGTTTGCACGTTAGAAACTGTTGGCGCCAACCGTTGCTTCCTCTTGCCCGCCTCCCTTCTGCCACAGCTCAGGGTGAAGTAGGAAGTGAAGTCGCTGAGTCAGGTCAGGAAAACAGGTGGATAAACATGAGCACATTTTCAGGTTAGTTGTCTTTAATTTATCTTGAGCTACAAATCAAAGACTGTAGCTGATTCACATCCATTTAAAATGACAAAGAAATCTTAGGTGATGCAGTTTTCAAAACTCAGCTCCGTAGCATCACCTATCTAAGATGAACTTGAGAAAACGCGGTAACAGTTATCGAGCCCGGTCCCGTCTGGACCGGACAGCGTCGTGTTCGTGAATTCGAGGTTCAAATGGGAAAGGTTAATAATTAAGACAAGTTCCATGTTCAAAAGTTTCACAGTACTACATTTATTGTATAAGAACAATACTTACAGAGAGTGTCTGGGGTTCTGCCGGACACGTCACCAGGTTCTCTGGATCATGTCTGAAGAAGCCCAGAGTGACAAATTACAACACATTATATAGAGAGAAACTGGGTGTGGCCTGAGATGGGAGAAGTACATTTGGCATGAGGGTGGTTTGAGTCCAATTGAAGACGTACACCTGGCATGAGGAAAGGTTTTAGTCCAATAGAAGACGTGCACCTCAGAGGTGGGAAGGTTTGAGTCCTCCAATGGGTGTTTGAGATGTGGCAACACTACCTACATGCAAACCCCGGAATGAAAGTTCAACAACGTCTTTTCTGTGTAGATATGAAGCATTTGAAAATACCTGCTAGTGGAGGGAAACCTTTAACGGACACCACTCATCTATGCAAGCAATAGCAGTTTGACAGTTGCCTAGATAACGCAGGCCTCTGCCCTGTTGAGCGATACTTCAGCTCCCATAAGTTCATTCCACATCCTGTTTGTGTGTGTGTTAAAGCAGCGAATATGAGCGTGCAAGCAAAAGACATTTGATATAATCACAACATTACCCAAACTGTATTTTATTATCGGGTTGACACATGTTCGTGTGCTACAGTTGCAGCTATAAGCTTATTCAAAGTATGGTCTGGGAATTAAGTTCCTGTTTCCACCTTTCTGGCACACAGTGTGTTTGAAGAACCAACTATCATATACATGTTGTTTCAGTGTACACAGGCTACAGTGACAGTTTATACTTTGTATTATGCATTATTGATTATATATACTATGCAGCTGATATTATTCATAGGATATAGGTAAAACATAGATATCTCAACACAGTGAGACAGAAGAGGCAGAAATGTTCATAGTAACTGCTGAAATATATCTGTTTAGTAAGTGGCAGTATCTTATCATCTTATTTTTTTAACAATTTATGTTACCTTAGTGGAAAAAGTCAGAAGTTTTAGCTAAAAGCTAACGCTGGTACTTGAACTGTAGTTTCCGGTGGTCACTCAATCGGTGCCGAGACAAAACCGGAGCTGTGCAGCAATTGGCAGTTTGGTTGATCATCAGCTGTTAATGCAAGTTTGTAAAAGACAAATTTAAGGCCTATCTGCATAGTATAAATGATTGATAGAATATATTAGCAAATTAATTGATAATGAAGATGCAGCCCTGTGACAATAATTAAATTGATCAGGTTAAGCCTTAGGAAAAGTGTAAATACCTGGTATCAACCATCAGGCATGGCCACACAAATATAGTGTAAATGCACTAAATGTCTGTGTGTCTTCATTAAGCTCATTTCCTCATTCTCAGTTGTTGTAATTTAAGAAATGTGCATCTCTCACATGATAGATGTCACAGCTACATGATGCTCATCAAAACAACTCTTTCATAATCATTCATTTTGTCAGCGCATTCTATTATTTCCTAATCACAGTGATTATCATCATATTACTGTTGCTTTTATGCATTTCCATTAACTTATTAAACCATTGTCTAAATGATACCTCTTGTTATTCTACTCTCTGCTGCCACTTCCTGATCCACCTGTAAGGTCTTCAACGCCTGGATGACAGCTTGTTGCATATCATCCCCTGAGGGCCTGCCTATCACTGGTGTTGTAGTGGCTATTTGTGTAAAAGATGTTTCAGTCAAAAATAAACGTTGCCTCTCTTAGTTCATTTTTTTAATTGGTCGGTGAAAGCTTGCCTTTCATAACGTGCACTGAAGAATGCACATCCACATGAAATCCACAAAAGCCAACAAATGTTCCCTTTCCCAGTTTTCTTGTTTTATAGTTCTTTGTTTCAAAGTAAGGTTTTTTATTTTATTCCAAAGGAAGGCTTTGTACTTTGATGTTCCAACTGAAGGTTTTTTTCTTTGATGTACCAAAGGATGTTTTTGTTTTATTCCAAAGGAAAGTTTTTAACTTTATGTAGTGACTATTGGTCCAAAAGGTTTTGTCAATATAAACTTATCAAAAGGCCACTGAGGTCTAGTTGGGTTGTACTCAGGCAATTAAAGAAGTCGATTGTCCACGCTGAATTAACGGTTGGGTGGATTTATTTTCCCGTTCAAAAACAAAGATATACATATGTATCAGGCAGATGCAGCGTTTGGGTCTTTGTCAGTTTGGCCTAGATGTTGTGCTGTCCTTTCCTTTGTCGACTTCCCTCTTAGACTATGCATTGATGATATATATACAGATACAAATCCCCTTTACTTGTCAAATGGTTGTTTATTGTGGATGTTGCTTTTGAAGAATAATTATATTTCTCTTGTTTTCACAGATTTTTCTTACTGTAGAGTGAGCCTTACTTCACACCATGTCCAAGGACAAGAGTGGATACCCTGGTATGGGTGAGACCAACCCTCTTCATAACAATGTGTACGGACCCCCTCAGCCAGGTTTCAGCATGCCACCTCCCAGCTACAGCCAGGCCACAGGGGAACCTTACCCACCAGCAGCTGGCTACGGGAAACCAGGCTTCGCTCAGGCAGGCCCAGGTTTTGCCCCAGGTCCTTACCCTCAGATGCCTTGTCCTCAGATGCCCTACCCACAGGGACTCTACCCTAAGGGGCCTTACCAGCAAGGAGCCCCACAGCCAGGCTTTCCCGGAGACCCAACTGGTGAGTAGTTCAACTAAAGGTTTGAGGCATTGATGAGTAGAATTTTACCATATATAAGGTCAACCAATCTTTGTTACTTGATACATGAATACGCCACAAGTCATAAAGTTTGTCATGGACAAATTGTGGAGCTATACCTGATATACCAACTTTCAGTTTATTGGACATAAACCTCAATGGGCTCAAACATAACTGCATCGCTTTGCTCTATAAAGCTGTTTGTTGATTGATTGATCTGCACATTAAAAGCACAATTATATAAAAATAGCGTTGCTGTCACAGGCAACAATAAAAAATATCTGGCTTCACTTCAGATCACACTTATGACATTTGACTAAGTAATTAATGAGATGATCAATACCACCTGTGGAGTGTGCTGAAAAACCATCCACTTGTTTAGCCAAGTTTTAACAGTTGATTATTTTATTTTTTAACCTCTAATTGTTGTCATGTTACTGTTCACCAGTACCTGCTGGCAGCCCTGGTAACCGTGGTGATGTAGCTCCATCTTACTACGACAACGAGATGTTCACCAACTCTGGCTTTGAAGATAAGACCATCCGACAGGCCTTCATCAGAAAGGTAGGTCCTTTACCTTCCTTTTTCTAGGAGATTAAATGGATCTAATATAAGACTAAATACCATATGTGATGTGATGTTACTACAAAATACCAACAAAATATACTTTACAACTCTAAAATATGCCTAATTTCTTTCTCCCATCAGGTCTTCATGGTTCTCACAGTGCAGCTGATGGTCACTTTTTCATTTGTTGCCGTGTGCACCTTTGTCGATGAAGCCAAGACCTTTGTGCAACAGAATCCGATGATTGCGTATGTGTCCTACGCAATCTTCTTTGTGTTAATAATCGTCCTCAGTTGCTGTGGAGAGTTCCGCCGCAAGCACCCCTGGAACTTGATTGCACTGGTAAGAACTTCACACCATTCCAGCAGGGGGCAGTAAAGGAGAAGACTATACTAACAATAACACTCTTTCCAATTCCTGCTGATTTCCTCTTCAGTATAAATTCTCATTAAGGCCTGGACTTAGAGGTTGGCTCATCTGTACTCCCCTATCTTCTGCAAATTTAACTCTAAATGCAGCTGCAGATTTTTAAGAGTGGTGAATGAAGTAAAGTACTGGAGAACTTGAATTATCAGAAATGTTCAGAGCTGCAAGCCCTAGCCCTAAACGTCTTGTATTTTTTTGGAAAATACTTTCCCCCCCGAGCAGAACATTTTTGGTAAAAAACATTTCCCTTGGCTTACTTAAGACTGAGGTCCCTGTGGACCTTCCAATGGTTTCTAGTTCCTGTGTATTGCTCCTGCAGTTTTTTTTTTCTAAGTGAGAAAGGGAACCCTCAGTTTTAAACACATATTTGTAACTTTTTGGTAAACACTGGAATAGACTGTCTTCCTGGAGAGCCGAAAAAATTGTACTCTTCGTACATAAATAATATTATAATATAATAATTGTAATCATGTCAACTATTTTCTAATCCAGTATACTCTGGCACATAATCTCACTCATTGAAAGTGTATCTTGAGTTGTGTTCATTTGCATTCCTTCCTGTGTCTTGCAGTCCCTCCTGACCCTGAGCCTCTCCTACATGGTGGGTATGATCGCCAGCTTCTACGACACAGAGACTGTCATCATGGCTGTGGGCATCACTGCAGTGGTCTGCTTTACTGTGGTCCTGTTCTCGCTACAGGTCAGTACACACAGACTGCCACTGGAATAAATATATTTTAAATGTCTACACTGATCCAAACATCACAACCTGGTTCTTTGTCACTTGAGTTAAACGGGAAGCAGTGAGAAATCCTTCTGATTAGTTATTCACAGTGATATGCTCAGACCAGTCAATCACACTCACAAGTATTCAAACCACTAGCTTAGATTCTTATGAATTATTAAGGCTGCATTTGAAAAACATTTCTTTGGGTAATCCAGATTTCTCTTATTGGTTTTATCATAGCTCATATTTTACAATACCTTACTTTCCTTGGTCTTTTCTGAGCACATTTTCCTCTGTTATTCTTTCCCACAGAGCAAGTATGACTTCACTTCCTGTTATGGTGTGCTGTTTGTGTGCCTGATCGTGGTGGTGCTCTTCGGCATCCTCTGCTTCTTCATCCGCCACAGGATCCTGCACATCGTCTATTCCTCACTGGGGGCTCTGCTCTTCACCTGCGTACGTCATACGACATCACACTTATAATGTATCATCAGTTTGAAGAAGTTTAATCTGCTCAATAAGAGATAATAACATCGACAGAATGTTAGGAGAGTAAAGCAGAAATCAAGCTACTTTTTAGCTATACTTTCCATTGAAAATATCTTTTAAAGTCTGTTCAACAACAGTTTAAAAAAACATCCTCTATTTCACACAGTGACCATCCACTGTCCAGTTATATGCTTGGTTTTAGCCTAGTTCACTTATGATACGGCCCGCTCAAAATGTGCCTGTCTTTGTTAATGCTGTTCTGTGCCACTAATAGTATCTGGATGACGGTGCAGAAAGTGTTGTAGTTGTGTTACGCCTTTCTTAAAACCTTGGCACGTCCACTCTGTAGATTCTCTGGACTGTGTGACAATGTTATCTTGAATAACACTGTATAATGAGGGTACTTTCGTCCTGTCGCTTTTGATTGTGTATAATGGTCATAGATTATGACAATACATGGATATATTTGGTATATGTTACTACAGCATCTAAAATAATTGCAGATATACACAACTTTTATGTCCCTCATTTTAAAGCCAAGGTTTCTACACCTATTGCAATGACTGATTCCATCCTCCTTCCTCTCTGCAGTTTTTGGCTGTTGACACTCAGCTTCTCTTGGGCAACAAGAAGATGGCCCTGAGTCCAGAGGAGTACATCTTTGCTGCCGTCCTCCTCTACACTGACATCGTGAACATCTTCCTCTACATCCTGGCTATCTTTGGACACTCCCGTCAATGAGGCTGCATCTTTAAAGAAGAAAAGAAAGCAGGGAGACAGAGAGCACCTCCCCATCATTGTGAAATGTCTTTAACATGCATGCCCTTTTATCTCTTTTTACTCCTTTTACTTTCCCCCCCATTTGACTCCTAATTTACCTCATACACTCACTTCTTTGAAAGAGGTAGCAGGGATGTGGAGGAGATGCAGCTGCTCATAAAAGGCAGATGAGCCGGACGCTATTTAACAAATTGCTGTTGATGACAGAATGCGATGATCTGTCTTTTCTAGGGCTGTCAATAGATTAAAAAAAATTAACTAATTAATCTCACATTTTGAATCGCGATTAATCTATAAAATATATTTAAATATCATGTTTGATAAATTGTGGGGGAAAAAAAGAAAATCCAGCTGAGAATATGCCCAATGTCCTTGGAAACAAAAACACTGCTTCTTTCCTCAGTGAAACATCCAGATTAGTCAAATAAAGGTGTATTGAGACACCATTGTTACTGTCATCTTTAACATCAAACAACACACACAACAGCATAACAAGTGGCCTTGGTAAACTGAACTGACATTCAAAACTTAAAGTGCCAGCAAACATGAAAATTAAAACAGGAAGATCTCTGCTACTTTAACTGAATTTTGCCTAATCATCTCTGACTTTCAGCCAATTGCTGAGACAGACAAACATTATCTGGAGCCAATTCTGCTCTCCTCTTCTGGCGTTATGACCTGAGAGTGAGAACAGCCACTCACAGGGCACTGTGGTAGCTGGGGTTGACAGGTGTTTCTTTGCTATTCCTGCAAGCTTCTCATGTGTGTGCAGTCTTCCTGACCATCAATTTAGTGGACAGTCCCACATCTGCAATTTTGGCTCCGCTCTGTAATGATCCAGAGCTTTGTCAATGGACTCCTCCTCTTCTTCCTCTGAATCTGTATCAGAGGAGGCCAACAAGAAGTAAGACATCCTCTGCTTTTTTGGATCCTCTGTCTCTCTTACAGGTCCAGAACGCATCCCTCCTTTGTCCTCCAGCATCAGGTTGCACAGTAAAGCCCACCCCTCACCTCTTTCCGGAGGCGCTTCAAGTCCTTAAACCTGGGGTCACACAGTGTCGCAATCTTCAGCATCTTCAGATTGGTATTCTCTTTGCGATTGGCAAGGTCTGCACTAAAGGTGTCTATGAATTTCACCACTTAGATGGGATCATCATCAGATGACTCCATCACCCTGGACAGGTGGCACAAGGCTGGTAAGACCACTGAGCAGGAAACATACTGCTCTCCTCCCAGTAGTTCAGTCACATGTCTGCAATAAAAGGTGCAGGCATGTTTTAATAAGGGCCTTAAAACAATCACTCTCACACACATGCACACACACAGGACGGGGAAACAGTAAAAAATAAAATATTAGCAGAGTGGAAGCATAAATGGAGAGAGAGAGAGAGAGGGAGCATAGAGTCGAATATAGGCCTCACTCAAAGAAAAAGACAGTCAGAGGGAGAGCACAGACACAAACTGAGGGACAGAGTACTGAGTAGTCTACACTCAGAAAACATTGGCAAAGGGAAAGTATAAGTAGGCCTACACATATGAACATGCACACATGCAAACAAAACAGAGAGATGACATGAGAGCGAGAGTGAGGGTAGGAGACATCGAGTATAGGCCCCATCGAAAAGAAAGGGAGAGCAGAGAAACAAATGAAATGAGAGAAGACAGGGAGAGGAGTAGCTTAGGCCACATGCATAAAATATTATCAGAGGAAGAGAGTAAGTGGGCCTACACACACGAACATGCACACGTCATGCCGGGTTTACGCACACCGGAAGTAAACAAAGTTGCGTTAACTGCGTTTAAATATTTTATCGCTTTAATCTTGGCCACAATATTCTCAGATTAACGCTTTAACTTTGACAGCCCTAGTTATAAACAATCTCACCAGAGGAAATAAAAACACACACAACATTCTAGTGAAAATAAGCAACAGGTTTAATTTTATTTTCAATACCAGAGTAGAACTACATAAAAACCATGTCCACCATCATGAAAGCAGGAAAATCTTCAGCTGATGAATCTGGAGCTACTTGCAGGTGAAGGTCATACATGTATTTAAGTATTTAAGTTTGAATGGACACGTTTTTAAATGATTTCTATTGTAGTTGGTCAGCTGTCGAGATAGATTTTGAATGGCAGCATTTGACACTATCAAACATTATCCAATATATCAACACTGGAGAAGTGTTGGAATTTAACATGGGTGCTGTACACAGCTTGTACCACAAGATGTCGGTAAGACAACAGGATGAGGCGAGGACAACAGAGAGGTTTCCCCATCACTGCCCTCTGCTGGCGATAACTTTGAAATTCTGCAACAGTGTACGAACGATGATGATTTTATTATAATTTCTTTGATAAAAACAAATAGGTCACAGTTTAGCATGCACACATTCGTTACACAGGTCCAAAGTAGAACTGATCAAAGGGACTAATCTACTGGAACATGGCATCATTTGACAGGCTGGTCAGGCTTTGTGATCATTTGGTGAAATCGGTCACAGAACGCAATATGAACATGAGATGTTTTAAGTGTGTACTTTATATGCAAGTTGGACTGTAATGTTCACGGAGCTCCTTCAATGACAGTTATTAACTTAAACGTTTCCTACATTCAAGTCAGTGGAGTGTTTTGTTTGAGCCATTACTCTTCCTTTGGAAACAAACCGCAGACATTCACACACACACCTTCATTCATGAGAAACCCTGGGAAATGGCACTATGGACCCAGATGTAACAAATAAAGATTAATTATTATCATCATCAATTAAGACAAAATAAACCTCAACATAAATAAATTGGTCCAACAATAGTGCTATTTGCGATTTAGAAGTATCTTAACACTGAGGAGTTTATGAACTATACAATAGAAATAAAATAAAAGTACTATCAACACAAATATAAGGACATTAATAATAAAAAGGTCTGAGATCTGAATCCTAGAACATCGTAAAATTATATTTCTACTTCATTTGAGTTTTTGTTTATATTAAATTTTGGAATAATTAAAATATACAGCATGTACACATTCACAACCCACGTTTCTGTGCTTGATTTGCGCAGCTTGGAACATGGAAGGGTAAAGACACCAAGAACAATGCAGAACCCTCAAATGTCCCCCATTGAGTTTATATATCACACATATGTACAGTAGGTCCATGACTACAAAGGCATTCAAAGAAAAATACATTTTGGCACCAGGCACAGAATTTGAATATACATTACAACTAAAAGCTGAACCCCCCACCGTGAAAAATAAACCAACTCTTCTTAAAACCCCAGTGTGTTTGTGATAAACAGTGATAATGCATTTAATGTGACTAAAAGTGAGTGATGATGTAACATTTGGCATACTTGTGGCTGGAAGAATAAAAGGAGGGGGAGGGGGGGGGGGGATCGACCGTGGCAGACCTGACACGAGGATCAACAGTGCATTTCTGTCACAAAAGACAATCGGTTGTTCTTCCTGAGTGCTCCAAGTAAACAGGAACTGGAAAACTTATTGAGCGCTAAGATCAGGATCAGGGTTGGGCGTCGATGCTATTTACACAAACATCACTGCAGCCTTTGGCTTTCTGTGTCATCTAACCCTGCTCTCGAGTCAAATATACATTCTCTTACCTGGTTCACAACAGCGACATCGGCAGCTCAGCGTGTCCATCACTGCCGCTGATAGAAACATGGCTCTCTTTCGTTATCTGGCAGCTACTGACTAGTCAAAACCAATCAGAGCGTGCCATCTTTTCCTGAGATGGGGGGGGGGGGGGGGGTAAGGTATAAGAACCTTCTCTACCTTTGGGGTGGGATATATTCATGGCTTCATTTTTAAAATCACTATTTACATAAACTGTGGTAAACCAGTCCGTGTAGCGTAAGAGGAGACTTTGATTCTTCATGGAATGAATAAACTCAGCGTAACAAAAGTGCACAGGAGCAGTGCTACACCTCGTTGATGGTGCGCTCCGAGGGCCGGAAGTTGACGGAGTTGGACGATGACATGTAGAAGGATTGAGTTTTGCGGTTGCGGTTGAGGCGGGCGCGCTTGCTGGCCACGCACAGGCTGCGCCTGCTGGATGCGATGATCTCCGTGATGAACTTCTTGCAGTCTACACACACCTCCATGGCGACCCAGTCCTCCGTCAGCTCCTTGGGCAGATCCGGCTCGTCCTCGGACCGCTCGTCTTTACTGCTGCCGCCGCCGCCATGTTTGGACGATCTGAGGATGAAGAGAGAAAACGACGACATTTGTACGTTTCCTCCTGGAATTACATCACTGCCATTGTATGTCCCTGCCGACCATTGCAGTTTCTGTCTAAACATTTTATGAGATCACCGTGACCTTTAGACCACTTAACTCTAAATTATATAATAATCTGAAGAATTCCCATAAAGGCAGACTTTGCAAGCTCCACAGTAACATACTTGTTAACACTCCTGCGTAGGCTGTGTCGACTTAATCCAGAACCGAACGGGTTCTTCTCAGGCTCGGCGGACGCATTCCTTGCCTCGCCTTTAGCCACAGCACTGGGGCCCAGGGAGTAAATGGGCAAGGTGGAATAAGGCTTCGATGGAAGACGCATCTGAAGGAGAAAGATAGACAAAATGATGAAAACCGTTTATTCTGTATTTATAGAAAAACACGACAGTTCTCATGACGCATAGTTGAAATCCTTTTTACAGCAAAGTGATTGTGAGTGTGTTAAATATACAGACGTTGACAGCCTCCTACCTTTGTACAGCACTGGGAGCAGACAGGCCTGGAAAAGATAAAAATTGACCATTTAGTTAGATATTATTGAACAGTAGCTGTCATTCAGACTAATGCAGATTTTAAACAAGTTACACTTTAAGACCATGATGAAAATTGTTTCGAGCTGTGTCAAGTAGGACAGATATGAAGGAATATTGGAGTCACAGATTTTTTTCTAAAATAATTCAATGTACCTTTTGCAGAATTGGCAGGTGTAGGACCAGGTGAAGAGGGAGAACCTCTTGGTCCGACATGAGAAACAAAGCTGGAGAGGAAAGAATGTGGTGAAGTAACCTGTCATTTAAATGAGTCCGAAAACATCAGGCTGAGTGAAGACGACCTACTTTTCCTTTCTTCAGAGCGTTGTAGATTTCTTTGTACTGCTGGAACTTCTCCAGCTCCGCCTTGACCAGAACCTGTCTGATGTGCATCACCTCCTCCACCGTCAGGGCCAGACACTCCGCCGGGTAACAGAACTCCTCCTGGAAGAAGAGACTCCACGCGTCAGCAAACTCCCTCAGCGTTCACAGATCGTGAACAGATGATGTGAAACAGATAGCTACATGCAAAACTAAAAAAATACTTAGAATCCAATGAAACACAAGCACCCAGCAATCACCACTTAACTAGAAAAGCAAACATGCAGTGAGATGGTGGAGGTGAGAGCAGGCGACAATGTGAAATGATCCCGCCAGCGACAAACAAAACACCTGCCATGTTGGTGGTCCACAGCTTCTCATAATAAGTTTCCTTTCTCTTTGCTCTAGTCCTGACTAAAGCTCCATTTAAAAACAATCTAAAATAAGACTCGAGAGATCTCCTGTTCACACAAATGGTCACGACGCAAGGTCTCATTAATGCGTGAGAGAGAGAATAATACGAGAAAGAAGAAAAAAATGTAGAAGAGAGGAGGAAGAAGAACGGGGAAGAGGAAGAGGAAAAGAGGAGGAGGAAGAAGAGGGGCAGGAAGAGGAAGAAAAAAAGAAGAGGAAGGACAAGAAGTGCGTGTAGATGCGATTATCCTTGACTGATTGGGATTTAATAAACTGCTGCTTGAGAGTGCAACGAGAGAATAAGGTAGGGAGAGAGTTTAATATACCCAATTAACCCCCCGACGAGCCTCCTTCTTTCTCTCCTGCATTGTTACTCTACATCCTGGATTCAGCCCTGATTCACCTAACACCCAAGTCTGCTGCTTTAAGTCTGTACTGTATTCTGGATGAGTCTCCCCCCCCACACGGTGCTCTGAGCGATTGATGGTAAAATGGGATCACATGCAGTTAAACCGGTCACATACCGAGCCCTGCGCTCCACTGGCAGCTTCCACCTGACCAGAGGGAACAGGACGGACATTCACACAGGAGCACGACCTCGGATTCTAACAAGCTAATCACTTCATGAAATTTCATACAACTCAATGAGCACGTTAGGCTCTGTCAGTTATTTCATTATTTACAGGAAAAGAGTCCAAAACATGATATCTTATACATGATTTCTCTCCAGCCTCCATCCCAGCATGAGTTCTTTTCATACGTGGCATGAAGCAACAGACGGTGAGTAACAGAGTCTCATGATTCATCATCTGACAGCGTCCATCTCACAAGGAAAACTGTTCACTAACATGGCAGCCGTTCAGCTCATTAGGTCATTTCTTGTGCTCCCTCACGGACAGCACACATCACAGCTGGTGTTGACTAACGTGCTGTCTCCTGTTTGGACCCCGAGACTAATCCTACACAAACAATATGGATGGTGATGGATAAGGAGGGTTTTTGACAAAGTTACCTTGGCGCTGGGGTCCGCCATCAGCTGCAGCAATTTACAAGACAGAAAATAACTGCGAGTAAGTCGCTGGGACACGACAGACGAGCAGTGTAAACACGTTATTGAGACATGAGCACTACAAAGGGAGGGGGGGGGGGCTGCAACAAAGATCTTACTGTTCAACAGAAACAAGAGAAATCTAACACCTGGTTTCAATGTGAGAAGAACCTGAGCTCGAATCACACAATGAAAAGATGCAAGACTGGAAAACTGTAAATTCTATTTTTAGACTGGAGCCTTTCATAGACATCCGTGTTTATATTTGCAGATATGAAAACTTTGCAGAATAAATAATGCAGAGAAGAGATATATTTAGGTTTCTGGATTTTACATAAACTTTACTAAATCGGTCGGGCTCTACTTCAGTCTCCCTAGATGTTTTAAAAGTTTAATTATTCTCTTTCTTGACTTCCAAGTTGTTTTAAAGTGAATCATCAGCAATATCAGACTAATAAAGTTTAAAAAACAGTTCATATGACAAGTTGTACTCAAGAGCAACTTTCCTCTGGATCATAATTAAAATAGAAATAAAAGAGAAATTTATTTTAAAACTTAAAGTAGGAGATACTGTGAAATTTCAAAAACAGCAAGTACATTTTCACGAGAAACCTATTCGTGTCTTCTGATGAGACGACCTTTAGCTGCTTGGAACTGGGGCCTCGGCCATTTAACTAACAAGTGGTGAGAACGAACCCATTCCATCTAAATGTCCTTCGCAGCAGCGGCCTGTCCTGTGGTTTCAATTACATGCATCAACCTCAGGAGAATCATACAACCAGCACAGAGCAGCTCAGAGAACCAGTGACCTCATGCCAAACAAATGACCAGTCACAGGACGGGACCAGCTTCAACAGACATATATTGTGCGTCCGGGAGACGTAGCCATGGTAACGGACTGCGTTATATAATACACGATGTCCCTGTTGAGGACTAAACCCCTGCATTTTGTATAGATATATCTTTTTATTGACTAATCTGATCAGATTTGGGGATATCATAGGTACAACAGTAAAGAACGTAACATCATATTATAGTTTAACGTACCAGAGACTTGGAGGTCTGTCTGGACGGAGGCGCAAAGGGCCGGACGCTGGTGGGGGAGTCCTTCTCCAGGGTGTGCCTCCTCCGTGGAGACCGACGCTTGTCTGGCTGCGGGGTGGCGGAGACGGGCAGGAAGTTTGGAGGAGCTGGAGACATAGGGACAAAGAAAGAAAGAAAACACAAGAGTGATTACAATGAATATTTGGCAAAAGGTAGAGTATAAGTATATTCGAGGTAACACTCCTACCCTTCTTCCCTGTGACGGACTCTGGGGACGTGTCCTCCATTAGAGACGTGGATATACTCGAGCTGCTCCGTGAGGTCTCCTCCTGTTACACAAAACATTTAAACACAGTCAGTGTCAGCTGTCAATCATGACATTTCACCTTGTTTTATAGCATCAAATATCAAATTAAAACAAGTTAACAAAAAATTAGGTAAAACTACGTAAAATGAAAGAAATAATCTTTGAGAGACACTTTGGCTTCACTTTTGTGGAGCAGTCATGTTTTCCATCTTTATGAACACTTTGAGTTTAAAGTTTTCATCATTTATGTCCAGAGTCTTTTACTTTATAGGGTTTAATCGTCTTCTTGTAGAAATGAAAAAAACATTATCCAGCAGTTAGCAAAGTGTTTATTTTAGTCATCATCTTACATCAGATTCGGAGCTGTCCAGCTCGGCCAGCGTGGGCGCCTTGAGCAGCCTCTTCCTCTGGCAGAGCGGCTGCAGGCCTCCACCTTGACTGGGTCCCTTGGTGCTGCTGGCCAGAGACTGGGAGCTGACAGTGAACTTCCTGGGTGCGTCGGGAGTGTCTGTGTGTCAAAGGGGGAACAGGAGAGGATTCAGGTTCCGGCTTCACGAGTGAACCAGAAATGAGCTGTCTCCTTGTCTGAACAGCTGGCCAAGGCTACTACTGTGTCAACTACGGCTGTCTTTGTAATGTAAATATATGACACCACACAGAGTCATTATACACAGACCACGTGTACCAAGTTAGAGTTCTCCTAAAGCAAACAACACTTAAAAAGCTTTGAGTACATTGGGTTACAAAGAACAAATTAGAATTTCTGCCATGTGTATGCCATCGCCAGCCAGTGCAGTTTCAGTTAAGGTGTTCTTGAGATATCTTGTTCACAAGACGGCGACGAACAACCCGAAAATATAATAAGTAATAACAAAAAAGTTAAAGCCAAAACAACAGATCACAGCGTTGATGTTCACTTTAGTTTACCTGAGCTTCGGAACAGGTCCTGAGGAGTGCTGATGCTTTTCCCTGCACCTGAAGAGGAGAGAAGAGAAGACAGTCTTCATCACAACCACACACACACACACTAATATCAAAGTCCCTAACAGCAGACTGGAACCACAGGGAGGGCACGACGGCAGCAAGCATCTGTCAGAGCAGGTGGGAAGTGAGGGGCGACACACAGATGTTTTGTGCACAGCTGCGAATCACAGAGGGAAGTGAAGATAAGACGATGAGCCACACCACAAAATATATATATTAGGGCTGTCAATTTAACGCGTTATTAACGGCGTTAACGCAAACCCATTTTAACGCCGTCAATTTTTTTAACTCGAGTTAAAGCAGAGCTGCAGCTGCAGCTTCAGTATCTGTGTTCGCCTCCAGTCTGACCTGCTCTCGCTTTTTGTTTTAATATTTCGCCACCTAAAATATATATTTTAAAGCTATTGTAGCGTCCCACAGGACACGGAACTTCTTCGTGGTTTAGTAACTGGTATTTTCCTCTACACGAACATTTGCACCTCTCGCTGTTACTCCGTCACTCGCAGACATCAACACTTCACTTCCTCATTGATCCCCGATCCCCCCATCCTATTGGTCCAAACAGTCACATGTCCCACCCCGACCCCTTCACTGACCGTCAGACATCAGAGCGCTCCTTCAACAGTGTTTTACTGAGCATACGTCAAAACCAAACATAAACATAAACCCAGTCCGTTACACTATTAGGCTGCAGCTATATGTTTTTATTTATTTAAAAATAGGGTACTTCTTATTTCATACATTTTCCACAAATAAGGGGAGGACTCAAATAGCCCTACAAAGTTCTGTGTTTCATTTATTTCAAAGTAGGCCGACACTTGCCTGTGTATTTTGTTTGTTTGTTATTTGTTGCTTGTCTGTTTGAGTAGCTAGCTTAAAGCAAAGAAGTAGTAGGCTTACCTTTTATTGGTAACCTAACTGTTATGGTTCATTGTTTCTGAAATAAGAGGACTGACTGCTATGTTCACAGCAAACTTGAAAAAATGAAAATATTAAGCCATGGTATCCTTGTTTACCTGAAATGTGCACTTTATAATTTTATTTATAAAGTTTGGCAATGTTGTTTTTAAATAATATAAAACATTTGCATAAAGCAAGCCAATCCACTTTTCCATGTTGATAAGAGCATTAAAACGAAAGTAAAATTATGGAAAAATAATAAATGAAGGAACATTCAGAATAGATACAAATTTGCGATTAATTGCGATTAATCGCGAGTTAACTATGACAAAATGCGATTAATCGCGATTAAATATTTTAATCGTTTGACAGCTCTAATATATATATATATTATTCTCACATGTCCGTCTGGATTAGGGGTCGTTCTGTGAACTGCGGAGTCACAACCAGACTCATCTGCCACTCAACTGTTTATCTGAGGTGTTATGTAAGTTTCTCATATTCCACAGTGAGAGCGGATTAGGGTGACGAGCAGGTCACACTGGCTGCAGACTGATGAGCTGTGATTTAACTCTACTGGCTCTGGCTCAAAGACTCATCACCAAGATCACAAAGAGTGACTGTGAGGAACTACTACACCAACAGCTTTTCAAACTCTTAATATAAACCACTCATAACATGCTGAATAAGCTGCTCTTTTGAAGCAGGGACTAAAGGGAATTTCTGATCCGAATATATCAGCCGATATACACAGATCAAAAACAGCATTGGTTCCAAAGATGACGTTATCAAACCTTTATCACAAAGAAATATAACTGAGGCTTGATATTGTACCGTTCAGCCATAATACTTTATTATAAATAACTATAAATGCAACCTAATATATAGAACTTTAATTTAGAAAATAAATATAATTTGTAATGAGAAATATAATACATTTCAGAGTCGTTTATTCTGTAAAATATTTTTTTATCAGCACATATCAGCAAATATAAACTCTAAGCGGATTTGATATTTTATAGGGAGGTCATGTTTAAATCATGTCACACATTTAGTGTGTTTATTCTTATATTGTTTAAAGTTACATTTGATGTATTTTTGATTGTGAAGCACTTAGTTACTATGTTTTGAGAAGTGCTATGTAAATAAAGATATGATTATTAGTAGTAGTAGTACATTTTTATCTGCCAAGCAATAAATCAATTGGGCTCTAATAAACACTATGACAACAATTTCACACAACCTGAGATTAAGTCGCACTCTCCTGACCCATCTTTCCTTTTGGGTAGAGTAGCTTTATGCATCACAACATCTAACAAGTGACAGCAGTGTATCACACACCCAATTTCTATGACACAAGCATGAAATGAAAAAGGAGGAGTATGCGTGTTTGAATCAGGGAGGAGCAGGTGGTTGACCTTAAAAACATGAAACACAAAGGAGCGACAGTAGGAGCACAACGGCTGACATTCAACTTTACCTGATGAGTCAAAACTGAAAGACATGCTAAGAGGCCGCATGACTGGCAGATACGCCCGTGTTTGGAAAGTAAAAAGAAAGATGGAGGCAGAGAGGGGAAAAAGAAATCCACGAGTTAAAATGGCTGGAAGTCAATGAGTCATCCAAGTTAATAAAACATCATTCAGAAAAGTACAGTGTTCACCCAATGCACATGAACTCCGACTGGTTTTCTGACCACTCATAATGTTCTTAAACCTAATTAGGTTGGAATTGGCGACACTAGTGACATCCCTCGAAACTGAAATCTTGCATATGTTACAAATCGCTGTATTTCCTGTGGGAGCCTGAAATATCCGCTGAGATTTAAGTTAGCTCTGGCTAATGCAACGGAAATCACTTCTTCTTAGCCTCTCTAAATACAGTGACTCTTTTGTAAATGAACTTCTGCACCTCTCTATTGACCTTTAAAAACTTTCATACCAAAAAGGTTTTCCTAAAAAAAATACCCTTTCTAACATCAGCTTTTCAGACAGTATTCCGGGGGAACACATGTACCGTCTCCTACGTATCTGATTACAAAACAACTGCTGCATGTTTCCCTCCTTAAGCTCCCAACACAAGGCGTCTTGTGTGCTGTAGAGGCACTGCACGGTACTGACTGCTGGATATTCTCTTGTTTTTATCTGATTAAAGTTTAAATGGTTTAACACATTATCTTCATACCCACAGAGCCTCTCGTGCACTGCTGGGTTTTATCGAGAATACCACAAAGGCTGCATTACATAATGGATTCATTTTGACAAAAGGTCAACAGTGTTGAAACAAGACAACACTGGTCGGTAACTTTAGCAGAGCACAAGTAGCTGTAGACACAGTCGGCCTTGTTTGAACACTGGGACTCGTCTGATTAGGTGAAGAGATCAACGTGGGGAGTGTTGAAGTAAACAGAGTAATGATGGATGCAGTTAAGAGCAGTGAAGTCATGGTTAATGGTTTTTTGCTTCGAGAGGAGCTTCCATGCAGTTTGTAAACAGCCACAGTCCCATCAGAAACACCTGAGGCTCGTTTCAGATATGACAGATTTAGAACCAGAAGAGTGTTTCACTTCTATTCTTCATGTTTCATCTGTGCCTGTGTGCTGGGATGTGTCGGCGTCTCACCCAGGCGAGTCTTGCGGATCATGTCCGGTGATGAAACGGGCCTGAGCTTCCTCTCAGCTTTGATGTCCTCCAGCAGGCGCTCGTGGAGGCTCCGGGGTCGCACAGGGTGGGGCTTCAGTTTACGGGCGGCAACCTGCCATGACAACCACACAAGTGAGTGCTCGGCTGCAATTACCACAGAGACCAAAAAGAGATTTGCCCCCCCCTCCCTACCTCCTAACGGCCCAGAAAGACTGCATGTTTTGTAACAGCATGTATCAGATCAATCTTTCTCTAAATATTCCCAAACTAAAAATACACGAGATGGCAGAACTGGAGACGTAATTATAAACTTCGGTACAAAATTTAAAACTGGATGCTTGATAATTGACAAACGGGAACCATTTAGTGGCACAGCGTGGTTTACTACTCACAGGGTTGAGAGGAGGTCGCGACCTGATGAATTCCAGAATAACTTCATGCGCGCTCTTCTTTAACCTCGGAGGGAGGTCTCCGTTCACCTGGGACAACAGTGGAAAATAGGATATGGATAACGACTTATTAAAGAAAAAGGATAAATACATACAACCATCTGAGATTTCAGCTTCACGTGCAGGAGACGGACATAATGTACATTTTGCCCCCAGCTAAAAATAAAATCAATGTTTGTGGTGAGCCTGTGAGGGATGATGAAATCCACACCATGACTTTCCGCAGCTTGTAACGTTGGGAGCGGATGTCGTCCATCAGCATTTCGTAGGGCGTGAGCTGATACTCGATGGGCAGTGGGTTGTACTGGCGTTCCTGAACCTTCTTTAACTTTACGCCGTCTCGCAGATCTCGCATAACCTGCACCCAGAACCGTGCCTGGAGGGACTTAAATAATTAATACAGTTTGCAGGAACTTGCAGCACACATGTAGGAAAATTACCAATGCATGGTCACATAGTTTAATCCATTGGTGTTTGGTGCAGTATCCTTCTTACCCAGTCAGCGTTTTGCAGGTCATCGAGGTCTTTAACAGCTTCCTCCCGAGTCTCACCTTCCATTTTCCGAAGGTTCTAGTCAATAAAAGAACAGGAAATATGAAAAAAAGAAATTTAAAATATTTTTCTACTGTTATGATATGCAGTAAGCACTGGCTGGTATTAAGTAAAGGTCAATGGCAAACTTCCAGCCGTCTGGTTAATTCCTCGATGGATGTTATTTTGCAAGGGAATGTCGATATCAGTCTCATCCTATATTGACAGTTGTACCAGAGGGAAGAAGAGAAATCAATGACCAACTAATGAGTGCTATTAATGGGTCTGTCTGCCGAACCCTCACTGTACGAGCCGGTTATTTTAAGTTCTACGACTGTTGCAGAAACCAAATCCACCTCCATGTGAACATGTGCCTCCTGTTCATTATAGTCTGTAGCATGTGGTGACCCTGGACTTGGTAACAAGCCCTCTGCTGTGTGTGTGTGTGTGTGTGTGTGTGTGTGTGTGTGTGTGTGTGTGTGTGTGTGTGTGTGCGCGTGTATTTTAAAGCACACTGTCACACCATCCTTTCACTTAATCTGTTTCCTACTGAAGGCACGAGTGTGTTCTGACTAAGAGAGGTAGCCACTCTGACTGAGTCTATAATAAAATAAAACTGTGTTCCTCATCTCAAACTAACCCTTCTTCATTCTTGTCTCCAGTTCACCTCAGGTTAATCAAAAAAATTTAATCAGACATCATCTATGATATCATCCAGCGACAGACTCTCAAATCAAAAGATAGAACGTCATGGGCATCTTTTCTTCTCATCATCTTCACATCTCCACACCCATGTTTCTGCTCAAACACATCCCTTATACCGGAGCGTAATATTTTTGACTGATCTCTTCTGATATTTAAACATGTTGGTACAGTATTTATCCTTCATCTTTCCATTTTTTTTTTTTTTTAAACCAGTAAAACTAAGCGTGGAAAACTACTGGCTTCTGTGTTTTTTCAACAGGCAGGAAAGAAAAGGAGAAGAAATTAAAATACACTGACAGAAGAAAGAGAGAGTTTGTAACAGCTGAAAGAAAAGAGGGAGAAATGGACATCAAAGTGACAAAGAAGACTGAGGAGAGGACTGATAGAAGTAGATGATGACAACTGAGAGAATGGATAGACGTATAAAAGTCTTATTTATTTGTATTATATGACTGTAAAAGCTATATCAAAAAGTTAAAGAACTTGTTGATCATCCTCCTAAATCCTAGCCATGTGAGATGGTGTGTACTGTTACTCATTAGCAATTATCATGGAACATCCAGTGCTACAGGAGGGGCAGAGGGGCCCCAGTCGCCCGGCAGTCCCCTCCTGTAAGCTCCTTTAACTGATGTAATAATGTTACACTTGATCCAATAACCATATATTACATAAGAACGTTTACATGAATCACGCCTCCCGCTGAAGTCGCAGCCCGTGTGTTCATACTGTGCACGGACGCTCTGCCGTCTGACAAGTCATGTGGACACATCCAACACAAACCAGTCGGTGCATGAGAGTTTCATATGATGCCTATTTATAGGAAATGTTTTCCCATCTGCTTTATGATGCACTTTTCATGGATAGGTTCTTTGAAGTTGTTCATTAAAATGATGTATTTTGCAAATTTGATTATAGTAGAAACCTGTTTGATCACAACACGTGTTCATCATTGTAGCCAAAGAGAAAACCTAGAGCGGCTCAGGCTGCTCTTTTCTGCCCGAACCCGACCGAGCTCAAGAGAAAACTCACCGAGCCCGAGGTTTTCGGACGAAGGAGAGAAAATAGACTCAACGTGGTCAAAAATAATATACGATTGAAGAATACGATTAACAAATGTGTACAATGATTTGTATGTCACTTTCACAAATGCATGTTTTTCTAAAGAGACATTATTATTCGTCACGCCTCTATGAAAACTATTTTTTTGTGTCTGAACCAGACCAAAGCCTGGTGTTTTCCCCGATGACAGGCATGTGCAGCATAAAACGATAAAATAGATGGACCAGCCAACGTGACCCAAACCTGAGTATCATTTTAAAATGTTTGAACCCAGCCTGAGTCTGTCGGGTCCCGTCGGATATACACACTCCAATTCTCACACAAGCTTTTCTATTCTATTCTACATGTGTTGTACCTCTCATTAGAATAAAGTCAAAGCACAACACATTATAAATCTACACACACAATATCCATTACCTTCAAGTCTTTTCTGAAATAAGACTCTACTCTTTTTCATGTTTTTCTTCAATCTAATGATTTGAATTAATCATGTTAATTAAAAAAGCAAACTCCAACACATCTTGGTTGATTGTCTGAGACATTCTGCCTCAAGATCTCCACAGGGAGTCTCTCACTACTCATACTCCATTACTCCGGAAGCAATACTCTCATTTACAGGAATCAAATCTGCCAGCTAGCCGGCAGCGTGGTGCCAGATCATGTCTATTTGGATTTAAATCATCCCCAACAAGTCTCAGAGATGAAGAGTTCTCAGATGCCCTGAGCAGGGGGGGGTCAGACAGGGACACCAACACAGGTCTGGACCCTGTGGGCGGCCGCTGTTGTTATTTCTGGGCACGACTCTGTGATTTTCTTTTTACAGCAATAAAAATCCTGTTGACCAAACATATCCTAATTAAACCAATTAAATAAAGAAAAGGAAAAAGAAAACTGGTAAAATCCCAGAGACTAGAGTTTGGTACTTTCTCAGATATTTTTTTCTCTTTCAATTTCTTTTGTATTATGACAGGTGTGTGATGTGTAAACGGGTCCAACAAACTGAGTACGACTCATGCGAACTTTGGGAAGGAGAAGAAATTATTAAATGGGAGTGTCTAAGTTTCTTTATAAGTCTTAAAAAGGTGTAGATGACTAAGTGCACATGTCAGACTATAATCACGTGTCACAGCAAAAGAAAAGAAAGATTCAGATGGATGAGCAGATGGAATGGTTTGTTTTTCTGCTCGTCTGTGAAGTACCCTCACCAGATTCCTCATTAACTTGCAGCGGTCAGAGGCCGGACTGTCTTACCTCTTTGGCATTCTTGATCTTTTCCAGAAAGGTGCGCAGCTCCCTGGTCTCGGCATAGAGAGCACGGCACACGGCCTGGTAGTGACTGGGAGCGTCTGATGGGCTGGGCAGGTGGGAAGAACATATCTGGAGGGGAAAAGAGCAGTATGTGTGACCAACTATTTATTTATTGTATAGAAAAAGAATATATACACACCAAAAGCCATGCGCAAAGTTATTTTTTGACAGATAAATATGTAATCCTAAAAACTTTTGTTTATTTGATTTAACAATCTGCATTTAGTCAATTTTCTGCCAAACCCAAATTGTATAAATAATAAAGTCACTACTTTAATGATTAAAGTAAATGTTCTAAAGCAAAAGAACATTTAAGGTGTGACTAAATTCACTTTTGTTGGTTTAATTGTGGAAGTGGGTGGTTCAAAATGATTTATTTACTCTCTTTATTAACCATGGGTGTGTTTGGGCATAACATGTAATAACCAATATCTAATTCCATTTAATTGCCTGGTGCATCATGGTCATAAGTGTCTCTGCAGAGGAAACAGAACAATTGTATGTGTGCTCACCTTGTGCACCCGCCTCTGAAGCTGCATATTACTAATGGTGATAATAGGCCCATAGAATAATGTTGAAGTACTGCTTCACGTCATACCATTTTTAAAAAACACCAAATCGCCTGATTACTTCATTGCACGGAAAGTCAAAGTAAAGTGAGTGTGAATCATCCAGAGAGAAGGGGAGAAATGTCTGAGCCAAATTTCATGATAATGCATTCAACAGGTGTTGAAGCCCCACGGGTCACCTGGTGGTGTCGCTAGATGAAAAGCCAGGTTGTCCCCCCCCCCCCCCCAATAAACATGAATGGTTCTAGAAATTGTCATGGCGATCCGTCGGCTTAGCAATTCTACCATCCACAGATCAACACCACTCGTGCAGCTATAACCTTTTCCCGTGTGAAGTAGAAAAACAAATCAACAACAGCCCGAACCTGATTGTCCAGTACAGCAGCGACATTGTGTGCGTGGCATCACCTGAACGCCATTTAAAAGATCTGACCCTTATGATTCGCCTGTGATTGTAGTGATAATAAAAGGCTGCCTGCCACAGTAGTGGATGAGCAGCCAAACCAACTCCAGCGACAACAAAAGGAATAAACCGGACGAATGACATTTTTCGTGTTCCTCTGAAGGGCGAGCCACAGCCACGTCTGACTCAGCAGAAAGTGTCTTCTTCCTTGTCATTGAGAGGAAATTCCCACGTAAACCGACACCTGGGGAGTGAGAGTATTTGCCGACATGCTAATATATATTCATATCTGTGGTTTCCACAGTTTCTACCAAACACAATGTTATTTATCAAGCATAAAAACATATTTATCGTCCCAAAAAAATGAGGCACAAAAGAAGTTTAACCGCAACATGAGCTAATGTGACTCTTTACAGATGTGAGGTCAAACTGATGTCTCTCTGTGCGTGACAATTGGTGAGCGATCATCAGGAGCTAAATGTTTGGACAATAATCCGAACAATGAGCTGTGTTTTGACATCAACTCCAGAGGATGTTGGCACAATTGGGTCCCGACTTTCTGCAAACTTTGCTTTCCACACATGAACAAAGCAGAACACAGAAACATAAGGAGTGTTCAGGTGATGGGCGGCGCCCTCTTGATACTTTGGTCTTCTACGTGAATAGGTTTTCTTTTTGTTTGTTTTTAATTCTTCAGTTTTGCGTCCGTTACGTGTCAGAAACAAGCCAATTTGCTTGGGGTGAATCCTGCAGAGGATCTTTGCACCGTTTTCTCACATGGACTCATTCAGACATTATCCAGAGTTTTGACTGCAGGCTTGGTGGTAAAAACTCCGCAGACATTTGCGATCTCATATCCGAAGAATGTCAGGAGATTATGTGGAGCTCAGTGCACGTCTGAGAGCAGCTTCAGATTGACAGCTTTGGTAAGACGACATTGGCTGGTGTGGGCACTCCCTCAGTTTGCTCCATTTTACTAATGCACCACTCTGCACATTCACCAGGCAACTTTTCCTGTCAACACCAGTCAGCTTCACGTCTCGCTGAACCCTCGTCGACCCAACCTGCCTCTGCCTGACACCACAGCAGCAAGCGAGGAAGGTCAGTCAGGAATGTCTCGTTGCCTAATCTGGCCATGTCATATCAACATGTTGCAGACTACACTCAAAGAGAATCATTGTTGGGAGGAATTAGGGGCCAGGCCGCCGCCGCATGGCAGCGAACAGACCTAACATTTATATCCTACACCAGGTTCATTATATGGAGGGAACACGCTGTGAAAGTTTCTGAGCCTATTCCACAAATACCGGCGTGTTTACAAAGTTTTAATTACAAGTCTCATATTCTGAAGCTACTTGGGGAATTTACAGCGTGACGGCCTCCATCAGGGAAATTTGTTTTGAGCTGGAGTGATAATGACATGTGGACGTACTGCTCTGTTTACAGACCTGACCTAAAAAAATGCGGGTGGAAAAAGCGAGAACACTTTGGAACAACAACCTACCAAGATAATATCTCGATAGCCGCGAATGCTGCCGACTGTGCCGGTAGTGGCAGTGGAAACGAGCTCCTCTTCCTCCTCCTCCTCCTCCCCTTCGCACTCATCCTCCTCCTCAGTGGCCTCGTAGCCCTCGTCAGGACAGGGGTCGCTCTCCGTTTCTTCATTGTTGGTCATCATGTCTATCAGGCGCTCAAGCGGGGGGCTGAGTTCGCGCTCCTCATTTTCCTTGAGGCCAAAGTCCAGAGCTTTGTAGATCATGACGCCCAGTGAGTCGATTACCTGTAAAGAAGAAAAAAAACATTTGTTACAAAATGATTATTAAAAACAGTTCCTCTGAATTGAGTTTCTACAGTCCGTTTTTGTCAATTTTCTCTGCCCCTGCTGATCTGTAATCAATGGCACACCAGCACATTCTCATGGAGCAAACCCGACTTCATAGCAGCCCTGTTTTGGTCGGATAAACAAGTCCATTGACAGTAAACTCCATTCACCTGAACGGACCAGAAGACGGGTCATGTGCCCACAGCCGATGTGAAACGAGGCCACAGTGTTCCTCCAAACCGCCTGATTATTACCATAATCTTAGGATGATTTCATTTAATAACTGCTTCCCCTCATTAATAAGCCGGGTATGACCCATCTCTTTCTACAGCTTGATCCAACTCATCATAATGTCTCAAACTACCTCCGTGGCACCAAGAGACAAAGCGGTTCTTTCACTGCAGCATGTCTTCTCCTGGTAGCTCCTTTCAACCAATGCCCTCAAATCAAGTTTGCGAATCAGAATTATTTCACATCTCTTGTCCTTAATGTACCTTTGAGCTCATCTCGCTTCCAGACATTTTGTTTGACGGGACAAATAACCCCAATTGTTCCATTATTCTGTCGACTACAATCTGAGAAACTCCATTTAATCAACTAAGTGATTAAAAGTGGTAGTTTTCCTTGATGAGTGACATCCCAGTGCTGCTTTATACCATATTTGGCCCCACATGGCGTCACTGCAGGTCTAAATGTAGCAACAACAAACAAAACCTCTAAGCTTTTGTTCGATGGCTTTTGTTTAAAGGCAATGAAACTATCCCATCACACTGTGACTGATTCGTGTACTGTACGTTCTTATACTTAAAAGGAATGGAGCCACATTGTTGAAGAGGGGAGGAGTCTAAAAAAACAAAAACAGGGCTGATATGGGTGAAGCCGTTGTGGACGGGCACGGCTGGCTGCTCTTGGGTTTGGTGCTCGGCCGTGGGAGTGTAGAGGTAGAGAGAGAGAGAGAGGTAGAGAGAGGTAGAGAGGTAGAGAGAGAGAGGTAGAGAGAGAGAGAGAGGTAGAGAGAGGTAGAGAGGTAGAGAGAGAGAGGTAGAGAGAGAGAGAGAGGGTGTTGACTGAGCAGGTTTGGGGTTAATTACTTCAGCAACCAAGATGTTTCCACTGGATTGTTTTCATCATCCATAAACAACAGCTGTTCATGAGATAATAAATAAACACAGTCTCCTTCAGGTTTGTGATGACTGTCTGTTTGATAATCCAGAGGATAATTCAATGGTTCATTCATCTTTATAAAGAAAGAAAAATGTGCCGTAAACAAAAACATGTGATTTGTGCAGTGGAGTTTATAGGTCGTGTCCCTCCTCCTGCATGCTCTACCCAGGCAGCAGCCCTTGTCTTAATGTTCTGGGCATTTTCCTGAAGGTGTCTGACCCAAGGCTGCTGTGTTCATCATATGTGAAAGGCACAGGCTTGCTCTGTGTTTTTAGTGCTGTTGTCACAGTCTGACAGTGGGACAATAAAGACGATCCTGACTTTGAAACCCTAAGACAAACTACAAAGTTCTGCATCACCTGACTCAAAGAGCTACGTGCCGATCTTCTGCTTTGTTTGATCTAGAATGAAAAAGGTGAAACGTTAACACCGGTAAGTCACGTCTGAAACAGAGAGTTTGACCAATTTCATGTCAGTACTGTTCAAGCTGCAGGGGCCTTGAGTTGTAATGATGTAGTATCAAAAATAAACATGACATTTTTTTTATTCACTATTTTGTGTCTGGTCAGAACTGCTCAATACTAAACAGCAGTGTATCACGACTTTGTGCCAGTTGTTGTTGAATTTGTGTCATCTTGTCTCTTATTTACAATTAAACTCCACACTGTCTTCCTAAAAAAACAAAAACACTTCGTACTTAAAAATACCAAAACAATTTAAGTAACCAAACCCATAAAAAATTCCCAGGCACTAATCTACTGATCCTAATCTCTTTGAGCAAAGATCAATGTTGTGGCGTTCTATGTTATCGTTTATCAACTGTCTGTGTGCACGGCTGGTAATCCTGTTCCAGGGCTAAAATAAATATCCTATTCCTTAGTGTCTGATTATGTAACCTCATAATCCATCTGTGGGACAACATGCGCTGTGAGATAGTCGGGGAATGCTGCAGTGACAGACAATGCAAGGGATCTCCTTAAAATTATCATCAGTGCTGAAATATGGAAAATCCTCGAGTCCATGTCCAATATTTCAGTTGCATTAGACTACATTTCCAAATGAGCAATATTTACTATACTAAATATGCCTGAGCATATTCAGACACTAGTTGTTTGAATCCAGTTTCCCTGCCAACACAAAAATAGACCATGGACTGTATTTTAAGACAGACAAAATGAATGCCACCTATAAGTTAAGCCAAAGCGTCTTGATTGCCCCCTGGTGGCATTATAGATAGCCTATATTACAGACATGAAAGGAAAGGAAATATAGATATATAATTCAGCTCTTTATACTGAAGAATATTATTGAGAAGGAATGGGGGAAAACATCTGAAACAGGAAGGAGGGAAAAACAGTTTGATTTTCCAATTACACGTGATGATCTCATATGAAGACTTGTGACAGAGGAATGAGGAAAGGAGGCAGCAAGGCAGAAGAAGGCGGGGGAATGACGGTGCGGATTAAGAGTTGGGAAAGACGTCCAGAGAACCCACTGCTGGGTTTCAGGAACCGCCTGAGCCACTAATAGAAACTAGGCTCCACCTAGGAGGGGTGAAGGCTTGCCACAGAGGATGCAACACACATACAGTGTGTTCCCACCAGTGAGGCCTCAGACACCCACAAAGGCTCCGACAGTTTCGAATGCTTCTTGGGAAATGCAGCAAGATGAGTCATCTTGATGTCGAAGGAGGAAAAACTATTTAATATCAGTGTTGACGCAGGTTTTTATCAGTTTACTTAATAAACGTGTAAATTCTACAAATCCTCCTCATGAATGTGGCTCTTTCTGAATATGTCCATTCACAATATTCTCCAGCCTCCCTCCTCTTTTCTAACACTACACTAACAAATAAAAAGATACTAGGCTCTCATATGAGACATTGCCCAGGGTAAGAAATGTGGTTTTCCCAACAGTGGTTTATATTATACTAGAGAATCTCCATTTTTCCGACCGTTGTCAGAGGGAGTGTGTCAGGATTCGATGATTAAGATGAAGAAAATGTTTTACTCATGAATCACGTTCATCTCCTGAAGGAACACATAAGATAACGTTGAATCAAAATAGCTAATAAGTTATAAAACATTTTTTGAAATTGACCTTTTATTAAAGCTTTGTGCCCACTCAAAAACTGAAGTCTTGTTTTTTCCACTTCCTTGAAAATGGGTCAAGCCTCAACACTGGCCTTTTGATGACCAAACTAAATAACGTGAGACAGATAATTAAGGACATCTGTTCGGTCTGCTCCAAGGCCGAACAGATCACAGAGACAAGCAGGCGAGTTTGGTCACTGAGTATAAATACTGACGATGGTTGTGGCTCGAGGCCCTGAGGCTGTGTGCTACTGTCGGAGGGAGGCTTTCTGTCTGTGCTTCAATCACGGCCAGAAATTCATTCGGTTCCAACGCAGCATCACAAAATAAAGTCCTGTACAAGTTTTACGTGCAACTATTTCAATTTTATATACCACAATATACAGCTGGTAATATCCATGAAACAAGTACAGGATCTGTAATTATATTGGCAGCTATGCAAAGCCCAGGTATCGTTATCAGAAAGGGGAAAATGCAACAGCTCTATTTATAATTAACAAAATGTTGTGTTCGTCTCCAAGTTTAATTTAAAAGTGGAAAAATGCAAAAAAAATAATAATCCTGAAACAATAAACTACAGATATATATGTATCTTCAGTTGTATACAATAGCTAATCAAACAGCATCCAGGAAGGAAGAAGAACCGATGTGGGAACCAGTACACAGATGGGATAAGAATGAGGTATTTGTTTTAAAGAGCTCAGTTTGTCAAATGTAAAGCTGACATAAACGTCCATGCTGCTTCAGATTTAAGGTTCAGTTAAAGGTGGTGCAGGACAGGGAGGGAAGCACAGCACTGAATAGCTGCTGTAAATATTATGAGCTCATATTTTCATGCATTGCAACTGAGCAGATTGAGGTTAACACGATCGCACTGTTGCCTTTGGAGTGTCTCTGTGGCCAGCTGAGTTCACAAAGCAGTGGGATAAGCAGCCTTCAGCGTTTGATGCAGCAGTAGAGCAAAGCCACCACTCCACAGACAGTTACATAACCAGAGCTAAATCTAGAGGTTTCCACCGCAATAGCAGATGCTCTGCCTCCCCCGGTCTGCAGCATCGCCGTTTCCCTGTCTTCCGTGGACGGACAGAACACGATGCTGCTCTTTAAATATCTCCTCATGGTCACAGGCTCTGTGCTCCTTTCGTGGTCAAAAGGTGTTGAGTCGGCATCCAAGTCAATTGAAGTCAACTGGAAATTGCTGAGGACTGAGAAAATGTCCCTATGGATTCATTCAACATCCACCTATGATGATACAGGTCATCATTCGCAGCCATCAGTGTGATACATATAGAAGATGAGAGGCTTTTCTTTATTTTTCAAAAGACCCAACTTTATTTCACCACAGCCTTTTATTAATCTGCTGCAAAATAACCCAGCCCTCCCTAATGGGTTTGTCTGAATTTTCAAAGTGGCTCTGCACATCACACAAATGTGATTGGCAGCTATCATGACAAGGAGAAAATCTGTCTCCTTCACACAAACCAATTTATCTCATTCCAGTAACCACCCTGAACTTTATGGCAGCTACTGCAAAACATCTCCAGTAAAAGATCTGATTCCTCCATAAACTTGGCAGACTAACAAAGGAAATTCTACTCATGTCTCAGGCCTGACTGGACAAGATAATGAGGAATGTTTCTTCTGCAGTGGATATAAATAAGTACCCCAGACTCAATTAGTTCAGATTACTCGATATGTGGATTCCTTTGGGGTTAGTGCTTTCTGTGAATATGCCTGTATAGGCAGAATCTGGGACTGTAATACGAACTGAACTGGGGACTTTAAGTAAAGCCGTCAATGTCACAAATCCATTGATGGATTAGGATAAAAGCAGAGTGCAACATAAAGAGGTCACTGGTATGTCAGGTAGACAGGGATCAGATTGGGTGTCACTCCAGGGGTTGCTGTCTGAACTGAATCCACAAACAAGCAGGCAACTGACCCTGAAAAGAATCTGACAAACTACATGAAAATCATCACTTTCCTCCTCTCAAAATGTGCAGTCTGACGTCAGGAAGGAGAAGAAGGAAAGCCGGTATTCGTATAGAACCTAGACTGTATATGGACCATGTGTCACCAATTCCTCACGTTGTACAAAAATGAAGCCAAAATATCGCAGATACGGAGGCTGCCATCTTGTGATATTGCCGTCTTTTGGGGCCATTGTCTGTGCAGTAGTGATAGCACTCGTGAGCCAGTCTCAGCTGTCAATCATGGCATTTCACGACATGTTTAATAGCTTACTGACTGCTTACTGACCAACTCAATCAAAACTGAAGCTCTATTAGGATCAATTTCAAAATCCAAGGCTTTAACCCTGTGAATGGTGCCGGCCGACTAATTGTCTTGGCCCTAAATTGCGCTGCGCAGTCCTGAGAAGATCTGGCAACCTGGAGAACCTGTAACAGGATACTATAGCTAATCTCACCTTAATCTTCAACTGCAGACAAACTGGGTTAATCTTGTGTTTATGGGCTGCAGCAGAAGGTGCAAGTCTCACATGGAGCCTGGTTTCCAGTTAGAAATATTCACCAACTATCACCAAAATAACAGCACGGCACCAAGAAGGAAAAGCTAACTCATGACCAGCGACCAGCTTTAATGTAATAAACCTAATCAGAATCTTGTTAGACATCACTGATGATTATTCCAACACAAGTTCTTTGGTGTAAGTGAGTGGGAAAGTGGGTCAATTCCTGACAAGCCAGTGATTAGCTGCAAAAGACTTGGGCGTGTGGAAGCAGAGGTATGCGTGAGGGAGGCAGTGGCTGACTCGCTGACGCAAGAGACTGAGACACAACAAACCCTTCAGGCCAAAATGTGTGAAAGCATTGCTCTGCAGTATTACTGATGTTGAAGAGCCAATATTAGCACTTAACACAGAGGTTCAACCATCAATGGGCTTCTTCCACTAGGATGAACGCAAATTTCATGTCAGTTCATCTGTTGAGAGATTTCCAGGTTATGCATCGGACGATCTCGGAACCCATCAGCTATCATCAGATCATGAATTAGCCTCTGGGGGCAATGGCCAAGCCAATATTGTGAGACTTCCTGTGTAGATGGTGGATAATCCAAGCCAAGAGTCCATCCTTCATTCGCTGCACCCGTCTGACTAGTTTCTTTTATCACACAAGTCAAACCTTTCTCCACAAAGAACACAAACAGCTTTTTGTAGGTGTCCATACAACATTTTGGGCAACTTCTATTCACATCCATCGGCATATGACTGAAGATATATTAAAATAGCCAATGTATTTCAGTCAATGTGTTCAGACTCTATTGCTCTCCAAATGAACGGTTTGCCTGTGGGCAACCAAAGCCTGCTCAAATGTGACTGGTCAAACCAGAAACAGATCGAGTCCTGTTCAGAGCTATGCTGATGTGGCAAGTGCAGGTTTGCAAAAAGGGACTCGAGGAGGACACTGAATTCCATCTTGACCACAACAGTGAACCAACTGACAGACAGAGATTACCAGCCATATTGCTGTTGTCTGTTTTTTAGCGTGCAGGGCAAACAACTGATTAAGAAACACAAGCCACTGCCTCACACCCGTGACAGGTTGTTATATCTGTACTTGAGCAACATACCAATCAATAAGATTAAAAAAAAAACAAATACTTAAAATAACCAAGGTGTGTCCATTACACAGATGCGAAGAATTTATTTCTAAGGAACCGAACACGCCCTGTCCCGAGTATCACAGCATGAGCACTGTCATCATGCGAGGAGCAGTCCAGCACCAACTACCATGGAAGACAAGGTCAATGTATGACTATGAGGTGAGAAAACAGTCGTACTCAAACACTTTCACTCCCATGATCGAGTCGTCACAGTTCCGCCATGAGATTTCACTCATGTTCCAACCGTCAGCTGACAGAGGAATTATTTTTCCAACCGAGCCACGCTAAGAACACACATACTGTGCATGCCTGTGATCACAGGAAAAACGAAAACAAACATGAAGGAGGACCAGACCGCTAGGAGTTGACAGAGGACTCTGTGTAATTAGTCTGTGTACACATAAGGAAGCTTAAGAGAGCGACTTCTCCTCCCAACATTATATAATGTACACAGCTTTGCCAAATACACACTGGCCACATACTCCCCTCACGTGGTTTTGGTGCTGAAGTTTGAGTGTGTTTTGAATTTTTTTTTTTTTTAAGTAACGCATTCATGAACTAAAAGTGGAGAAGAACAAAGATGGGCTCTCCTTTAAAGCACTCTTCTGCATTAGAGTGCAGCTCACACAATAAGTCAAAGTGGAGAGTGCCACTTGTAGTGAACTCCCTCATGAGCCTCCCAGGTCAGAGCTCAGTCTGTGGGTAAAAAACACGCAAAGGGATGCCCATGCACCGTGCCTAACCCTAACCCCTTTGAACAGGTTAACTGATTTGTGATGGACTAAACTTTCTCTGCAGCCGCTGGAAGCCGAGATTTTGTCCTGTTAAATTCAGTCAAGCCTCACCAAAATGGACATACTCATAGAAATCAGTCCCTACATTTTTTTCCCCAGCACCCCATCTCCCAATGTTTGAGAAATTGAAAGTTAATTCCTGGATCCGCCCCCTTTTTGTCTGCATATACACAAAAATGGAAAGGATTGTTTCCTGGCCCATACAACATCCTTCCAACAAGTTTCATGGAAATCTGTTCTGTAGATTTTGCATAATCCTGCTGACAAACAAACAAATGAACGGACCAGAGGGAAAACATAACCTCTTTGTTGGAGGTGAAAGTGCTTATCATGCATGCCTGTACTTAGACTGTACTGATGTGACGTAACAAGCAATTCTCTAGCAGTTCCTACAGATAAAATAGTCCCTACACGCGAGAAAAAGAATACCACCAGAATGTCTTCTTACACCGGCTCGATGCAGAGGAAACATTTCCCTCACGGGCCCCACCAGTCTATTTGTGGTGTGAATGCTCACTAATAGCATCAATGGTGGGAAAGCTGAGAAACTGTTTTGTCTCAGTCAGCGTGATCAGTGAACTAAATAATGCATCGACACCAAAACTTCAAGGTAAAAAAAAACACAGACTGCATTCTCTGTGTTGAGTGTTGCTGCTGGAATGTTGTTAATAGAAAACCGGCAAAACAGCTTCAGCGGCACTCACTGAAACAGAAAACTCATTTTCTACCACTGATGGTTAAGTGACTGGAGGAACTCACCTCTAATGACGTTGGGGCCGATGTGTATTCATCTGTAATGACAGAAAACAGAAGGGATGTTATTGACACTTATGATCAGGGATGATTTTTACTTAAGCATGTAGTTATGTAGTTAGTGTAACAATCAACCAGGGAAACACCCAGTGAAAAAATGCATGTACTGTACAGTTGTGCGAGTCATCTTTCCATGAACAGACAGTTAACACACACACACACACAGAGTTACAGAACATAAAAGATTGAACTTCTCCTGCTGCGAGTGAGAATGCAGCCACCCAGGAGCAGATGAAAAGCTGGAGCGCATGATTATAGCTCTACAGATGACTGTGAAACCAGGGAGTGAATAAATGATTGTGTTTTCTCTGCGAGCTGCCGCCTGAGGCAAAATGAAGTGTCAAAACCTGCCACTGGAGGCCAGTTGTGGGGACACACGTCAAAACCATTACACGCCATCCATTATTACCAAGGTAACCTCTTTCAAAATGGTAAGTAAAAAGTAAAGACACCAATAACTCAACCATGACAGTGACCTTTTTAAGACTGAGCCTGAATGTGGCCTCTTGGTTTTTCCAAAAACCTACGAACCTGTTTTTAAATATAATTTGTTTATTACAAGAAACGAGATGGTATTAACCAGTACTTTCTAATATAATATAATATAATATAAAAATCTAATATAAATAGTATAAAATGTATTGATTTTGCACACTTATTTAAATATTAAACCTCTACTAGATATATTTTTACATTTGACGAGTTATCATGAGAAAGCAGTGATTTGAAGGTTGACTGAGAGAGTAACGTCAGGGGTGAAAGTACAAACAGAGCAATAGATCTGCAGACTTTCACCAGTTCAAAGTGTAGAATCAGGGCATCATGGAAAAAGTGAGCTGCTTTGGTCAGGTTTAACATTTCCGTGAATGCTGAAACCATTCCGGTCTGAATTCCATCGGTTGAGGGAATGATTATGTTTTTTCCAGTCCGGACAAGTTTTTTTTAATGCAGAGCTTCAAAACTGAAGAAATTACAACTACAGTTTTTCTGTAGCGATTCTGTGCAGGTCTCCAGACATCAACCGTCATGCACCAACGCTCATCAGGAAAACACTGAGTCCTCTGTCCAAGCGCAGGAGAGAAGTGGCGTGGCAAGGGCCCTCGTCTTTCATAGGAGAAAATGAATCGCAGCGGCATATTTGGAGCAGAGCTCAGTGTCACCCTCACTCTGTTATTCAAAGGAAAAAAAAATCAAAATCTCTGCTGCTGGAAGGGTTTAGCAGAGAGTGAGCTATAGACCAAAGATAAAAATGGAAAGTTCGGTCTCATCTATCACTGGCCTCTAATCTAATAAACAAATAAGGACGAGGAGGTTCCATCCTAACTTAAACCCTTTCAATGAGATAATTAACCACATTAACTGTACGGATATCATTTCAGTTAATATACAGCATGTGCCAAATCAACAAAAAGCCCTCCTGTAGGTATGAATCACTGACAATCTTGGGGTAAACAAGTTTCATCTCGATGCATCATTCCGGCTCCTTCCGGCAACGAGGAGTGGGAGTGAATAAATTCTCCGAAGCTCTTCATGTGAATTGATCCGACTGCAGCAGGAGCAGTGCATCGATAGCACTGGACTTGGGCTCTGTGCTGCTTGTTAGTGGGATTCTTTTAGGCATGCACCACAAAAAACATGAATGCTTCCTTGTTTGCAGAGATTACATGTAAATTGACCACAACAGCAGGGTAGAGAGGCTGTGGAGCTCGATCCCTGGTGGTCTGGGTTCCGGCCAAACCATGACACATTTTCACTGAGTCATATATGCAGGCTATACGTAGGTTGCATAAGCTTATATTTTCTGCTGGGGCAAGTAGATTCTTTAAACCCAGGGTTGAGTTGCTGGAGGCTAAATAAGACACAGATCTCACTCATCTCCAGGTCTAATAAGAATCAGGACGTGGCCAAGCTCACCCAGAACACATCAACAACTGGAGAGAGGCACGGCAGAGAACTTTCCCCAGTAATCTCTAAACTCATCTGCAGTCAAAGACTTTTAAAGCTGTGCCTCCAATCATCACATTGGTTCTATTTCAGGCCGAGCGATGACACATGGGAAGACAAGTCTGACGAGTATGTTTTTACTGAAAGTGTGATTTCCACACATGGCAAACGTTTCTGGTAAGCTTGATACAGGGAGATGAAGGAGGACAGGACCGAGACGTCGGCTCGTGAGGTGAAGAAGTAATCAGGGGGGGAGAAGAAGGCAGGTGGCTGATAGGTTCCCATGAGAGAGCGAGAGAGAGAGAGGGAGAGGGAGGGAGGACGTTAACTCCTGCCTGAGGCTCCACTGACTGCCACACTTCCTCCTCCCACACCCACCTTTACCTCTCACATATTAATGGAATGTAGTGGAAAGGGTGCGAGGCTCGGAGACATTGTGTTCACCTGCACTACACACCCGCGCTGACGTAGACGGTTATAATCTTTGCTGGAAGCTTGAGTAGACAATACACTTTCAATATTACATTATATCACACAAGAGCACCCTCGGTTTCGTTAATACCTGAGACTGGATTATACTAGATTTAGTAGGTTGGTCGTTCTGTACCAAATCATCAAACTTTTAGTCTGTAACAGATTTTAATTAAATTAATTTTTCTGATTAAGTCATATTAGATACTTAAGGAACCGAAATTCCAACCATATCCGATCACGATTAAAAGCTCAGTGTGTAAGATTTAGGTGAAAGGGATCTGTTGGCAAAAATTTAATATAAAAAGATCCTAGTGACGTTTAAACAATTGTGTAATCATCTAAAATTGTTGTTTTCTTTACCCTAGAATCATCCCTTTATAATTAAATACGTTATATTTACATCAGGAGCAGGTCCTCTCTCCCTGTTATTTGGATCAGAGAAAGATGGAATTTTCCTTCCATAGATTTCTCATGTGACCAAAACAGCCAATCAAGATCTGTGACACTACCACCCAAAAAGTGTGATGATTTGACATGAGTTTAAGGTGCTCAGACATGTGACTTCAACTTCCACCACAAGCGTAAATTAAAAATGGATCCAAGAAAGTCATCCGGAATACAATTGCTTTACATTATCCATTAACTTCCTCTTAGTGTTCTTTGGGGTTTATAATTGGCTTTGAAATGTCAGAGACTCATGTTGACATTGCCGCATCGTTTGCTTCGTTCACCCGACAGTCCACAAGGTAAAACTTATTCACCTTTCTACCATAGAAGACTATAAAAACAAGCAAGGAACCACTGAAACTGTGCAATTTATACTCACATTTCCTACCGATTCATTTATCTACTCAATAACTTCAGCTCTGATGTGTATAGTTAAAAAGGTGAAACACAAACTATTCCTTCAGAACTGAGTGAATGACTTCTATGCAGCATGTGTGCACGCTACCTTTGACCTCGAACGTGCATTTCCTCGTTTTAAACATCTGAAGCACACCCTACTCTGAATGCACTGGACAACTGAACCTTTCCTCCACTAACAACAACAACAACAACCTGTGCGTCTCTATCTAAATGACACTAATAAATGAAGCTTTTAGCAGTGACTCATCTGCATATAGCGTTTTTTGGGGATCTCTTTAGTTTGACTGCAGGCTCGTTCCTGGCTCCCGCGGTGCTCTGCAGTTCGAATGCATCACATGGTCCAATGTTTACTGAAGCTAACCGACCTGCTGCAGGAGCTGGGCTTCAAACACGGGCCCAGAGCAGCCAGACTGGAGCCGTGGAGCCTGTTCATCATGCAAATATCAGATTCTGGTTGTGAGAACAGAACCTGTCTGTTGTTTTATAATGAGACGATAACACATCCTCCCTGGTGTTTGTCTATTAATATTATTATGATGATTCCCAGGAGCTGTGTAGCGATGATCTACGATGCATTATTAACAGGCACGTCTGTAAACACATTCACCACATGGCTGGAAGCAGACAGCCACAACAACATGGCCTCTGTGTGGGGGGGGATGCTCCGCTCCTGGCCTGCGATCAGAGGAGTCGGATGGAGAAGCGTTTCATTTAATGGCAGCCTTGGAAAAATAACAGGGGGGGGGACGCTTTGTCTTGCAGAAAACTGCGGCTACTCGGGCTCTCGTGTCGGGGTAAATAACAGCCACCTGCCCCCGGGCCTCGGTTCGTTTACCTGCGCTGTCTCCGAAGCGCAGCTCCACGGCGCCGTCCCTCCCGATCCTCACGTCCCCGGGTCCCTCGATCCTCCGCGGCCACCCGGCGGCCGAGGCCCCCGCCGACCTGGGGCTCTTCCTCCGGTGCCTCTGCGCCAGCGTCCGGCAGCACTGGTAGCACACGGCCCACGCCTGCTCCTCGTTGATGGGCTGGCTGTACAGGCTCAGGATGTCCTCCAGGGACACCTCCTCGGCTCCGTCCCCGCAGTCCGTGTTCAACAGATTCCCGGAGCCCAGGTTGGCGGCGAAGTCCCGGAGAAGGGTCGGCGGTGTCCGCATCCCGGCGTCGGTGCCCGGTCGCTTGGCCATGGCGGCGTCACCGTGGCCACATGTCCCCGAAGAAGAGTTTCGAGTGTCCAGGTGAATGTGTCGGAGCCGCACGGCCGTGAGTCGTCCGACTTGTCCCCGCGTCTCAGCTGATGTGTCCCCGGCTGAGAGACAGGAGCACCAACGGTTCACAGGGAGAGATAGGGAGCTCTGCTGGGTCCCTGCGCCCGCCGGTTACACGGCTTATCAACCGCACCCATTAACCCTCAGCCAATAGAAAACCAGAAAGCTTCAGGTGTGCTGGAATCTGATTGGTCCCCGAAGTGCCCCTCTCCTGTCAGTTGTCCTATAAAACAAGGTATTTTGCTAACAATGCTAACTGTAGCTGTGTCCTTCCATGCTTTAAAGGTCTCATAATTCTTCGGATGGGCTTGATTACAGATGACTGTGAAACCAGAGTGTTAAATCCCGCCACTAGGGGCCATTTGTAGGGCATTGAAACCAATACGCGCCATCCATTATTAACATGATATCCTCTTTTAAAATGGAAAGTCAAAAGTAAAAGAACGCATTAGCTAAAGTGCCTCTTTCCTGTCAGTTGTCTTAAAAACGGCTCTTTTACTTACAATACTTACAATAGCCGTGTCTAATTTCAGGGGCTGCATCCTTCAGAGGCCGTATCTAACGGGATAACACTATTATTATACTATTATTTATTTATCTATAGCATATAATTCTTCATTAGCCTTCTTACCTCTTGGCCCCTTATCTGCTGATAATTCTCACTCCAGGGTCAGTGAAGTCTTATTTCCTCTTACTGTGTTTTACAAGTGTTACATTAGATGGTTAGATTATTTAGATAAATATAGTGGAGACAGATTCTAGGCTCACACAACAATTGTTAACGATTATGCATCGTAAACTATTAATCCACCGGTCAGGTCTAACAGAATGTAGGATGCAGTGAATTAAACTAGCTCATATCAGCCACCTGCTGCATTAAAATGATGCTTACATGTTCTGGCAAGTAATCAATTACTAAAATATTAATAAATTCTGATAGGCATACAAAAACAATCTACTGCAATTAACTAATGTGATTGTGGAGCTTGGGAAAAGAAAATGAGATGGATGTATATCTAAATGTATTGAGCTAGGCCTTTAAGATATATAACAACACATCCATTATTAATACAAATCCATCCATCCATAATACATAAATAGCCCCTGCCTGTGGCTAATGAGAAATGACAGCACATGTCAATTTTGTTGGTTCCACAACTCCAGAAGCTGACAACAATTTTAATACAAAGAGGGGAAATTGTGGAGGATCTTTTTTGATAAAGTTCAAATTCTCTTTTCCATAAAAAACAAAACAAAGTTGGCCTGTACAAATTTCATCATCATCACCATCATCATCATCATCATCATCATCATCATCATCATCATCATCATCATCATCATCATCATCATCATCATCATCATCATCATCATCATCATCATCATCTCAGTGAACACTTGGCGAGGACACAATCATCAAGGGACAAGACGTGAGCAACAGAGTGACTTTAATTAACTTTCCAGCAGAGAAGAACTGAAGATCCTTAATTAAATGAATAGTTCTCTTTATGAGGCGTTTGTTGTCCTCTTGTGGCTCCTCCATTAGTAAGACCCCTGGCTTGTCAACAGCGCCACCTGGTGGCTGCAAAACAACCTGACGATTCATCCTGAACTGTTTTCATGTGTACTGGATTGTTATATTTGTGCACAGACTTATTTGTCATCAATGCAGAATCAATTTATGATCGATTGATACATGCAGATCAGTATAAGCCACAAAAATGACACATTGTTACAATACACTGTGGTTAAAAAAAAGTGTAAAATAATACCACATAAAAAGAAGACGTAAAAGAAAAATACAGCACTGAACAAAGTTTGAAAAATAAATAACTTCTCAAAGTGAACACAGGAGCGGTTCAAATTTAAAATGAATTGTAGGCACATGCGGGTGTGTTTGTTTTCTTTATCCTGCAAAGGCTGGGAAAAATAGCCTTCAGCCTTCAAGACTCTTAAACAGCACTTCAGGTTGTCCTAAATGAAAATCATTTACAGCATCGACTGAGGTTAAACATCATCGTCATCATCGCTTCCCACACTTTTGTTTTTCATTCGCAGCAGAAAGGAAAACACTTGCACAAAGAACTGAAGCTAATTCTCGAGGAAGGCCCCACACAGAATACATTTGATGTGCAGATTGTGATTATCATGTGCATATGGGACGGCCCGCTCTTGTGTGTTTTTTTTTCCTTTTCGTAAAACTGGCTTCACATGGTGACGCGTTCCCTGACCGGGCACCATAAGCATGGCAGAGAAGCACGTTGTGAGAGTGTTCGTGGACCACTCTCTGCTTCTCACATGCATTCGCAATGGCACAGCAAAGATGCAGCATCCCGAGATCTTTGGATGGAGACATTATGTAGGTGCTTTTGTTGTAAATCACTGAGCTCAGCAGTCACGATCTAGCAAGCGTCATCCGCACACATCGGTTAAAGCCAACCCTCCCATCTTTTGGTAAACTGCTCACAGCTTGGGCCAATCTTTTCCACTCGCAGAAGTTCGGCTCTTCTTCATCTTTCGTCACACACGTTCCCGGGTTCAGCGTCTTCGCTGCTGTTGATGTTGACAGACTGGCCATCCTTAGACAAAACGTTGGCCTCCTTTGACGCCCTCCTCTTAGAGTCACGAGCAGTTTGCTGTAAAGAAAAGAAAAGAAGTAGGATTTTGAAGGTCACGTCATTTAAATGTCACTAAACTGGACTGGACAGAGAACGAGTGGGCGAAGTTGGACAACTCAGGTCTGAGTCACTGAACATTGAATTGTTGAAGCCCATAAGAGGAGGGTTAAATAGCCTAAATGTAACACAACATTTGTTGTTTCTGAGATTCTGGAATTGTCATTTGTTTAGCCAACAGAATTGATTTTACTGATCTTTTTGAATTATTAAATTAGTTTTGTAAAGGACGAAAACATTTGTAACATAATCCTCAATAACAGAAACCAAACTGAATCAAAGACATAAGAATATTTCTATCTCTTTCGCATTATAGTGTTAAAACCCATTTATTTGTATTCTAAGAGCAGATCTCTTCAAATAAAACATTAGACAAACAATATACTATATATACTAATTATTATTCTCAATCTTCAGTATAGATATTTATGAATATTATTAGATTGGATAAAGTTTATATAAACCTCTGTATAACTACTTATATTTGAATCATTTCAGGTCTACATCTTCTTCCCACGAGCCATCACTGAACTCTGATGAACACACATCCCCCCCGCACCCCCACTGCCACATTCTCTGCATCATCACAATATCTCAGGACTGACTCAGAGACTATTTATCTTGAAGTGCAATCTACCGGTTTTACTCATGTGCCAATATTTTTTACAGTGCTCATTATGATGTGTCTGATGTGATGCTCTGATGGTTTTTATCTTTCTTACTATGAGTTATTAATTATGAATGTGGACGGGTGAGTGTGTAGGAATGTATATAGCGTTTTCTAGGTGCTGCACGGCAAATTTCGCTGTAGTATTTTGTGCGATGACAATAAAGCTTTCAAATTTCTGATTTGTAAATAGAAGGGCGGATTATTCCCGCACACAGCAGTTTATTCCAGTAGCATTTGTGCTACCATACGCTCTAGCTTTACTTCATCACCAGATTTTGCATAAAGGCACTGACACATGCTTGTTTTCCAGCTCTATAGTCTGTATGTATGTTTGTTGTTCTTTGTGTGTGTCTTTATGTGTTTGTCCCTGTAAATCTGGACTGTAAATGTAAGATATAAGTCACACATAACAGCCCTGCTTTGCGCTGTGGATCTGTCCCCGGTGTACCCCACCTCTCGCCCAATGTCTGCTGGGATTGGTACAAGCTCCCACCTCCAACCCTCAACATGATATACATAGAATACATAAGGATAGATAATGGACGCATGCACATTTATCCCACGGAAGCCGTCGTGTTTGAGTACATTCTGGGGTCAAATTCCTTAGGAAAGTTGCTTCTGATTCTGCAGAGCAACACCGGAGCGATGTCAAAATGCAGTGATGGTGTTAAAAGCAGAGCGGCCACATGCTGTCAGACCTGCAGGTGACACCTACATCACTCAGGGAGCGTCTGGGTCTCCTCTGGTGGTTGGAGCCGGAGGTGTTGAGGCCCTGCTTCCCACACTGGGTCCCTGTGTTCACCGTCCTCTTCTCTCTCACGCCGGCCTCCAGAGCTTTACCTTGCAGGAGCACAGTATAGAGCAGCTGGATTATTTCACACAACACACACACACACACACACACACACACACACACACACACACACACACACATTGAAGATAACAACTAAACTGCCATGTCAGGGAGTTGACAGCTGGGCAGTTGTGTTTTGAAGGGTTCACTGGATCCTATCCGTGATGTTGTATCATATCACAGAGCAGCAGAGGTTGGGTTTTGAGTGGAATGTGGCCTGTGGTACCTACAGTGAAGGATAAAGAGATAAATAAGGAGGGAGAGGAGGGGGTGGAGGTCTTACTGTTCGCCACCGGCAGAGGAGTCTCTATGTCGGTGTTGGTGAGCCACGTCGACTCCGTCTCCCTGGTCCAGCTCTCGTGGTACCTCGGCTCGATGATCGCATCCGCCCGACTCCCTCCGCAGCCCATCGGGAAAAGCATCCACGGCAGGTGACGCCGCAGCTGGACACACAGGACTGAACTCGGGCTCGTGTCTCAGCACAGCCGCGGCATCATCCTCCTCTTCATCCTCCTCCTCCTCCTCCTGCTGCTGCCCGGGTCCTCTACTGCAGTTCTGCCCGTGGACCCGTCTCCATCATCGGCCTGGAGATGCTGCTGCTGCTGCTGCTGCTGCTGATGGTGATGGTGCTGATGGTTGGTGCCGATGTCCTCCCTCCACACACACAGCTGAGCAGCATGAACACACACCACAGCTGCCTGCGTCATCACAGGGGTGTGGGGGTTAAAACTGCATCCAGCCTGAACGCTGATTGGCTGTGTTTGTGTGTGTGTGTGTGTGTGTGTGTGTGTGTGTGTGTGTGTGTGTGTGTGTGTGTGTGTGCGTGCGTGCGCGTGTGCGTGTGCGTGTGCGTGTGCGTGTGTGTGTGTGTGTGTGTGTGTGTGTGTGTGTGTGTGTGCGTGTGTGTGCGTGGGAGCAGGGCCGGTCCTGGCAATGTTGGCACCCTAGGCGAGATTTCAAATTGGCGCCCCCCAACATACACACGCAAACTGTCATGCATCCACAATAACTTTTGGACTGTATACAGATGCACACACAGGCAGACAAAATTGTAAGCTATAAAAAACAATAAAAATATATAACAAAAAATATAAAGAGTCTGAAATCAGCTGTACTGATAGCATATCATGTCATGTCGACAAAAATAAACATGAATGATGTCAACAATGATTCTCGGTGTGATTCTTACCTCTATATTGTTCTTTCTTCTCCTCCTCTACTTTGCGGTGCTTTCTGAATTGTGTACCTGATAATTTAATCTTTTTTTGATTCATCTTTGACTCTAACCACAGTCTGTCACCACAGTGTGTCTGTTCACACAGGGAGCCCATCCAGGAGGATGTTTTAGATGCTGGCTTGCCTGTCCACGGAGCCACGGATGGTGACATCAGCAAATGTCCCTACTATGCTGCCAAAATGAGTAGGTTTTTATACCTTTCTTTGTATGCATCATGCTGCTATGAGGAACTGTTGTGAGGTTGTTGTTGTCAAGGTTTGTTTTTCTCTTTTTGTGCATCCAGCGGCGTCGAGTGGAACGGCATATGCCAGTCAACTCGCCATGGCCGACCTCCGACACCCAATGGGACAGGTTCTGTTTGCGACTTGGATTGCTGCTCTGGCTGGATTCGCTGCATGGTATCTGATGCGATCCCACCTCCAGACTGTCATTTTTCTGCTGAGAGAGGGAGAGAGGTAGAGGGAGGAGAAACATTGAAGGAAGGCGAATAAGGAGATTGAGACCATTTCATAGTTTAATACAAACATTCTTTAGGGGTCCAAGCTAATTCAATATTGCACTTACACACTGTAACTGGCTATACAGCTGACAATGATGCACCTATATACAATACACTGTTACACAAGTACAGTTCTTTTTTTTTAAATCCATTCTCACATTTCCTAATTCATACTTGGCCTCTAGAAAGTTGGTACATGTGCACAAGTGATTAATTAAAAGCTCATTTTCCCCTGCTACTTAGTCTATAGGGTTTTTATATTGTTGTTTATTTACATTGTATATATTGGTTTATTTTTGTTGTGCACTGGTTGCTGGTTGTACATCAAATTGCCCTTGAAGGATAATAAAGATTTTCTTTTATGGACAGCTTTAGTTAATCACAAGCTGCACAAACCAAGCAAGAGCAGCAGAGGAACCCAGCAGCCAGCAGCCTCAGGACATCACATGGAAACAAGCAGCAGCAGACTGTGATACTTGTAAGGCGTCAGAAGACAAGTTTGGAAACTACTGGGTTATTCTCTAATAATAGGTTTTTAAAGCATGTTAAATCCTCCAGTATCTTAAATCCAAAAATATAAAAGTAACTTTTAAGTAAGGTAGTAAAGTAGAAAATATTTTTTCTGAAGTGTGTATAAAAAGCAGCCTTGAATACTCACACACGATAATTTGTCCAACTTCTTTTTGTGCTTAGTTCCTCATGGGAGTCAGCAAGCAGTTTGGCCTAGTGGGTAGAGCGGTCGTTCTTCAACACGGAGGTCACGTTCGATTCCCAATCTTTCTTATCTTCGTGCCGGCAATATACTGAACTCTTAAAATTGGCAGGATTTCAATCACCTATTAATTGCAAAATATATTACACTATGTAAATTTAAATTAATAAAATATAGAAAAAGAAAAAAAAATTAAATTAAATAAAATGAATAAAAAAAATTAAAAAACTGCGCGCGCAATTCCTGCGCAGTGGGTTTCTGCGCAAGATGTGCGCAATGGGCTTCTGCGCAGGATGTGTGCAGTAGGCTTTTTTTTTTATTTAATTTAATTTTTTTATTTAATTTAATTAAATTTTTTTTAAATATTTAATTTGAAATGGTTATGGTTCATTTTTGTTTATAAATTTACATATTATTAGATATTGTGCAATGAATAGGTGGTTGAAGTCCTGCCAACACGACAGCCTGCCAAACTTACACATGAGCACCCAGCTCCTGCGTCCACTGGTGTCCTGGTTCCACCCATGGCAGCGTAGTGGCGTGGGGCTGGCTCATCCCTGCGGCCCAGGGAGTGCATTTCTCCGCGCTGGTTCATGTGACTGACCTACGCAAGCCTGTAGCCTGCTGCCAACCGAGATATATGACAAAATACTTCAAAATAAAGTCATCAATTCCACTGGGATTAGAAACATATACAAACTTTTGTTCCATGTGTTTCAAAAACAAGATAAGTGTCATCTCAATTAAAGGGTATTAAATCACATTTGTTGATGTTATTTGAGGAAGTGGTCACCATTAAATTCAATTGCATTCGATTTGGCTGCAAAAAGTGCTTTGTGGACTCAAACACTTCACCCACCCCTCCATCGCCATAGTGGTGAGTAGATACTGAAGTTTAATTTTTGGGGGAACTATGCCTTTAAGACCCTTGTAAATTGAATGTTTCCTTCATGTCTATAGTCTCTGTTTTCTGGCTTTATCCCTCAGTTCAAATACATGTAGGTTAGATCTACTGGAGACTCTAAACTGCCTTTGGGTCTGAGTGTTAATTGTGGGTCTCTGTATGTCGTCCGTGTCCTGCCTCTCGCTCAGCTGGGATTGGCTCAAACAATAAGCAGTATAACTTAAGAATGGATGCACTATGAATATAATAAAAAATAAACAAAGTGAAATGAAGCCAAATATTTTTCACACAGAGTATTTATTCTCACATTTATTTTTAGATATGTAGTTCAATCTTCAATTATACAGACAATATAGCACTTTCACATAGACCTATTATTATTATTCTTAAAATGCTTCATATACAGAAATCAATGGATCGAACAGGCAGAAAACATATTGCATCTTCATACTGTAAAATGACTCCGTATTTCACAGGATCACAGAGGGGGAGGAAACAATGGTCAACATCTACTTGTAAACAGACGGTCCTTTACGTGGAGCTAAAAACACATCACCTACAAAAACTCAACAAACAAAAACACATTGACTGATCTTTGAATCTTGAAATAAATACTATATTTAACATATATTAGTTTTTTTCTTCCCGTATTTTCCCATATTTGCTCTGCTCAGGTGACTTTAAATGAAGCAGGAAGACAGGGGGGGTGGACGCCAATAAAAATGCAGCATTTTACATGACCTTTGTTGAGGGAATGTCAACCGTTTTGGTGGATGCTGTTCACTTCCACGGGGATGGTACAAACAGGAAGTGACGACAGAGGAACCTCATTCAAGTGTATTAGAACAGAAGATATGATTGGAGACCAGTTTACTCCTGTGATTTAGCTGACTTTACGTAGAGTCACTAATCAATCCTCTGGTTTCTCACAACCTGATATGATAACACCCAGGAATGTGCCAGGAACATGAGAGGAAACACAGAGAGGTTTTGGAAATAAATTAAAGCTCATCAGATCACTGCGGTATATGACGATGATGATGATGATGATGACGACGATGAATCTAGACTTTGAAGTCCAGCAGGTTGCAGTCGATCTTGTAGTAAACATAGGGGTAATACTCCTGCTGGCTCAAATTTAGGCCTGGAATGTCCATTGCGGCCTACAGGCACAAAGGAGAGATATAAAAACAAATGATTAGTGTATATATATCTTTCACATATTGATATATTTCAATATTTTATGTATTGTTATATATTTGACACCAGACCATCATAACGCATGAATAGAAAAAGATGAAAGACGAACAGCAAACTGAAGTCCAGCGAAGAAAATGTTTGGTGGGATGTTTGTCCATAGCAACAACTAAAAAGAATAATTTTGTAATTTTGTTTTATATATATATAAGTATATAATCTTGGCACCTCTGGCCTTTATTGATAGGACAAAGTCTAAGTGCGAAAGCAGGAGAGAGACACACAGAGAGAGGGTCACAACCGACCCTGCCGACAAGATGCATGTTAGAGTGTGTGTGTTAATCAGACTCACATCGATGACGGAAGCACTGCTGTCCAGATGTTTGTACAGGTCATGCAGCACCTCCCTCATCTTCTTCATGTTCTTCTTGTTGGGTTGAATCAACATGGCCTGGAAGTTGACTGGCAGTCCGTATCTACGACACATATCGATAGCACAGGTGCACAGATGAAAGCAGGAATGAAGGGAGCCGTACACCTGCTGTAAACATCACTTGCTTTCAGGTCTTAACTGTCTCACCTCAACACTGACTCCACAAACACCCGCAGAGCTTTGATGTGAATCCAGGCAATGAAGGCTTCACTGAAATTCACCTTCAGCCATCGCACCAACGGCCCCTGAAAGAACAGCAGCAGCATTTCAATCCTTTTCTACATGCATCTCAATGACACATGGACATGAACACCAACATAGAGATATGAACTCGATTAAGATGTACCATGTTTCTTTCCTGTCATTTTTACATGTGTAAATACAGACTATATTTGCACAATAAAATACTGGTGGAAAGATGAGGAAAACAGGAGGCGTACAAACTGCTTCTTCTTGTCAGTGGACAAACGTGTCATCTCTTCTTTGTCTGCCTTCAATTCCTCCTCATTGTACTGGAAGTCACGCACTGTAAACCTGGGTCAGGACACACAGCACAGACCTGGCAATCAGATGTCAGCAAACATAGATTGCCACGACTAGACACACAAGACACACACTCAAGTGCACTCCAGAAAATAGGATATATGTGAGCACATACTATGTGTTTATTTTAGAATTTTTAGCAAACAACAAGGTAGTGCATGTGTTAACTTGAATCCTGAGCTGTCATTAAAACTGTTGATCTGCCTTGGATTTCCCAAAGGGTAATCAAACCTCAATCACGGAAAGATCAGCTTCAGTTCAAAACAAATGGCTAAAAACCAAAACCACATGTTGACCCTTTGCACAGCTCAAATTGTTGTGATGAAAGTGAAGTGGGGTCATTTACTTGTTTTCTCTGGCCTTGTGCTTGAAGTCGTCCACAGCCTTCCTGAAGAGAGTGACGCTGAACAGGCCGCTGTCGTTGTCTTCGAACAGGAGCCTGGAGGAGGACAGGACAGAGGACGACAGAGCAACGTGAGAACTGGAACATGCGTCGCACACATCACACAAATCAGCAGTATTTGTTACGGGGGGAATTATCACACAGGTTTACTGTAAACTTCATAAACTAAATAGCTGTTTTGTATTAAGTATTACATAAACATTAAGAGTCAGTACCGTTTGACGAATTTGCTAGTACAGAAAAACTATTCGACAAATGTCCTCACGACTCAAAATTTCTCTCGGGAATCACGGGAAGTTTCCTGTTTCCAGGTCGATAGTGCTCAATATCAGTCCTGCAGATACATGTTGCTAGGTTACCACATCCCACTGACCCGTGTCCATCCTGCCGTCTCAAATCACCTGCTCATGTTGGCAAAAGGTCAATTACCTTCCACAGGTCAACCACATTATGTTTCCTATTCTAATATGAGTCAATTGCATTTTGCAGGTCAACCGTGTAATGTGTCCAATTTGCAAAGGAGGAATCCGAGTGGAGAGCGAGGGAGCGAGAGGAGGGGTCAAACCGCCTGATCTCAGGATGTTGAGAAGAACTGAGATTTAAAATTGTAAACTAAAAAAATGACTTTTAGTTCTTTTACAAATATTTCTTTACAGTGCATGGGGGAAACTTTATATGGATTTTTTTTTTTACACTTGCATAAATCCTGGAAACTCACCATATTGAAAGAAAATGTAGATTAATAATAAACACAAATGAGATGATGGAGATAATGGATTGTATAGAGACAACAGGAATTTGCTTCATCTTTGGCAAAGTTGAGGTCAGTTAAAGAAATAAAGACAAATAAATCAAACAGGACTTTTTGCTTCTTCAAAACAAGAACAGACTCCTGTAGTGATCCTTACTTAGTGGAGCGAGGTACAACCATCTCAGCCAGCGTTTCATACATCTTCTGCCAATCTGCGTAGCTGATCCTGATCAGAGAGGAGAGGGAGAGAAGACAGCAGCGGATTTTACATTTGAACGTGGAATTTTAGGGCCGATAGCAGCACTGATGTTCTCAAATAAAATATTAAAAACAGACACCATTTTAATGTAAGAAGATGCAAAATGTGGTTGGTTTGCTGCATGTAACGGAAATTGTGTTGTTAAAATAGTCCTTTTGTTAGAACAACTTATTAAAAGAAAACCACTTCAGGAATTTTGCATATTGGATGGACACATAGTGACGTGGGTGCACTTACTTAGGGACGACTACCAGCATAGTGATCAGATACTCTGAGTCCAGTACAAAGTCCTCCTTCTTCACTATGTCAGCCAGACTCCTGGTCATCAAGCTCCCCCTACAGGACGACACGTGACAACACACAGGAAACATGAGAAACGTCTCTATGAACAACGTTCAGCAACTATTCTAATCTCATCTTCCGTTGTTATACAAGGAGATCTAACTGTATTTATTATGTTATAATCATTGCTAAATTGAGAAGGGGAAACAGTATTTGACTTTTGACACAATAAGATTCAAGGCCACGTATAAAGAAAGTTATCTTAATCTGAGGAAGAGTATGACATATATTTAAGGCAATAATGTAAATCGCAAACAAACATACAAGGGACATCCTCCATCTTATCCTGTTCTAAAACGTGTTGTACTTACGCATTCTTCCTCTCCAGGTTCTGCAGATTTCCCTTCAGGTTGTTGTAGGCTGAAGCTCTGGCCTTCAGGTCATTGTCGATCTGAGTTCCTTGCTGTGAAGCAAACAGGAGAAGGTGGCGCCTGTTAGAGCCCGGTTCCACTGAGCAGCATTTTTCCCGTTCTGACCAGAGAACAAACTGTGTGTACAAGTCATCGGATGTTTCTTTTTAAAAACAAACCTTAGCGATGATCTCAGAGATGTTTTTCAGGGATTGTTTGATTGGGTATTTAGCCATGTCCCACTGAAATCTGGTGATATAGGTGACCAGGTCAACTGCAAAGAGTAGAACATATAAATAAATCATTAATCACATCCACTTACATGGGTGTTATGTGCTATAATGATTGTAAAGCTGCATATATAGAACCCTATCATTTGGTTTTATTTATGTTCATGTATATAAAAAGGGACAGTGCAGGCTAGTTTACATCTGCAGATGGTAAATAAAAACAAAACGTACAATAACATATAGACACATACATAGACATGTGTATGTGTCTATAGGTTGATGGGATTACCTCCATTAGCAAGTAGGTTCTCCTGGACTTTGTCTCGGCTGTCCTCCAGAACGTCAGCCATGTACTGAGCGACCTTCTTCACCACACTGAAACAGGATGATGATGATGAGGGTGAGGAAGAGAATTGGAGATCAACATGATGGAATCAGAGATATTAAGAGGAGAGAGGGTCAGCAAAATGTGATGTGTGTTCATCACAAAGAAACTCTTAAACAAGTGCATCTTGTGAAGTTTACCTTTCCACAAAGGTGTCCAGTTTAGTCAGCTCATCGGACAGACCCACTAACACGTCTAGCGTTCCGACCTGAGGGAGACAGGAGAACAAGATTATAACGAAATGCCTCGTGGACTCGTTTCCCATCCTCTCATGCACTTCCTACAGAGGACAGCTGTGTTTAACCTTGAGGTCGGGGATGTTGAACTTGTTGTTGGTGGACAGGTTGTTGTTGCGGGCGGTGGCGACCATCAGCTTGTCCCACGTCTGCTGACACGTCTTCTCCCCCGGAGCTGAGATCAACCAGAATTCTGTCATGGCTGCGGGCGGGAAGTTTGTCAACTGGGTCTCTGATGGCAGGAAGGTAAGAGAGACATTGTTTATAAATCCTATTTGTCCAGGATGCTGATCTGCTGCTGGCTCTGACTGAGAGGGAGTCTGGGTATGACATGAGGTTGTGCTTTATTTTTAGAGATGGATGATGATGAAACAGGGAAACTAAAACAATTGACAGCCATCAGAAATATTGCTGTTTTATTCATATCATGGCAGCTGTTTTATATACGATTAACAAAAATTTGCAGGAATGTATTGGACATTTATTTTGAAACACCAGGGATTCATGTTAGGTTTGATCAATAACCAGCATCCCCAGAGGTTTCTCCAAATGTGTTATTATGTCATAATATTATTGCCCTATAAATTTACATAGTTGATGACGAAGGTTAGAATAATTTGACAAGACCTAACAAGGGGATATTCGGCTTCTTTTTTAATTAAAACCTTCACATCTAAGTGCAGTTTTGAGGCATTTGTACTTGAATATGTTTAATTATCGCTCCTTAAACCTTGTGCTCCACTAGAATGCCAAAGGAAAACCTTTTCACATTTATCTCACAGTTTAAGTTACCAGTGACTCTTTTCAAACACAACACGTGTTACCGACAGTAGATTTGGTAGCAGAGGCTGGCTCCATCTCAACCAGGGTAGAAATGCTCATTCTATGTTAATGCATCAATTATTATAACCCAATAATTTAATGCAGTATATGATCAAATGTAAAGGGAATGGTTAATATAGAATAGATTTGTAGTTTTACTTTGATTTACAAAATACACTTTGAGTGTCATGATTAGTACATTTGATTAAGTAAAGAGTTGTACTTTCCCCCCACTGAAACCACCAGTGTACTTGTCCCTCCATGAGTCAGAGTCACATTACCACGGCCTCTGTTCCTCTTTTCAGTTTTCCTTTGCCTCAGATCGCAGGACTTCCTCTCATGTCTCAGTACAGCTCTGACTGATTGTATCAGGACAACAGGAACAGACGTGTCTCCGCGTCTGCTGATTGTTTGTCATATGATCAGTGTGTGTGTGTATGTGTGTGTATGTGTGTGAGTGTGTGTGTGTGTGTGTGTGTGCGTGGTGGCTAAACACTGATCCAGCTCATCGTTTAAAACAAACACAACCACACAGTCAGCTGCTGTTGCTCAGATCAGTTTTGTCGGTCATCTTCTAAATGAAAATCAGACACAGAACGCAGGTAAATAGAGCTGCTGCTGCTGCTGCGTGCCTGGACCCAGAGTTAGCATCTTGCTGAGGGCAAGAGCCTGTTTGTGTATCGCAGTGTGTGTCCGTCACGACGTCCCGGGTCCGGTGTGTGTGTGTGGTCGCACTCACCGGGGAGTCGAGCTGCTGCAGGGTTCGGTCCTCACGGTTCTGTTCAGGCGAGTGATCGCAGCCTCGGGTTCATAGCCTCGGATCGCGACAGGTTTTCAATCCTACAACACGGATCTAGTGTGTCAGCTGACCGGGCCAATGCTGCTGCTGCGCATGCGTACACGCCGCCCGAGCTTCTTCTGCGCCGAATTCACGCGTTCGCGGACCGTCGTTATTTACAGCATCCAGACGTGAAAGTCAAAGGTCAGAGACAGAAAATGTCCGTGTCGAGCAGGGATTTCATTAATTTAATTAATTCACACCTGGACACTATAGGTGCTTTACAGTCATAGAGTGCGATCCCTCAAAACAATGAGCCCCTTTCATTTCTGTCCACACCAAAACTCTCTGATTACTCCTGCAATAACTAGCAGTGTTTTTGCTCATCTTAAATCTAAATTTTTATTTTAGTCATATGCCCATTCTTTACCTTTGCAAACTACTACTGCAACTTTGCACGCGTGTCTCTTATTCATAGTTTTTCATCTCTTGTATTTAGTCTCTTGTTCTTCGCTCTTTGTGCAATGCCCCTGTGCCCCTGTTGCTGTGAAAAAATAATTTCCCAATCTGGGATTAATAAAATACATCTATCTATCTATCTATCTATCTATCTATCTATCTATCTATCTATCTATCTATCTATCTATCTATCTATCTATCTATCTATCTATCTATCTATCTATCTATCTATCTATCTATCTATCTATCTATCTATCTATCTATCTATCTATCTATCCATCCATCCATCCATCCATCCATCCATCCATCCATCCATCCATCTATCATCTATCATCTATCTATCTATCTATCTATCTATCTATCTATCTATCTATCTATCTATCTATCTATCTATCTATCTATCTATCTATCTATCTATCTATCTATCTATTCATAAAGTATATAGGTGCATATGCATATCAGCATCAGAATCGGGTTTTATTGCCAAGGAAGGCTACACATGATTACTTGCTCTCCATTCGTTACAATGCTGATTACATAATTTCCGATGGTGCGTAAATGCAGCGTGATCGTTTGTTTTGACAGCTCGGTGTGTCAATCTCAACATTGACCTCCTGTGGTCAAATGTAGCCACTACATTATCTAACAGTTCCGACCAGACTTTATATATACAGTCTAGTTGCTACCGTTGTGTGGCAGTACAGCACAGACTGTATTTAAAGCAAATACCTAGAAGTCAACTGCTCAACAAGTCCTGTCCATAAATCTCAAATGAAATGTGAGTTTAATTATAAACATATAGTCAATTATTTTCAGTGAGGTCAAATTATTTATAGGATAAATCGTTTCTACATCTGTTCAAAAAGATCTGTGACATTTCTGATATCTCTGCCATATGAACAGTTACTGGCTGAAACCCACGGCCGCTCCTTCATTCTTACAATTTGATCATTTTTCCTGGTGAAGCCTTCGTATCTTGGAAAATGTTTTAATTTTGGATTTGTGGGTTTGCCGGGGTTGTAGTTAATCGATTATTTACGCTGTTTGTTTATATCTGTTACTTCTGGTTGCCAATTACATTTCGGAAACCTGAGGACAGTGGAGGCATTTAGTAAAACTAAGTGGAACTGAAGCACAAACAAAGTCTCATTAGCTCCTGTCGTCACGGACCCTGATGTGAACGATGCTTTACACTCTACACAGGGTTGCATTGTTGATTTGGGAACGGGACAGTATTAAAGAAAACAGCATCCAACCCAATAAAAATGATTATGCAAACTTTAATTTCCACTGTTCTTGATACTATATTTGTACATTCATAACCCAAACATCTGTTATTTCTTTACGCAACACATCACAACACTGATTTTAATTTTAATCATGAATATATATATCATTACTGAATTGAACTATCATTTTATTGGCAGATTATTGCCTTGTTTTACTTACCTGCACTTTCAAATAAACCTTCACTTGACTCCCACTAGTACCAAATAGATATCCTTACAAGCCAGTTCCTGGAAATAACTTATGGCCCAATATGATCAGTTATTTATAGTATGCGCTTCAGGGCTCTTTGCAATAACCGCATAGAATGAATCCATACATTGAACCATGTCCCCTGCTCTCTAAACAGTAATGGAGGCCAGCCAAATGAGATATTTCAAAATATTAATGTCAGATCGCTGCCAGAGGACTTTCCTGGTTGTGTAGACTCCAGTGTTGTGTGCACTGTCTAGTGAACACAGTGTCCTTTGGAATGACTGTCATAAAGCCAACATAAGAGCTATAGGACGGGCAGACGGATACACACACTGCACCGGCACCACAGCAACACAAGTCATACGACTTAAGGAGGCTGCAGGCGGAGTTTTTTCAGCGTTTTTCCAAACTCCTGACTTCCATGCTTAATCAAATACATTTTGCTCAATGAATATCATCCCATCAAACTGGAGGGCATGACACATTCAATCATCACGGTTACAATGAGGCTAGAATTGAGTGTGACAGAGGCTTAGGGACTAATCAACAAGAGTATTCAATAAGCTCTTAAATCTTAGAATTCCATCAGACACAAGAAGGAACCTGGTGAAAGTCAAAAAGCAAAGACAGACGGAGGCATACTTTTCCTTTTCTGTGTCCTGAAAGATCTGTAAGGTCCACGGCATTGTTTTAAAAACTCGTTACGTCTTTGTGTGAATTCAGAAAAAGGGTTTACAGGCGAATCAGTGGGGTCAGGATAACAACATGCTTATTGATTGAGGATTGGGATTAGAAGGCTTTTGGCCAACTGACCTTCTCGCCCTCCACTTTCTCTGTCGGCTTACGAACACTCGAATGGCTTCAAGGCTCATGAATGCTCTCTGAAGAAAGATAAGGATGAACATCTCGGCATTTCATTCACTGACCGTAAAGATGTCAATGAAAAGGAATGTATGTTGGTGATTATCATGGTGTGTGTGGCTGTGTTATCATCAAGGAAACAGTTGTAACCAGCATCCAGCCTGCATTCTCAGATAGATTTAAGTATTTGTAAATTTAGTAATGATATATTCTAAAGTGTAAAAATCTGAGATATCCTAAATTTAAGTGATAACATTGAAATGTCATATATGAGTGAAAACATTTACCAGCTTAAGCAAGAGCACGGCCAGTGGATGAGCTGTGACGGACCCATTAGACCAGTGTGCACAGCAGCTAGCTGAATTCTATTTGCGGGCTAATTGTTGCTGTTTGTATATATCGTTAAGCGTTTAAGAGCCATTTTCACTGTAAGAACATCCATGGATCAGTGAATATGCTTTGCTTATTAGGAAAATGCTTTGCTTAGGACCGAAACGACGGGCCGACGTAGCTTTCGTTCTGAAGCTGGGGCTTGGGCGACACCTAGTGGCAAATAATAATGCATACATAACCTTTAAGTATGGATAGTCCAAAGTTTTGCTTACAGGGTAAACATACAACGTTAAAGCTTATCCTGTTTTTTTTCTGTAGTTCTTTTACGTCAGAAGAATGAGTCCCCGAGTTACTTGGACTGTGTAGGATTTGGCCGGAACACTGTTTACCCCTGAAACTCCAGAAGTGTTTTGTGGACTCAAACACTTCTACCAGCATAGTGGTGAGTAGATAATGAGTGAATTTTCATTTTTGGGTGAACTATCCCTTTAATGAACTTTGGAAATCTATTAAGTAAAACTATATGTTCCAAGTTTTGTAGGAAGAAAATGTGAAACAAGACTTTTTCTCTCCACAAGGTTCCATCCCCCTGTGTCTCTCATGCGAAGCCGCACAAGTGCATCTGTGTTGTCGGATCACAACACGGGCGGTGGAGGAGCGTCAGCAACGGAAAGTTTACGCTTCTTACGTAATGTGAACAAACATCGCTGATCCTTGCGTGCAGCGCCGGAAACGCTATATTTGGCGTGCGCTAGGAAAAAACCCGCGCGCCCATTGGCGGATCGGACAGCCGGGTCCCGCCCCCTCCCCGCTCGGCTCGGTGGATGACCCTCCCCGCTTCCCGTACTCGGCTCCACTCGATCTCCACCCAGCAGCCCGGAGAGAAGACATCGGCCCGACCCCCTCCACCACCGTCCCTCCACCGAGCACATATGGCCCCACCAGCCCTGGTTCTTTCTTCCACCGCTGGGCCCACTACTCTTTAAAAATTCCGCCGAAAAAGAGAAAACGATTTTCCAGGACATTCTGGCCGTTATCTCACGTGAGTACCCAGAAGCAGGGGAGGGAGGGAGGCTCTTCCCCGGGTTGAGCTACCGTGGATCCGCACGTAACATGGCGGGCTGTTCCTTCTGCCTTCCTGCCACACATGACAGACCGATTCATTGAGTTGGGGGTTTTCACGGGTCTCCCCGCTGTGGTTCGCTTCGCCGGCCATTCCCGGAGCTGCGGTGACACCCGGGTCCACTTCCTGTCCGTGTGTTGTGTCCGTGCTGCTGCTCGTCGGTGGTTTAGGACTCGAACCCGCGGCGCTAACACGAGCTTCTTCTCTCTCGCTAGCGCCATGTCCTTCGCCATGACGTCCGCTGTGCTCGCTGTGTGGTTACACGTTTGTGTGTGTGTCCTGTGTACAAATAGTACAGCTAATGTTCAGTGTGTTGTCCTGGCGACACGTTGTTTTTATTTAACGATAATAGTGTTCGTGGATATATCGGCTGTCAAGTTGGGACTCCATTTGCGCCGCTAGTACGCATGCGCGGGCTGGAGTTAGACAATCGCAGCAACGTGAAGTTATAGTTATTAAAAGAAGATAAATCAGAAAAGATGGGATCGTGAAGTTATATTAATATGATTGTTTTCTCATCATGTAATAATTATAATTATCATAATAGATGTAATTATAAGTTTAAAGACTGATTCTTACTCCTGAGTGAAAGCTTTAAACTCTTCTTTATTGGTGTTTTTCTTTACTATGGTTTCATAAGCACTTGAATATATTTGTTGTTTTTTTTTTAAACTTGTACCCCACTAGATTTCAAAGTAAAAAACAAGACTTAACCTCACTTCTTTCACACCACAATACAAGTTGAAGCTGGGAGATGTGGACAAAAGTTTTTTTTTTTTAAATGCGGATATTGATAATTGTCAGGGTAGATTAGATCAAATTACTATTTCTGTTGGGGTTATAGACAGATTTTTGCTGCTGGGTGGTTTTACACTTGCCTTTTATGGGCAGAGAATGACAGCCACTGTATAACTGCAGATCAATTATGTGTCACACCTCCTCACTGTGCTCGGATCATACAGGGGCAATATATCGATGTTTATTGAACTTTGTTATGTTGTGAAATGTTCAAATTGTTTCATTGCTCTAAGCGAAAAAGTGTGGGAGATGTTTAACTGAACCTGTCAAACTGTGACCACAGTGAGGACAAATGTGAATCCATGGGTGACAGACAAGTTTAGACAGTGCACCACCGTTTTCCTTTCTTGCTGTGATAAACATTGTACAGTACATGTCCTCTTTAAACAGTGACTGTGTGTTGAGAGACCTAATCTTCTTGTGTTTGTCCCACAGGGCTCCCCTGTCTCTGCACAGGTGTATGAGCGCTACCCAGAGGGCTTAGGGGCAGCTCTTTACCGGGAGCACTTTGACTTCAACGCTGAGCCACCTTGGGATCCCAGCTGATAGCGGGACAGGTCCATCTCCTGACTTGTCCATGTGAGTGACTGAGTGTGTGTGTGTGTGCACACATGCATACATGTCATAGCAAAGTCCAGGATCACGGTGTCCTGCGTAGAATTTGGCAAACCACTGTGTGAGTTACCAGGTTTGTTTTTGAAAATCAATAGATTTACATAAAAGCACAATGAGGGGTCTGGAGTTTACACAATTACTAATTGCACATAAACGGATGTGGCGTTTCTTGTTTGGAGAGAAATTCTGTGAGACTATAAATAAAAGAAGACTTTTCAAAATTCTTCATACATCGTGTAATGTGTAGATGTTATGGCTAATTTTAAATAGCTGCTATGCCTGTGATAAGATGATTCAATATGTGATTCAATCTGATTAAAACTAAACATATTTATTGTGGTGATGCTAATGCTTTTTCTGTCTCTCTCTTTGTCTTTTCCAGTTTGTTGCATACCGGCAGGACCCCATTGGCTCAGTCGTGACCCCTTGACTTGTTTATCTGTTCTTTATGATTGTCGGATTAGCGGAATACGGTTGAGATGAAAGGACTCGCTGACAAACCCAGCTACATCATTGAACTCCTGGAGGGAGGAGTAACCCTTGACGATGTCATTGACGGACACATCTGCGAGCAGACTCTGGTCAGTTCAGCTTTTAGAAGAATAAACAATAACCCGCTGTGTTTTTAAGTAGTTTGACCAGTTGCTTTTTTGAATTTGCTGCATCTTCAACTTCTCTTGTGTTCACAGGTGGAGAAGAGGGCGTTTGTGGTGGGCGATCTTGGTGCCCTGATGCGGCAGCATGCATGCTGGCAGAGCACAGTGCCACAGCTGCAGCCCTACTACCCAGTCAAGTGCAACAGCAGCCCTGCAGTCACCCAGGTGCTGGCTTCCTTGGGCCTGGGCTTTGTTTGCACCAACAAGGTAAAAATCTGCTCTGATTCATTTATTTTCTTTTTCCAAACGGCTCAGTGCTTTATCCTCTTATGATGCCTCCTAAGATTTGTGGGCCATTACATTACAAGCACCTAATTGATTACTGGTCAGCTGACGCCTGTCGCCCTTTCAACTTGCACAAAACACTTGGTTTTTGATTTTCATGTGGCTTTTAGACTTTGTTGCGTCAGTTTATCTAACGTGATCATCCTCTTTCTCCTCAGGCTGAAATGAACCTGGTTCTGGAGCACGGGGTGCCACCAGAACACATCATTCTGTCAGGTGTGTGCAAACAGCTGGCCCACATCAAGTACGCTGCCAAGAACAACATCCAGTACCTTGTTTGTGAGAATGAGGCAGAGTTGGCCAAGATTTCCCGTCTACACCCGAGTGCAAAGTAAGTGATGAAATTCTGCAGCAAACGTTATTTGTCTTGCTTGGACAGATCATTAATTCATGAGTTGATCCCTGGTAAATTAGTTTTTGTTGTTGTTGTCTCTTCTAGGTTGCTGCTGCAGTTGACCACTGAGGCCCACGCGGCTGAGACCAGCATGGCCATCGGCTCCTCTCTGAAGAGCTGCCGGCACCTGCTGGAGGCAGCCAAGGAGCAAGGCATCGAGGTGGTGGGCGTGACCTTCCACATCCCCAGCTCCTGCGAAGACCTACAACAGGCTTACACCCATGCACTGTCGGACGCCCGCTGTGTGTTTGACATGGGGGTGAGTACAGTCTAGAAAATGTCTATACCATGTAATAAATATAGCAATACAAGATTCTTTATTGAACCTCAGTTTCTTTTTAGTGAAGGATAATAACTCAGCGTTTGTCTGTTTCTGTTTAGCTCGATCTGGGCTTTAACATGAACATCCTGGACATTGGTGGTGGATTCACAGGCACAGAGTTTCAGCTCGAACAGGTTCGTGTTAAACAGCTGGGACATGACTCATGATGCTTTAGTCAGACCAGATCAACTTTAGAGGAGATGCCAATTATCAAAGTAATAAAATGTAAAATCTCCTAAAAATATGAATAAATGCAGATTAATGTGAAAATTACTTTCACACGGTTTATCAACCATCAATAGGTGGTAGAAGTTTTAACACATTTACAATTTAAGCAACACAATGACTCAATCGTTATTTATATTACCTGCCACTGAAACACACAAAGTAATTTCGTGTTGCTTCCTTTTTCTGGAAACACACTCTGACTGCGTATTTTGTTGAACATGGTGTGTGCAGGTTGAATCTGCAGTCAGGCCGCTGCTGGATGCTTACTTCTCCCCAATGTCTGGTGTGCAAGTGTTGGCTCAGCCCGGCAACTTCTATGTGGCCTCAGCTTTCAGCCTGGCTGTCAACGTGATCGGCAAAAAAGTGGTGACCCACTGTTGGGACAGCCTTGTTCAGGGTGAGTTGCTGAATTCACTTGCTTCATTTTCCACCACAGTTGGGTTAATTCTGACCTCAAGGTCAAGTCTGACTCTTGAGACCTCAGTTTGTGGGTAATGTTCTACTTGTCTGACACGGTGACTCACTATTCATTCACAGGTGAGAACAATGAGGATACTGAGTTCCTGTACTACATGAATGAGGGTGTTTATGGCCCATTCAGCCGGAAGCTGGTGGGAAACTCCATCGCTGCTCCGTCAGTGCACAAGGTTAGTAGGCCTCCCAGTCAACCTCATTCAAGAATGAATGAAGCAGCTGAAAATTGTATTGGGGAAAGGGGTTAATTCATTGTAAGCGTTTAAGGAATGAGGTCCCTGTTCTTTCAGAAAGTGATCTGTGTAGACTCGACTACTTTGAGTCTGGGTCTAAAATGGCGTTCTGATGTGACATTTAGTCAAACAAACAGCAGATTGATACCTGAACTGAAACTCCAGCCAGATCAGGACCGTCAGCGACTGTTAATAATTAATTTCCTCTATGAACCTCACATTCCCAAACCAACTAAAAATAACCCTAATCACACGGCGTTATGTAATAGCAGGGCTGGAGTTCGAGGTAAACAAGACTGACGTTGAAATTGTTGTAATGCTTCAGGGTAATAACTTCTCCGTACACACCATGACCCCTTGCACTTATGGGCTTGCAGTTGTAGTTAGTGGTTATTGACATTATGTTTGTCTTCTAGATAATAAGCAGTAGACAGATAATCATTACATCTACTTTTAGCCACCACCGGAATACAGTTAATCGTCCATGTTTCATGTAATGAAAATGTTTTTACAAAGCATAATTTCTTCGCTTGCAGACTGAAATGATTATCGTGTATTGCTCCTCTCCTATTTTAAAGGGTATTTTTTTACATGTGCAGTAAAGCTTTCTAACTGTGACAGAAGTTGACTATTGCTTCCCTCATTGCACATATTCACGACACTGTTTCCTCTCTGCAGCGTGGGCTGTGTGCTGAGGAGACGGTCTATCCCAGCAGCCTGTGGGGCCCAACATTGGATGATCTGGACCAGGTGGTGGATCGCTGCCTGTTGCCCCAGCTCAGTGTGGGAGACTGGCTTCTCTTCTCCAACATGGGAGTGTGCAGCCTGGAGGATTCCCTCTCCTGCTCTCCCCAGCTGCCTGTCTACTACACTGTCTCCACCTCTGACTGGTGAGTACGTGAGTGATTCATCACTAAAGCAATCATTGGACGGAATATGAACAGTTTTCCAAGAATTGATCGTGATGCTTTGTGTTGTTCACAGGTACGAAATGCAGGAGGCGGGTGTGGCATTGGACATTGCCATGAAGAATTTCTCCATGGTCCAGTATAGTGCGTAACTACCCTCGGCCCCTGTCCTGTATTCTATTGCACAGACCCTCCTTTGCCTGTCCTTTCACCAAGTGAGTCAAGGGGTCAGCGTGGTATTTAGGACCAGGGGCTAAATGTAGTCCACATTCCAGCCACCTCAGAAAACGCAGCGTCCGATTATTTCTTCCAGGAATTTGACTTTTCTAACCGCCTTCAAATGGTTAACAATTGTAGTTTGATACCTCAATTGTCTTAAATGTTATCTGGAAGAAATGTGTATCTTTACTCCTCCCCCTGATGGACTCCAAAAACTTGTCAGCTAGAAAGAACTCCAGCCCATGCTCAAATGACTTTATGCAACAAAATGGACGACTCTCTGGAGATGGGACCCTCCAACTTGTTTGGGGTGGTTGATTTCCTAATTATAAAATGATCCAGTTTACAAAATGTACAATTGATTTCAATCCTGTTCTTTCTTGATTATCTGTTGACAGTCTTGTAAATCCTGTATCTGTCCAACTCACATTTTGTCTGTAGATTGTCTGTACAAAGGATCAATGCCTTGTGTCCATTCTGTATTTCAGACCCCTCACTTTGCAGAGTTTAAATTAAATTATGACAATGATGTAACCTTTTTCTTTTATTGCAGTTCACCTCAATGCATCTTTATTTATTGGATTCAGATATTACCGGGACATATTTAATGCTCCGTCTTTGTGTGTTTCGCCCAGGTATTATGCTGTGGCCCATCTAACAGTGTTTTCCTGATAAGATATCAATGTTTTGTTTTGTTTTCTTAAACGCTACATGGATATAAGTGTGTTGTGATTGCCATGTGCCCTCAGTGGTTCCCCTCTACTCAAAGCGCTTGAAGGAAATGCTATGAAGATTCTCTTTACGCTGAGCTAGAGCTTCATCACGGAGAAGCTGCATACACCCAAACGCACTCCCCACCTCTAATAGAGAGATGCCAATCTGGTTTCATATGCACAAGATCTTTTTCTAGGTTAAAGAAATACTGTGACATTTAACAATGCAGCCCTGTTTTTTGTTATAAGTTCGTCATATCAGTGTCTCTTGAATGGGGATTGGTCCCCATTCTCCCAGGAACTGAAAAACCAGCAAAGGATCGTTTTCTTAAACCTGCTCGAACATGTTTGTTGTGAATGCAGCGGATATAGACTTACATGTCTTTATCTTTTGTAATAAGACATGTTAGTTGTACACAAATAATAAATAAAACGCTTACATTTCCTCACAGCCTCTCTAAAGATACGAGGGACATATTGCAGTCACTTGTACAGCTCAATCATGTCTGATGATATTAAAGATGACCTGACTCAACTGCAGTTTTTAAGAAATCCTGCCCTCGTGTTAAAAATTACTAATGTATTAATTAAATGCTTGTCTAAGGCACTAATGGACCATAGCCTGTTTGACTGTAAATTGTGCTTGTTAAAGTGATTAATTTAATACATTTCTGACTGAAATCATTCATCTTGTGTTTGTGTGATCTTTGGCGTTGGGAGTCGGAGCAGTTGTGGATTGCTACTCATGCTCTGGATAAACTTGTCACTGTTTGAAAAATGAGTCGCAACCATATTTTTCTGATCAGTTATGAATTTGTTCTGTCAGTTCTGAATATAAGAAGCAATCTGCAGGCCAGATTAGGGCTGCTGTGTTTTTTGTGGGAAGGTTCTGAGATCCTTCCTGCTGTAACCAATTTAACATTTCTGCAGATCTTATTAATCTTTAACTACTTCGGTCATTGAAAGTGCTGAGTATATTTTTTTTTCTCCACACAAATTCACATTTAAGTAAATCTGTTTGTGTCTCCTGCAATCTCTCAGCTTTTCAACTCGTAAATGCATCTTGTCGACTAAATTGAAAGTGCTTGAAGTTGAATGGTTAAAGCTGGTTAGTGATATGTAGTTTTACCAGTTGACATTCTGTGTTATGGTCTGTTAGATGAACTGTGTATTCTATCTAATTCGACTGGCCTTTGTGGTCCATTCATCCTAATAGTATACTGATAAAATGTTTTTGATGGCAGTAGTATAGAATAGTTTTGATTATCAAATAAAAATGAAGTCTAAGCCACCGGCTCAGTCCCTATAAAAGATGCATAAAAACTATGGACAACAATGATTCTCACTGATTATTATTATTTAGCAACTCTCACTTAAAACAAATATATACGTTTTCGGGAAGAAGAAAAAAGAACTGCTTCTGTTTCAGTGTAAATGAGACTGGTAATTAGTTGAGTGTAATCAACTGTTGCTCTGTTCTGTCGTAATAACAACCGTTAGCCCATGGGCTTAGATTACAAACACAGAATATGCAAAACTCTGCAGTAAAAGAATAAGAGCTCAGCACTGACAGTTTGTCATCTCCACCTTCTTGCACCTGTGCATTTGAGTATCTAATCATTTATACGCTGCCGAAGCCTTTTTGATTCTCAGCACCCGTTTGCAACTCAGCAATCAAAGAAAAGTCGCAGGTACAATTTAGATAACACTGAGTTAAATGGTTAAGGTCAGTCTAAATGAGCATGTTCAATCAGCTCTCACCTGTGTTCTCTAGCTTCTATCCTCGTCTGAATGTTTGTTAAGATTTAGTTTTGACATTAACATATTTCCAGAGTCAAACATTGCAGCAGATGTCTTTAGCCATTACTCATTCTGAACCTCAACATCATTAGTAGGAGAGTAGGAGATATCCAGGTAAATGTTTGCACACATGTCTGATGTCAGCAAGATGATGCCATTGATTTCTCCATCATCTTTATGAACTATCGCCACAGAAACACTTCCTGTGGGTTATATGGGAGAGAGGATAACCAGTGAAGGAATCACTTCCCTAAGAGGAGCTGTTTTAACTGCATTCATGTGTCTCAGTCACTTTAGTCTGGTACTCACTACATGTCATCAGGGGCTGAGTGAGCGCACAGTATGAAGCAGAGGTGGTCATTCTCTATTTGATCGAGGTGGCGGTGATGATGATGAATAAAAGGTGATTTATTAGTCTGCCAGGAACAAAGCTCTCACTCACGTCACAACACAGAGGGGATGGCGTCGCAGTTTCATGATTGAGGAGTTCTTGAGCCTGTTCAGTCTGACAGAGTACGATTGCACTCAGAGCTCTTGATTTTGATTGGTGGCTCTCTGATTGGTTTAATTGCATAACCTTGTATTGGTCAGACAAGAGGGAATCTCGCTGTGAAAGATCTGCTTCTTCACCACTGAGTCAACGTAGTGGAACTGAGTCACTCTGACCTTTAGGAGACGACTCCTTCTGCCCACCAAGCACATCATCCTGGTTTGCGTTGCCTGACCAGAGGGCCCAATGGCTGATGTGACCTTATCAGTCAGATGTTGAACCGAATCGTTGCATCACTCCCAACACAGAATTGCTTCACGCCATTTGATCTCGATAAACCTTTTTCACAGTCAAATTTAAAGTCGACAGACGATTAATGACATGCGTAATAGCTAATAAAAGGATTCGTAGCTCAACAAATGGTCCGGTCATTTCGTAACGGCCCTGGTTTCGCAAAATTTTACGCAAGTGAACAAATCTGCAAGATGTCAAGCGTGACGGCCGAGTACAAGGTTGAGTATTCAAAAAGTTTTTAATTGATTCAACAGTGGGCATAAGTATATCCGCACAATTTTTTTTGTAAACTTAGCCTTGCTTTGGCTAAAAATGGCTTTACGGCCAAAGCTAGCTCCTTCAAGTTTTTCTGATCAAAAATTGAATCAAAAGGTTGTAACTTTTGGCGCTATGCTAGCCCAGCTACTTCTAACTGTAATTTCCACTCCCTCTCTGTTCAAAATGGTGGGTCGATGTTATAGGCTAACAAAATGGCATGAGATGACATCATGATTGAGGGACCGCCCATTTAGCTCAGTTACTCGACAGCTCATTGGTTTCCCTTGGTCACATGCCACGTGACATCCAGTAGGGGTCGCAGGAGCCACGCCCCCCGGCCTAGCCATGCGGTGTAAGAGCCAAAAGCCCAATGGACAGGTGACTGGTCACATGACAGGCCCCCAGTGGAGGATGAGAGGCATCACCTGGAGTACCCGGATGAGAGGGCGACGGTGGCGGCGGAGGAATAAAAAAGTTATTCCGTTTTTAGGCCTAGGCGCCTCCCATTGGTCAGTTTGGGCTGTATGCAAATGAGCCCGGCTACGTCAGATCCTGAACTTGTGCGCCATATTTTTTCCTCTCAATAGAGGAAGAAAGGGACCGAAGCGGCGGCGGAGACGTTCACGTAACAGCGGGAACCTCGGGAACCATCGCGCATTGTCCCGGAGGCGCGTGCGTGTGACCGGAGGATGCTGCTCGGATGAGTGTGCGCGCGGCAGTGGCAGCGGACGCAGCTTGTCGACTCACACTCACACACACACACACACACACACACACACACTCACACACACACAGGCCGGTGGAAGTGGGGATCGGTGGAACCTGCCGGATCCAACGCAAACGTTCACGGGAAACAAGACGAAGGTAAATACCCGAGGAGGAGGAAGAGGAGAAAGAGGAGGCTCACTGACCCGCTGCTGTGGTGACCCCGATGTGGGCAACACACGCTGACACACACACACATTCACACAGCAGCGTTAGCACACTGGGCTGTGACTGGGATTCGAACACGCACCGTTAACTGGCTGCAAGTTCTCATCTTATCCCAGTGAAGTGCGAGTTTTCATCTATTATTCAGGAGGATCGTAGGGAAATCAGCTGTTGCACAACAACTGTTGTGTCGCTGTGATTTGTACACAGGCATGTTGTGTTCTTTATTTATACAGGAAAGTGTGGGTCCGATTGAGGATGATGTTGATGCTGCAGTTTGTTATTTAAACACTTAAGGATGGTGACTACAGTACACTGGTGATTTGTCTTTTTTTAAATCATTCTATCAGCAGCATCTTGGACATTTAACAACGATTTTTCTAACTATTATTAGATGAAATCAAATTGATGATGCCTTCTTAGTTTACACACACACACACACACACACACACACACAGCATGGATTAACTGACCTCAGCTAATGACACTGATTGTGTCTCCCTTCACCTTTTGTTTCCAGTATTTTCCAATTTCCTGTTTTATTCTACTCTAATGTAGTCCTCCTTCACCGAGCAGCTGAATCTACAGCAGCGTCACAAAGTGTCAAACTAAGTTACCATACTGAACGAGTGGTTACTGTCCCGTGACCCCACTGTCACATGCTTTTGAATGTATTTAGTAAACGTATAGATATCATAGCGTGGTAATAATTGTGTATTAATGCTCTGTCCCATTACCATTTGTGTGTTTTTTCAGGCCTGTGAGGTAAAATGTATCAGGTTCCGGTGGGAAACATTGAGAAGATCAGAAAGGCGCGCAAGGCGGTGAAAAACATTCTTTCTGAGATTGGCCTGGAGGATTGTCAAAACCTGCTGAAGGTATGTAGAGTTGTTTTCAGGGACAAGTTGTTTACAGATGAATAATGGTTAGAATGCAGGGGGCGGGTCAGACATCACAGCAAATCTTAACCATCAGTATAAAAGAAAGTGGTGATTTAAGTCGATAAAATCCACCATGTTCAATCATTGCATTGATTTCTAACGTCAGCTATTAATCCAATCAACTCTAATCCAAAACCACTTTACAGCTTCAAAATAATAATCAGTTTAGGGTTCATTTCTTAGGGTTTTTTGAGTTTGATTGTTTAATTACAACTACCAATCAGATTTAAATTTGACACATTAAAAGAAAGATGCTCTCAGGGTTTTCTATTGGGTTGTTATGGCAACAGGAGGGGGGAGCTGGGGGATATGACGTCATGTCTACTGGCAGATTTTCCGTAGTACGCATCTAATCCGGAGAATGTCACAAATCCACGAGCAAGACTAATCAACGGAGAGGTTGTGTTAATGTCAATATGATACTCGTCAGATATCGTCATGTATTTAGATATTTCTGCATATTTAACATCAGGCTATGCTATATTTATCCCCTCTCTGTTGCTTTTAATTTCCCTATCAACCATTTTGAATGTTGTTTTTTCGCACGTTTTTCATTGTACTGTTTCTTATGCTGAATCATTGTTTGTGTTTACTGTGCAGAATCTCGATGAAGTGCCTGAGACAAACGAAGATGAAGAGGACGTCTTCCAGGAAACTAAGTGGATTGATCTGACGGAGGGATACAGTACGAGGTTACAGAAAAAGGTGAGTGTGACACACATCAACAAAATATCACTGATAGCGGATTATTTGCTAGATTGAGTAACTGTTAAATAATGAATACCTCGTGTTAGTGGAGTATTTATTCCGTATTGTTAAAGATATGTAGGTTGGTGAGAATGTTATAACTGGAACTTGATTCACTGAGATATTAACCGACTGTTTCTTTCTGCTCAGTGGCGTTATCGCTCCCGCTCTCTGTGCTGTAACCTCTGCAAGTACTCGTCCCAAAACATCTACAACTTCAGGAGTCACGTGACCCGCTGCCATGGATACGTCCAGTCCTTCTGCGCGCTGGCCCCCTGCTCCCAGTGCCTCTTCATCAGCCACCCCAAGGTCGTCAAGAGGCACATGCTGCTCTTCCACGCCAAACTCGGCGCCCAGATCCAAGCGCCCAGGGACCCGTCTCTACCCACCCATCGCGGAAACGAGAGGTATCAGTGTCGCAGATGTGGATTTCCGAACTCTTCGATCTTTGCGATGAAGAAGCACATTATTCTCAAGCACTTGGAGAGTTTGGCGGAACAGTATATAGGTTACAGATTAAATGTTCAAGTAAATACCTCTGTAAAGATCTACTGCTGCAAAGTGTGTAAGACGAACACGGGGAATCTAGACCAAATGCTGCATCACATGCTGGTCGAGCCGTCGCATTATTCGGTCAGCACACAAGTTCAGAGCCTGATTTACGAGAACAAGAACTACACCATCAAACCGACACCCAATGGAAATGGTCTGTTTCTGACATTCCCAAATATCTCTCCCAAAATACAGCAAGCTCAAATATTCAACAGTAAGTCCTTGCTTTTACCAGCGAATGGCCAACCTACTGGGACTGTGGTGACATTACAGCAGCTACAAGGAGCTACAAACACTGCAACTCTTTTCTGTGCCCCTGGAACCAACCAAGCTTTCCTGCCCCCTCAAGCGTCGGCACTGGTGCAGCTAGCTAGTGCCGAGGCCAAAGGTCTTCTTCAGCCTGGTGCCACGATATCGCTTCGAGGCGCTTTACCCCACGGACAGTCCATGCTCCAGCTGCCCACGATGTCTACCGTGTCTCTGAAACAGGGCCAGATGGTTCTAGCTCAGGCTTCTGCTCAACCACATCAGACTCCACAAGCACAGCAGCTCCTGCTCCCGTCGGGAATGCAGGCCCACATGGCAGCTGGAGCTGGACCCAAGCCTGCTGTGGTTGCACAAAATGCATCAACAAACCAAATCAACCTGCAAGGCACCATGCTGACTTCCCAGTCCCTGCTGAATCACCTAATTCCGACCGGCAACAGGGTGAACGGCATGCCCACGTACACGTTTGCTCCACTGCAGGGAGCGATGCCCGTCTCGCAGAGCACAAGCACCCCTCTCAAGGCCGTAGAGCAAACCAGTAACTCCGTACCACAGACTAAGAAATGGATTACCTGTCCCCTCTGTAATGAACTCTTTCCTTCCAACGTGTTTGACATTCACACAGAAGTCGCCCATCAGGCAAAATCCCCATCGTCCAAGTCAGAAAGTTTAGCAGCACGAGCATCGTTCCTGAAGAAAATGCCAGACAAAACTGTCAAATGTCTAACATGCAAAACCCTTATGTCAGAGAAGAGCGTCTTCCAGCACTTGCTGCACGGCCTGCATTGTTTGTACTGCTCAGCCCTGTTCTACTCAATCAAACAACTCGCCGAGCACGTGAAGCAGCACAATCCCACAAGCAAAGCATACTGTGATTTCCTAAGGGAGAAGTTCAGGGTCTACTCCAAAGGTGCCGGCGGAATCCTATTCCCTTACTTTGACGTCTACACCACTGCACCCAAAGAGATCCTCGGAGACGCAGAGGTCAACCTTGCCCTGGTCACGAGTACGCTCGACCTGATCTTCTTTAAGTTGCAGCCCACCAGCCAGTCAGAACTCTGTTCAGCTCCTGCGAAACTCAACAGCATGTACTGTCCCTTCTGTGATGAGAAGTTCCCGAATGACTCCAAACACCTGCAGCACCTGAAACAGAAACACTTTGTTGCTCCTACTATCCACGCCATCCTGAAGACAGAGGCTTTCAAGTGCATATACTGCAACGGCGTGTACACAGGGAAGGTCACCCAGCAGGCTGTGATGCTCCACATTCAGCGATGCCGATGTTCACCAAAACAACCACAGCCACCCAAACCTGCAGCAGCACCGCTGCCGCCGCAGCAGCAGCCTCCAAAACCAGCTCAGCAGATCCTTCAGCCGTCCGGGCTCTACTTTGTCCAGATGCCACAAGGGATGACTATGACACAGACTCCACCATCTATAACTCAGACTCGTGCGATTCGACCTGCACCTGTGGAAACCACAGAGGAGCAGCAGTCAAAGAAGCGGCTGGAGGCTGCGCTGAAGCAGGCCACGGAGGACAACAAACGAGAACGAGAGGTCAAGGCGGCCATGCGCAAGAAGCGGGAGCAGGAAAAGCTGTTGCCTCCGAAGCCCTCCGAGCCCGAGGTCCAGAGCGACCCCACGGTGAAGCTGGTTTTGGAGCCGACCCTGGTGGAGCGCCGCAGCGGAGAAGAGCGCAGAGACTTCATATCGAAATACTTCAACGTGAACCCTTACGCCAACCGAGCGGAGACGGAGGAGCTGTGCAGGAGGCTTTCTCTCACCAAGCCCGAGCTGGTGGCCCTCTTCAGCAAGAAGCGCAGCAAGTGCATGAAAAGCCTCAAGAGGAACACCGGGGCCATTCTCCTGGGCTTCAACATGACCGAAGTGAGGAAACTCAAGCACAACCTGCTCTTCCCACAGCTGCGGCCCAGAGAGCAGCCGCACAGCGATAAAACGGCGCCGGCGGCGAACAGTGAGGACGCAGCGGAACCGATGGATGTGAGCGGGAAGTAGAAAGCTGCAGGGGAGGTGGAGTCGATGGAATGAGTTCAGAAAAGGACTCCGAAGCCGACCCCTCTGATTGAACTCTGGTACTTTACCCATGGCCTTTTGTGTTGACAGTCAGTGGAGGAGTTGATCCTGGTGCGGATACAGTGTATTTCCTAACTTACACCTGAGCAGTTTCTTTAAGTAGCCATCATTAATAGTGTTTCATTTGACTTTAGAATGTTGTCAGTGGCCCATAACATTATTTCCACATAAACACAGAGTCATGTTGTGATACTCCCTGATATAAAATATATACAAGCATATTGAAGATACAGGTTTATCGTGGTGCAGATCACTGAGCTGCAGTATCGCATTCAATCTACTGACTATGACATCATCACTGACTTGTGCCTGGTAGCTGTTTTTTTCACCCTTTATTTAAACCCCTTTGTATAAAAAGTGTGATTTCAGTTCTTATCTTCTAATATTAAAACTTAAGTGCACACCTCCATGTAGAGTTCAGTTATTTGGCTTTCTCTTTTTTCGTAACATATTGGACCTATTTCATTCATGTGCACGGCTCTATTGTTTTTGTTTCTTCACGCAGTTTCCCTCTTTGCATTGACACAGTTTAAGGAGGAAATGGGTTTTGCTCACCAGCTCCATCAAACTGTAACGGTGGACGTTCTTGCTCGATTCCCAGAACACTTGGTTATTACTATTATTAATCTCAATTGAATCATGTCGTTTGCATAAACTTTTCTTTTTTTTTTGACTGTCGTGTGAAATCATGATTTGCGAAGTCCACAAATTTGCATAGATCATACTGTAGATTCAACAGAACATAAATGTTATCGAGTGTGGATTCTTTCACCGTAAATATTCTGTTCTCCTGTTTTTTTAACTTGTATTTTCAATAATTCCCAGAGGTTCAAGAGTGTAGGGAGAGGTCAAAATTCTCATACTGTCCAAGACCACTGTGTTGTAAAAAAAAATAAAGTGGCTTCTTTTTACATGAATCCTTCAATTCTTTTGGTTTTCTATTTGTGATTCAATATTTTTACTCCGGCTGTGTTAGCTCAAATGTATCTTTAACATGAAGGTGACTGCAAAAAGACTTTTGATGCATTTATCGGCAGGAACAAAACAATACAACAAAGTACTAGGGGACACTTTAAGAGGGGTAATCTGAGTTTAAAGTCATATGAGTAAACTAATATTTCATGGTTAATATTGTGATTTTACAAGAATAAAGTTGTAATTTCATAATAATGTCATTTTAGAGGGGAAATATCAGAAGATCAGTTAATAATATTCTCCACATTCCTCATTTTAAGTTATATTGTAGGATAGGTTTCACAAATAACAATCTATTGGCTCATCAGCAGCACATTATCATAAATTTGTGGTCTTTGAAAGATGAATTACAACTTTATGCTCGTAATATTGCGACTTAATTATAACAAGGACTTTTTTTTTGGTAATGTGACTATAACAGTATAAACATGCAACATTTTATTCTTTTTTTTTTTTTTTTTCAATATGACCCTAATACCGAACAGAAAGTCAATATAAAGTCAGTGCAGTAAGAGGCTGGCAACAGTGAGGTGTTAAGGTTCTTAGTTTGTTTAATATTCTCCTGAGAAACACTTCTACTACTCATACAGTTTCATTCAGTTCAATCGTCCATTATCTCAGCTCTCAAATAAAAAAGACATGCTTCACCATAACTCTCAGAAAGATACAAAATCAGGTGTTTGTTGGGTCCAGCCAAATGTCTGACTATTAGCAGGATGCATTATTATCCTCATCTGCATATTATCCTTATTAGCCTAAGTGCTACAGTTGGTCTTGACCTTAAATAGTTGTTTGACAGAAAAAATCTAAAATCAAGGTCCACTTACTAGCTTTTTCCACATTCTTATAGCCTTCATCATCACTACATTTTACATCATTATTACTTCATGATGAAGACTAAAAGAATATGGTTGAAAGCCCCAGAAACTGCTGTGAAGTGAACTTCGAGACCATAAGGTCCCGTCATTAGCTCCCTTTCCCCCCCCCCCCCAAGTTCAAGAGCAAACTTTTAAAAAGATTCTCCCGCAGCTGTTCTGATTTCATCGAGGACCGAGGGGCCAATGTAGTTGTTGGTTTGAATCCACTCCAGGCTCTTCCTGTACTGCTCTGGGAGGCCGTTCTGCTCTGCACCCTGACACACCACCTAATCAGGAAACACAGCGAGAGGGACGTTTGGTAAATAACATGATTAAAAAGATGGAACTGGTAAGCAAAGCTGTTTTCAGACACGAACTTTGGAAATGTCCTGACAATTGGGTGCGGACAATTTCCAGAGTTTGTCTTTCACACGTGAGGAACGCAGCAGGAGATGGTCACTGTCAGATGTGTTCACCACAGCAGGACAGTGTCCAGAACATTCAGGCAAGGGGGGGGGGGGGGGGGGAACCTGGTTCGAGCAGCAGGAGGGAGGACATGACGCATAAAGAAATCACATGTTTTTGTTTGAAGCACATCTGCCCCTATCACCAAAAGCTTTCAAATCTGTTGTATTTCCAAGTTGACATCTTTGTCTGGTTCTTCCCTCTGTCTCATCCTGAGATATTCAGTTCCGCTCTGCGTCCGTCATGTGTTGAAAACATCATCGACACGCCCACTCACAAACTTTTCCCTGCTCTATTCTCACATTTTTTCGATAACACCAGGGCACAGGCAACCAAAAGGTCCGGGAAATGTCCAGAGCAGCTGATTCGGAAATTCGGCTTTTTTACATACAAACCTGTTTGTACTGAGGAGAGGGGGGGCAGGCGTGGAAATTGTTCATCTGGTACGTCCTGCAGAATATCTGCCCTTTGTCTGTCTCCACGGTAACGTTGAGTGGTGAGTATATCCCCTTGCTCACTCCTTCCTGTCTGAGGTCACAGAAAAAAAAGAAACATGCAGTGTCACTTATAATGAGAAATATCAGCTATCGGACTGATGTAGCAGCTGTGTTTTGATGTGTGTGTGTGTGTGCGTCTCACTTGTCGAGACTCGTGAGGTTTTCATCGCTCATAGCCCAGATCACCCCCCACACATCTGCGCCTGGACAGGACTCGATGGTGGCCACGCCGCCGTGCCATTTGTTGTCCACGTGTTCCTTCCACAGGCCAAAGTTCAACTTGTAGTCCTGTACACACACACACACGCAGGCACACAACACACACGCACACATGTCATAGTTAACTTACACTGTCATTCATTTCCTGGAGACTTTCTATATCCATAACAACTACTCGTCTAAATCCTAACCTTCCCAAAATCAGCTTTTTCCCATTTGGGGAGAGTTTCTATCTCCAAATGGACAAGCTGCCCTCAACTGGTCTTTACTCTGACAAAGGTGACCCCGGACAAAGACAGACAGACACACACACGGAGGACAAAAGGCTGGGATGTGTGCATTTCAGACATAATGCCTTTTATTCCACTGTAGATGTAAAGAGCTGTTATGTTTGTGTTTTCAGCCGAGTCCCAGCAGGACGGTTCTGCTGTTGGTCCCAGACACTGTTGTTGCAGCCGGTTTAATAGGGGGGGTGGGGGGTGTGATCATTTAAGAGGACCAATATAAGACAATAACATCAACTTCAACTTAATAAATACACAAGGGCCACTGTTTATTTTTCTATTCTATTATCCTGTTTGTTAATTTATTTGACAGGGTGAATTCTCATCAATCAACAGACTGATACAGCCCGCCGATTGGTCAGTGCAGAGCGGAGTGGGTGGTCTGGGGTGTCTGGTTCAACCATGTCCTGGTCTGGACTGGGCCCGATCCCCTGGCAGCGTGGTACACCGGTACTGGTGTCGTGAAGCGGATACACGCAGCCACTGGTAACCAGGGAGGGGAGCGGAGGAGTGTGAGGTATGTTGAAGACCAGCATTCTGGGGGGGGGGGGGTTATGTCACAGAACAATGTGACATAAAAACTAAAAGAACAGTATCAATATTTAGGATATGACACAGACGTGAAAAATGTATAATTATTATATTTTTGACTATTTTAGCAATTACAGAAAGTTACATAATAGTCCCAGAAAAACTCAAACTACAGCCCTGAACCTGGCTAACTATTTACAGACTGTATGTATTAGCAGTGGTGGGAAGTAACGAAGTAGAAATACTTTGTTACTGTACTTAAGTAGATTTTTCACATATCTGTACTTTACTTGAGTATTTATTTTCCTGTCGACTTTTTACTTTTACTCGTTACATTTGAGCACAAATATCTGTACTTTCTACTTCTTACATTCTCAAAACTGGCTCGTTACTTGAGCAGCGGAGGTTGTGCACCTTTACGCACGACGCACCTCTCTTGCCTTCTCGCTCCTGCAGGAGCTCGGTTCAGTCTTTATTATTAGGGCCCGAGCACTGACAGGCACTGACAGACGTGAGGCCCTATTGAAATTGTAAGGATTATTATTCAGGCAAATGAATTGGCTTTTTGAGGGCTGTTATTAGGTGATTTTACATGATTTTTTGAAGGTATTCCTTTTTCGATTCTCATTCGTTTTCCCTTTCCTGCTTCGTGTCAACATCTGCACATAAATACATAGCTCGAAGCAGCAAGTGGTTAATTTGTCTTAAAGAAAATATTGGAAGTAGTTGGTTTAAACAAAAACTGTTGGCAAATAGACTATCATTGGTTGGCTGTGTCTACTTAGTCTTACACGTCCACGTAAACAAAACAAACAGATTTAAAACAAGTCGAGATGGAAAAACAAACAGTTATATAAGCAAACGCAAAAACAACTTTCAGCCAACCCAACCAAAAACTAACACTGTCGTGGAATACTGCATATTCACGCACACAATTCAGGTTTTTTAATGGACCTCGCCAAATGGAACCCTGGGTAATCAGGCCCAGTTTTCCAGTCACTATAATGCCAATATAATTTTGCAAAGATATTATATATTTATATATTGCCAATTCCAATCCTTAGTCGCCCCTTGTGCTGACTTAACACAACTTACAAGCTGTTGAGTCTTTATATATGTATTGTACAAACTGGCTAATGTGTACAACTTCAAGCAGAGTTGTGTCTTCACTTTGCCGTCCCTACAGGAAAGATACCCTACAGGTGTATTGTCACCCTGCTGGAAACAACTGCAAACACAAACACAGGCCCATTCAGTGAAGATAGTCTAATGATAAATAAACAGGCTTACATGTAGATGCGTGGGCAGGTATACAGGCAGTTACAAAGCTAATAGACACAAAAGCTTCGTGTTGAAGTGCCGTCAAGCAAGACACTGATCATTTATAAATTTCAAAATAAAGTCACCAAAATACTGCAACCAAATTTGCACCTGAAGATATTCAATTGGATGTATTTTGGAGATGTAATTTAGCATTCAAAAAAAAACATTGGTCTTCAATTATTTATTTCCTTGTTCACTCTGAAATTTGGCAGCAAAACCAGGCTGTGTACAGTGTTTTTTTCTTCTCTGTACTAGCACTGTCCAGGCTGTTAACAAAAGATAAACTATCTTATTTTGTTTTCCTAGTTTCCCTTTGCCGAGTTATCTTAAGGGGGATTGTGTATCACTCCTGCTACTGATGAAAGGTCCATGTTTAGTTATATTTACAAACTTTTTTAGTGGATATACTTTGGTCTATTAGTGTTCTTAGGTAGACTCAAGAGGCACTTGTTTATTCTGTTGTGTTGATTCTTTGTTGTCTCTAGAAGTTAAGATGCTCTTGTCCAATACTATTTTAACTTCAGCATCTCGGGTTCAAAATTTGTTAAATTATACATTATATATGTATAGTGTTGTTATAATTTTTCAGTCAGTTGAAATAAATCCTGAAGAGAACAATTTTGGGTTGTTTTGTGTCTCTATAGGCCTACTATAAAAAGCACTTAGCATTTTTAATTTTGGTACTTGTACTTGTACTTTTGATACTTAAGTACATTTCAACACCAGATACTTTTGATACTTTAAGTACATTTAATATGAGCGACTCTAAGACTTTTACTCAAGTCATTTTCTGACGGGTGACTTTTACTTTTACCGGAGACACTTTCAAGTAAGATATCTGTAGTTTTACTCAAGTATGGCTTTCAAGTACTTTATACGCCACTGTGTATTAGTGTCTATAGACAATCTCAGTGCAGATGGATGACAGCAGCAGACCGTAATACACTGTGGAAAGGCGCGTGCAGGTGGTAGCCCATGGTTATGCAGTGTGTTATGTGATTGTCAATGCTGCGTTCACGTTCCGTCGGTTAAACGGGTTCTGCTCTGGCGACCAGAGAATGTCTATTATTAATGTTAGTTATTCCAACATGAACGGTCGGTTTGATTTGTGCCCTATTTGTCAGTGTTGGTGGTAGAAGACGAGAACACATGAGGGGCTCGTCGCTCCTGGAGTACAAGGCGATTTTAAGAAAGCAGCTCGGTTACCTTGAGTCTGGCGGTGGAGCAGAACATGGCGGACGGGTTCTTGAGCTGAATCCTCTGCCTCAGCAAGTTGCTCCCGAAGGCGAAATACATGAACTGACCGGGAGCGGCCATGTCGGTGTGTGTTCTCAGCCTGGTGAAAGACAGGAAGTGTGGCGGACCGTCTGTGGCCTGTGTCTGTGCTGGTCTGACTGGAGTAGTAGCCGGTTCATCTACATAGGACTACAACTCACAGCAGCCTGCAAAACTGTCAGCCAATCACAGGATAGAGTCACTGCAGCCTGTAGGTGGAGCTTTATCACTAAGGCTTCAATTGCATCAATTTAAAATACTGTTAATATTTTCACTATACAATTTATTATTCCAATAATTTTTCTTTTGTTCCCTATAAAACTTTAGTCAACAAATTCTAAATATTTACTTACAATATATAAGTATGAACATTACACAGTGTGTATATATCATTTTATATATGTAGTTTCTGCATTTTTATAATTTAGTTTTGATCTTATAATTTCTAAATATTGTGGTGTGCCTGATACCTTACTGCTGTTACAATGGAATTGACCAGTTTGAGATGAATAAAGTATGAAGAACTTCTGAAAACCTTAAGGGAAGAAATTTAGACGCTTTGTAAGTGAAAACCCTTATTACCAAATATTTTAAATATAAACAGTGAATAAACCCATTAACATTTTCTATGGTCATAGGGTTCTGATATTTATATGACCATATAGACGTTTAACCATGCACATATTACCTTTTCGATTCAACCATCATTGTGGTCACAATGAATGATGGTAAAAATGTACGGTAACTCCTGATGATTTCAGTTCATTTTTACCATTATTACACAGCTATTATTAATCCCTCATTTTCCCAGTTTTTGTAGCATTACTCATGGAGATCATTTCTATTCAAAAGACACTTTTTTTATTGTAATGAAAACGTATAGAAAACAAAAGTATCTGACTGGATAACAAAACACCCAGTCAACAATGCTGTAATAACGCCCAAAGTCCAGTTGATCCTCTTCATATGAAGCACTTTTAATATACAAAAAGGAAAAATAAAGAAAAGACACTGAAATTCAAAAAAAGGTTTCCTCTGAGAAAAAAGATCCTGTACAAACAGCTGGGATGTGAGAAGCAACTGTACAGCCCGGTGCTCATCTCCTTGGACCGCCTCGGCCTCGTCCCCGTCCTCTGCCGCGGCCTCGTCCTCTGCCTCGTCCACGGCCAGCCACTAGAAGACAAGCCAGTAACAGTCAGCTCATCTATCAAACTTTCACCAGCATATCAAATACATATATATCGATGTGGACCACTCAACGTTTAGACCACAGCAATGAAAAACTAGACACCAGGGCCAATGATTCTCTAAACTAGCAAACACAAAGCGTTTCACTGAATACAGAGACACCAGTGATACTGGGTTCTTCTCATGTTTTTGTTGGCCTGTGATGTTTCTGCCACACTCACCGGCTTCCCTCTTCTTGGACTTGACCTTTGGCTCGATGTCGACCAGCAAGGTGTCCAGTGGCAGACTGTCAGGCAGGATGAAGTAGCGAATGTTGTTACCACGGATACTAAGAGACTCGAGCTGAGTGGGCTCCCTGTTTTTCAGAGTCATTTTCACAGCCTTCAGGTGAGTGTTCATGCTAACGTCGACACCTGAATGAGAAATAGAAGAGGAACAAACATGTGAAGATGAACAAACATGTTCTCTGCATTCACACGAATACATTATGAACGGGGAGACAAGTCAAAGAATCTTAAAAACACAAAGGTTAAAACACCAGATTGTGGCTGTATGACACATATCTCGCTTCTCTTCCCAAAATGCCATCATCTGCTTTACAACCGCCAAACCAGGAAACACATCAAGTCAATGGTGTTATTGAACTACTGCAAAGACACAGTTGAGCTTTAAGCATGAACGACAAACAATTGAAAGCAAACTAGTCCAACTTGTTGATGCATAACACACATTTTGCACAGTGCATCCCCTCTAGTTATGTGCTCCAGTGACTCACTGAATTCAGCTGTTAAAGATTACATGAAACATTACAAATGCATAATATGAATGTAAGCTGGAAACAAGGGTTTCAAACTGTATTTTGGGACAGAGTCTAAGTTTTGAAATGCTTTTCATTAGATCTGGATAGTGATTTCACATTGTATAGACTCATTATCTGAGTATATAGTATATTCATCTCTATGTCCCACTGACTATTGAACATTCAGTTAGATATGAGCCAGGTTCTCTCAGGGAGTGGACAGATAAATCAACAATGAGAAAAAGTACGTGTTCAGCTATATTAACACAGATTATGAATGAACGTAGGAAAGTTGTGAACATGGAACACAGTGAAGACTCTGCAGAGCAACTGAGCTGCATTTCATTACCCTTGTTTGCCTTAAAGCAGTTTAAGAGGGATGGCAGGTTTGGGCGATGGGAAAAGTGTATCACGATAATTGTTTTCACATCAAAAGAGATCTACATATATCGATATAAATCAAATCAGCTTTATAAAAAACTGCTGAATTCATGTTCATCTTTCCAGCATTCAAATATGACTTGAAACAAGGATTTTTGCTGAACACTTTCAGCTTAAGTGTGTCCTCTGTGATCCAACACCAGCAGCTCCTCAGGAGGACATCAAAGGACATTTAGGATCAATCATGGGGCAAATTACCTTGTTTCATGTCGGATTAAAATGTTGGGTTTTACAGACACTGAGATGACATCACAGGATCAGTATGGAGGCATTTTATGTTTCTTTTCTTCAATTGTATTGGATTTGGCTGCTGTTATGTGGACTCAAACACTTCACCCCCCCCCCTCCATCGGCTTAGACGCGAGTAGATCATGAGAGTTTTCAGTTGAGGGTGAATTATCCATTTAATCTAAACATCACAACGTGAACATTACAACTACGTGAGCAGGATACTCGTGTTTGCATGCATAACATTCAGCTATGGCATATTGATATCAGTAAAAAAAAAGAAAGATAACTCGAGTCAATACGTTCATTTGCAATAACTCTGCAAATGAACTTTGTAAAGCCCAACACATCTTCGTGCTGCAGGAAGCTCCTCTCACCTGTGATGGTGCCGTGGACCTGGGTTCCATTCTTCAGCTCGATAGTGACTGTCTCATGGCTGAGTTTCATCAAAAACCTGCGAGGGGAATCAGCGAATGAGAACACAACACAACTCTGTTCTCAAGTCCATGGAGTATAACCTGAAGGCAGCCAGTGTTAGCCGTTAGCCTCGGAGCTAGCAGCACCAAAACAATGGCGCACACAGGCGAAGCGGGGCCTAGATTTCATATAAACAAAGAGCTGCAACTTCTTTAAGAAGTCACATAAATAAATAAAAACAAGCTAATTGAAAGTTTAAGTTAAGTGTGAAGCCAACAGTAGACGCGGCCTACAAGTGATTTAACGCTTCGTGTCGATGCTAACTTAAGCTAGTTAGCAAACATAACCAATGAGATAAGATAGTGGCTCGATAATTAATAAAAGCACTATGCATGTGTGTATCTGTGTGTGTCTGTATGCGTGTAGCCATGCGTGTGTAGTTGTGGGGTTGATTCGGAGGCTGGAGCTCAGCGGGAAGCGGAGGAGAGGAGCCCGGGACCAGCCTCCATTCATTCCGCTTCCCGCCTCACTCCGAACATCCGCATCCATCCCGCCGCCTCTCGGCACTTTCCTTCATCTTGAAGCCCGGAGCTGCACAGAGCGAATCTCCCCGCGTCCACGTACCTGACGAGTTTCATGATGGCGACGGACTGAGACAACGATCCTCCACCGATGAGAAAAAAATTACGGCTCAGATTTTACACTCGGGCCGCTGTCGTATTGTTCACGTTTCCGTCGCGGGGTTGTGACGTAGTTAGAGCGAGACCAGGAAGAGAAGGCGTAACGTCGGACCTACCGGACTACACCGCCGCCTACTGGTGGGGTCAGGAAGTTTCACCACCACTTTCCTCACAACTTCTATATATTGTATTCATAACTATATTTTTCCTGTTTCAATAATTAAAGATCCTGCAACTCTGTCGAAATATAATGAAAACACACATGATTTTTTTTTTTTTTTTTTGTGTGTTTTTATACTTTATGTTAAATGTATGCACCTTTTTTCCAAAGAAAATTCCAGGTAGGTGTAAACCTACTTGGCAATAAATCCTTTCTGATTCTGATTCTTGTATAAAAGGTCACCTGAATCAGTTTGTACCTGCTGGAATGTTAATATTTCATAGATTGTTATTCAGTAACAATAAAATCACCTAAGTTTGAAATGTTTCCACTGCAGTGTTTGTTTTAAAAGGACAGACAAAACATTTTGAGGGTTTATTATTTAATACAATTAATTAAAGAGCTGTTTGGATTTGATTGGCACAGTACGGATGGCATGTCAAACAGCTATGACTTGAATTAATTCTTTATAGATTTGTCTGTTAATTGACAGTCAACGTTTTCAATATTTAAATAATGATCATGTTGTCTTTGACCAACAGTGATTTTTTTCTCCTGAAATTACACCCAATCCACTGATGCAACTGTTTATACTACTGCAGAATAAATATGAATTTACAGAATATGAAACAACTTTACTTGATTTGACATGTTGTTAATGGCTGGAGTCAAGTGGAACGTGACTCACAGACAAGTCGTCCATGTCGGGAATAAGATGCTCGAATGATCGTGTGGATAAGGGAACGGAGGAGAAGCAGCGACATCTGAAGCAGCCTCTTCTTCCCTCTGCAGATTTCTGCAATAGACAACTTGACACCGAACTCATAGCGACACGCTTTCAGTTCTTTTTTATTGAGAGTTAACTTTGCACTGACACTTTCATTTACAGTTTTTGGCCACACATCAAACCGCTCTCATGGACCGACTGGGAATGTATCAAGTATTATCAATGAGTGCAAATTTCATTTTTTATTTCATTGTTGAAGTCTGATGTTGTTCATTGATGGACCATTAAAATATACAAATTATATATGGATTACAAAATGGCAAAGGACCATTCCCCTGATGCCATGAATCCAACTCTAATAAGGAAAACAAAAAAACAATATAATAATAATAAAAGCATCACTCATCAGTTCTCCACATCTTGCCTGTCAGCACTGGATTAGTGCAATGCATCAACAGCATGCGTGTGCAAATTAAAAAGAACCCAGACTCTGTGCTCCCTCCGTAGCACCATGCAACCCAGAATCAGTCCCGTTGATCGAGCAGTGAAAAGAGTCTGAAACGTCTCCATCAGAACCTACGCCCTATTCCAGCACCTTCACGCCTTAATGTTCCACACAGAGCAGAGAACATTCTTTTCTGTGGAGGATTTCACTTTAAAACAAGCCTCAAGCACATAAGTGATGCATCCATGATTGCATGTCACGTCTGTCTGGGAAACGTAGAGTGAGGAATTTCAACAAAAGTCAGATTTCTTTCCTCTTGTACAGGATTTGATTTTTTTTTTCATGCCACCAGATTATAATTCAAAACACTCCATTAATATTACCATCCCAGTCCCCAAAGCACCATATCATATCTCAACACAAAATGCAGTGTTCAATTATCTTGTAAACGTCAATGTGGGGCGTTAATGTTTAGAGATAACGTCTGAGCCAGGAGTCAGAGTCCTACATCACGTTTGAAGAAGTATTCAGAGGGCGACTAGCAACATTCAGATAAAGTGGTTGTTAATTATCGTGGAAACTCAAATAGGTGAATAATTAAGCAATGAATTCATTAATAGAGCCTCAAAAACATTTCTGAATAAATAAATTGGTGGAAACATGAACCTGTTCTCTCTGGGGATGAAGTGGAGTCAGATAAATCAGGGCGCAAAGGACAAACAATACTAATGTGCATCAAGAACCTCAGTGTAGTTGTGGCAACAGCCAGAGTGGTGTGTCCTCCATTTACGTTCATTAGCAACTCCTTTCAAAAGGTAATGACACGAATAAATACAGACAAATAAAACAAATACGATTAACAACCGAAAAGGCACACGGACCCAACGACTGGTCTCAACTGGAAGAGATTTCATCTCCGTTATAAGGAATAAAAATGGATAAATTACAGTAAAATCCCAACAGATCTGCCAACTCACAACAGCACTCTACTGGCCGTCAGTAGTGGGAAAGATATGAGAGAGACAGCAAACGTCTGCAGTTAGAAACACTTGAAGTATTGTTATTTACAGCATTTTAGCAGCTTAAGCTCAGATTCAATGTGAAAACAAACTCATACATTCCAACCTTGAACACATTGTGGGTTAATGTGACGCTTCCCAGGAATATGGAGGAGTTTGGAAACATTCTGTGGTAAATTAAACAAATTATACGAATGCAGCTAACTGTTGTGTTAAGTCTGACTCCAGACTTCTTCATATGTATTAACATTGAAACAGAATTGTTTAATAGATCCATTTTTTTTATGTAATTATTGACATTTAAGAAAGTTAATAGTTCCAAAATCAGTGAGGATAGTTATATTTTAAAATGCAACACTGATGAGAATCTTTTCATCGTGTACCCATAAAGCATTTTGTCGTTTGAAAACTGAGCCAAAGCAGCTAAAATACTGAAATATTAACATGGATGAAAGCTCCTCTCTGATAAACACAGAAGTTTGTGGAATGAGAAGCAGGATGTTGCACCGAGCAGGAAAAATAAAGGCGATTAACCCCCCCTGGAAACAAGCACCCATGATGCTGCGGTTTCTTTTGAGCAAGACAACGAATTCCTACGGCTACTCTGAAGATCAGAGCGACAGTTGAGGGACAAGACAATTCAACCTCTGTGATCATCTCGAGTTTTACAAAAGAATTGATACCATCACAACATACAGATAAAGCCTGTCGCACCAGAGTGAAGTTCACCGAGCAGACGGGCGTATCGTGGTTCTTGCGCGGCCTCCCGAACAGCAGAGATCAGTAGTGTGTTGGCTCTCGTGAAGCAGGCACAGTGTGCGTGAAGGTCCAAAACTCTGAATTAGGCCCCTCTGATTGTACAGTACGCTAACGAGCTCCAAGGTTACAGGTATCATTGTGTTTTGGCTCTTGGGGCTCTGAAAAAGCCTGTGGTTCGGGTCAGTGTGTCAGTGTGTGAGTGTGTGTGTGTGTGTGTGTGTGTGTGTTTGTGTTTGTGAATGAAGTGTGAGTGTTAACAAGGCAAGTTTGGATTTTCAGCAGCACCAAGACTTCACCCTTAACAAACTGAGGAGACAAATACAGTTGGTGGGGAATAAATAAAAAATAAGAAAATTTAAAAAAAACACGTGCAGCATTTTATGTCTCATGTGTGATATCAATAGCTCTCCATTGACGTAGTCGGTTTTAAACACTCGGTTTCAAAGCATAGTTTGTCTGTTTTCAAAACAGACAAAAGCACTTAAAAATAATTATAATAATTAATTATAAATCAAACTGCGTATGACATCTTCTTTGCTGGACAGTCTGCAGGGCGCCATATCCTCTCTAGATACAGTATCTTACATACAGTAAACACTCGACCTGCTAAGACCAACATCTTTCAGTGAGGCCTCTCTGACCAATGTGTTTTTCCATCAGTGCTTCGCTCTCTGTGATGATTTTCTTTCCTCTTTCCGTTTCATCACTCTCTCATCTCTATCTTCCTCGATTGAATTCAACTTTCTGTCTACTCCGTCACACCAGGTGCACTTGCTCCTCCCACTCCTCAGGTGATTGGTCCACCTCCAGCTGAAGACCGAGCTCTAAGTCTGTCTCTGTGGCCGGGGCAGTGTGTGCCGGGCTGGTTCCGCGTTGGGAGTGTGAGCACGGGTGTGTGCGCGCTTCGTCCAGCGACAGGTCCGCCACACACCCTTCCTGCACACCCTCCATCCCAGCCTCTCTGTGTTCCAGCTCTAGAGTGCTGGGCCTCAATGCCTTCTGGGCCTCCGCCCCGACATCACCTAAATAGGGACTCGCCGACTCTCCGTCCGCTTCTGGCTCGCCCTCCAGGGGCTGCCAGATGGGGGCGGGGGTCACGCCCCTGGAGGTCTGGCTCTCAGTCTCGGTGTGTGTGTCAGGGGAGGACTCGGTCTCTGTGGTGGGCGGGGAGGGGATGAGGGCCAGGCTCTGGGGGTTGTTCTGCGGGTTGATGTTGTTGTTGAACCAGGCCATGATGTTGTCCAGCAGCTGGGCACTGGCTGTGGGGTCCAGGGCCTCCAGACTCTGTGGGTCGCTGGGGGTGAAAGCCCCCCCCGGGGGGATCACCGGTGAAAGCAGCAGCTCCGGCTCAAGCTCTGGAGACGGGAGGCACAACTGGACAGGGTCCTGGGGGTCTGTTTTGGATGGACGCTCAAGAGCGTAGGCAGCGGGCCGCTCCTGAGTGTAAGAGCTACTGTGTTCCGGGCAGGGGTTGTAAGAGCTGTCTGGTTTGGGGGTGCTGTCGTAGGTGGCTGCGTGTTCCCGGTTGTATGCACAAGGGAGGGCGGGGGTGTGTGTGGGGTTTTGGGTGCGATCTCGTGCACAGGAGGCAGTGTGTTCAGTGTCCGCCAAATAAGCACTGGAGTGGCAGTAACTCTGATCTTTGCCGTCATAGCGGGGATTTGTGATGGTGATATGGTCTTGTCTATGGCTGCAGTCGCTGTAAGCAGGTTCAGCGGCATAAGGAGCAGTGAGAGCGCCGTGGTTGTATGTGTGGTGCGAGCAGAGCTGTTCCTGCGTGTGTGTGTTTAAGTCGTAAGGAGTGGTTATGTTCCCCAGTTTCATAAGGCTGTCTCCCAACTCCAGCAGCTCTGCGCAGAGAGAGGGAGGCGGAGGCGGGAGGGGGATGGCCGTGGGAGCCTTGGAGGTGGAGTCTGTCCTGTGTGGCGGCCGAGGAGGGTCAAGGAGAGAGGCAGGGTAGGACGAGCGTCTGGCTCCTATAAGACCATCGGTGTTGAGGGAGTGCAAGGCAACCTCTCCCAGGTCTCCCACTGGACCCGACCTCCTCTCCTGAACTCTGTCCAGGGCGCGCTCCAGCTCCGGCCGCCCGTCCAGCGCTCCCTCCAGGCCGCGCTCTCTGCGGGAGTCCTGCAGCGACAGCTGGATGGCCAGGAGGATGTTGGGGTCGTCTTCATCCAGCGAGCCCAGCACTCTCCGACGCCCCTCGCTCCTCTCAGGAGCTTCTGGAACAGAAAATGTTGCGTTAAAACCGCGCCACTGTTTCGTGGCTTGACCGCCAATTGATCCCAGTCATTAATGCCTGTGTGCGTTTGACAGACCATGATTCATGGAGCAATAAATTCAAATCCCATTAGCTGGTTGTCTGGTGCAGTGACAAGTCAGAATTTATAAATGAGGCAGGGAATGGAGTTGGACTGGGATGCAAAGTCCACACAAATACACTGCTCTAAAAAACCTGATGTATATGGTACCATGCATGTGTAAATGTTTCCTGTGCAGTATACTGTATATACACTTTTTAATAAAAAACGTCTCTGTATAAGAACATGAAACTCTCTGTTTTCCAGACCTGTGTTGTCACTTCTCCTGCTGGTCTCTGGTGTGTTACTGTTGCTTCTGAGGTTGTGCAGACTCAGCATGTCTCCTCTGCGCCGCGGCCGGTGTCTACGACGGTACTGAATGTCAGCATAATCCTGCAGAGAGGGATTCAAACTGGGTTACTACTAAAGCAGCTCCAAGCAGCTCCAAGCAGCTGTGTTGCAAATCGGAATTCAGTCCATGCACATACACAAAATGCCAGGAAAATTAAGGTGCGTTACCTGCGACTGTCTCTCTCTTGGATCCGCACCCAGCACCGAGTGACGACTCCCCATCTGAAAACATACGCAAAATAAGTCAGAGGCAGCTGTATTCATGCATTATATGGCCTAGAAAGTAGAAATATCCTAGTAAAATGTAAAGGCAGTGTTTTACTGTGGTGAGATTCTCTGTTTACCTCAGGAGAGGCAAAGCCCAGATACTCCCAGTCCCATGATCCTCCAGGGTAGCTGAAAGAAAAGCAAACACAAACTTATAGGTATTTATAACCCTAATTCCTCTCTTCTGAGAATTTCTTAACATGAGCAAAGAAAAAAAACACATTTTGTTTATGTATGATCGTGTTTGTCCTCACTTCCTGCGTGGCAGCTCAGGAGAGTCGTTAGGGGCAACGCCACGGGCCACAGATGCCAGGAACTCCTGCCTCTTCTGCTGGACCAGCCGGGCTGCACTGATTATCTTGTGGCACGGTGTCCTCAGGTACGGCCGGTTCACCTTCTGCGCCAGATCCTCCACCACCATCTCCAGATCGGTCTGATAAGGGACAACATATCTTCCATTTAAGCAAAGAAAATGTATTTGCATTACATATTACACTGCTCTTTTAAAACATGGCCATAAAGGAAGTTGCTCTGCCCAAAATGTCTGATGACAAATTATCTATTTACCCAATATGCATAAAAACATGTCCTATTTGTTGGTAACTTTCTGAAAGATGCCAGTAAAGTATCTCAACATCTTGTCAAACTTCAAATTCTTTTTTTTTTGGAAATTTACCATCCTCAGAAGATGACCCTGGCCTGTCGTCTAGTATTTCAGAAATACATAAAGGTACAAAAAAAAAAATCATCTTTCTAGATCACCTGCATGAGCTCAAATATCTCTTTCTGGGTGCTGCCCGGCTGCAGGAAGAAGCCGTATGGGTAAGAGCACTTCAGCACGCGCCGCGTCTTCAGCAGCTCGCACACGCCGTCCTCGATGAACCGCGTGTCTGGAGGAGTTCCTTCACCTGCACCAGACAACAACCACACAAACACACACTTATTACAACTGGAAGCACCGTCGAGGATGAGAGCAATGCAATAATGATTACATTTATTCTGACACAGCTCTTCCCAACCACAGGATGAGGTCGGTGTAGGAGAAGCTTACGGCAAATGAAGGCTCTGCTCAGCTGCTCCATCTTCTCTTTAGCCGTTTTCAGCAGCTTCTGCTCCAACTAATGGACAGAGAGGAGAAGTCTGATATGCAATGATCATGATATTCAGAGGTGACCATTAACAGGTGCTTTAGAAACTCCAAACAGCTCTTCACAATTATACAATTGTGCAGGTGAGCGTGAAGAGAGAGTTACCTTATAACTGTGTTCATGGTTCTTGAAGCGACTGTAATAGTGCATGAAACGATCCAGCTCCTGAAAACTTTTGTGCTTCTTTTCTGCCTGTAACAAAATCAAGTTAGGGTTTGTAAGTACGTGAGAGTAGGAACTGTTCAATATTTAAGTTCTTTGCTATTTGCTGATGCCTTGGTTGTCTTCTCCACCATTGAATATCAAGATTTACCCGACGTGACACAGGCGCGGATGAGGTTATGTTTCACAGTTTTATTCCGGTTACATTTAGTCACATTAACACTCAAGTGATACAATGCAAACAAGTAGAAGTACAGCCAACTGGTTAGCGGTGTGTTATTTATTTTTGGGGGGGATGGGCAAAGCCACGGGTACGGCGGATATGACGCAATTAACAGGCGACCAAAGTGAAACATCCCGTTACCTTGAATACAATTGGGGATTTCCCTGGGTTGGAACATTGTTGAAAACATTTTGGATAATGTGAGCAGACAAGTCAACAAAACAAATAGTATGTATATGTCTTGTTCTTTTTTCAGACATGTCATGAAGAATTGTTCCATATTAAATCTGTAAATGCTGTTGGTCATATAATCTTATTCGTGTTTGTAACGCTGTTGGGGTTATGAACATGCTCCTCATCATGTGACAGGGGATGACAAAGATCTTTCAGGTGGAAATGTGTGCGTTGATTATATTTCATGTGCGTGTGAGGGATTTATGTGATCATCTGAGTGTGTTTATTCTGTGTGTTTGTGTTTGTACCTCTACAGTCATCTCCTTGGACTGCTCCTCTAGCTGTTGGATGACTTCATAGCGAGTGCAGCGATAGTAGCCTCCTGTTGACGAGCTGTGCTTCTTCCACTCCTCCAGACAGATCCAACAGAAATCATACTTACACTACAGAGCGAGGTAGAGAGAGAAGATATTGTAGTTATCGTAACCAAACACGGTGCAAAGTATGATCAAATATTGGAAATGTTAACAGTCAGTGAACAGAGCCATCTATACAAAATGTTCACACATGTTCGCAGCAGACAAAGAGCTTCGTGCATATACCTTGGCACACTGCATATGATTGCAGCCCTCATTCTTCTGAATGGGCGACTTGCAGTTGGCACACGGTTTGGAGTTGGTCAACAACCACAGACAGTTTGCAGCATCCTCATAGGCCTCGCTCACACCTGCCACTGTGGACAGTGCACACAATTACACACAGCTCAGCTCAAGCTGTTTTTCAATTGCCCAACACCCGCCCTGCAGATACACCCTCCAGCACACACCCACACATTTGGCAAATATCGCTGACCTGAACACCTGCCACCATGTTGTAAATATAAATCAGACGCATCCTGTTAGGCAGCTCTGACAGCTGCTGTTAACTGTGGGGCTGGCTCACTGAGACACAGCTCAAATGATCACTGGCAACACAAACAATTCCTGGGAAGACAAACAATAAGTCGGACAGACTCACACTCCTCGGGCTTCATCTCTGTGACTTTCTGGAGCCAGTTCCTCCACATGTGACAGTCACATGGCTCGTGGGCTTCGCCAAGGCACTCCCTGTAAACAGGAGAAGTTGTAAATAGAGGAGAAAGATAAAGTGGATGACTTGCATATTATATTTCCTTATACTTGCACAAGGAAGACGTGTATCTGGCTTTGCTTAGTGACACATCAGCAACATTGTCATTGATATGTTCTAAGTGTTTATATAAAGAGATGAATTTCTGGGCATCATAACTGAGAAGTGTGTGTAAACAGTAGGGATGTCACATAGCAATAAATACCACACCATTCAATACCAATGCAAAAAAAAAAAAAAAAAAACATTGGCTATATAGCCTTCAAGTAATAAATTAAAAGAAAAGACTGGTAACATTATGATTTCAGTTATCAATGACTGAAAGAATATGTATATTCAAGTGCAAAAAAAAAGTCATGTTTTTGGAATTTTGGCATCGACATGGTACCGGAGTATCGGTTCTCGTGACATCCCTAGTATTAACTCTTAACAGCATCATAAAGCGTACCAGCAGAAGAGGTGACCCTTGCCACAATCGACAGCTGGGGAGGGAAGTAGGGGGAAGCTGTGAGGGTCACTGTCCCCGGGGCCCGGCCGGGTGAGCCGCACTGCTCGCTCACAACGCGCTGCAGGACACCAGCGGATGGCAGGATTGTTCTCCACAAATGCCTGTGAAAAAGAGAAAGAGAGCAAACAGAATAATGCCAAAAGAAGTGAAGGAGGACAAATAGAAGGACCGCACCAGCAGATGTGATATGAAGAAACTAATTTCAAACAAATATGTAGCAAGAAGTTAGGCGAGGGGCAAGGGGTTGTGTTTCTACCTTGATGTCGAACTGTAGGTACCGCTGGTCCATCTCTCTGGAAACCACACTCTCTATCACATGCACGGGCACCAACTGGTAACACTCGTATGCCGGGCAGAAAATATTGTGGGCATCACCCTCCTGAATCTTCACGTTAAGGAACCTGTGAGAAAAACACACATTTATGAACTGCATGCAAATGCAGACGTACAGTAACACACTGAAGGACACAGGAATATTCCCATGCACACAAACACAGAAGACCGTACCCCTCCCAGCAGGCTCTGCAGAACTCATGTCCACAGGACATGTCCACTGGGTCCTCAAAGACTGAGATAGAGCAGAGACAGATTCCACACTGCAGGGAGACAAGAGAGACAAATAACACAATTTACATTATATAATGGCATAATAACACCTATAAAAATGACACATTTTTTTGCAATGTCACCTCCATCATAATTCACAGGGGAAGGAGAAAATCAAACAGACTGCGACAGTGCGAGACAGTATAAAGTCATTTCCATCGAGATAATCCCATCTTTTACCTGAAACACACCCACATGTTCTTTATGTACAAAGTTTTCTGGTAGAAGCAGCCTAACAGCTTGATGTCTGAACGTTTGAGAGTTAAACCACAGCCAGGTTTAGCAGCCAGACAAATTAACTTAAGGTGTACAAAGTACTGGATGTGTAATTAAACCTGCGTCAATAGGAAAAGTAGACAACAGGCGGTAATGCGCGACAACAAAGAGCAGACAGAGGAATTTGCTGGAAAGATGACCGATGACCTTCTTTTGCTCTGGTAAGATTAGACATTAACTTCCTGTAAGTGAGACGCTTGGCACTATGTCTAAACTTTAACTAGCCTGAAAGATTTTTATTAGAGGTCTGTGGTGTCTTTACACTCGTCAGTCTATTCAGTCTATTCTATAACACATGGCTACCATTCAAATAAACGGGAGATTATGAGACTGAGATCTAACCACATAGTATCTAGGAGTTTCAATAATTCTGCCACCACAACCTACCCCACAGTCCTTAAATAATAAACTCAACGAAAAACAATTCTCGAGGAGTAACCTAGAACATAGATGCTACATAATAATTGTATCTGTTTGTCATCACTCTGTGTCTCACCGTAGCCAGGCCTTCCTCCCCAGGTGTGAGGCAGCTGTCGGTGGGAGAAGTCAAGGTGAGCGTGAGGGGCGAGCGCGGGGTCCTCGGGGTGCGGGGGGAGGGCAGGGTGTCCCAGGCGTTGTAGCCGCTTGGCGGGGGGGTGGGCATGGCCACACCAGAGCGCTGACAGCAGCCCTCGGCGTCGGACATCCAGGCCTCCAGAAGCTTTTCTCTGTCCCAGTCTGGTAAAGGGAGTTTAGACAGGGACGATTTTTTTTATAATAAATATTGAAGCCACACTGCAGTGGTGTGTGGTTTTAGTGAAAGTGGTTTACGGACATCAACTTTCTCTAGAAGACAAACGCACCATGTGCTCGGAGCAGGGCCTCGGCGGTGAAGAGGGGGGCTTGCAGCATGTCTGCCGTTTCCACGATAAGCATGTCCTTCAGCCGGCGCAGGTCCTGAAGCTTGAGTCCCTCGTAAGGCTGAATGAAGAGGAGCAAGAGAGAGGAGGAAAAAAAAACTATGTCAGAAGGAAGGTAATTATGAGAAGAAATTAAATAAGTTCAGAATAAAAAGAAACCAAACAAACACAGGAGAAGTAGAAGTATGAGATGTGTTTCGTGTTTTGATAGTGACAGTGAAAACGTGAGAAATTAAAAGGGCCGGGATATGAGGCAGTGATCATGGGGGGGGGTCATGGTGGGAAAGAGTTTAAATATTAGCATAGTTTTGGCTGCAGGACGAAAACATCAAACTGCTATCAGTTGGCATCAGCCACTGCTCCACAAAATGTGCTGGTGCTCCCTGCTTCACTACGTCCATGAGAAACACGAGGTGTGTCCGTTCTCAGGTTACTCTATTTGTAAGAACCTGTTTTGACATATGAAGAGAGAAGTTTATGACGAATTGGTGACATATCTCTTAATCTGTTGCTTACTTTGTGGATTAATTGAGTCATTATTTAGTCTACGAAACTTCAAAAGGATATTAGGAATGCCGACAACAACCAGGAACGACAGTCAAGCTCCACATCCTCATATTTGAGAAGCTGGAACCAGAAAATTATCATCATTGCAGCTCTTGAGTGTGTGTCTGTGGGAAGTACCTGCATGTAGCTTTTTATTCTCTTATGTTTCTTCCTTACACTTGTGTGTGTGAGCTTGTTGTTGTGTTACGTTGGTGGCTATATCTAAAATATATATAAAAACAAAAGTAAGTTGCTGACTTACTAAGATTTGTGATTAAAAAGCATAGAAATAACACCATTATAAAGGTCGCGCCAGCAGCAGCAGCACACCCCCCCTGGATCTCGAAACTGTTGTCTCACCTCCTTGAATTGCAGCAGGTTGGTTTCACCATGTGCGTCTGTGTTTGACTGCTGAGATGTAGAGGAGGAAAAAACCATCTGCGACTCCAGGCTGAGGGCCAGCTCAGTGTGGTGATGCCGCTCGGCGTGGTCACACGGCGTCAGCTTGTCCTCGTCCTCCACAAAAAGGTCTGCCTCACTCTGGATTAGCAGCTAGAGGAAGGGATAAGGAGCGAGAGGAGAGAAAGAGAGAACAAAATACATTAGAGAAAAATAAAAGAGAAGGGGAAGAGAGAGAGTGAGAAAGATGAGATGGTAGAAAACAGAGAAACGTATGAGATGGGGAGGCAACAGGCCAGGAAAAACAGAAAGTGAAGGTGAGCAACTGCAATGATATCCAATAAATACAACAACCCTCCAAAATGTAAGAGGGAGAAAAAGGTGTACAAGAAGAAAGAGGAGAAACCACACTTTATGAAAGGTTGCACAAACAATGAAAGAAGAGAACGTAGAAGGGAAAAGAAACTTGTTCACTTTTTCTTTAATGGTGAAAAAGAAGGTTATGTGGGTTGTTTTTCCCCAGACCGAGCTTGATAGTTTTTTAAGTCAAGATGCAGATTTTCTCCCCAATTCAAAAGCTTTAAAATCTAAAACAAGCGAGACCCCTTTTAAGCAATGGACACATGCAGGTCATACTATCTCAGAATAATGTCTTGATGAAATGTTATGTGAAATGTAATGTGTCTGTGGACATTGTTAATCGGTAACTTGATTTTGATATATTTGGATCATGATGGCTTGGACCCGAGACATACATGGACAGTTAACCCCAGTAACCTAAGACTTGAGCCTGTGATACCTAATTTCATGTTAAAAACGATGTACTGTATGAGTGTATTTGACAAAAGGAAATAAAATGAAGTTAAAAAAATAAAAAATAAAATAAAACAAGCGAGGAAGCAGTGCTTGGGTCTGACAGTAATGCAACACAAAGCAGATGCTCACAATTCAAAGACAGACATAATGCTCAGCCTACTTCTTTCACTGGCTGTAAAAATCTTTTGCCAAATCCAATCCTAAAGAAAACACAGACAGATCTGCCGCACAGAGAACGATTACTCGTCCTAATGTGGGTTTGAATTTCAGAGCACTTTCTCTCACCTCCACACAGCTCTTCATGCCTGCAGCAGCAGCGTAGTGCAGACAGGTGCTGTGGTGGTTGTCCGTGGCATTGACGTTGGCTTTCTCGTACTGGCCTCCCTCCAGCCTGGCTCCGGTCCAGCTGAGGATCATCTGACAGCGGGGGAAACCCACAAATACACGCACACAACATTACTTGAATGGAAGCAATTTCCAATGTTATAGGATACAACTTTTTAACAAAGCAACACGCAAGTGTGTACGCTGGAGTTTGTACCTGCAAGCAGTCTGCACGGCGCTGCTCGTCCCTCTGTGGCCGGGCCAGTCGTGGTGACAGCGCTCCCTCTGGCAGCAGTAGGATCTGCGGCCCTTGGCACAACACATGGAGGCACGTCTCATTGTGCACGTTACGCTTGTTGGGGTTCCCCTCTTTGCTGAACAGGAACGACCTTCAAAATGCAGGCAAGAAAGAAGGGTAGTTGAATAAAAGAGAAGATAGACAAAGTGGAGGAAAAAAGTAAAGAGAGGTAAAACATGTTTTTTTTCCCCGGCCCATCGACGCTCTCATCACTAAACGCTCTTTCATCTTGTTGTATTTCCCTCTTCTACGTGTACAGCACCTCTGTTTCATGTTTTGTGTGTGTGTCGTATATTGGCAGTGTATTCTCAGAGTCCTTACAAAGGGGCTGGACAGAAAAATTCTGCAGATTTGTGTTCTCACATCCGGCCCCTCCCATAATTTCAGAAGATTATCCGGGGTTGGACGCGGGTCTAAAAGGCAGCTACACAAAGACATGAAGGATGGATAATGAAAGGGAGGTGGACTGTGAAATGAATGTTGGTGGGGAGCAAGAAAGCCAGAGAGGGGGGGAGAGAAGAAAGATGGCAGAATATTGACTATTTCTGTTTAACATCTCTGAGATAATGGACATGCTGGCTGGCGGACGCGAACACACACACACACACACAAACACACTCTGATGGTGATGGATGTGCCAGTTGCACCGGGAGCCCAGCTGTGGTTGCAGTTTCCTCTCTGCTCTTTGTCTTTCAAAACCTCCATTTGCTAATTAGCTTTTCCACTTTTTATAATTTGGCCCCACCTATTCTGTTTCTCCCCCTTCAAGTTCTCGTTCTTCCTTTATTTCCATTCAATCCTTTATTTAGTTTCCCCCCCACCTCTACAATGTGCTTTTCCATTGTCTTTGGTCTTACTCTTCGTCATGGCAGTTTTGTATGTTAACATGCAGAGAAAAAAAAAGGTTTCTATAACCTGAACATATGCAAATTACTACAAAAAAGGAAACTAATAGGTTGACATTGGATTTCCACTCGTTGAGTCCATTACTAAATGTTGTAAATCACATTTGGAACCAGCAGTAGCCACTTATGAAAGTGGGTCTGATTGTTGCCTCATTGTGCCGCCCTTCAGCCCATTCTCCCAACGCTGTCCTGCTCTTGCACTCATGACCTTCTTATCCTGTCTACCACAAGCCACCGCTAATTTACCCTCACAGCAATAATCACTTAACTACAACTGAATAAACCCTTCGACCCCACAAAACACACGCGCACTCACACAGACCCACTCACAAAGCTGCCTGTTCAGGATGGATGGCCCTAATATATGTCTACGAGAAACAACAGGCGAGGGGTTGTCACGTTGTGCTGCAACAGTCGAGCACTGAAACTGTTCACACGGGGCAATGATTTGACAATGGCAGGAAACTTCAGAGGAGAAACACAAAACATTTAGGGGTAAAATAAAAAAAGGGAAGAAGAAGCTATACGGGCAAGAATAAATGTAATAACTTTGCTATTTACATGTTTTTAATACTGTGTAATCCCTTGTTGTGGAGGAAGCACAACACTTCCTGAACTACACCCATTCCCCTCAGTAATAGCTCTACTTCTTATTTCCCAATTTGCACATCTCATGGGGTTACGAGCCAATCCAGCCCACAGAGACGACTGGAAGAGAGACAAATAAACATGAGGCAGATGCATGTTAAAAATAATCTGGAAAACAAGACTCTGCATCCTGCAGCCCACGCTCGATCTTCGCGAGTCTTTATTTTGTCTGAGATTTCTCCATCGTCTCTCTGCCTGCCTCTGTCCAATTGAGCAGTTGGAACAAAGGAGCATTTCCTCTTGATGCTTATCAGCGGCCGAGAGCTACATTCAGCACGTCTCTGACCCATTATAGGTTAGTGGGAAGGGACACAAATAGCACACCAATTGATTCACCGCGTTATATCCACAGACTTGGTCACATTAAGCAGATGTGGAGTCACAGTTGCCCTCTCTCCCTCCCCAGAACACATACGCACATGCAGATGCACATATAATTGACTGGCCTTTTCAAACAGCTTCCTCTGACACCCCCCCCCCCCCCCCTCCTCCTCTGATCATGGAAAGAAAGGGCAACAGGAGGAGGAGGTGAGGACGGCTATTGAGTCACTGAATCAGCTGTCTTGGTCATGGCCAGCAGCTTAATTATCCCTGCAGGGGGCAAAACGACACACTGATGTCTTGCCCTCCATATGTTTTTCAGATTGACCCGTTTCTTTACGGTTATGTTACACTGCTATATAGCTGCTCTCATGACATTTTTAGAGGAAGAGTATGTTGGTTTGTGTGTGTGTGCGTCACTACTCTTTAGTCTGCTCCGTTTCAAAAGGATTCCAAATCTTACTCCACATGCCCACGTTTGAAGACTAAAGCCCAGTTCAAGGTAACCCTGATGACATCATTAGAAAGCGCCCAACTTCCCCCCCGTGACTAATAAACTATTTTTGCCTTTAACATCATTTACATGAACAATATAAGCAGCCGGCCTTCTTGTACATCTGTAAAGCAAGTTGCCCTAAAAACCCAATTACAAAAATGGTGACTCTGAAAGCTGACTTTCTGCTAAGTATTATTCAATTTAATATGACTCACTGCCTTTGTAACTCTATTAGACAACTGCATAACAGCATTATAAACCAGGGCCTCAAGAATGATTCAATTGAATTTCTCAAACAAATGCAAACCCAGAAAAAAAAGAAAAAAGCCACGAGTGTTACCTGAGCAGACGTGTCATGGCGTGGCGGCAGACGTAGTGCAGGGCCGTGTTGTGCTGGTACTGCTCTCCATAGGATGCGTTTGGGTCCAGGCCATCCCTGAACTGAGGGTTTCCCTCATACAGCTGCCAGGCCAGGGCCTCGTCGCCACCCACCAGGGCCTTGCGGAACTTGGTGGCTGTGTTGCCCATGGCTTCAAGCGTGCGAAAGGCCGCCTAAAAGGGAGCTGTGGCAGATGCCCGTCTGCCTGCTTGCCTGCCTGCCTACGTCTCCCTCCTCCTCCTCCTCCTCCTCTTCCTCCTCCCCCGTTCACCACAGGTGACAACTTAGAGCAACATGGTTCAGCGTTATCCTGCCCTGCAAGTGAGAGAGAGAGAGGGTAAGATTGATTAGAGGAAAAGAAAGGAAGGGGGACAAAAAAACGAGAAGAGGAAAGAATAGAAATAATGAGGGGGAAAAGGAAGGTATGAAAATGGAGAAAAAATTAAAATAACAACACAGGAGATTGGAGCTGGAGAAGCAGGGGGAGGGAGGTGGAAGGAGAGAGAGGCTCAATCAATCAGTCCATCCATCGATCAGTTGATGTGCTGCAGCAAGGATGTTATCTTACCAGAAATAGAGGAGGGGGGGGAAACAGAGGGACAGAAGAAAGAAGCCAGAAAGACACAGAGATAATTATACAGCCGGCAGGCCACAGAGGAAAGTTAATGATATCCAAGCCATCGATTTGGTAGTCAGTTGATGAAACGCATGGTCAATATCACCTCAGCTGGCCACTGCGAGTTCAGTCAGGCTCTGAGTTAAGAGTTTAGACGTACTGTATCACTGAAGAGACGAGTGTGAATGTGTGAAGCCGTGCGGCACTAACACACCGGGGCCCAAACCAGTTTTACTTTGCCTCCCAGGGGCTAAACCAAAGAATCACAAGAATCACAGCTATGGTTGCTGCAGCTGAGTTTACCTGCCTAGCAACAGCCTATCACCCTCCTGTAAGTTATCACCATCTTTTCATTATCTCCCCGTGACTTTAACTCACCAAGATGACATGATAAGTATTATTTATACCACATAACAACACTCCCGAGCACATACCTCCACCAAGGCCTAATAGTCCCCATAAATTGTATCAAACTGCACCACATTGCACACTTATACTGTAGATATCAGTCTGCTAATACGTTTTCTTCTATCAAGATCCATAAATTATTCCCTAGATATAAGGGGAAATGGCCACAGCAAGAAATAACACCCTATCTTGCTAATTTAAAGAAAGTGAAAAAAATTCTGGATCAGCCCCCCGATAAAGAGCCGCACCAAAATCGTATGAGTTCCTACTTGACCTGCACCTCAACCACCAGGTTTAGTGGTGATCCAAACGGTAGCTTTTGTATAATCTTACTCATGTAAAAAAACAACCAACAGACAAACAAACAAACGAAAAGGGGTGAAAAACATAACCTCCTCGGTTGAGGTAATAACAAATGCGTCACTAAGGTGAAAACAGTGCAGTCGAGAGAAACAGGTGTTAAACAAACAAACTCGCACTCTCTCCTGTCGTGTATTGTCCATAATCATGTTCTGCTTCATTTCCTTCCCTTTCTACCTCTCTGTCTTTCCTTCTCTCTCACTAGCACAAACATACATGCACATATGTCCCGTCTCTAAACACACACACACCATTACACCCTGTAATGAGTTGAGTCAGTGGATGTGCCTGCGTGTGTGTGTGTGTGTGTGTATTGGGCCGTTGAGAGTATCATTACAGTCTTCATTCTATGGCCATCTGTCTGGGCCTCACAAAGAGCCTCTCTTAGCCCCGGCTACAGTTGGCCACTGGCTGCCCGGGCTGGAGAACATTTGAATAACGCGGCTGGCTGCCTTCCCCTCGTCTGCCTCCCGTTTCTGTGCGGTGACAGACAGAGAAAACACACCCTGACAGAGGAAGACATACGGGGTCGCACAGTAGCTGCCACCGCCGACAAATAACAGCCAATATTTTGTGAGTTGTGCTCCTGTGATGGACGCAGTGGACTGGATCTTGTGTGTGCGCGTGTGTTTGTGTATATCTGGAGGGGGGGTGGTGCTGCTGACGGGAGTTCACTATAGTTAATAGGTCAGTCTGTGTGCTTGTTTCTCTGTTTTGGTCACACCGGTTTACTTCCAGTTCACTTCAGTCCTCTGCGCATCTCTGCCTCTCTTTCTGTCTCTCATACTGAATAAGGACAGGAAGTCTGGACTGGTGTTGTGCCAGTGTAAAAATGGCCATACCGGTTTGGTTTCAAGCCAAACACCAGACTGAACCAGACGTTTTACCACAAGGCATCGCACTTGATTCCCCCCCCCCCGTATGGAACACGAGTCCACGAATAGGGTGTGGCAACTCCAGTCCACTAGGTTGCAGTAATGCTACTCAAACCCCCATATAAACATTAATGAAGATGAAGCAGAGAATGAAGCACGACCACGATCAGCAGGACAATTTAGTGTCGTGTTGGCTAACGACAAAAATTATTTTGCGCTTAGTAAAAGAGCGTTGCTACTTCCTGAATTATTTCCATTAGCATCAAATCCATTACTATTGTAATGAGTAATGTTGAAAAAGCAAGCGTGTTGAATTTCTTGTTCACAGTATTATCACCTTATTAATTAAAACGAAACATCAACGCTTCACTAACCCATGTGAACAAAAAAATTATATATTTAACAAATTTATATGAAAAGTCATGAGTGCCATATACTCACATTACTCTGGCCTCCAGCACAATTCCTTGATTAATTAAATTATTATTTTAATGACTCGAGTTTTATGTTCTTTATTAATGTAACATCATTCCAATGTTTAAATCATGTTTGTTTTAATTTTCGAGATCTTTTTTCTTTTTGCTTCCTTTAAGCAAATGATAATTCAATGTATAAGGTTTAAAAAGTCCAGCATCCTATAAATGAATCCTGAACTGTTATTCTACAGTATTAAGTTTGTCACTGTACTTATCTTACATGTATAATAAATAAAGTTGTTTTTAACAGAGGCCTGGTGTGAGATCAGTCTGAGTTTCTCAGCATCGCAGCTGTCGAGTCTAAGTCCTCATAAAGTCTCCTTCACTTTCATGACATTTTCCAACGAGCTTGTGGAAAAGTCCCAACAAGGGGACATTCTTTTCAACAACCACTCAACTCTTGGCACCGAACACTTAAATCCTGTCTTGAAATCTGCATAAAAAGTCAAAGTCAAGGCACCTATTTCTAATGCAGACAGCAATATGCGTTATGATGACAAGATCACACAACACATTCTTTTACAAAACATACGGATATTTATGGTGAAATTTAAGTGTGACTAGGATTCAACCAAAAGATTAATAACAACTTGTCAGGAAAACAACCTGTTTTCCGATCAAAAATAATTGGCCATTACAACTTCTTAAAGCAGAAGAGAATATCCTGTTCTGCTTGGGAAGAACTCTAAAACACAACTATTTCCTGTTTGCTGTGATAGAAGAACAAAGAAACACAGCAAATCCACACTTGTCAAGATTGATCTTTGGAGTGTCTGGCAGTTTTTCATCAATGACCAAAATCACTGAAAGTTTACATTTTAAACAATTAAAATATTGTGAAAAAAACAGTCATCGGTTGCAGTCCTGCAATGAGAAAAGCCTGTCACACTGAGATAATAATACTATTGTACTGATAAGCATCTCAGCTCTGAGATACAGCAATGATTGATGGCAGATTTTACTGAAAGAATTCCAAACAAGAACAAAGCATTTCAGCTCCAAAGCCTCAAGAGTCAAATCAACACTCACTACTCCGGTGATATCAGCACGTTGGTCTGTTCTGGAAAAGCACATTTCAGTTATTTGGATACGATGTGTGCCCGGTCATAACCTGAGCCAAGATGCCACATACCATTCCACCGTCCCGTTTGAGGACCAAAGGTGACACCGCCCTTTCTGTCCGGGAACCTGCTGTCTGAAACAATCTCCCTGAGGAGATCTGTCAATCAAACGCCACTCCATCCTTTAAACAACTCTGAAAAACACGTTTCTTAGGGTGTGCTTTCTCAGGTTTTTATCTAGTTTCGATATAAGTAGGTAATGATTAAATGATTTCACCCATGTCTGTTAGTTTGTAAGCAACGACTAGACGGATAACTATACAGATCCAAATACAAATCTGGATCTATTGAATTTAAATGTGTTTCACAAGGGGACTGTTGGGCCTTGGTGGATGAATGCACTCACACTGACTGTTTGTTTAGATTTTTAATACTTTTTTATTCCATTTGGTTTTGACAGTAACACATTTCGTGTCTGTGCTCTCAAGCTGTGTGATCTTCAGATTGCCTTCCAGTTGTCTTCACTCTTACCTTGTAAAGCAGCATGTAAACTGTGTTGTTTTAAAGGAGCCATATAAGTCCAGTGTATTACTGTGAGTGCAGCATGTCTCCGAGACAAAAGCCAGCCACTGTGCTGTCATTGTTCACATCACAACTTGCGGTCAGCTGATACACATTAACAGCTTAACCAGCAGAATGGGTGGATCGTGCTGCTGCTGCTGCTGCTGCTGCTGCTGCAGGGACAGAGTCAGGTTGTCAGAAGAGACATGAAACTTCTGTGGGAGAGTCCCAGTCCGGCGAGAGGCACATTAATGAACCACAGAGCAACTTACCCCGGCATTTAATTAGCTGGGTCACCGTGTGTGGGCTCAGCATCCAGGTCACACCTCGTGTGGTTCCCCCCGTAGAATTGTGTCAGCGTGAAATGGATCACACAAAACAAACAGCAGCAGACTTCTCTCTGTGTGTGTGTGTGTGTTTGTGTCCATGCGGCCCCTCGGGTTAAAGCTCCTTTGTTCAACACACACTGTCAGCGCCAGTGAACGAGCAAAGCAGCTGGACAGCCACCGCTGGGCGAAGCGCTGCCCACAGGAAAACCCGCTTCACCTCGGGTGGTGCCGCCGCTTCCCACCCCGGGAGAAGCCCTCCTTCCTGCGGGGAGTCGAAGCTAGCAGCTCCGCCCGGGTCAGGTTAGCGCGTTAGCCTCGACTACCTCCGGCGGGGACAACACCGAAAATCACCGTTTTACTCACACGGGGGTTTCACTCGGTCACTGGTCGTACACTCGGGAACCAGCGAACGTCGAGGGCCATCGTCCTGGTCGCTGTCACTCGCAGCCTCGGGGGCTTCCCCGCTGGACCATCCTCTCTGCCACCGCCGGAGCCGGCGAGGACGACGGTGATGCTGCCGCTGGGAGCGAAGAGGAGCCGTCGATCCGCGCCGACTGTTGTTGTTGCTGCCAGAAAGGAAGGAGCCCTGCGCATGCGCAGACGCCAACTGTCACAACCGAGGGTCCTCACCTGATTGGCTCCTGGTTTTGGTAACACGGAAATTATTTGGTAAAAAAATAATAATTAATCCAAATAGCAGATAACAATGATTAATTCATTGTAATTTTTTGTACTTGAATTTATGTTGTAATCATATTTTAGCAATTTCTGTGACTTTTGTATTATTTATTCCCATTTATGCTGCCATATGTTCAGGTTGGGGAAGGTTCTTCTATGTATGTAAATCGATGTAAATGTATAAAACTATATATAACCAATAAATATATGTTTAAAAAAAAAGAAAAATTGCAGATTAACAAAATACAAACCACTCTTCACAGTTTGTTCAAATCTGAATTAAACAGCTTTGAAGTGTGTCAACACAAAAAACAGTACTGGTCCAGAGAAGTAAATCTACCTTACTCCATGAGTAGACCTGGTTTATTGCAATGTCTTTATCTGCTCATTTGCTTTTATTTATGTATGAGTAATTTCATTTTCTATTTTTAATAATTTTGTTATGACGCTGAATCGCACTTTTGTCTACTTATTCGTTCAATTTGTATTTGGGCAGGTTTTGATTTGAAATAATGTAGTGTTAAACTGAAACCCAAACTTTTGATATTAAACATATTAAATACATTTTAAAACAATAATGATTCCAGTGGACACAACCACATTTCAAATGAACTAACTATGACACGATAACAAATTATTATCGGATTATATATCACTATAATATATAGTGATATATATATATATCACTATATATATATATATCACTATTTATATATATATATATCACAGTTTTATAGTGATATATTAATTAGATTAGTTTTATTTCATGTCACTTGTCAATGTTAGTTTTACTTTCATGTCACTGATCTAGCTAGTGAGCCAGCTATGTAAGCGTCTTGTGCAACCTTGTTAGGATAAATTACAATTTTGTGTATTTTGTGTATTAACAGCAGGAAGATAGATGCTTGAGATTAAAGATTTTTTTGATTTGGCTTTAATCACATAACTGTACAATATCATCCCATACAGTTTGAATGGTTAACCAAGCAGAAGAGTAAGAAAATAGGCTGTTTATAACTTCACATAACTCGACACCCTTTATATCCTTGATAAATACAAATCAAGTAATACAATTCTTAGACTACATCATTATTTCAATATGGTCAGCCAAAGTGAAGAGCATTTAATTTATGTTGATTATTCTTTAACTTTTTAATGACCCTATCCTTTGAAAGGGAAACCTTTGACTGTTCAACTGGAAACTTACATTAACACTTATAAAGAAATAATAACTAACATAACTTAATTCAAAGAACCGTTAAGTTATGAGCAAATGTGTGGTAAAGTAAAAGTAATTTTTACCACTTACGCATACACAAAACTACAAAAATATATATAACCAAATAACAAAACACTTTATTTACAACTTTTTAACTGCCACTTACAATATGTATGTGGCTACAAAAAATAACTTCCATTGCTTATCTGATAAAGAGCATGTGTACCTGCACAAAACTGTCACTGTCAGTCTCTGCACCTGTCATACTAAGACTAAGCCACTCTCTCTCTCTACATTACATTGCAATATATTTAGCTGACGCTTTTATCCAAAGCGACTTACAATAAGTGCATTCAACCATGAGGGTACAAACCCAGAACAACAAGAATAAAGAAAGTACAATTTTCTTCGAGAAAGCCAAACCACAAAGTGCTATAAGTAAGTGCCACTTAAGTGCTACTAAATTTATAGCGTAAACTATCACTTTTTTATTTTATTTTTTGTTCAAGGTATAGTCAGAAGAGATGTGGTTTAAGTTTGCGGCGGAAGATATTTAGACTTTCTGCTGTCCTGAAGTCATCGAGGAGCTCGTTCAACCATTCAGGAGCCAGGACAGCAAACAGTCGTGATTTTGTTGAGTGTTTAGTTCGCACACCCAGAAACCGCCTTTTTGTTCTTATTCTGAGAGCAAATGCCCGCCATGCAGGCCTCACACAGGGAGCTCTCATGGGGTTTGGTCAGCTTTTCTTGTCTCGGTGAGTCATCATCCTCATTGTCCGACTCTTCTCCGTAGCAATTCTTCCGGATTTTGGAAAACAGCTTCTCAAAAGCCATTTCCACTTCATCCTCGGGAAAACCAGGTCGCTGAAACTGGTCGTTACTGCAGCTGCGACAGGTCTGACCGAAGGGTCGCATGATCACTGTACCCCGACCATTCTGCAGCCGGTAACGAAACAACACCACTATCCTAGCCGAGAACCAGGTCTTGGAGCAGGATGCACACTCGAAACTGAGGGACATAAGAAGACAGGCAAACGTCAGTCTCAGCTGTTAATCATGACCTCTCACCCCATTTTAATCAAATCAGATATTGAAAACAAACTTGCTGGGAAAAGTATAACTTGAACATACAACAGTGTGATAGGAATAACCTGACAGAAACCATGTTTGAGAAAATGTGTAGTCCATGCCCTATCAACTATGCTGCAGTCGGCCACCAGGGGGCATCAAGACAATTAGGGGAGCTGTCATGTTGTCCATCTTTGGTATATGATATACTGTAAAGTTATTTATCTTGAGAATATAGCTGTATACATACTTTCCATGGGCATTGTGGCAGTAGACCTTCCAGCCTCTCTTCTTCTCCTCTTTGGTGACTGAGTCGGCTTGACTGTAGTTAAAGTTGAGAGTCCACTGGTCTCCATAGTCCAGCTCATTGTCATCATTCAGCATCTCGTCAAAAGTGTCCCGCCATAAGGCTGGAGCCCATTCTGCAGGGATGTGAAAAAAGAAACAGGTTAAAGTACAAGTCAAGGTGGTAGTTATAGACTGTTTATAAAAATCAACGGCAAGGCAGCTCCCCAAAAGTGAAGCAAAAGCGTCTCGTTTGCCATCTGGTGGCTGACTACAGTATTACGTTATTGGATGGGACATGGACAAAATATGGAATTGTTTCTAGCATTTCAGGTAGTTCTTAAAACACTGATATTGGCACAAGTGCTCATTTTAATGTAAGTTTGGATTTAATTAGTTATTTGATGCTATAGTAATGTGGTGACATTTCCTGATTGATTGCTCAGACTGTGTTGCAATTGGCTAAACGCATGTATGGATGGGTAGAGGGAGGAAGTGATAACATGTTTATTTTCATTCTGTGGTGGTAGCTCAATAATCATAAAAAATATGTGTCTCTGTGCTACTGGAAAAATTTACAAACTGTATGAAAATGAAGCTTCAAATATTTCCGACAATTCTGCATATAAAAAAAATATATCTAACACCCTTCAATCTTTTTAATCAAAAATGAACTAGATCTAAAATATAAGAAACTTTGTAAACTACAAACACTGGAGACGTCGCAGCGTTGGCACCAGAACGACCATAACAGGTTGAACCAAACTTAGAAGAATATTAACAAACTATGCATAAAGTATTCAGTCTTACCTGTTGATACCGGCATGGTTCTTCGAAGATGGGATATCTGAAGAGTTTCTGGTCTCGGGATTCAAAGCTGAGGCAAAGGGACGCTTTAACTTCTGCATGAGTGTCTGTAATGTCCTCTGCACGCAGCCTCTATTTATTGTGTCTCATCAGCTGCTACTCAGGAAAACGAAACTTACCATCAGAGTTTCGTTTTCCCTTCCCCAACGGTGACTCATTGATGCCACGTGATGTTATGATATAATTTAATTTGTGCATTCAGACACAAACCTTTAGCAAAAAGCGAAAAAAGTGAGCACACAGTTTTACTTTGTGTTATTATTGTATGTGATTAAAGTTAGTGTCCTGTTGTTATTGATCATATTCTGGTATTTTATGTATTTTCTCTTTATTTGATCATTTATTTATTTTTGGTTGTTTTTATGTTATACTGTTATATGTTTACTGAAATTTTAAACATAATTTCTGTCTGTCCTAATAACTGATAACGTTTGGCTGCAGGGATTTTGTAAACGAGTATTGTTTCAAACACCTTAAATGACAAAAGTTAATATGATTAAAAAGCCTGCAAAGTAACTCATCACAAGCCCATTTACATTGTTTTAGCTGTTGTGTTTTTATATTCATATTTTCCCCAGACATAAAAAACTATTTCCCTTTTTAATATTTTCGCCCAGCAACTTATCTAATTTTCTTCACCTAAGTTTTTTCCTCATACTCGTGTCAAAATGTTACCTTGCAGCACATATAAAAAAATTCAGTTCTGTTTTGGTTTCATTTACAGAAACTGCAGTAATCTTTTGAAATGTGATGCAAGAACTCATTCCACACAATCCAGTTCAGTTCACTAGGGAGCAGTATGACACAGCTGCTGGTTTTCACACAGACCAAACGCAAAGGGGAACACAATAGCAGAGCGGTTGAACACAGGGCTGGAATACTCTGGTGCACAGGGGAAGCATTTATTTTGGGAATGTTCTAAGGTTTCCATTAAAAGTTATTAAAAGTTACTAGAGTGACTCAGTCCCCTTACGAAACCACATTTAGATCTGCTGGACCAGATGAACAACTTTGTCCTGCCAGAGGGAAACTATGAAAAATATTTACAGTGATAATAGTGTCATAAGACAGCGGTGGTTACCCAGCTGATAAGAAAGAGAACAAATCATAAATAAAGATAGGCGTCTTGTAGCCACCATATTTAAGTTCAGTAGGCTTTTCACAGTAAACTAAATCTACCGGCTTACACCGATTTTAATGGCAGGTTAAACTAATTTTCCTGAACTAATCTTTCAACACTGTGCTGTGGTTGCATACAACACCTGCCCCCAATAGGCTTGGTTTTTACTGCCTTGTTAACCTGCTTTGTTTGGTTACTGATATCCATCAGCGCCCTGCTGCATGTTTATACCACTTGAAGTATTTCAACACAAAAACCAGTACTGGTCCAGAGAAGTAAATCTACCTTACTCCATGAGTAGACTTGGTTTATTGTAATGTTTTTATCTGCTCATTTGCTTTTATTTATGCATGAGTAATTTAATTTTCTATTTTTAATAATTTTGTTTATGTCGCTGAATCGTACTTTTGTCTACTTATTCGTTAAATTTTCAATTTGTATTTGGCCAGTTTTGGATTTGAAATAATGTTGCGTTAAACGGAAACCCAAAGTTTTGATATTAAACATATTAAATACATTTTAAAACAATAATGATGTCAGTGGACACAACCACATTTCAAATTAACTAACTATGACACGATAACAAATTATTATTTATTAACAATTAAATATTTGAAATTGTAGTGTTTCTAATGTTAAATTTGATGATATAGTAAGTTAGTTCTTCATTGGTTATCTTTAAGGGTAGTTCATGTCATGAGTCTAACAAGTTAGTTTTATAGTGATATATTTTTTATTTTAATTAGATTTGTTTTATTTCATGTCACTTGTCAATGTTAGTTTTACTTTCATGTCACTGATCTAGCTAGTGAGCCAGCTATGTAAGCGTCTTGTGCAACCTTGTTAGGATAAATTACAATTTTGTGTATTTTGTGTATTAACAGCAGGAAGATAGATGCTTGAGATTAAAGATTTTTTTGATTTGGCTTTAATTACATAACTGTACAATATCATCCCATACAGTTTGAATGGTTAACCAAGCAGAAGAGTAAGAAAATAGGCTGTTTATAACTTCACATAACTAGACACCCTTTATATCCTTGATAAATACAAATCAAGTAACACAATTCTTAGACTAAATCATTATTTCAATATGGTCAGCCAAAGTGAAGAGCATTTAATTTATGTTGATTATTCTTTAACTTTTGAATGACCATATCCTTTGAACGGGAAATATTTGACTGTACAACTGGAATCTAACATTATCACGTATAAAGAAATAATAGAACTTAATTAATATAACTGTTAAGATATGAGCAAATGTGTTATAAAGTAAAAGTAATTTTTACCACTTACGCATACACAAAACTACAAAAATATATATAACCAAATAACAAAACACTTTATTTACAACTTTTTAACTGCCACTTACAATATGTATGTGGCTACAAAAAATAACTTCCATTGCTTATCTGATAAAGAGCATGTGTACCTGCACAAAACTGTCACTGTCAGTCTCTGCACCTGTCATACTAAGACTAAGCCATTCTCTCTCTCTACATTACATTGCAATATATTGAGCTGACGCTTTTATCCAAAGCGACTTACAATAAGTGCATTCAACCATGAGGGTACAAACCCAGAACAACAAGAATAAAGAAAGTACAATTTTCTTCAACATAGCCAAACCACAAAGTGCTATAAGTAAGTCCCATTTAAGTGCTACTAAATTTATAGCATAAACTATAGTTTTTTTAATTTAATTTTTTGTTCAAGGTATAGTCGGAAGAGATGTGGTTTTAGTTTGCAGCGGAGGATGTATAGACTTTCTGCTGTCCTGAAGTCATCAGGGAGCTCGTTCAACCATTCAGGAGCCAGGACAGCAAACAGTCGTGATTTTGTTGAGTGTTTAGTTCGCACACCTCGAAACTGCCTTCTTGTTCTTATTCTGAGAGCAAATGCCCGCCATGCAGGCTTCACACAGGGAGCTCTCATGGGGTTTGGTCAGCTTTTCTTCTCTCGGTTCATCATCATCATCATTATCCGACTCTTCTCCGTAGCAATTCTTCCGGATTTTGGAAAACAGCCTATCAAAAGCCATTTCCACTTTATCCTGGGGAAAACCAGGTCGCTGAAACTGATCGTTACTGCAGCTGCGACAGGTCTGACCGAAGGGTCGCATGATCACTATCCCTCGACCATTCTGTAGCCGGTAACGAAACAACACCACTATCCTAGCCGAGAACCAGGTCTTGGAGCAGGATGCACACTCGAAACTGAGGGACATAAGAAGACAGGCAAACGTCAGTCTCAGCTGTTAATCATGACCTCTCACCCCATTTTAATCAAATCAGATATTGAAAACAAACTTGCTGGGAAAAGTATCACTTGTACATACAACAGTGTGATAGGAATAACCTGACAGAAACCATGTTTGAGAAAAATGTGTAGTCCATGCCCTATCAACTATGCTGCAGTCGGCCACCAGGGGGCATCAAGACAATTAGGGGAGCTGTCATGTTGTCCATCTTTGGTATATGATATACTGTAAAGTTATTTATCTTGAGAATATAGCTGTATACATACTTTCCATGGGCATTGTGGCAGTAGACCTTCCAGCCTCTCTTCTTCTCCTCTTTGGTGACTGTGTCGGCCTGACTGTAGTTAAAGTTGAGAGTCCACTGGTCTCCATAGTCCAGCTCATTGTCATCATTCAGCATCTCGTCAAAAGTGTCCCGCCATAAGGCTGGAGCCCATTCTGCAGGGATGTGAAAAAAGAAACAGGTTAAAGTACAAGTCAAGGTGGTAGTTAATAGACTGTTTCTAAAAATGGACGGCAAGGCAGCTCCCCACAAGTGAAGCAAAAGCGTCTCGTTTGCCATCTGGTGGCTGACTACAGTATTACGTTATTGGATGGGACATGGACGAAATATGGAATGGTTTCTAGCATTTCAGGTAGTTCTTAAAACACCGATATTGGCAAAAGTGCTCATTTTAATGTAAGTTTGGATTTAGTTATTTGATGCTATAGTAATGTGGTGAAATTTCCTGATTGATTGCTCAGACTGTGTTGCAATTGGTTAAACGCATGTATGGATGGGTAGAGGGAGGAAGTGATAACATGTTTATTTTCAGTCTATGGTTGTAGCTCAATAATCATAAAAAATATGTATCTCTGTGCAACTGGAAAAATTAACAAACTGTACGAAAATGAAGCTCCAAATAATTCTGACAATTCAGCATTTAAAAAAAATATTTAACACCCTTCTTCCATATTTTTTAATCATAAATGAACTAGATCTAAAATATAAGAAACGCTGTAAACTACAAACACTGGAGACGTCGCAGCGATGGCACCAAAACGAAAACAGGTTGCACCAAACTAAGAAGAATACAAACAAAGTTTACTATGCAAAAAGTATTCAGTCTTACCTGTTGATACCGGCATGGTTCCTCGACGATGGGATTTCTGAAGAGTTTCTGGTCTCGGAGATTCAAAGCTGAGGCAAAGGGACGCTTTAACTTCTGCAGGAGTGTCTGTAATGTCCTCTGCGCGCAGCCTCTATTTATTGTGTCTCATCAGCTGCTACTCAGGAAAACGAAACTTACCATCAGAGTTTCGTTTTCCCTTCCCCAATGGTGACTCATTGATGCCACGTGATGTTATGATATAATTTAATTTGTGCATTCAGACACTAACCTTTAGCAAAAAGCAAAACAAGTGAGCACACTGTTTTACTTTGTGTTATTATTGTATGTGATTAAAGTTAGTGTCCTGTTGTTATTGATCATATTCTGGTATTTTATGTATTTATTCTTTATTTGATCATTTATTTATTTTTGTTTGTTTTTATGTTATACTGTTATATGTTTAATGACATTTTAAACATAATTTCTGTCTTTACTAATAACTAATAACGTTTGGTTGCAGGGATTTTGTAAAGCAGGTATTGTATCAAACACCTTAAATGACAAAAGTTAATATCATTAAAAAGCCTGCCAAGTAACTCATCTCAAGCCCATTTACATTGTTTCAGCTGTTGTGTTTTCATATTCATATTTTCCCCAGACATAAAAAAACATTTTCATATTTCATATTTTTGCCCAGGAACTTATCTAAGTTTCTTCTTATCGAGTTTTTTCCTCATACTCGTGTCAAATTGTGTCCTTGCAGCACATAAAAAAAATTCAGTTCTGTTTTGGTTTCATTTACAGAAACTGCAGTAATCTTTCGAAATATGATGCAAGAACTCATTGCACACAATCCAGTTCAGTTCACTAGGGAGCAGTATGACACAGCTGCTGGTTTTCACACAGACCAAACGCAAAGGGGAACATAATAGCAGAGCTGCTGAACACAGGGCTGGAATACTCTGGTGCACAGGGGAAGCATTTATTTTTGGAATCTTCTAAGGTTTCCATTAAAAGTTATTAAAAGTTACTAGAGTGACTCAGTTGCCTTACGAAACCACATATAGATCTGCTGGACCAGATTAACAACTTTGTCCTGCCAGAGGGAAACTATGAAAAATATTTACAGTGATAATAGTGTCATAAGACAGCAGTGGTTACCCAGCTGATAAGAAAGATAATAAATAATAAATAAAGATAGGCGTCTTGTATCCACCATTTTTGAGTTCAGTACGCTTTTCACAGTAAACTAAATCTACCGGCCTACACCAATTTAAATAGCAGGTTAAACTAATTTTCCTGAACTAATCCTTCAACACTGTGCTGTGGTTGCATACAACACCTGCCCCAAATAGGCTTGGTTTTTACTGCCTTGTTAACCTGCTTTGTTTGGTTACTGATATCAATCAGCGCCCTGCTTCATGTTTATGCCACTATCAGTCCCGTCCGCCTCTCTCATCTACAGCCTGCATTTCACTTTCAAGGAAAAATAAATAGCAAGAGTCGATGCTGCAAACACTGATCTTTGTCACATCTCCACTTTGAATGTTTCTGGTGTGCTGCTGTCTGCTATTTTTGAACCTCTAAAGTGCTTTTCACACCTTAACCTGAGAAGCATGCGTGATTTCAACATCAAGCACATTATCAACGCTTGAACTTCCTGTAAGAGGCAGGAGTGCTCGCTGTGGTGCTCCTGCGCAGCCGATCCCGCTGAAAGAAAGTCCAAAGGTAAAGACCAAGCCTTCACAAGGACCTTTGTGGGTGTGTCACATTCTGTAATATACAATGGAGGATTTCCTGTGAAGATATTTTAAAAACGGAAAGTCTTGTTTAAGTCTGTGGATATGTTCATGTGCTCTTGGATGATTTACGATTCAAAGCTTTTGTTATTATTAATTAGAGTTGGTCACACTAGAAACAACGGCTCATGCCAGAGTCGAGCTGGTTTGATAGATAGAATCCTTGTTTGTGCATCCTGTCTGTAAAGTTATGCATAGTGTTTTCTAAATAATCATTACTGTCATTTCATGAGATGTAATTATAGATGGAAAATGACAACACCTGACGCAGGTATGCAGTGACGCTGCAAATGAAAAAACTCACTCACTGTGGGGACTTTCCTTCTATAGCTGGAACTGTTCATAGTTCATAGTGATGCTCCACCCAATAAAAATACGACTGCGAGTAATGCATGTCGGAGTCTCCTAGTAAACACACACACGCAGCATGCACACCTTAAAAAAAACTAAAGTACAAACAAAAATATACACACAACATGCTTACACATATACACATACAAATACACATACACACACATATACATACACAAACACAAACACAAACACAAACACATACACATACACATACACATACACATACACATACACATACACATACACATACACATACACTTACTCACACACCCACACATATACATACACACACCTAAAAATTAACTAACTATATCTAACTATATTGATTCACTCATTAAGGATCACATTTTGTGGGTCTCAGTCACTGGACCCGACGCAGACTGGAGAAACATATCGTGAAATGACATGTCATTATATGGTGGGTGGTAATGAGGGTGTAGTGTCTCATTAACATGTGACTGTGTGCACACACACTCAACTCAAAAACAGTGTAACTCTTACATATAGCCACTGTAGAGTGTCAAACTGGCCATTCTTGTGCACCTCTCCTCCAGGCAGGTTGGTGCAAAGATGACCTCAGAGCCCCAGGCTCCAGAGAGTCACCTTATACTCTGGTGTGACATTACAGCGTGAGAAAAGCATGCTGGGAAATCTCACAGGGCCGCAGAGATGCAGGCCCCAAACAGAGAGAAGAAAGAGAGACCACACAAGAGCCCACTCACAGAGTAACCTCTTTGTATCATCTTTCTATGGAGCAAATTTCTATTGATCGGAGGAAACGCTAATTAAATCTACTTAGGAACAAAAGTACCATGTGTTGTCTCTCTTGGGCCTCCCTGAGTAAAATGGAATGAATAAAATATTAGAAACATTATAACATGTATGACGTTAATATGTCATATTCATTCCCACTATACACAGTCTATATAGTGATTGGACAATTGGGTGTATACAACATTATCATTGGACTCAAGCTTCGACTGTGCGAAAACCATACAGACTTCATTCTCAATGTTGACATAACTCTCTCACCACATGTTCCATAACTTGCTTTCAAGTGTATGTGTGACTTTCCTCGGCTGATAGATATTAAACTGGAGGACTAATAGAAGATGGCTTCAGCTCCCCCGGGACCATCAAAAGAAAAGCAATAAAGATAATGGATGTAAGTATGGCTACATGAATGAATGGACGGATGGACTAATAGACAATATGGTGGGACTGTAAACAAGACATGCAAAAATGAAAAGCCTGTTGAAAATAATCTAAATTCTCAAATCTTCAGTTTTGCGCAGACAATATATGTCTTTTTACAAACTTTTTAAATTCCATGCAATGTATATCTTCATATGTTTAATTGCATTTGACTGTTTTCTATATGTTTAACAATTCACTATTACCATTACAGATATAGTTTGATACTCTGGAAGTGCACATGTGTTTTCTTGCTGAGAGTTACATCATAAAATTGATACCTCTCTCTTATCTGTTGTATAAATATGAAGGTGTGGCCAGCATCCACTTAGCTTAGCTTAGCTTAGCATAAAGACTGGAAACAGGGAGAAACACAGGCTATTTCTTTTTAAAAGTGACAAAATCCAAAAGCCAAAATATGAAAGATGTGCTATAAGATGTTATAGATGTGCCACTGAATTGGTCTGATGAGCATTAAAATGACATAACTTTGCAGTCTTCAGAACACAGCGGATTACTCATGGCAGATTCTGAACCACAGTGTTAGATAATGCTCTGCACCACAAACACCAAAACAACTAATGAGGGAACATGTTTAAGAAAGGTAACGATCAATCATCAAGTAAAGTTTCAAACAATTGGAGAGTCAGACATGTGGACTTTTATGGAGGACAAATGCATTTGTGCACTTGATCTATCTTTGGAGTTTGTACTCTGCTTGCACAAATCTGCATTGTTAACATTAACCTGTAACAGCTAAATCAATAAAGCTAGTTTGAATTCAAATAGATCCAGATAAGACCGAGTTCTCAGCTGGAGGCATGCTGAGGTGCAGGATTTCTCTGCTGCCCCGGACTCTGCCTGGACCTGCAAACCTGTTCAATGGCTGCCAGGTGGGGGGAGGGGGGAGGCTGAGTCAGTAGGACAGAGAGAGAGAGAGAGAGAGAGAGAGAGAGAGAGAGAGAGAGAGAGAGAGAGAGAGAGGAAGAACGAAAGAGAGAGAGAGAACGAAAGAGAGAGAGAGAGAGAAAACGAGAAAGGGAGAGGAAAGGAGAAGGAGGTTGGGTGTGGTAAGATGCCTTGAGCACATTCCGTGGAGTGGCCGCGCCCTGCGTCTCAGTGCCTGTATACCTGCTACTATTTATTATCAGAGCTGGTTCACCTAAGCAGACCTTCTCTGTTGGCACTCGCACTTCTATCAAATCATTTCACACACTCAAAATACTTTGTGTTTATTGCACTGTCATAGTCGCCTGCATGCAAACTCTCGCTTCATATCTCCGTCACACAGAATGTTGCACATTTGCATGAATAGAAAAACAGGCACAGAGAGACCTTGGAAACATGGCCCCTAATATGTGTGTGTGTGTGTGTTGGTGTGTGTGTGTCCAACAACTCAGTATGAAATAGGTGCTCAGGCAGACATGCAAGCAGTGGGCACGCCCGTAGGAGCAGGACTGAACACAGTTACACTCCCAAGAGTGTGTGTGGGTTGTTATCAGAGGCCATGAACAAGGTGTGTTCTGTCTGATAGACACGTTTCAGGACAAAGGACAATTCAAATAAAGTGCAAACACACTGGTGTACATTTTTACCCGTATTACAGCTTGTGTTCCTGTAAGGATTGGTGGCGTATTATGAATCACACACAGAAAAGGTGATTTAGAACGACAGAAGAGAAATTGTTCAAAGAAAATGAGGGGAAAGAGAAAATAACCAATAAATTATTGAGTCTGAGAAGTAGTTTTTCATCATATTACAACATCAATAACATCAGAGAGGATTTCACACCAAATAATCACAATTCTTTTTGGCCCAAACTGTGAGAATAGTCTGCTAAATCTAGTACAAGTAATGGTTTCTATACTTGCACTGGGACATCCAAGACCAATAGTTGAACCCTGGATCTACTTGACTTGCACAGTGTGTTCATGGACATTAGCCATGGGCTTCCCAAATCCAGCCCTTATTATTAAAGGAGGGAGAAAGTGAGCGGTGCAGCCTGCAGCAAGGAGGAGGCTTTGCAGAGGATTCATGTACAGCACAAAAGGAACTGTCGGAGTCCTGCTGATTCAGCACAAATGTTTTGCTGTGGAGAAAAAACAATTGGTGATGGATTTACACAACGTCTGAGACAGATACGTGACCTGAAAAATATTTTTATTGGGTTTCAGAGACAGATTGTACAACTAATGAGGAGCAGGATCAACTGAGGGTACAATTGCTGTTTATAGTATAATGGAAACTGGCCAAATAGTTGTTGGTACAGTCATTAAGTCTGAAGAAAACTGACTCAGTATGTTCCTTATATAAGAATATCCATCGAAGTCGCTTAAATGAGACAATATTACCTACGATAGGCTACTTGTCTTACCTGAACAGTTATAGCCAAAAACAACAAACTATAATTTAAATTTTCGAGCACTGATTTGGGAAATTGTGCATATTTGTTATTGTGAATCCAATTTTGCATTTCTAAGTGACAGATTTGTGTTATTTCCTCTTTCACAAATCGTGGCGTGCAGCTTGAACCTGGGGCCTGATGCTGATAAACCTCCAGGGACTCAAGACTCAACAGGAGTTCAATGTCAAACAATCCATACATAAGTACACAGCAGGGATGACATGTTGTTTGTCGGGGAACTACAGTGAACTCATTATCAGTGCAAACACGGTGGTCAACATAGGGAACAAATATGTCTTGGTGACGTAAATTACCCCAGAAAAATTTGCAAAAGGCCAAGAACAAAAAGCCCTACACATGATTGTCTGCCTCTTATAGTAGAAATATAGAAGAGCAAAATAAGTGGTCTGACAACCTATATTATGTATTTATCAATTCAATCTCATCTGTAATCCACAACCACAACAAATTGTAAAGGGCTCTTCTTTGGCCCAGGCCCCAACCTTTGGGGGCAGCTGTGCCTCAGGAGAAGCTCCGGATCATCTTCAGACTTCCTCCACCTGGTCTCCTAGTATAAAGTCTGCAGAAAGTCGGGAGAATCCGATGTGAGTAAACAATGCAACTCGCAAAAATAAAAAAAATATCTTCGACTATATAAAAACAGTACATTTAGCAAGTTGTCAATCTTGTTGGTGGATATTGGTTGAGCCAGTTTTTTCGTAACCCTGCCGACAAATGACCCAACAAACTGACAGCAGTGAACATTCGACCTTTTTACACAACCAGGACAAAAAGTGCTGGGACAAAAAAAATGTAAAGAGTCAGCAGGTCGGGGTGAAAACCTCTGATTTACCAGAACAATATTGGCTCAGAGCCCAAACTGTCACATCCAAAAGAAAGAGGTCTCCTCCAACTCCTGCTGGAGGAAACACCGAGCAGCAGCAGCCCTGGCATGAAGGCCAGCACATTTGAAATACTGGGAGTGAACTTCCAATGGGTTCGTTGTTTCCAGTGATGCTTGGGAGGAGTCTCACCGGTGGGAAAGCCCTGCCTTCACACACAGGAGCCTGCGCCCTCTTCTTCCTCTTTCAGCTCCGTGCCTCTAGTGGCGGCGGCTCCCCGAGGTTCCCACACCGCCGAGTGAAGCGCTCAGCCCCGGGCCTGGAGCTCAGGAGACCCTGGTGCCGGTGGAAGGCTGCACACACACACATCGGGGAGGGGGGGGCAGGGCGGGAGATCCGACCCCGATCCGAGGAATGTGACGCACGGACGCAGGCGACGGAGGGAGCGAGACGCGCACCGGCAGTTTCACCAGAGAAGGAGACACCGAGCTTCTCAGGACACACACACAGAGAGTGGACGAGTTCTGCAGCGAAGCTCCAGGAGGTACGAAGTGGAAGTAAAGAGGAAGTGTGCAACCTGGGATAAAGACACTCTATCACTATCTATTCCTCTCTATACTGTCATTACTATATTATATTATAGTTGTGTAACACACACTATTCTATTCTATACACGGTATACCTTCTGTCCTGATCTAATCAAACAAACACTATTCTATTCTGTTTTGTTTTGTTCTGTTCTATTATATTCTGTTTTACTTCATACATACAGACTATGCTCCTGTCTTATTCAAACAAACACTGTTCTGTTCTATTCTATTCTGTTCTATTTTATTCTGATCTATTCTATTCTGTTCTATTCAATACATGTAGACTATCCATGTACTGATCTATTGTGTCCTGTCTTCTTTTAGTCTCTGCTCAAACTGTGTCCTGCTCTCTTCTACTCCACTGTATTTGATCCTCCTCCAACTGTCATTATCATGTCTGTTCCATTCTTTCTCTATCTGTCGCTCCAGTAATGTGAGTGGTGAGCAGGTGACTCTTCTCATAGGAAGCCTGTTGTTTTCGGAGGATTAAGTCATCCAGGTAGCTGCTGTGAAGAAAAAAAACCCTGATCAGCATTGTTGAAACAGACTTAAACACACAGAAGGCTCCATGTTGGCTGGCTCCGACAAGCTGTGCTGCCCACTTTCCACAGTGCTCTGAAGACACTGAAGAGAGGGGGGGGGGGGGGGGGGGGGCTGGGAAACTGCCACTTTGAGAAATAACATGGTTCGAGACTGAGGAGGGCTTTGTCTGTGTTGAGCTGCATGGGAGCCGTGGGTGGTGAATTGTGCTTGAAAAGGCAGAGACACTTTTACAAGCGTGTGCAATGGCTCGGTTGCACAATGCTTTGTGCGCCACTGTCATTAGGCCAACCTGAGGATAAATGGTGAGATAATATCCATCCCTGGCCTTCTTATCATACTACGCTGGCCAAGGAGGAGAAGAAGAAGCTGCTGTCGCCCAATAGGCTCTGATTCTAACTTTACAAGGAAAAAAGATCAAACTGACTTCAACGTAACATTTTAAAAGCTGTGCCGAAATTCATTCAGTGAGTCACGGAGATGGAATAGTCCAACATGTGTTTATAATTTGGAGGGAAAAGGTTTTCGTGCCAGCTGCTCTTGTGGTGCATGTGCGCTTCTTATTACAGATTTCACCCTGTCACACCATCCATATGGCCAAGGCTGCAGACCATTCATTAAGGGGTCAGCATCTCTTTAGAATCGTGCAAACATGAAACAATATGGAAAGCAATGTCAAAACTATTTTGCTTTCCTTTCTGCTCGAGCTGACCACAGACATTTAGGCATTTGGAAAAAGTTACGAGGACGTCAGTGGACCTGTTTTTCTTGCACTGCTGCTGGTTAGAAAAAAGGGAGGATAAACTCCAACGTGTGTTTTCACACATGCGGCACGCATTCGCCTGACCTTGAGCTGTCATTTGTGCGGCCTTCAGCGGACGCACTGATGTGAGATGACACACAAGCTTCGCCCGCTGCTCTGTTTGCTCTTATCTCACATTTGTGTGCGTGTTAATCTGACATAACCTTGGCACTGAAAGGTCGTGACAGTAGCATCAGGACACAACTGGCTCTTCCTTCCAAACCTGTTCTCAGGTATTCTTACACCGAATTATCACACAAAACGAATCGACCAAAGGGGAATGCCGGATCAATCTAAGTGTTTGTTTAGTGAGGTGTGTTCAGATATATGTGTGACCGAGAGAGATCGGTGAAAACTGTTTTTTGAAAAGTTTGCGCCTCCTCAGGCTTAATTCTCCCGATTCACATGTCAAGACATAAAACTGTTCCTCCCTCACCTCTCCTAATGTCGGAGTTTTTGCAGGAATGCTGGGACTGAGCCGTTATCACGCTCGGTGAGCAAACCTTGGCTGCATCTGAATATTGGATTTATCAGGCACCAGTATCTGCAGTTGGTTGCCGCCCACCTGTCCTGAGGCGGTTTACTGTTTCAATGCGGTTTAGTGTTTATGGGCTCGTCCTTGTGCGGGCAACAGAAAGTTTCATAGCTAAAGGTGGAACGTAGAGAGAGAGAGCGAGTGGAAGATCTCCACCGTTGTGTGTCACTTTCTTCAGTTTGATTCAGTTGCTATAACAACAAACAAAGCAGACATATTTGTTTGAATATCCAACCTTTCGGCCAGGTGAGATGCAGAAAGTCTCTCGGGCCTCTTGCGTTGGGCTGTTCTCCTTCATCCTGCTCTGACCTACAGGTCAGCCAGCTGAATAAGACACCCCTGGGCTCTGCTTATTGCTGCCGTGCTCTTAAGGTCTCATATTCACCACAGGGCTGATTTGCACTGGTCCCTGACTACCTGTGAGCTTTCCTATTTTCTAACTGAGAGACAATAGCAGCCTTACTAACCGCTTCATGAACGCACTCGCAGGGGTTTCTAGCTGCTTTTGACAGGCAGGTGCACATCTCTCAGTTTATGACAGAGCACAGGTATGTGATTCTGTACAGATAAGGCCCAAGGCGGTTTGATTACTTTAAAATAAAGAAGCCAAGTGCTTGTGACTCGTAGAAACTTGGCGCGAGTCAAATGATTCCCTGCATGCGTGGCCAGCATGGCTTCAAGTCCACCATTAAACAGTGGAAAGCTCAACAGGCCACCGCAAAGAGCAAATTACGATTGCTAGAAATGAATAAGGAAACAGGATGTCAGCCATTTTAGCCAGCAGATGAATCACCGCAGAGCTGTGTCCCCAGGCGAGGCCGGGCTGCTGGGTGACTCACAGGACCTCTAACTAAACCCAGTAGTCCCAGTGATTGCAGGTCGGGACTTGGGCCCTTTGCAGATTACCAAAGAGTGTGTGGAAGTTCAGAATGTTTAGAACATGTCATACACACACACACTTTTAAAAGTATGTAACATTTTAAAAAAGTCACCCTCCCACCCAGACCCCAGGTCCCACACAAACACACACACACACCCTGATTATGTCGTCAGTCAGCCACAGTTCCTGAGACATTCCTGTGCATTTCCCTGGTGATTTATCTTCGCAGTCAAAAAAAATCCTGTTTTGACAACCTGCTGCAATTGTCAAAAGATACCAAAGTAGATTCTTTGCTCTGTATCTTAACCAGCTGCACTGAACACGTCCAGTTTGGTTTGTTAACCCCTCAGATGACCCATCCCCGGTGCAGCTGTCAGGACCACATGAAATATCAATGAGGGGTTGTCCTGGTCGGTTCAGTTGATGGTGCATAACACCTTGTTGCTGATAGGTCGGTTTCACCACTGAGCAGCCATCTTTACTGTTATGTTCAGGATAACAAGGTCAGGCCCCTATAGGCCACCAACACCGAACAAACCTACATGTGTAGAAAATCACTTTCAAAGTTTTCTCCACTAGTTACACTTCCACTACACAGGTGCAAGGTGTCACAAAACCCGGCCTCTTTTACGAATTAATCCATAATTAAATTTGATGTTTTTTTATATACAGTTGTTACAGCTCACTTTTCTTTGTTCTCCTCCTCTTCCCCCCACTGCCCCTTAATTGTTAAAAAAGTTACCAACTTCAACTGCTCGCTTGCATCAGGAGGACAACACGGCAGACTTGCCATGTTTCTTTGTTCAGCAAGCGATTGGCTGTTACTAAAAGGGGCGGGACATAGTTTTCTCTGGAGCTCGACTTGTTTTTCTAACCGGGACTTTGTTTTACTGTCGGTGATGTATCTCATTAGTTTAATCCTCCTTACATGATATTTCACGTGCCTCTCTGGAGAAGTTGTCCCTCATCTCTGGGTGGATTAGTGAATCCTAAACTCACCCTGCTCTCTAATCCAACCGAACAATCACACATTCATAAGTTCTTACGCAGCAGTGTTCCTTTCAATCCCTTAATTACGTTCAAATGATGATGACCTTCCTTATAACAAACTCATCGTTCTCTTCAATCCAATTTTTGGCCATAACTGACATATTTTGGGGGGATGGGCCTGAGCAGCAGCTTGAAGCATGACGCACCAGCGTGACAAGTTCTCTGATCGGAGATACGAGAGAACCTGTCTTTACAGTTCTTTGTGCCGTTCCCTCCTCTCCCTTCACGTGTCTCTTTTCTCTCACTTGACTTTCTTCTTTCTCTTCCTCCCACATGTCTGTTTCATCTTAAATGTGGGTTTCTCAAAAAAACAGATTGAATTTCAGTTAATCACTAGCACAGGATATTTTATGGCTCATAAAAGTGTTAATGTCATGTCAAACAACATCAAATTAAACTGCGTGTATTAGGCCTTGAAAGATTACTAAGTCAATTTAACATTGAATCACAGTCTTACTATAAAATAAAACAATATATAAGATACCAAACACGATGCACACAATAAGCTCAGATATTTTGTATTGTTCTTTATTATTGTTCGATGTCATCAAGTCGAACACAGTTATTTTTGATACAAACAATTTCTATGATGCATTCACGTGGTGTTAATGACATTGACAGAAACAAACCACCAGCCTCCCGGTAGAATACAGAAAACAGACATGACACTGCTGGAGTGTAATCAGGTGGTGTTGTTTACTGGTGAAGGTGTGTGTGATAATTTCAAAGGAGTATTCGTTAAACTGACTACACAGGCTTTGACTCAGAGACAATGGACACTTTGTTTATGAGGTCAGGGGTAACCTGTCTGCTTGTGTATCCTTACACACAAATAGTTTCCTTCCTCTCGTTGCCTGAAAGAAATTTAGTTGGAATATGGACAGAGTAGTTCAGAGTATTTGCAGCGACTAAAGCAATATGTCTTGGACAATATTTTATTGTTGTATATTTGACATTCAAGAATACTATATGATATTTCTCTAAACCACAAACAACGGGCTGTGCAGACGTTGGGGTCAATTCCTTTAACCTTTTCCTGTTTTCTCGATTTTTTTGCACAGGTTCAAATTCCTCTTCCCTTTCCTCACCTTATCTGAATCCCCCCCTTGGGTGAATTTCAACCATGACACACCGATCTCAGTGTTCATCCATAGGCGACAACCCCCTGGATCCGAACTTCCTGCCCCCCCACTACCGCGAGGAGTACCGCCTAGCTATCGATGCCCTAATAGAAAACGATATACAGGTAAGACTGCAGTTTCCAAATTGTGCCTTTTATTGGTCTATGATAGTTTTGCCATGTTAGAATTTATGATGTGATCATTTTGGTTGTGTCTCCGGTCACACCAGGGGTACTTTGAGTTCCTCCAGAGCGCAGATGTGGTCAGTTTCTTGGCACAGCCAGAAATTGAATTCATCAAGTCCACAATCCAGCTGCCCAGTCAGAGCTCCAGCTTACCAGAGCTGACATACCATGAGGGATCTCTTGTGCCCGATGGCTCCTCCGACACCTACTGGCCCATGCAGTCCGACCTGGCTGCCCCAGGGCTGGACCTAGGCTGGCCTCAGCCCAGCTTCGTTGGACCCACAGAGGTCACGACTCTGGTCAACCCCTCGGACCCAGACATGCCAAGCATCAAGGAGCATGCCAGGAGACTCATCAAGAATGCACGTCAAGTGAGTAAAAGGGAGGGGTACGTTTGAGACGACAGACTTGCATAACCAGTTTGCTTTCAACAGGTATTCCTGATCAAAAGATGGCATCTGAAGTCGAGATCAAAGTAGTGAACTTAAATAAATACAAATTTAGACATGTTTCATACTGTTGTTTTAATGTGTAGGGATGTGTACACTTCTTCTAATGTCTGATGTACACGGATGGGTGTTAAACACACAACATAGTAAATCAACACACCAGTATCCTCTCTTTCTCTTTCTTATCAGTATGTACTGTACACATCAGGTGTCTTCAAAAAAAAGAGATTAGATAAATGGCTGCCAGTGACTCTTTAGCCGTTTTCAGACATGCACAACACAGGGGGGAGTTTTCTTTACAGACGCGTTCACTGCAGCAACCAATCCTCCACATTGTTCAGGCGAGCGCAGCCAGGTGCAGCAGACAGAGAGAGGAAGCGACGTATTAACTCTGCTGCGGAAATCACGTGATTTCCACACAGACACCTGCGTCATCGTTCATCACCACAAATCCTCTTTACACCTCCGTTGTTGTCTTCTACGTGTGTGACAGCGATTTTTCACTATAGAGATAGAGGTTGTTTTTTATTTATCGCGTGTTAGAAGCATCATCAATCCCCCAACTCATTCACGGTGATTCACGTCCTCCCCTGGATTTCGGCAGAGACTAAAGAATCGTCTCACTCGGAAATTTTGCGTTGACACATGCACCCCCTCCGGAGAAAATACAGAGGAACTGTGCAGTGCATGTCTGAAAGCAGCTTTTGTTTATTTAATCTTACTTTTTATCTGCCACTGCCACCACTCCCTTTCAGAAGATTTTCCTAAGTGGTTGGCCTTTGGCTAAATTAAAAATAAAATGAAGCCGCAGTGTATGCCAAACATCACGAGCAGTCAAACCTGTCGGTGTGGTGGGTCATGTTGCTGTCCTTCCTTCTGTCAGTGTCTGGATTTTAGGTCTGACGCTTTTACTTTGGACAAAATTTACGAGGGTGTCACTTACATGCACAAAGTGAAGTGTTTCAAAATATACACAGAGGACAAACAGGTTCTTAGAGACAGGAGTCATTAATCTTACTAGCCCAGGTTTGGTTTATACATTTTGAGCTGATTGTCTTGCTGATGCTCTAAAATTTAGTTTTAGACTGCCTCAATATTTCCAGTTCACTGAAAAAAAAAACTCAGTTGGTGAATGAATTGTGTTTTCAAATGTAAGTTATTAATTGTAAAAGTATTTTATTTAAGTTGGTAAATCATTTTCTTTTATTGCCAAAACGAACAGAGTCTAACTTCCCTCTGAAATTAAAACAAAGAACAAATAAATAATACATTTAAAGACGAGGAATTAGGCCGGACACACTTGTATCATTCTTCCTACAGTGGAAATTTATACTTTTGTACAAGTTCCCACTAATATCTTGCACTTGTAGGATTCTCAGCTTTCACTTTCTGTCCAGCTGATCCCAAACCAGCTTAATGAGGTTAAGACTTTGCTGTTGGGACCGTTTGAAGTCACGGAAGTCGTTCTTCTCTTCTAATGTTCGGGGTCATTATGTCGCTGCAGGCTGAAGCCCTGACCGACCAGTCTGAACAACCAGTCTGTCTTCCTTTGTGTCTTGTCTTTGTCCTCACAACACTACATCCCACAGGATTGTTCGGATAATGCACCAGAAGGTGTAGTAACACATTTTTGTCCTACACTGCCCCAGTACAGAGGGGTTCTTATTCACTAACATATGTTGGGGCACCTGTAGGAATTGCTTGCAACCAATTTGTTATTCCCTGAAATAGGCCCAATTTTTATGAAATCTACATGATTTTTCAGTTGTTGATCTTAACCTTTACTGTAGGTATATCGCAGTTAACAACTTACCCCTGTACAATTATTCACTGGACTTAAACTGCTGAAATGCCAATAAAAACTGAAAGAATTGTTGTAAAAACGTATGACTGATACTGTGTTTTGCCACGAGGTGTTATTCATTGATTATAAAGGGCTAGACTTAATTTTGTTTAATCTTTGTGCAGTATGTCGTAAACCTGTATATGCTATATTGTGTAAATGTATAGCCAGAATACAAAGGACCATATTATACTGAACAAACCTTGACTAGTTTGTTTGCTCTCCTGTTTCAGGTTATTGCCGTGGTGATGGACATTTTTACTGACGTTGACCTTTTTGCTGACCTCTTGGACGCAGCAGCTCGACACGTTCCTGTTTACATTCTGCTGGATGAGCAGGAAGCCCATCACTTTGTGTCTATGGTCATCAACTGCAAAGTCAACCTGGACTTAATACATGTGAGTTTGGCTTCACGTAACAATTTGTGACAATATTTTACAAATAGCTGGCAATCCTGTGGCATTTATTGTTATTTTTAATAACTTGGAACACATTATTTTTACAATTTTTTTGTTTAATAGATGATGCGTGTCAGGGTTGTGGCAGGAACGACCTATTACTCCCGGACGGGCAAATCATTTAAGGGACAAGTGAAAGATCGTTTCCTGTTGGTAGACTGTGGGGCTGTAATCACTGGGAACTACAGGTGAGTCAGTTAATTGTGCTAACAATGAGTCTACTCAATTGCCAAGACTACCATGCGCTTCAATCTGTAAACACAACTTGTTCTCTGTTAGTTTCATGTGGTCCTATGAGAAGATCCACCGCTGCATTGCCCACCTCTTCCTCGGGGAGCTGGTTTCCACCTTTGATGAAGAGTTCCGCATCCTCTTTGCTCAGTCAGAGCCTATAGTCATTGACCCGTCAGATGTAGCACTTACGAAACCTGACACCAGCAGTTACCTTGGCAGCCAGTTCGGTTTGAAGAGGACCCAGTCTTTGCGTAACCCAATAGGTTTCCGTAGGCAGCCTGAGCTTACTTCTGGATTCCCCTATGGAGATTCTGACCGGAACCTTGCACTTCCCTTCCGGAGGAACGACCCATTTCGTCATACCGTTGAGCCTGGTGCAGGAATAACAATTGGGAAGTATTCTCAGCAACAGTTTCGTATGCAGCAGTCCTATCTTGAGCAGGGAAGATCCATAGTTTCCAAGCAGATGGAGACGAGTGCCACTGGCTTCAAGAGGCACAGCTATGCAGAGGGAACCCAGGAAAGCTACACATCTTCGAGGCAATACATGAAGAGCAGGGTCATGAATAATCTGGATGAGACAGACTTTCACAGGTAGTCGAACTTTAATACCTGTATCTGATCAATTTACATGAGCACAATTCATACTCATTCAAATAACAATAACTTTAATTTCTTTACAGGGAGCATACCCAAAGTAGCCATTTCTACAGTGAAGGGCCTGGGCCAGGTTCTGGCTACGGACACTACGACAGACTCCAAAGGGGTCCTTCACACCTCTCCGTTGACCAATATTCAAACTCAAGCTATCGCTCAGATCAGGAGCCTCCACCGGGAAACTATGGCCAAGACTACTTTTCATCTGAGGACTTGATAGGATCTGAGGGTCAGCAGAGGCCTCCAGTAGCTGGGAGATATGGAGGAGGCTCTGCCCATAAGAGGCCAACAATAGGTCAGGCTTATGCCTGCCAGAGCTCACCTACACAGCCCCACCCACCTGAAAAGAAACAGTTTTTCAAACAATCTGATCAAGAGCAGGATCCAGATCCAAGTGTTAGGCAGGGCCTAAGAAGTTGGAGAATCCATTCCTATCTTAGTGCGTATGAGGACGGAGGAGAAGAAGGCCTGCCCCAACCACTGGGGCCTGATGCATTTGAAGATCAGCAGCCCACCGCTGCTGTGGAAAATTCAGGTCCTCGCTTTGGAATAAAGGAGCCACCTACAGTTCCTTCAAAGCCAAGACCAGACATCCTGAGACCACGCTTTGGAAAGCCCAAATTACCTGAGAGCAGCAATAAAGACTCAACAACAACCCAGGATCCGCAGCCCTCAGTCAGTGACTTGAGGCCATATGCACTGGAGGTGGGGAGAGATCCACAGAGGGCAAGGGAAGTGGGTGTGGATGTTGAGGTGAAAGAGAATCCAGATCTCTTCCTGTCCAAACACGAATCGTTTCGTTCACGTGTCAATCCACTCCTTCAACGTAGCTCTCGTCTCCGTTCTTCGCTAATTTTCTCATCTTCCAAAGCTGAGATGCACAGTGGTAGCCTGGGATTAAAACCAGCCACAGAGGAAGATGAGGAGTTAGACACATTGCGCACCTCCTCGATTGTGTCCCAGATCCTTGAAAAGAGAAGGTCATTGTCTCGTGAGCCTTATGAATGGAGAAAGAAGGTTGAGGAAAAAGATCAGGAGAGGGAGAAAGAGAAAGAGAAAGAGAAAGAAGAAAAGAAGAAGAAAGAGGAAGAGGAGAAGGAGATGCGATTGAAAGCTGAGATTAAAGCAAAAGAGGAATCTCAGAAACCTTACAGGGATGTAAAGACAACCACAACCACTGAAAGATCTGAAGTCACAACATCATCATCACTGAATGTTAATGACCCGGCCAGTCGACTACAGTATTTCAAAGAATTGGCTGCCAAAAGAAAAGCTCCAAAGATGGACACAGAATCAGCACTAAAAGCCCCAGAGCCGGCTGAAAAGAAGCCAGACCTCTCTGAAAAACCTCCGATAAAAACAACGAAAATCTCAACTGTCTCTGTCAGCTCTGCAGAACCTGAACCAAAGAAGCCCGACATTGCCGCAAAACTAGCAGAGCTGACTCGCAGACCCTCATTTAGTTCCTTAAAACCTTCTATAATCTGTCCCAAGCCTTTTGTTCGCCCGACGACTTCAGAGACATCTCAAACGCAGAAAGAGGAGAACGGCTCAGAGGGTCTGAAGAAGGATTTATTCAAGTCACTAAAGCCTCTTCCTTCACCGAAGCTCTTCATAAGGGATCAGCTGAAATTCAAAGGACTGAGCCAACGTCGCATCTCCAGTGGTGAGGAGGTTCTGACCACAGACGCCACAGATGCAGAGAAGAGTGAACTGAAAAAGAGCCGCTCTTATAGTTCTTCAACTCTAACACATGGTGATTCCAAGGATGGTCTCCATAAAGCTATGGGATCGAATACATCCATCAATACTCTTGGCGAGGGAAAGGGTGAGGGTAAAACACTCGACTTCCTCAAAAAGCAGACACAGAGGCTAAAGGGTTTCCTTGGGCCGAAGGAAAAAGATAAGAAATCTTCAGGAGATGATAAGGGCATGAGCATAGTCAAAGAGGTCACTGAAGATTCAAGAACAAAGCAGAGTTCATCAGCTCGTGGCACAGCATCTACCACTACCGACCAAACTACTGCAAATCACAAGACATTGACAGGGACGTCAGGCTCGTCCCGGTACCAGGCCCCGGGCAGCTCTGTTTTGTTCAATAGCAACCTACGAGACGACACCAAAGTCATTCTGGAGCAGATCTCGGCCAACAGCCAGAAACACCGTCAAGAGCGGGAAGAAACGCAAGCAGACCGAGATAAAAATGCCGCGGAGAAGGCGCTGGAGAACTCCGCAAAAAGGAATCGATTACTGCGGCCGGCGGGTAACGTCCAGGAGCGGGAGGGATTGCTGAAGAGGATAGAGAGTCTGAGGAAGGAGAAGAAGGTCTACAGCCGCTTTGAGGTAGTCTATCACTGCAAGGATGATGTTTGTTGTGTAGAGGGATAGGGTAGAAAGAAATATGACAAATGCGTTAAGTGTTATGTAAAGTAGTAAATGTAGTAGTCGGATTGTAGGTTTAGACTGAATCATGTTCATCAAAGCCACATATTCAAAATACAGACAAAATTCAGTTTTACTAGAATTGATCTATTACAGCAGTATAGTATTTGGTGCTATTAGAGTAAAATATGAGTACAATGTCTTTGCTACTTATGAGTCATATATGTTTAAAATCACATTTAGTTATTCATATTAATTTTCCCATTGAACTCAGAATTTAAGCTAGTTTGCAAAAAGAAATGTGTTTTTTAATATACGTTTTTTGTATAGTTAGAAAATAGTTTTTATTCCCAAGTAATGGCCGACGAACAGTGTCTGGTTATAAGCTGTAAAAATAGATTTTGGTGGACGAGCTAATGTTCATTGTTTTAATATGCAGATATCATTGTTATAGATTATCACTTTAAATTGAGCATTGTGTATTGGTTAAAGTGTCACTAACCTGAGCAGAGTTTCCTCTGACGCCCGATAATAATGGCGATAATGAGGAGGAGGTGGAGGGTAAAGAGAGACAGACGTGGCTTCATTCTCTGTGTCATTTACTGTTATACCTGTTGTTCTGTTCACAGATGGGGAATAACCTGGGTTAACGAAAGATGGAGGAGCAGCCCTTTTAAATGGAAACTATTTATGCACGATGATCAAAAAGTCCGTTTGTGCCAGCGACACTATCAAAGTACCTCTGTGGCTCAACACTGCAGCCTCTCCTGGATTTTCACACTGAGTAATAAAACTTGAAAAGACTACACGTATGTACAAAAATGCTGAAAACAAACTCAAGTCATTGAGTTTGGAATGTGCCCATTTGCCAAGACTGGGTACGACTTCAACCTTATATGGTGAGAGAGAGAGAGAGACAAGCCACTCCACTTTCATACTGGCTGCACGGGCTGATGTTGCATCTACCCGAAAAACAGGTTGGGCATTTTACTTGTAACTGAGCTTGTATGAACGTGACAGGGAATCAGAGGTGAGGGAAAGATAGGACATATTGTACCCTGGAAAAGAAAATACTCGTCAGTCAAAATTCAAAATCAGCAAATCACTGCAAAAGTGTTGTGTGTTTTTGTATGTGTAAGTGTAACTGGGACTTGTTTGAACCTGAATGTGAGAGAGTGGATTCACCATGTGCCAATAACCCACCGGGGGGCATTCCCATTATTAACCCAGCCAAAAAAGTAAAGAAGATGGAATGAAGACAAATTGAGTAAGAGTTGATGAAGGGTGAACATTTTAGGGCAAGTATGTGGAATTATAAAGTGTGAGAGCAAATCAGAAATTGAGAAAATGTGTTTTCTAATGTGTAAATCTAATGCTGAGGCAGCAGCAGAAGTTGTCGTTTTTGATTGAAAGCCTCTGATGAACCTTATCCTCTCGAGAGTGCGTTATGTACCTTTCTATTAAGGCGTGGACCCACTTCTCAGGGTCCAAAGTGTCAAGTTACCATTTAGAGAGGGAGCCTTAAGAGCTTGCATCGAGGGAGAGGGGTTAAAATAATGTTTGTGTACCAGTCTTTGACTTATGCAATGTAAATAAAAATATTGAGTACTTACCTGTGACATGAATCTGTGTAGAAAAAAAAAGACAATTTTTACAATTTTTCAATGCTGTGCCCCTGTTTATCTTTCTTCCCTGGACTTTAGAGTTGGTCATCATCTCTTAGGAAGGGAAGAGTAAAAGGCCAGGTACATTTGCGTACTGGAACAGGGCCATGCCTCGTTATATAAGACGTTCAGCTTCTGAGAACTACGCCCTGCACAGGACTTTTAACTCCTTTGTTGGTCACACTGTTAAACCAAAGATTTACTTTTACTATGGTGCAGTTCCCAGGCTGCCCAACAGCTCATCGAATCCTGTTGCGGCCTGTTTCTCGACTGTAAATCAAAAGCTAGGAGGATTTATTTCTATATTAACACTTCAGGGGGTACACTATTTTCCATGCAGGATTATATTGTACACGCAGTATTTATATAAAAAGAGCTTGTGGATATTATGAATAACAAACTCGATTAAGATCACCATTGCTGTAACTATCAATGTGCCTTATGTCAGTTTTGAACTGTAAGCATGTGGTCTTTGCTGTAAAAAGTAATTCATTAAGGGAAATCAATTGTACAGGGTAAATGTGTTTTTAAAACCTCAGAGAGTATTACATTGTATTTGAAATACTGCAAAAAGTGTTTTATTAAATATTTTTAAATCTGTCTAAACTGAAATTGAATGTGGCTGTGTACACATGTGCACAGTAGGCAAGTGGGTTGTATTGAATGACTTTACTGTTTTGGTTTATTAGATACAGAAAATAAGACAAGTTTAACAAAAGTACCTCAACACTTGAATATGAACACCTGTGTATTATATCAATACAGAATATTAAAAGTAAAATGAGCATTGTAGCAACCAGGATTCAACTACTGGCATCTATCTATCTGAAAAAACTACTCACTGGTCACAGAATGTGATATTTTGTTATAAATTTCAATAACCCATGAAATTCTCATATATTCCAACAACAAACTGGATATAAAAACAAGCACATGCTTTACAGAACTGTTAATATAAAAGCAGTAACTACTCTGCTAACGACACAGGAATAAATAGAGTTAAGTAGGTAAACATGTTAATTGGAGGTCAGTGGTATAAATCCTACAGTTTGGGTGGGGATACAACAAGTCACCATTCCCTGTGATTCACTAAATGCACCAGTGCATATGGAGTCTCTGCTCCACAGTCTCTGCAGCTGTTGCTCCCAACTGCTCCTGTTTCCTCACATCCTCCAGCTCCTCGTCGAGGTGGAACAGCTGAGCCAACTTCAGCTGCTCTACGAGAATCACAGAACAAGACCACATCAAACAGACTGGACACAGTTAATACTATAGGCATGTTCAGAAGGAAATGTTTGATTGCAAGTTCACTTACAGAAGACTGCATGGATATTGATCAGGGACTTACCAGCAGATATCAGTTGACTTTTTGTGCTCTCGATACTCTGTATTTCATCTGGGAGCCTTTCTGGAGACTAAATATCAATTTGAAGGACAACAGAAATTAACAAGTCACATTTTCGTTGTTCTATTTGAAGTATAATAAGGCGGAAGGCACTACTCATTTTTCATAAACTTACAAAGATAGAGTGCAGATTCTTATGCTGCTCAATCAGCTGATGAAGTTGCTTCTCAAACTTCATCCTGCCGTGAAAGAAAAAGGTATAAACTTCACATATTCCAAACTATTCTTTGGATTTTTCTCAAAATAAAACAATTAGCTGCACCAGCCATTCAATTACCGCTGCTTTCGGAGTTTAAGTTTGAATCCCTGGATTTCACATTTGTACTGTTCCAGCAGTTCTTCACTTTTCTTGTTCTGATTTAATTGTCTGCAAAACACACACAAGTAATCACGCAATGCAATATATAAATACAATGTGTACACAACACTTACCAAAGGGGTTTTATTTTGAACTATGATCATCTCAACAACTTTAATGTGTTGTTAAGGGATTACAGACACACAAATACATATATTATTTTTAATAGCCAGATTGTATTGTGGATATGCCACTGAAAAAGAACGTTTCTTTTTTCAGTTGCTCAATATCAAGCTTCAACATTATGAATAGATACTTTAGCAAGATATTCAAAAGGTTGTGATAAATAGTACAATTATTGAAGGAAACAAAAATCTAAAAGCTGACACACCCAATAACAGGCCTGTTTTTTTTCAATAAGTCAGAATTTATTAATATTTCTTCAGGAAGTGTCTGACATAACGAAGAAAAACAAATATTCAGGAGGCTGCCCTGACTCTTGACTGCCATCTAGTGTTATATACCTTAAATACACATTTAAGGCCTACAAACATGGAGAAGGATCATGTTCAGACTTCAGCAGAACACTGAACCACACTTTTCAGAGTTGAAGACATGAAATAATCATCTTAATCAGGCTGCTGCAGAGCTCACCTGGCGGAGTCCTGCTCAGACTCCTCACACTGGAACTGCAGCTTCCTGCACAGCTCTGAAGAAAACATTAGTAATAAATGTGCTCATACATGTATTGTTGGTGCATCAACCAAAATATGAACAGCTTGTTTTTCATACTCAACCTAAACCTTATCTAAAGGTATGACTTCTGAATACTCTCTGGAATGTAAAGACTCAACTACACACAAGCAGTTTGTAACCCGTACCTTCTTTTTCTTTATGCATTACCTCCAGTTGGTAACCTTCAGTTTGCACTGCAAAAACAACCAAATGCCATCATACATGACACATAACAAATTGTGTAAAGGGTCGACTTAAAGCTTCAATCTCAGCAACAAATACAACCAGTGGGCACAATCCATGTGGCTCAGACCAAAGGATTAGATGTGATTGTGTATCTTACAAGTAGCCAGTTCTTTCTGCGATGAGTCACAGGCTGACATCAGCTCCTTGAGTTCTTCTTCCAGGGCTCGTTTACCTTGAACAAAACACAATGCAAATGAAACATGGCAACTCCTATTAGAGTTAGATTTGAATTGTTGTAATGAGAACTTATTTAGTTTTCAGTTTCACATTATTTGATATTGTTGAGTGAAGATAAGATAAAAATGTATTGATCCCCACACCAGGGAAATTCAGCTGTTAAAACAGCAGGCAGTTCAGAATGAGGTCGGTGAGAGAATACAACTATAAAAAAGGCAATAGAAGAAAAATAAATGCTGAGTATGTAAACTGTTTTGTACATAAACGTAAAGAGATATTGTGATGTACAGTAAAACAAGTTGTTTTCAGTTAGAAATAGTGTAAATAGTTTGAGCGAAGTGAAATACAACAGAGTAGTGTTTTACCTCCAATCAGGCTTGAACTGTTATTTTTTCTTTTAGAGATTATAAAAAAGGATCAGAATGGTTCTTGTAGGGTGTTGCAGTTCCCTACAAGACTGAGATATTAATCATATCTCATGTGTCTCCATTCATCATGATCTGATACTCTCCTTAGAGAGTAACAGGTAAGGATGTACCTCACTGAAGATACTGGAATGACGTTGATTGTTCCTCTATGATCTGTGCGTTCAGCGACCTCACTCACGGTTCAACTTTCAGTGGGTGTGCTGAATTTGGACTGGTTACATGGGCTTCAACGCGTTTTTCTTTACTCTCAGATCGTGATCATAATTTGATTGTGTTTTTCTTCAATATGCTATTGTTTGGCAAAAGCGACGAGTTGTTTTCAGTTAGAAATAGTGTAAATAGTTTGAGTGACGTGAAATAGAACAGAGTAGTATTTTACCTCTATTCAGGATTGAGCTGTTATTCTTTCTTTTAGACATTGTAAAAAAAGGATCAGAATGGTTCTTGTAGGGTGTTGCAGTTCCCTACAAGACGGAGATATTAATCATATCTCATGTTTCTCCATTCATCATGATCTGATACTCTCCTTAGAGAGTAACAGGTAAGGATGTACCTCACTGAAGATACTGGAATGACGTTGATTGTTCCTCTATGATCTGTGCGTTCAGCAACCTCACTCACGGTTCAACTTTCAGTGGATGTGCTGAATTTGGACTGGTTACATGGACTACAACGCGTTTTTCTTTACTCTCAGATCGTGATCGTAAGTTTATTGTGTTTTTCTTCAATATGCTGTTGTTTCGCTTAAACCGTAAAAGAAAGTGCGTGCTCATTAGCATACCGGAAGCTCGACATGCCTTGCTATTGGTGCATTTTACGAAAGACTTCATTCCAGCTCAGACCTCCGTGTTTGACGCGTTTTTACTGTGTACGACCGAGTTATGTCGTGAGAATATACGACACGTGGTTAGTGTGGTCGGTTTGCTCAGACCTTCACGTAATTCAAGAAAAGATAAGTCAACGCGACCGGGTAGCGGAAGCGGAAATGCAGCTTCACAAAGACTAACCAGTGACAAGATAGAAATCCCCCATCCCGATCCGGCTGAGTCAAAATCTCATATCTAACAAGGCCCCGCTAGTTGAGAAGTAAACGCATTGGCGACTCGGTCCTGAGAAGCGTGAGGTTAGCGACACCAGCGACCATAGTCACTGCCAGGGGCCAGAGCCGGCGACAGCGAATCCAAACTGAAGCTGCTGGCTAAAGCTAAACGTAAACACAGTTAGATGGTAATTCACGTCGGCAGCAACGACTTCCGGCTTCGTATGTCGGCGGTCACTAAAGTTAACGTTGAGTCAGTGTGTGCTTTTGCAAAGACGATGTCGGACCCTCTCCAGGAAAGTTATGCATATGAAGACATTCAGTGGGGGTTCAGAGCCAATCACAGCACGGAGACAGCCCTGGCAAAAGTCACTAATGACATTCTAATAGCTTCAGATCAGGGATTTGTGTCTGTCCTCGTTCTGTTAGATTTTAGTGCAGCATTCTAATCTTCACTATTGACCACCACATTTTATTCCAGAGACTTGAACAGTTAATTAGCAATAAAGGAACCACCCCAAACCGGTTTGAATCAGACATTTCAGATCAATTCTAATTTGTGCAAATTAATGATGAGTAATCTGTGCGCACCAAAATTAACCACGGTGTATCACAGGGCTCTGTGCTCGCCCCAATTTTATTCATTATATATGCATCCACTAGGAAACGTTATCAGGACACTTGGTAAATTTCCACTGTTATGCAGATGACACTTGCTACTTGTCAATCCAACCAGAACAGTTTAATCAATTAATTTAGCTTCAAGCATGTCTCAAGGACATAAAAACCTGGATGACCTGCAATTCACTCTTATTAAACTGAGATAAAACAGAGGTTCTAATGCATTGCCCTAAACACCTTAGAAAAACATTATATAATGATATAGCTGCACTAGACGACATTGCCCTTGCTTCCAATGAAACAGTCAGGAACTTGGGAGTAATCTACGATTTGTCCTTTAATTCTCACTTAAAACAAATTTTGAGGATCGCCTTCTTTCACTTGAGTAATGTCCTTTCCCAAAAAGACTCAGAAAAACTAGACCACGCCTTTGTTACATCCAGACTTGATTATTGTAATTCCTTATTATCAGGCTCCAGCAACATCCACCCTCCATGTCCACTAACATTTCTCTAAAGCAGTAAATTGCCTGCCATTTAAAATATCTGATTTAATAACAATTGAATGAATCAAAAGTCAGTGAAACTCTACCTTGTTGGAGCCGCCTCAGTTTGCTCATCAGCTGTTCCACTTTGGGTTCCTGTGGTTCTTCACCTGACAGAGCAGAACATAAAAACCGATCAGCCTTGATTAAAACGTTTCATGAGTAGTCCACCTCATTCACCTGGGACTGGTTTACCTGTTTTGGGTGGTGTAACATTAACCATGTCCTCAAGGTTGAATCCTAATGGTGAAACACAAAGAAATGTCAGAGGAGTGAAAACCTGTTAGTACTTGCAGTTGAAAACATGTAACTAGCTAATGAGCCAATTCTTCTGTGGCCGAGAGAGCTCAACGCACTGCAAATAAAATAAAGCACATGCTAATAGAAAAAAACACATGAAACTTAAGAAAACAACATCGATTTGACGACACATGCGCTGCAAAAAGTCACATCACATGCAAATACAGAAACGCACTGCAAAAAGCAAAACGACAACAAAAATGTCTCCGGGGGACCCAAAAAAGTGACAAAACGGTCTATAGTTCAACGCTTTGTGAAGTACCATCACCGCTGACAAGTAGCTGACTTCAATAACTTCACAAAGCATTGAACTACAACCAGGGTCATCACTTTTTTGGGTCCCCTGGAAACATTTCCGTACTCATTTCGTTCTGTATTTGCTTGCGTTGTGGCTTTTTGGCACACGTGTCGTTAAGTTGTTGGTTTAGTTTTCTTAATTTGTACGTGTTTTCTTGATTTGCAGCTAACATGGTAAACAGTTTGCTGGGCTGACGTTAACTCAGAAGCTTTTCTGCACAGCTATGGTTTTTGTCTCGGCACCGACTGAGCGACCACATGGAAACTACAGTTCAAGTACTAGCGTTAGCTTCAGGCTAACAAAGATGGAGACCCAGCTAACGCTAGCTTAGCTTTTAGCTAAAACTTCTGACTTTTTCCACTAAGGTAACATAAATTGTTAAAAAAAATAAGATGATAAGATACTGCCACTTACTAAACAGATATATTTCAGCAGTTACTATGAACATTTCTGCCTCTTCTGTCTCACTGTTACCATCGTTTTCTCAAGTTCATCTTAGCAGGTGATGCTACGGAGCTGAGTTTTGAAACCTGCATCATCTAAGATTTCTTTATATCATTTTAAATGGATGTGAATCAGCCACAGTCTTTGGTTTGTAGCTCAAGATAAATTGAAGACAACCAACCTGAAAACGTGCTCATGTTGATCCAGCTGTTTTCCTGACCTGACTCAGCGACTTCACTTCCTACTTCACCCTGAGCTGTGGCAGAAGGGAGGCGGGCAAGAGGAAGTAACGGTTGGCGCCAACAGTTTCTAACATGCAAATGCACCACAGCAGTAGAATAAGAAACTAATATATATTTATTCAAAGTTGTAAAAGTTACTGGTTACAGATAAATACTGTAACTGCAGCTTAAAATTTTGGAGCGTTTAAAGCTACTATGTTAAAGTTTGCTAAACCTGACTAGTACAGGATTTGGAAGATATAATCTTCATTAAAGAGAGAAAAGAAAGACGAAGAGAGAACACTTAGGTTTAATTAATGCAGTCTAACACCACAGTTGTCCTTTGTGAAAGAAGCAATTATTCATCTGTATGATTGTTATGGAGGCTGTAGTTTGTGGAGTGGTTGACTGGTTGGTTGACTTAATTCACGACTCGTGTTTGACTGCATTAGTTTGACCTGGGTGTTCCTAATAAACTGACAACTGAGCATAAGAAATAAAGACTTTAAATTAGACATGGGTTATTTGTACCTGACATATTAAGCAAAAGTGCAGATACTCCTGAATCAACTAAAGTATATATTATTTCCAATATATAGATGCTCTGATTTAATCTTCTAATAATAACCATCAAAAGCACAGCCCTCAAAAGAGCTCTGGATGTTATATGTCATTTCTCTGATGTGCACTTTCCTGTTCACCAACACAAAGTTAACACCTTTACATTGCATCTGCTGTGATGAAAGTCCAATAGCTGTGTTGAGGAATGTGGTTAAATTTTGATTTAATGCAAATATTCAATGCAAACAGACCTACAAAGCCCACAACTTACCACGGGGTTGTATATACACACATACACATTAGTTGGATACAAACACAAGATTTAAAAAACAATAAAAGTCTAACAGGGCTGTCAAACAACAGTGTATCTGTAATACCTGTACAGTGTGCATCATCAGCACATGCAAACGGGAGGAAAGAGTCATGCAATTGGTGAAAATTCAAAACAGAAGTTACAGAATTAAAAATCTTCATGTTAAATAAATCATTCAAGTTGTGTGTGTTTGTGTGTAGGAGTCGTTTGGCTTCCAGTGCATATTGATTCCTTTAGCCTGCCACACTTTGTATGTTCTGCAACCAGAATGCTATGGTTCCACAATAAACTAAAGTACAGTCACATTTTAGTGTTTTGTTTTTCCTTAACACCACTTATAGCTACTTCAAAGCAACCCTGCTATCTATTTCAAGCTTAATGAAAATTCCTTCAGAATACGTACATTTTCACCACTTTCTAACTTTCTGCATATTTTGGTAAGAATTTGAGCATGTTAAAGCCCTCAAAAAGCCAATCCATTTGCCTGAATAATAATCATAATAATCCTTACAATTTCAATAGGGCCTCACTTACTGACCTTTGATGTCAGTGCTCAGGCCCTAATTAACAGAAAAGATACAAGTACCATTTCCTACAAGCTCTGTGTCCATCGACTTCATATTAGCTGTTTTAGAATATCAGAAGCGCTGAAACCTGGATTAGCTTGGTATAAAAGTGGCCAGACATTCTAGCACTTCAATATTTCACAGTTGCAAGGAGAAAGAAAATATATAACACCAAAATGTCACTTCACACTGATGAACAGACAAGAGGGAGTTTGTGACAACAGTAAAGAAAAAAAACTAAATATAAGTGAACATCTCAGCTTCGAAAGTAGAATTTTCCTTCCTTTTGAAAAGATAAAAGGATAACTTACTTCCTGAATGTTAATTTATGTTCATGTTTGTTGGATACATCCAACACCGATCTTCGTTCTAAGCCATTGTCAAGTTTTAAGTAACTATAATGGGTCAGCAAACTTCTGAGACCGGCTCACACGTTTCCCAAAAAGCAGCACATCCATATGAATCGCCTCAGAATGCCTTTCAGTGGCAGGGGCAGAGTGGCATCACATACAGTAATAAACTAGTTAAAGCCGCGAAAAGCAAGCTAGAGATATTCCTCTGGTCTGGTAAGAGAATCGTAACAGAGCTTTAGTTGTGTTTCCAGTGTTGCCATGCAGAGTTACTTTACACCAGCAGTTTCGAAAAGGGAGACATACTTTTGGGGAAATAGACAGATTGAATGAAGAGGTATTTCTAGCACTAATTTCCACTCTTCAGGCAAAAACGTTTCACATCAGTATTGAAGGTTACAGAAGCCTTCTCCACTCTCTCTCTCTCTCCACCCTGTTTTATCTCTGTTTAATGCCGAGCACTCACAGGATAACAAGTATTCTGCTGTGGTGAAGGGGTTGTGCGGGACTAACATAGACACTGTGTTGTGTTAGTGAAAGCAGTTAGTTGGAGCAAGCAATGATCTCTAACTCGAGGAATAGAGAGATCATCCTTTTCTGTCAACAACAGCAATTTGATAAATAGCGTCCCGCTCATCTGCCTTTTATGACAATCTCCTCCACAGCCCTACTACCTCTTTCAAAGAAGTGAGTGTATGAGGGAAATTAGGAGTCAAATGGGGGGAAAAGTAAAAGGAGTCAGAAATAAAAGGGCATGTTAAAGACATTTCACAAGTGCTCTCTGTCTCCCTGCTTTATTTTCTTCTTTAAAAATGCAGCCTCATACACTGGAGGGTCCCATGATAACCAAGAGCAAGAGGATGATGTTGATGATGTCAGTGTAGAGGATGACTGCAGCAAGGACGTACTCCTTCGGACTCAGAGCCATCTTCTTGTTACCCAGGAGAAGCTGAGTGTCAACAATAAAAACCTGCAGAGAGGAAGGAGGATGGAATCAGTCATTTCAATAGATTTAGAAACATTGGATCTAAAATGAGGGACATAAAAGTTGTGTATATCTGCAATTATTTAAGATGCTGTAGTAACATATATATCAAATATATCCATGTATTGTCATAATCTATGACCATTATACACAATCAAAAGCGACACGACGAAAGTACCCTCATTATACATTGTTATTCAAGATAACATTGTCACACAGTCCAGAGAATCTACAGAGTGGACGTGCCAAGGTTTTAAGAAAGGCGTAACACAACTACAACAACACTTTCTGCACCATCATCCGTCAGATACTATTAGAGTGGTACAGAACAGCATTAACAAAGACAGGCACATTTTGAACGGGTACTGCAGTAGCATAAGTGAACTAGGCTAAAACCAAGCATATAACTGGACTGTGGATGGTCACTGTGTGAAATAGAGGATGTTTTTTTAAACTGTTGTTGAACAGCCTTTAACAGATATTTTCAATGGAAAGTAGCTAAAAAGTAGCTTGATTTCTGCTTTACTCTCCTAACATTCTGTCGATGTTATTATCTTATTGAGCAGATTAAACTTCTCCAAACTGATGACACATTATAAGTGTGATACGCACGCAGGTGAGGAGCAGAGCAATCAGTGAGGAATAGACGATGTGCAGGATCCTGTTGCGGATGAAGAGGCAGAGGATGGAGAAGGGCAGCAGCACGATCAGGCACACACACAGCACATCCCCACAGGAAGTGATGTCAGACTTGTTCTGTGGAAAAGAACAACAGAGGAAAATGTGCTCAGAAAAGACCAAGAAAAGTAAGGTATTGTAAAATATGAGCCATGATAAAACGAGAAGACAAGAGAAATCTGGATTACCAAAAGAAATGTTCTTCAAATGCAGCCTTAATAATTCATAAGAATCTAATCTAGTGGTTTGAATACTTGTGAGTGTGATTGACTGGTCTGAGCATATCACTGTGAATAACTAATCAGAAGGATTTCTCACTCCTGCTTCCCGTTTAACTCAAGTGACAAAGAACCAGGTTGTGATGTTTGGATCAGTGTAGACATTTAAAATATATTTATTCCAGTGGCAGTCTGTGTTTACTGACCTTTACCGAGAACAGGACCATAGAAGAGCAGACCACTGCAGTGATGCCCACAGCCATGATGACAGTCTCTGTGTCGAAGAAGCTGGCGATCACACCCACCATGTAGGAGAGGCTCAGGGTCAGGAGGGACTGCAAGACACAGGAAGGAATGCAAATGAACACGACTCAAGATACACTTTCAATGTGTAAGATCATGTGCCAGAGAATACTGGATCAGAAAATAGTTCATATGATTACAATTATTATATTATAATATTATTTATGTATGAAGAGTACAATTTGTTTGTCTCTCCAGGAAGAAAGTCCATTCCAGTGTTTACCAAAAAAGTTACAAATATGTGTTTAAAACTGAGGGTTCCCTTTCTCATTTAGATAAAAAATTGTTTTCAATGGCAGGAGCAATACCCCAGAACTAGAAACCATTGGAAGGTCCACAGGGACCTCAGCCTTAAGTAAGCTCAAGGGAAATGTTTTTTACCATCACCCAAAATGTTCTGCTCAGTGGGGAAGGTATTTTCCAAAAAATACAAGAAGTTTAGGGCTGGGGCTTGCAGCTCTGAACATTTCTGATAATTCAAGTTCTCCAGTACTTTACTTCATTCACCACTCTCAAAAAATCTGCAGCTGCATATAGAGTTAAATTTGCAGAAGATAGGGGAGTACAGATGAGCCAACCTCTAAGTCCAGGCCTTAATGAGAATTTATACTGAAGAGGAAATCAGCAGGAATTGGAAAGAGTGTTATTGTTAGTATAGTCTTCTCCTTTACTGCCCCCTGCTGGAATGATGTGAAGTTCTTACCAGTGCAATCAAGTTCCAGGGGTGCTTGCGGCGGAACTCTCCACAGCAACTGAGGACGATTAGTGACACAAAAACGAATGCGTAGGACACATAGTATGTCCACGGGTTATGTTGCATAAAGGTCTTGGCTTCATCGACAAAGGTGAACACGGCAACAAGAGAAAAAGTGACTGACAGCTGCACTGTGAGAACCATGAAGACCTGATGGGAAAAAGAAATCAGGCATATTTTAGAGATGGAAAGTATATTTTGTTGGTATTTTGTAGTAACATCACATCATATATGGTTTTAAGTCTTATATGAGATCCATTCAATCTCCAAGAAAAAGGAAGGTAAAGGACCTTCGTGATGAAGGCCTGGCGAATGGTCTTATCTTCAAAGCCAGAGTTGGTGAACATCTCGTTGTCGTAGTAAGATGGAGCTACATCACCACGGTTACCAGGGCTGCCAGCAGGTACTGGTGAACAGTAACATGACAACAATTAGAGGTTAAAAAAATGAAATAATCAACTGTTAAAAACTAAGCTAAACAATTGGATGTTTTTTTCAGCACACTCCACGTGTGGTATTGATCATCTCATTAATTACTTAGTCAGATGTGTTAAGTGTGATCTAAAGTGAAGCCAAGCTATTTTTATTGTTGCCTGTGACAGCAACACTATTTTCATATAAATGTGCATTTAATGTGCAGATCAATCAATCAACAAACAGCTTTATAGAGCAAAGCGATGCAGTTATGTTTGAGCCCATTGAGGTTTATGTCCAATAAACTGAAAGTCGGTATATCAGGTATAGCTCCACAATTTGGCCATGTCAAACTTTATGACTTGTGGCGTATTCAAGTATCAAATAATAAAAATTGGTTGACCATATATGGTAAAATTCTACTCATCAATGCCTCAAACCTTTAGTTGAACTACTCACCAGTGGGGTCTCCGGGAAAGCCTGGCTGTGGGGCTCCTTGCTGGTAAGGCCCCTCAGGGTAGAGAATCTGAGGACAAGGCATCTGAGGGTAAGGACCTGGGGCAAAACCTGGGCCTGCCTGAGCGAAGCCTGGCTTACTGTAGCCAGCTGCTGGTGGGTAAGGTTCCCCTGTGGCCTGGCTGTAGCTGGGAGGTGGCATGCTGAAACCTGGCTGAGGGGGTCCGTACACATTGTCATGAAGAGGCTTGGTCTCACCCATACCAGGATATCCACTCTTGTCCTTGGACATGGTGTTAAGTAAGGCTCACTCTACAGTAAGAAAAATCTGTGAAAACAAGAGAAATATAATTATTCTTCAAAAGCAACATCCACAATAAACAACCATTTAACAAGTAAAGGGGATTTGTATCTGCATATATATATCATCAATGCATAGTCTAAGAGGGAAGTCGACAAAGGAAAGGACAGCACAACATCTAGGCCAAACTGACAAAGACCCAAACGCTGCATCTGCCTGATGCATATGTATATCTTTGTTTTTGAAAGGGAAAATAAATCCACCCAACCGTTAATTTAGCGTGGACAATCGACTTCTTCAATTGCCTGAGAAAAAAACAACTAGACCTGAATGGTTTTGGTAAGTTTATATTGACAAAACCTTTTGGACTAATAGTCACTATATAAAGTTAAAAACCTTCCTTTGGATTAAAGCAAAAACATCCTTTGGAACATCAAAGTAAAATAAACTTCAGTTGGACATCAAAGTACAAAGCCTTCCTTTGGAATAAAATAAAAAAACTTACTTTGAAACTGTTCACTCAAGGGGCCTGAGACCAAGTAGAAGACAGGATACTGATCACCTATTTCTAAGATCAAACAGGTTAATTGATAACATGTGTTCCTCTTACAGGAGGAGCCTGTAAATGTTTAAAACTGCTGTGTCTCCTGTATATCACTGCTCATTGTATGAAATCCTTGCCATGGTCTTGTACGTTGATGCCCATATGTTGATGTAGAATTAAACTTCCAGAAAGAACAGTTGTGATGACTTGTGCTTGACTATTGGGAAAATTCCACGACAAAACAAAGAACAATAGACAAGAAAACTGGGAAAGGGAACATTTGTTGGCTTTTTTGGATTTCATGTGGATGTGCATTCTTCAGTGCACGTTATGAAAGGCAAGCTTTCACCGACCAATTCAAAAAATGAACTAAAAGAGGCAAAGTTTATTTTTGACTGAAACATCTTTTAGACAAATAGCCACTACAACACCAGTGATAGAGAGAGAGAGCAAGCCCTCAGGGGATGATGAGCAACAAGCTGTCATCCAGGCGTTGAAGACCTTACAGGTGGATCAGGAAGTGGCAGCAGAGAGTAGAATAAAATTAGAGGTTTCATTTAGACAATGGTTTAATAAGTTAATGGAAATGCATGTTAAGATTAGTACTAACTGACTATACAAAATTGATCAATGTATGTTGTTTTTGATGAGCAACGGTTATATGATGATAATTACTGTGATAAGGAAATAATAGAATGCACTAATAAAAAGAAAGATGATGGACGCCGGGCCCATATATATACAAAATTAGTGACCAATCACAGTGGAGCTGTGGGCGGCAGCTTCACAACTATTGAATTGTTTCAGTGTCAATCAAAAGCGAGGCAAGGCTGCACCGGATGTGAGGAAATAGGAGGACAGTCAGGATAATAAGCGAATCTTGGTAAGAAGTTGAGCATGGTAAAGCCCTTAAAAAGCCAATTAATTTGCCTGAATAACAATAATAATGAAAATTCCTTCAGAATACGTACATTTTCACCACTTTCTAACTATCTGCAAATTTTGGTAAGAAGTTGAGCATGGTAAAACCCTCAAAAAGCCAATTCATTTGCCTGAATAATAATAATAATAATAACTAAAATTTCTAGGGCTGCAAAGCAGCACTGGGTGGGCCCGAGCACATGCATTTTGAAGCGTTGCATGCTTTTTGTCTGAAAAAACAAAAATAACCAGTTCTGAGAGAGAAAGAGACGTGACCTTTGCAAGACATAAAGTTTCCTTTGATCTAGGAAGACTGAAATCAAAGGATTCATGGTCCATGTGGGACCGCGTTACAGAACATCGTGTTTTAATGGCGTGTAATCAAACTTTGACGCCACGCCACGGTCACACCGTGTGAAAAAAAAAAATCCGTCAGTCAGTTTTTATCTCCATCTTGTTGTGATGACACTCATCTCCATTTGAAGTTGATCCGATGAAAACCCTGGTACAAGTACATCAAAGTAAAAATGTGGAATATGGCCAAAATGGCCACTAAATGCAAGATAGCAGGCTTCCTGTTGTGTTTTTCCAATTGCACCTAAGACTTTTTTGTTTGTCTGGTCATGATACACCTGTATATCGATTTTTGTGAAGACCAGTCAATGTGAACACGTTCCAGGGGTCTCGGGGGGCACCGTTGAGCCATTTTGCGACGCCCATTGAAAATTCCTTCAGAAAACGTCAATTTTCACCACTTTCTAACTTTCTGCAAATTTTGGTAAGAAGTTGAGCATGTTAAAGCCATCAAAAAGCCAATTCATTTGCCTGAATAATAATAATAATCCTTACAATAACAATAGGGTCCTCCCTGACCTTTGATCAGTGCTCGGGCCCTAATAATCCTTACAATTTCGATAGGGTCTCACCAGACACCTTTGATGTCTGTGCTCGGGCCCTAATTACAATAACAATAGGGTCCTCCCTGACCTTTGATCAGTGCTCGGGCCCTAATAAATAATCCTTACAATTTCAATAGGGTCTCACCAGACACCTGTGATGTCTGTGCTCGGGCCCTAATCACAATTTCAATAGGGTCTCACCAGACACCTTTGATGTCTGTGCTCGGGCCCTAATTACAATTTCAATAGGGTCTCACCTGACCTCTGAAGTCAGTGCTCGGGCCCTAATAAATAATCCTTACAATAACAATAGGGTCTCACCTGACCTTTGATCAGTGCTCGGGCACTAATTACAATTTCAATAGGGTCTCACCTGACCTTTGATCAGTGCTCGGGCCCTAATAATAACTAGGGCTACGTTGTAGCACTTGCGGGCCCGAGCACCCGCACGTTGAAGCCTGTTGCGGTCGGTGGAGAGAGCGATCGATGACCAAGCGCACGTCTCCATGTTGCATGCGTGTTGCGCACTGCAGCAAGGATAAACGCTTAACTTCCTGCGTCCGTCACGCAACGTTGATCCTTGCCTGCTAATTGCTCATTACGGTCCACGCTATCAAATAGCACATTACACTGTGAACATTTTATGTAAGTCGAATGATAGTTGTAAAACAAAGCTTACTTCCTGTTGCCAGTAGGTGGCGTAATCACTATTATTGTGCACAGACATATGGATCTGTTCAAGTAGGGGCTCTGATGAAGCGTGAGCAATTTTGACTCAATTGGACAATGTTACCACAACTTAATTTTCACACTGATCAGTAGGTGGCGCTATGACCTTGAACTAATATTAATACATGGAGCTGTTCAGGTCAGGATTGTGATCATAGGTCAGTAGTTCGGAGCCGGTTGGATAATGCCGAGTGGATTAACAAAGTACTTCCTGTTTCATGGCAAATCAGTAGTTGGCGCTATGACACTGAGGAAATATTGACACAGAGCTGTTCAGGCTTGGACTTTGATCAGGTGACAGAAGTTTGGTAGTGATAGAACAATGCAGAGTGGAGTTATGACAACATTGTGTCCTTTGGCGAAGGATGATCCTTCGCCGCAGCTCAATGTTTACACGCTTTGAGGAAATGTCACAATTCTGACCATGAACCAATGACTTGACTGAGCTCTTTTGAGTTGTATATCGTAACACAGCCAGGAGCAGTTCATAAAAGTATAAAACATGCCACTTCCTGTATCCACAAAGGGGCGCTGTGATTTCAAGTCATGATTTCTGTGTAGATGTCATCAGGCCGGGACTCTAGTCTTATATGTCTAGTTTGGACTCGATTGGACAATATATGTCCGAGATACAGAACCTCGTGTTTTGATGGCGTTAAATCAAACTTCGACGCCACAGTCACACGGCCTTAAAACCATATGAAGATCTTCAGGGGGGGGCTGTTGATACGAACATGTAGTTTGAGTGAGATAGAACCATGAACACGGAAGTTACAGCATTTGGTGTTTCACGGCGAGTTGATGAACTTTGATGCCACGCCAAAGTCACATGGTGTGACGAAAAATCAATCCCTTAGTCAGGTTTTATCTCCATCTTCTTGTGATGACACTCATCTGAATTTGAAGTTGATCTGATGAAATCCCTGGGACACGTATGTCAAAGTAAAAATGTGGAATATGGCCAAAATGGCCACTAAATCCAAAATGGCGGACTTCCTGTTTGGTTTAACCTATCGATCCAAGAGACTTATTTTTTTGTAATGTAAAAACACATGCCCTAATAATTTTTTGTACAAGTCCGCCAATCGTAGCGCCGGGGCTACCCTTTAGGGGGCGCTAGTCCGTTTTGCAACGCCCATTCCTTAAAACCATATGAATATCTTCAGGGGGGGGCTGTTGTTACACACATGTAGTTTGAGTGAGATAGAACCATGAACACGGAAGTTAGAGTAATATCGTGTTTCACGGCGAGTTGATGAACTTTGATGCCACGCCATTAATATGGCGTTTGACGAAAAGTCACAGTAATCTTATATCTTCATTATCAATGTCTTGAGACCCATTTGATACAGTTTGACATGGTTGAGGTCAATGGATGAGGAGGAAGACATCCAAGTGTAAGACATGCAAAAAACACATTTCCTGTTGCCACCAGGGGGCGCTGTGATTTTAAGTAATGATTTCTGTGTAGATGTCATCAGGCCGTCACTCTTGTCTCACATGTCTAGTTTGGACCGGATTGGACCGTGTTTGTCCGAGATACAGAACCTCGTGTTTTGATGGCGTTTAATCAAACTTTGACGCCACGCCACGGTGTGACGAAAAGTTGATTTTTTAAGTCAGTTTTATTTATACATGGACAGGATATCGAGGCGTAGTCGTGGTGGGGAGGGGTTGCAGTTCGGTGGTCTGAGGATCTCGTCACTGCTTTTTGCGGATGATGTGGTCCTCATTGGATCATCGGCTTGTGACCTTCAGCACTCACTGGATCGGCTGGCGGCCGAGTGTGAAGCGGCTGGGATGAGGATCAGCACCGCTAAATCTGAGGCCATGACTCTTAGCAGGAAACCGATGGATTGCTCACTCCGGGTAGGAAATGAGTCCTTAGCCCAAGTGAAGGAGTTCAAGTACCTCGGGGTCTTGTTCGCGAGTGAGGGTACTATGGAGCGTGAGATTGGCCGGAGAATCGGAGCAGCGGGGGCGGTATTGCGTTCACTTTACCGCACCGTTGTAACGAAAAGAGAGCTGAGCCGCAAGGCAAAGCTCTCGATCTACCGGTCGATCTTCGTTCCTATCCTCACCTATGGTCATGAGGGCTGGGTGATGACCGAAAGGACGAGATCGCGGGTACAAGCGGCCGAGATGAGTTTTCTCAGAAGGGTGGCTGGCGTCTCCCTTAGAGATAGGGTGAGAAGCTCAGTCATCCGTGAGGGACTCGGATTAGAGCCGCTGCTCCTTTACTTAGAAAGGAGTCAGCTGAGGTGGTTCGGGCATCTGGTAAGGATGCCCACTGGGCGCCTCCCTTGGGAGGTGTTTCAGGCACGTCCAGTGGGGAGGAGACCTCGGGGAAGACCCAGGACTAGGTGGAGAGATTATATCTCAACACTGGCCTGGGAACGCCTCGGGATCCCCCCGTCAGAGCTGGTCAATGTGGCCCGGGAAAGGGAAGTCTGGGGCCCCCTGCTTGAGCTGCTCCCCCGACCCCGGATAAGCGGATGACGATGAGATGATGATGAGAGATTGTTGTGATGACACTCATCTGAATTTGAAGTTGATCTGATGAAAGCCCTTGGACAAGTACATTCAAGTAAAAATGGCCAAAATGGCCAAAATGATACACCTCTTGCCGATTTTGGTGAAAATCGGTAATGTGGAAACCTGGGGGCTGGTTCCAGGGGGCGCTGTTGAGCCATTTTGCCACGCCCATTTCAAATTACTCCAGAATACTAAAATATCCGCAGACCTTGAATTTCCTGCAAAGTTTCATAACTTTCTGAGCATGTCTAGACCCTGAAAAAGCCCCCAAAAGGGAAATAATAATAATAATGATAATAAAAATCCTTACAGATTCAATAAGGCCTCTCACCATTTGGTGCTCGGGCCCTAATAATCCTTACAAATTCAATAGGGCCTCTCACCTTCGGTGCTCAGGCCCTAATAATAATAATAATAATCCTTACAATTTCAATAGGGTCTCACCTGACCTTTGAAGTCAGTGCTCGGGCCCTAATGAATGATTATGAAAGAGTTGTTTTGATAAGCATCATGTAGCTGTGACATCTATCATGTGAGAAGGCAAATTTCTTAAATTACAACAACTGAGAATGAGGAAATGAGCCTAATGAAGACACACAGACATTTAGTGAATTTACACTATATTTGTGTGGCCATGCCTGATGGTTGATACCAGGTATTTACACTTTTCCTAAGGCTTAATCTGATCAATTTAATTATTGTCACAGGGCTGCATCTTCATTATCAATTAAAGGGCCCGAGCACTGACAACAAAGGTCAGATGAGGCCCTATTGAAATTGTAAGGATTATTATTGTTATTATTAGACTCCCGGTTATAGTCACTAAATTGCTGCACGAGCAGTGGCATCTCTCTGCATCATTGCTATCACGGAGTTATTCACCATCTTATGTAGAATTTAAGGCAAAGGATAAAAATGTACATTCCCCTTTGGTTTATCACAGTTTACTCAGGCACAGTATCAATCACATCTGATAGATGTGGATCTTTTCTTGTTTCATTTTGAGTCCAACCCTCCAAGAGCTAACAAACTATCTAATAAACTTTGATAAACCAGTATAGAGCGAATAAATTGAATAAATCACAAACAGCTGTTGTTGTTCTCAGATGGTAGATTGGACAGCAGCCACCAAACATTGTGGCATCAAAGCCCTTTGCCTTTCAACAGTATGGCTTCAAAGGCCGCTGCCTTTCAACAGTATGGCAACAAAGGCAGCTCCCTTTGTAAGTGTGTTAGTGTAAGTTTCTGTTGCCCCTTGATGTGCCTTCTAAGAGCCGCCAAGATTTGAGTCGGCCTTTAATGTCATTTTCACGCTCAACAAATATCAACAATATAATTTGTTTACAGCTGTCAACCTCGACATCTTCTGTTATCCTTTCTAAATTGATCAATATAAATTGGTAAAGGGGAGGTGTGATATAACAATACTCAGCTTGGTGTTTTGCTTGACATCAGTCCAAGAAGCGTCGCTTGTCAGGAACAGAGACGAAGACGGGATCCAACTGCTCCTCCTCTTGCTGTCAGAACTGATCTGTTCCACACACCTTCCAACGTAAGCACTATCACATGCGCTGTGTACTTTTGGATATAACTTGTACCACAAACTTAATTGCACCTCCTGCTGTCTCTCCTTAGGACATGGCTGAGAATATCAATGATCTTGAGATTGACGAAGGCCTGTACTCCAGACAACTGTAAGTCCTCTCTCTGTACAAGTCTTGTCCAAACAATGGAGAACACACAAACCTATTTTTTTTAATAGTTAGGTATTCAAAATGCAGAGGTGTGCTGATGGTTCTTTCTCACCCCATGTAGTTACGTGTTGGGCCATGACGCTATGAAGCGCATGCAGAACTCCAATGTCCTTATCTCTGGTATGAGAGGTCTTGGAGTGGAGATTGCCAAGAACGTGATCTTGGCAGGAGTAAGAAGTGTCACTGTACACGACCAAGGAGTTGCAGAATGGAGAGACCTCTCCTCTCAGGTGGGAAGCACATGTGTATATTCTTATTTTGCATTAGCACAAAAACATTCTCTTCAAAAAATGTTTTTAAGTCATACAAAGTCCGTAGGGTTAACCCTTCCAAAAAGACCATCGCAGCCACCCTCACCCTTGTTAACCATGGCCTTTCTCTGGGTTATAATCATAGGAGATATAAAGCCTGTTTAGAACATTACAATGGGTAGACAGTTTATGTCTATCAGCTTGACATTCTGAATTTTATTGTGGCCATTTAAGACCATTCAAGACAGATGTATTACTGTGATGTTTTCTTCTTTATTACCATTCATTCACCTGGATTGACAAGATGTCAGGGGAAAATTGATGCCAAGTTTATTAATCAACACCTATGTATTTTGTGTGTTCAGTTCTACCTCCGGGAGGAAGATCTGGGGAAGAACAGGGCCGAGGTGAGCCAACACCGTTTGGCTGAACTCAATAGCTACGTTCCTGTGACCGCCTACACTGGAGAACTCACTGAAGACTCTATGACCAAGTTCCAGGTATAGATTGTGTAGAGGCCTGTATCCGACTCATTCAGCATTCAAGAAGGAAAGAAGCTTTTTTTAATTTGTCTATTTTTGCGTGTCTAGGTGGTAGTACTGACCAACTCAAATCTGGAAGAGCAGCAGCAAGTGGGGGACTTGTGCCACAGCAAAGGAATCAAGCTGATCATCGCAGACACACGCGGCCTGTTTGGGTAAGATTCTGACTTTGTTCTCATGAAATCTATAACCACTTGTCTGCCAGTGTCTAACATTCTTGTGCATTATGCGTTTTGTTTTGCAGCCAGCTTTTCTGTGACTTTGGTGACGAGATGGTTGTCTATGACACCAATGGAGAGAAACCGCTAAGTGCCATGATTTCCTTGATCACCAAGGTCAGTCCCTGTGGTTAGTCTGTCTGACGATGTTTGTCAATCCAGTTTCAGCTTTTTAAGATCAGACCTCAGGATGTACTTTTTCCTCTCTCCAGGACAATCAAGCAGTTGTGACATGTGACACTCGTCATGGCTTTGATAGCGGCGACTCTGTCACCTTCACAGATGTTCAGGGTATGACTGAGCTCAACGGATGCCAGCGAGTGGAAATCAAAGTTCTGGGTAAGATCTATTGGGGTTTAAGAACTAGCCATGTCTTCTGACTTAATATGAATGTTACACATAACATGACTTGCCGTCTCTGTCCAGGTCCCTACACCTTCAGTATCTGTGACACAACTGGTTTTACGGATTACGTGAGAGGAGGAATTGTCTCTCAGGTCAAAATGCCCAAGAAGATTGCTTTTGTAAGTGATGTGTTGACATGCGTTACGCCCCCTGGTGGCTCGTAGCAGGACATAACATAAATGCATCAGGTTTGAATAAGTGAGGGTGCAATCACACAGAAGACAAGACCCGATATTAGACAAAGACAATATTTATTTAAACAAAGCAACACAGGGATCAGCAAGGACTATCAGTGGCACCAAAGAAAAAGAACACAAAGAAATCCCCCCCCCCCCCCCTTTACAGGTGCTTAGCACCCAAAAGTACAGCAGGTGGTGCTCACTCTAACCTGGGGTATTAACAAGCAGTAAACCTACGTGTGTGTGATATGTAGACCCCGGAGTATCTTACCTGTCTTTGTAGTCCCTGTGCGCACAACAAACAAAGACAAAACAAAAGTAGGCTGCTACAACTTAAATACTACTGGTAAAACTAATTCAATACACCAGCAAACATCAAAGCCAAAACCAAACAATTAGAGCTCTGCCACAGCTCACCACAAAAGCCTCCTCTCGCCAACAAAACAAACACAGGACTATTTAAAGGGGAAGGGTTGATGAGAGATCTGTAACAGGTGGGGTGATTTGAAGATTGGATGCAGGTGAGATGAGCGGCCACGATGCTTCTTCTTCTGTGGCCACTTCACTGGCGCGTCCTGCCCGAGAGCTCCCCCTTCCAGTCACTGGAGGCATCACCGGTCAACTAGGCTGTGGAGACAAAACAACAACACAAGACAGAACACAATACATGTATACATACAGGACATACAAATCACTGTCCGTAACAACATGTGTATCTGTTTTGACCAGTGGGAAATTATATGTGGACTCATTTCTCACTGTCGTGCATTTCTTTCCTTATGCAGAAATCCATCTCTTCCTCCTTGGCTGAGCCAGAGTTTGTAATGACAGACTTTGCCAAGTTCTACCGTCCAGGGCAGCTTCATGTGGGCTTCCAGGCGATCCATGCCTTCCAGAAGAAACACAACCACCTTCCAGTACCTTGGAACCAGGTACATATCACCCCTATTCGTTTTAATATGTTAATTGGAGTGTTACATTGGCTTGGAGTTACTGTTAGTGCTTATGGAAAAAAAACACCTACCTTCCTTGTTTTGATATGGCTCAATTGACTTCGTTTAGATTTATAGGTAGCTTGGTGTTAGTAATGTTGTCAATATGGGTCTGCAGAAGCTAATTAGCTTGTCCTTGCAAACAGTAAATATCAATCAGTCAATACAAGTTAGTGAGTTAGTATTGTCATTGTAGTTTTGTAACATGTCCAACCTTCTGAACTGTGTTTTTCCAGGCTGATGGTGAAGAGTTATTGACATTAACCAGGGAGGTGAACTCTGCCCAGGTCGGCTCCGCCAAAGTGGAGCAGTTGGATGACGCTCTTATCAAAAAGTTGTCATATGTTTCTGCTGGTGACCTGGCCCCTGTTAATGGATTTATTGGAGGTCTGGCAGCGCAGGAAGTGATCAAGGTCAGTGGTGTGATATGGAGCTCAATTTTTCCTGTAATGTATTATTTTTTATTTTATTTTCAGTAATCTATGTTATCACTGTGGATTTACTTTTATCAGATGGACATGTTTGGGCCTATGTTGCTAACTCCCCTGAACAAAATTCTCTGCGTTCTCTAATGCTTCTTTTGACATGTTCTCTCTTATTTAGGCATGCACAGGAAAATTTATGCCAATAATGCAGTGGCTGTATTTTGATGCCCTGGAGTGTTTGGCCGAAGAGGAAGGAGTCACACTCACCGAGGAAGAATGTGCCCCTGTAGGTGTTCTTATTAAATCACACACAATGATACTGATGACGGACGCGCACCAGAGTGATAAACCATGATGTTAAACCCTTTTCTTCCTCTTTGCTTTTCTCCCAGAGGAACTGTCGCTATGATGGGCAGATTGCAGTTTTTGGCACCAAGCTGCAGGATTTGCTTGCCAAACAACGCTACTTCCTGGTGAGTTACCCAATCGAAAATGTTCTAATATCTCCTGACATACTGTTGCTAAGGGAGATTTAATGGATAAGGGCATACATTTTCTGTTTCTTTATTGCCAACATAATCCCATGAAAAGATAAAAACCCTGATCCTGTTAACTAGACTTCCCTGTAACCTAAACCTGATGGGAGATATTCCTCTTTTCCATAAATCTCTATGTTGTCTAAAGACTTAAAAACATCAGTAAATAATGAAGTAGTAGATAAAACGCTTCTTTATTGCTTCTTAATCTTCTAGCAAAATAAACCAAAAACTTTGTTTCGTTCTTTTAATGGAATTTTTTCGCAATATTCACAAAAATATCCACATCCTAATCCTTAAAAATGATTTCCTAACATGGACCCTTATTTTTTAATCTCTCTTCTCAGTGTAAACGTGAAGATAATGTTCATGGGATCTTTTGGCAATAATGAAAACGGGTTATTACCAGTCTTGCTGTTAAACTATGGCTCTTGTCTGGCAATAAGGAATGTGTTAATAAAACCTTGATTTTTCCAAAGTGAAGGGTTTAATACTAGGTTTGTTAAATTGTGTCTGAACATACAGAAAATGGAGCACGGCTTTTGTATCTTTACTGAGTGACCTGTAATCCTCCCAGGTTGGAGCTGGGGCCATTGGCTGTGAACTGATGAAAAACTTTGCGATGATTGGACTGGCCTGCGGAGAGGGCGAGGTCATTGTGACGGACATGGACACCATAGAGAAGTCCAACCTCAACAGACAGTTCCTCTTCAGACCCTCAGACGTGACGGTCAGTATTTACCTTTTTTGGTGGAGACAGTTCCTCTTCAGACCCTCAGACGTGACGGTCAGTATTTACCTTTTTTGGTGGATACAAAGTAGGTCGTGGACATAACTTGTCCCTTTATTGATCGAATTTAATATTTCATTGGATTTCCTGTTCATTGCAATTGATTGTGTTAATGCAACTGCTGCTAATGGATGATATCAGCATTAGATAGTGGGTAGGTTCATTCTAGGTGTGGAAGATTAATATTGGTTTATCAAGTGGTGATTTATGAAATGTTCAAAGTACAGATTTTTACTGGAACACCATTAACCATTCGGTCAAGTAATCAAGTGTGAACACAATTAACCACCCCTCCTGTTGCAGTGTGATTCTTAGTATTTGAAGAGAAAGGGAAAAGGTCACTATTTTAATGTATTTGTGTGTATGTGTGATGATAGAAAATGAAGAGCGATACTGGAGCAGCGGCAGTGAAGCAGATGAACCCGTCCATCAGGATCACAGGTCACCAGAACAGAGTGGGCCCCGACACGGAGAGGATCTTTGACGACGCCTTCTTTGAAAGCCTCGATGGAGTGACCAACGCACTGGACAATGTAGATGCACGTAAGTGTCGCGGAAACTTCAATTATTTAAATCTTTTTTTACAGAATGTTTAGGATTTTCTGAGAGCACCACTTATACCAGATGATCAATCAGCGCAGGTGAGAGCTGTTAGCTGATTGATCCTCAGGCTTAAAAGGCAGCAGTCGACAGGGGGACAGGCACATGGGAAGAGCTGCACCACGAACCTGGGGAGGTTATAAGTCGGACAATTTATGTTAAGTTAAGACTTTTTTTCCTCACGTGTGATCAAGTATGCAACAGTACTATCTCTAGCTGTGTGTGGGAGACGGCTTCCTCTCCTAGCCGGTGGGAAGGTGGAGTAGGTCAGGCCTGATGGCGTCCTGGCTTTAATTTGGCGATGGGGATATGTGGGCATGGAGGTGGCTGGGAGAACACCTCCACGTGGACCAGAGGATCAGTCAGCGCGGTTGAGAGCTGATCCTCAGGCTGCAGAGCTGACGCAAACATGTGAAGCGACACGAGCCTGAAAAGGTTGTTAGTTGTGCTTAGTTCCGACTTTGTTTCCTTACTTGTGTTAAAGTATACTGCAGAGCAACGGTACCATCTCTGGCTGTGTGTTTGGGAGACCCCGGTGGCATGGTCAACTGCTCCAATCTGATTTTCTAATTCCCACTCCCTCTGTTTTTGCCCATTAGGCTTGTACATGGATCGGAGGTGTGTGTACTACCGTAAACCCTTACTGGAGTCTGGTACTCTTGGCAACAAAGGCAACGTCCAGGTTGTGATCCCCTTCCTCACAGAGTCATACAGCTCCAGCCAAGACCCACCGGAGAAATCCATCCCCATCTGTACCCTGAAGAACTTCCCAAATGCTATTGAACACACACTGCAGGTCGGTGAACTCAGAGATGCTCATAACAATGTTAAAGATTACCACATAGTGAATGTTTTGAAATTGCAATAAATATGTATTGTTTAAAGACAATGCTATCTGTTCACAATGTGATTTAAATTGAGAAACCAGTAATTTAATTTTCCAGTTTCATATTGTGCTTCTGACTATGAATTGACTAATATTGATCTGTTGTAAATATCTTCTTCTCTTCAGTGGGCCCGTGAGGAATTTGAGGGATTATTCAAACTGCCACCAGAGAATGCCCTGCAGTACCTCTCGTGAGTTGCATTCTTTACATCCAAAAGTGACTTTATGGCAGAACTGTAGTTATCCAAATGTAAGATTTGTTCAAAGTGATTCCTCTTTGCATCAATAAACCTAGATCATTTCTTTTCACATCTATTAGTTGGTGGTGATGTCTCCAAGTGTTGGGGAACTCTTCATTACTTGTAAATGCTTGGCAAGATTGAATAACATATCTTAAACACTTAGAATAGAATTGCCACTTGTGAAAATGTTCTACCTTGTGGTATGTTTGACCATATTTAAACTGGGAGGAAACAATATCCCATCCAATGGTAACAGCTCTTCACATGGTTTTCTCCAGCTTATTGGATCTATGATCATTGTTCTTTCAGAGATCCTCAGTTCATGGAGCGTACTCTGAAGCTGCCTGGAGCTCAGCCTGAAGAGGTGCTGGAGGCTGTCTACAAGAGTCTCGTCGCAGACTGCCCCCACAGCTGGGCCGACTGCGTAGCCTGGGCACGCAACCACTGGCAGTGCCAATACAGCAACAACATCCGTCAGCTACTGCACAACCTCCCCCTAGATCAGGTACACATTGAGATCACTGCTTGGTGGATATAAGTCTTTTCTGATATTTGTACTGCCTATATTTGTCTAGAATCGGTAGATAATGTGTAAGCTTTTTAAACTGTTTATTGAATCAAGATGCATGTGTTGATGGAGCGCCATGATTTTACTGACCTTTCATCTATTAATTTCCTGTTATTTCTTCTGTCCGTCTACAACAACCCAAAGGCCTATTTTTCTTTAAGTTTTTGCATTTCTGTGCTTGTAAGGCAAGTTTATCATCTGTCTTTCAGCCCACCAGATCTGGTGCCCCCTTCTGGTCAGGCCCAAAGAGGTGTCCTCACCACCTAGACTTCAGCACTAGCAATGCAAGTATCAGTCTATTATTTTTAAGAGCACCTACTTGATGCATTATCTGCTTTTTACTAATCTATTCAGATTCCAGCTGGTAACAGAATTGCTTTCATTGTAGGAGCTGCACATGGATTATGTTGTGGCTGGGGCAAACCTGTTTGCTCAGACATATGGCCTCCCAGGCAGCACTGATCGTGCAGGTGTGGTCAAGATCTTGCAGGAGGTCAAGGTGTCGACCTTTACCCCTCGTTTAGGAGTTAAAATCCATGTCTCTGATCAGGACCTGCAGAATAGTAATTCCTCTGTTGGTGAGACGCTCAAATCTCTTAAATTCGCATTTGCAAAAGTAATATTTTCTGCCAAGGACTTGTTTTATGTGAAATGATTTATTGCTTTTAGTAGTTTACAAATTAAGGCCATAGTCTGGCGTCATTAAGGATGCTTTGAGTAGAATGTGACTACTAATCTCTCGGTATATTAGATGTCTCAAGACTGGAGCAGCTAAAGGTCAGGCTGCCTTCCCCCGAGACTTCACAGTTCAAACTCTGTGCCATCGACTTTGAGAAGGTACACATGGCTTTCCTCTGATAAATGTGTTTTGCCTGTGTATTATCCTCATGGCTGCTAGATATAAACAAAACTAATGATTGTCTTTGACCTGTCGGTAACAGGATGATGACACAAACTTCCACATGGACTTCATTGTGGCAGCATCCAACCTGAGAGCAGAGAACTACGACATTCCCCCGACAGACAGACACAAGGTGGGCGCGCCCATTTAGTTTTAATCCTGGCATTTTCTTTCATTGTTAATGTTCTTTTACTGCAAGTTGTCTCCTGTTTTTGTTTTTTTTGCTGCTTAATTCTTCATCCTCCAACCCAGAGCAAACTGATAGCTGGCAAGATCATTCCTGCCATGGCCACTACCACGGCTGCAGTGGTGGGCCTGGTGTGTCTGGAGCTCATCAAGATTGTCCAAGGTCACAAGAAGCTAGAATCGTTCAAGAATGGCTTCATGAACTTGGCCCTGCCTTTCTTTGCCTTTTCTGAACCCATTGCTGCTCCTAAACACAAGGTAGCCATTTACTTGTTTGAGCTGTTAAGATATTGAGCAGTCACATGTGTCCCCACTGTGGGGAAAAAAAATCCCTATTCATAGTATCCTCTCTACAAGGGTAACCATAGATAGTCATTACATGTTTTGAACTCCGATGATGATCCAGCCATGCTAATACTGATGCACCAGGCAGATGCAGTTTGCCTGCCTGGGTGCAAGTGAGTTCAACTGACCTTCTCACGCTGATGAGATCAGTGTGGGCTGAGGAGAATACATTCTCTAAAAGCTTTCTGTTTTATGACTTTACATTTTTCATTTTGGCATAGACGTCAGTCAGTAGCTTCTGTTTAATGAAAACTCATCGTGGCTTTGTGTAACCGACATCAGCATCTCATAACCCCCCACTTCATGTTTTTGCAGTACTTTGAAATTGATTGGACGTTGTGGGATCGCTTTGAGGTCACAGGTGTGCAGCCCAACGGGGAGGAGATGACACTTCGACAGTTCTTGTTCTACTTTAAAGTACGTTCTCATCAACTCCCCTCCTCAGTTTGTTGACATGTGATTTCTGGCCTACAATTAACAAACCCCATCTGTCTTCTGTCACTCATTAGACAAAGTACAATTTGGATGTCACCATGCTTTCTCAGGGAGTGTCCATGCTCTATTCCTCCTTCCTGTCTCCTGAAAAACTCAGAGAGAGACTGGACCTGCCGTGAGTAGATAACTTTACTGAGTCATGTTAAATGCTAGTGTTTAATTTGTTGCTCTAATGGTATTTACCTTTGTCTCATAGGATGACGGAGATCGTGACTAAGGTGTCCAAAAAGAAGCTGGGACAGCATGTGAAAGCCGTGGTGTTAGAGCTATGCTGTGACGACATGTATGATGAAAACGTGGAAGTGCCCTATGTCCGATACACCATCCGCTGAGCTCCACACTATACAAGATGTCGCGGGGGACGGGGTGATTGTTATAATTGAGCATTGGGGTGGGTGGGTTGATCCAGGTTGGCTCTATTGGATCAATCAGTTTTCTGTTAGGCCTGTGGTTTGTGTAAACCTGTGCCTGAGTGTACATAGTCCCAGTAAGCTAACTTAAAGGATACCTGTATGATTGTTAGGGATCCAGTTGGTGCTTGCGTCGCTGGAGGAAGGGAGCAAGTATACTGGAACTCCTAATGTTTCTCAGTAGCAGAACCCTTCTGCTCCATTGAATTCCACGCCCTCATGTTCTCATGGTACTCCATAGCCCAACTAGTGTCCCTCTGAAACACCCTCGCACTCTAACTAAGCTTCATCGCTAGAGAAAAAGTTTTTTTTAACAACTCTCCCCTCTACTCTACTTGCTCTCTTCCTTTTTCCAACCCTGTTTCTCGTAGACCTGGTCCCACATTACTGTTTTGTTTTTCCAGAAAGATGTAAGTAAAAGAAGATCTGCTAAGAATTCCCAAAGTAGTGACACGGACATATGTGATAGCTTAGCTTTTAGCTAAAACTTCTGACTTTTTCCACTAAGGTAACATAGGGTGACCAGACGTCCTCTTTTTCCCGGACATGTCCTCTTTTCAAGACCTAAAAAATGCGTCCGGCAGGGATTCCAAAAACGTCCGGTATTTTGCATTGTCGCAAAAAAAATATTAATTTTTTATTTTTTTTTGCCTCGTCGCATATTTGTGTTTCTGGGTCTTTCACATAGCCTACTAGTTATTTCGGCCTTCCAAGTTCTGGAAATGGTACCACCCTTACTGTAGGAGCCATATTAACCTTTGTTATCTTTCTTTATTAGCCATGCGTGTGTGTGTGTGTGTGTGAGAGTGACACTGTCTGTAGGTGTTTTTACCCCACCTACAGGACGCCTGAACTGAACCTGAGAGGCGAAGGGTGGAGCCAAGAGGAAAGGCTTAAAGAGCCAGCCACAAGAGCATCTGGGCGTGGCTGAGCGAGGCAACACTTTTTTGACCATGTTTTGTGACGTTCAATGTGCTCTACGAGAGACTCTTTAGTTGAATGTATTTAGTTTGTTTCAAGCAATTTGTAAACCATCTTTTTTCTACAATAAATGGCCAAAGGGACCAACCGGACAAACCTCTACTCCTCATCTTTTATACATGTGTCAGGATCAAACCCAACTCAGCCACCAGTAGCAGTAAAATAGAAATTGCTGCTACAATTAGTCAAAAAAAGTGCCTTGGATGGATGACCTTGGTAAAAAAAGCAACATTGGATGGATGGATACTGGAACAAAGGAAGTTCAAGTCTGAATTCAGGTGCATGTGCCACTCGGGAGTGGTAGAGGACCAAGATTGAATCCAACTGAATCTGCAGAAATCGGTATGTGTATGAAGAAACTTTAAAGGAATCTTGTTTATTGCCTGAAGAAGAATCATTTTTGTTGAATATTGATTTATATTTTTGAAGAAAAAAGGACTTTGAGTTTGTCAAGCTGAACAAAGAGCTTCAGTTTCCAATATGGCTGACCATGCTGTTGATTCTGAAAGGCAAAGAGAAATGTTTGAGTTTGAGAATCAACAGCATGGTCAGCCATATTGGAAACTGAAGCTCTTTGTGAAATTAGTCCCAAAGACAGCATCTCTTCAGTTAGTAGGGGATCTAAAAGTTCAATATCAAGTTCAGCTTCAGCTCGTCTGGTGGCACAGGCTGAGAGGGCAGCACTTTTAGCAAAGGCTGATGCTATGAAAGAAAGGCAAGCTTTAGAAGAAAAAGGAGAAAAAATTAGAAGGCAAGTGGAGACTTTGACTTTTGAAGCTGAATTGTCTGCTACAAATGCCAGGCTTGCAGTGTATGCTGGTGCTGAGGAGCAAGTGGCTTCTACCCCAGCTGATGGCATGAATGTGTACTTCGAGGAAAGGAACCTGGAACTCGACAACATCGACACACTGCAACAAGTGGCTCACACAACCAACATATTTGAGGAAAGGATTGTTCGACCAAAGGATCAAGTGAAACACATACCTTTGTTTCAAGCACGCAGCAGACAAGGTGAACTGGGTGACTATAGAGGACACTGGTTACTCCAGGAAACCCCAGAGGCCGTGGGTCCAGATCAAAGGTCACAGTCTACATTGAATCTACAGGCAGATCGTGCAACTCAAGGAGGTAATGATGTTCTGAAACTTATTAAGGAGAAATCCATTGATCACTCTGACAAAGTTGAGCTCAGTACAGAATACAGACCGCTGGTTGATCTTGTAAACTCCGGGAAAGACATGGCAGGTCCTATGCTGCCTGAACAAGGGCAGTACAGGTCATTACAGGACAATGTAGATCCCATTAGTCTAATTGCGATCTTGAATAGACAAAATGAAATCACGTCTATGCTTCTCAGACAGCAGCAATTATCTACATTGCCACCTAAAAGTGTTACTGTCTTTGATGGAGATATCTTAGAGTTTAGGTCATTTATGAACTCTTTTGAACATAACATTGAGAGGAAAACAGACAATGGACAAGACAGATTGTTTTACCTTGAACAATATACAAAGGGCCAAGCTAGGGACCTAGTAAAGAGCTGTCAGCACATGGATGGAGATCAGGGTTATCTCAGAGCCAAACGCTTGTTACAGGAACATTTTGGCAATGAGTTTAAAATTTCCACCGCTTACATTAAGAAAGCTCTTAATTGGCCTATCCTGAAGCCTGAAGACCCAAAGGCATTGAATGACTATGCTCTGTTTCTGAAAGGATGCTGTAATGCCATGACAAAACTGGATTACATGAGTGAACTGAATGTTGCATCTACCTTGAAAGCCTTAGTCATGAAATTACCCTACAAGTTTCGGGATAAGTGGAGGACTAAAGCTCAGGAGAAACTGGATGGCAACAGCAGGATAACATTTGCAGATCTTGTACAGTTCATTGAGAAACAGGCAAAGATATGTTCCAACCCAGTATTTGGAGAAATCCAAGATTCAGTTGCTAGTAGGAGTAAAAGGCCAGAGGAAAGCAAGCCCATGTTTAGGCCCAAGGTTAATTATGCAGCTAATGTGGCGGCAGTAACCACTCCAGTGACTTCAAAAATGGACAGTGATGTCAAATCCCCATGCCTCTGCTGTGATGGTGCTCACAGTCTGGAGCACTGCTCTGACTTCAAGAAGAAAACACACAGGGAAAAGTTGAATCTTTTAAAGGAAAAGGCACTCTGTTTTGGATGCTTGCGTATAGGACACAGAAGCAAAGACTGTCATGCGCGTCTGTCATGCAACATCTGCAACCGAAGCCATCCCAGTGTGCTTCACATCAACTTTCAGGTCAAAGGTGAGACCTCAAAGTTAGCAGAGTCACCAAAGAATATCAAAGAGGTGAAGTCCAATGTTTGTCGGCATAATGGGGCCGGGAACTCTAAATGTGCACTTTCAATCTTACCTGTTCAAGTGAAGTCTGTGAAAGGCAACAGAATCATTCAAACTTATGCTTTTCTCGATCCAGGCAGTTCAGCAACATTCTGCACGGAGAGGCTGGCGCAGAAATTGAGTCTGGAAGGGAAACCAACAACTGTTTTGCTAAAAACAATGGCACAAGAACGGCCTGTCAAGAGTTTGTTGGTGTCAGGTCTAGAAGTGTGCGAACTGAAAAGTAACAATTTCTTTCCTTTACCTGAGGTCTTCACTCAAAGGTCTATGCCAGTGACAAAGGACGACATCCCAACACAGGCGGATTTAAGGAAATGGCCTTATATCAGTGAAGTTCAATTACTACAAATAGACTCTGACATTGATTTACTAATTGGCATGAATGCAGCAAATTTGATGGAACCCTGGCAGGTGATCAACTCACAAGAAGATGGGCCCTATGCTGTAAAAACCCTACTAGGATGGGTAGTCAATGGTCCATTGGGAGGATGCAGTAAAGGTGTGGACAAGACCACAGTGACTGTTAATAGGATCTCCCTGGTTAACCTGCAAGAACTTCTGGTGAGTCAATACAACACTGATTTCATTGAGAGAGCATATGATGAAAAGAGTGAAATGTCAGTAGATGACAAGAAGTTCTTGAACATTGCCAATGAATCTGTTAAAGTGATAGAGGGTCACTACTGCATTAACTTACCTTTTAAAGCTGATAAAGTTACGATGCCTAACAACCGTGTGATTGCAGAACAACGCCTTTTGAATCTGAAAAGGAAGTTCAAAAGAGATCTGAATTATCAAAAGGAGTACAGAGAGTTCCTGAATGATGTCATTCATAAGGGCTATGCTGAAATGGTTCCCCCAGCACAGGTGAACAGAACTCATGGGAAAGTTTGGTATATCCCTCATCATGGGGTATATCACCCAAAGAAGAAGACCATCAGAGTAGTGTTCGATTGCAGTGCAACATTTCAGGGGACATCCCTCAACTCTGAACTACTCCAGGGCCCAAATCTGACAAGCACACTGATAGGAGTGCTCACACGTTTCCGAAAAGAGCCAGTAGCACTGATGGCAGACATACAGGCCATGTTCCATCAGGTCAAGGTCACAGAAGGTGATACAGACTTCTTGCGCTTCTTTTGGTGGCCACATGGAAATGTGGATGATGCTCCTGCAGAATTCCGAATGACTGTTCATTTATTTGGAGCGGTCTCTTCACCCAGCATTGCAAACTTTGCACTCAGAAAGACTGCAGAGGACAATGCAGGCAACTTCCCTCCTGAGGTAACAAAGACAATATTGCAGAACTTTTATGTGGATGATTGTTTAAAATCTGTGTCCACAGAAAAGGAAGCAGTAGAGCTGATCTCAAACCTCACCACAGTCTGTCACCGAGGAGGATTTCATTTATCAAAGTGGATAAGCAACAGCAGAGCTGTCCTTGCTACTGTTCCACCAGAGGACAGAGCCAAAGAGGTAAAGAAATTGGACTTGAACAAAGATCAATTGCCCATGGAGAGAGCCTTAGGACTTCAATGGTGCGTGCAAGGTGACTCCTTTAAGTTCAACAGCACAATCAGTGAACGTGCACTTACCAGAAGGGGCATCCTATCCATGGTAAGCTCAATATACGACCCCTTAGGCTTTCTGTGTCCACTTACTTTGCCAGCTAAACTGTTGTTGCAGGAACTTTGCAGACAGAACTTTGGATGGGACGTGACCATTCCCCTCACTCTATCGGAGCAGTGGACAAATTGGAACAGCAGTCTGTCAATGCTTGAAGGCTTTGAGGTACCACGCTGTTTCAAGCCAAGTCATTTTGGTGAGTCAGTGCACAGCCAGATCCACCATTTCTCTGATGCCAGTGAGCTAGGCTATGGAACAGCCAGCTATCTCAGAATGACTAACGCAAAGGGAAAAGTCCATGTAGCATTCTTGATGGGCAAAGCGAGAGTAGCTCCATTAAAAAGGCAGACCATCCCGAGGCTGGAGCTAGCCGCAGCAGCTTTGTCAGTCAAAGTGGACAGAATGCTCAAAGCAGAACTACCATCAACAAGAGATAAGTCAGTGTTTTGGTCTGACAGTACAGCTGTGTTAAAATACATCTCAAATGACCACACTCGCTTCCACACCTATGTGGCGAATAGGACATCTAGGATTAGGGAAGCCACACAAGTGTCTCAGTGGAGACATATTAACACAAAGCGAAACCCTGCTGACGACTGCTCTAGAGGTGTGAGTGCAGAGAGGTTCATGAGGAATCAAAGATGGATCTGTGGACCAGAGTTCCTCTGGTCATCAGAAGAGGATTGGCCAAATGAACCAATAGACAGGAGTCAGCTTTGTATGGATGACCCAGAGGTCAGAAAATCTGTAACAGTTAATTCCATCATGCAGACATGTGAGGAAAGGCCCACAGACAAGTTACTCAATTACTTTTCAGATTGGCTGAAGTTGAGAGTAGCTGTTGCATGGATAATGAAAGTGAAGAATGCATTGAGGAACTTGGTGCAGAAAAGAAAGGACTCAAAGAAAGACTGTCAGTATCAAAAGGCAACCAGAATAAACACAAGGTCAGTTAAGTGTGACATGAAAGAATCAATAACAGCTGAAGATCTAAAAAGAGCAGAAAATACAATACTTACCTATGTGCAGAGACAAAGTTTCCCACAGGAAATCAGCATGCTGCAAGAGGGAGCATCCTGTGTGAGAAAAGGCAGCAGCATCTACAGACTGGATCCGGTGCTGGATGGTGGCATCCTCAGAGTGGGTGGGCGTCTAAGGAGATCAGCAATGCCGGAGGAAAGGAAACACCCTGCCATTCTGGCCAAAGACCACCACGTGTCCACTCTGATCCTGCGCCACATCCATGCTCAAACTGGACATGGAGGAAGGAACCATATGCTATCCCAGGTACGAAAAACATACTGGATTGTAAAGGCAAACACTGCTGCACGAAAGGTTCTCTCTCACTGTGTGACTTGCAGAAAGAACAGAGGAAAACCTGGTGAACAAAAGATGGCTGATCTGCCAGGGGAAAGACTTGTCACAGACTTGCCACCATTTACGAATGTTGGTCTTGACTACTTCGGCCCTTTTGAGGTGAGAAGGGGCAGGAGCATGCTGAAAAGGTATGGCGTCATCTTTACCTGCATGACCAGCCGAGCAGTACATCTGGAGGTGGCCTGTTCTTTAACCACAGACTCTTGCATCAATGCCATCAGACGTTTTTTGTGTCGAAGAGGCACAGCACAACACATGAGATCAGATCATGGCACTAACCTTGTAGGTGCAGAGAGAGAGCTGAGAGAAGCACTTCAAGCCATGGAACACAGAAAGATCCAACAAACTCTAAGGAAGGACGGAGTTCAGTGGAGCTTCAATCCCCCCACTGCCTCTCACCATGGTGGGTTCTGGGAACGCCTCATCCGAATGATAAGGCATGTCTTATGTTCAGTATTGAAGCAGCAAACTTTAGATGATGAAGGCCTAACCACTGTTTTCTGTGAAGTAGAGGCAATTCTCAACAGCCGGCCTATAACAAAGGTATCTGATGACCCACAAGATTTAGAAGCCCTAACTCCCAATCACATACTTCTGTACAGAACTAACCCACTTCTGCCCCCTGGAGTCTTTTCAAGTTCTGACCTTTACCACAGAAGACGCTGGAGACAGGTCCAGTATATAGCTGAACTATTCTGGAAGAGATGGCTGCTAGAATACCTCCCCCTCCTCCAGGAAAGACAAAAGTGGTCAAGAACCAGAAGAAACTTCGTCCCAGGCGACATTGTACTAATAGCAGATAACAACGCTCCTCGCAGCTCCTGGCTACTGGGAAGAGTCTTAGAGGCCAAGCCTGATGCCAGAGGCCATGTCCGCGTGGTGAAGCTGCAAACAAAGACGAGTGTACTGGAGAGGCCAGTGTCCAAAATCTGTTTACTGCTCGAGGGTGATGACAGTTCCTGTAAGGAAAAACCTGAACACCAAAAGAGTTCAAGATAAGTTCATTTATTCACTTTGAGTTCATATTTTGAGATTATGTTTAAGATTGCCAAATGATTGAAAATAAGTAAACTGCAAGTAGAAATGGCTCATTTGTAATTTAAATAATAAATAATTGTCTTTGCCTCTACAAACACAATTAGGGGCCGGTATGTAGGAGCCATATTAACCTTTGTTATCTTTCTTTATTAGCCATGCGTGTGTGTGTGTGTGTGTGAGAGTGACACTGTCTGTAGGTGTTTTTACCCCACCTACAGGACGCCTGAACTGAACCTGAGAGGCGAAGGGTGGAGCCAAGAGGAAAGGCTTAAAGAGCCAGCCACAAGAGCATCTGGGCGTGGCTGAGCGAGGCAACACTTTTTTGACCATGTTTTGTGACGTTCAATGTGCTCTACGAGAGACTCTTTAGTTGAATGTATTTAGTTTGTTTCAAGCAATTTGTAAACCATCTTTTTTCTACAATAAATGGCCAAAGGGACCAACCGGACAAACCTCTACTCCTCATCTTTTATACATGTGTCAGGATCAAACCCAACTCAGCCACCAGTAGCAGTAAAATAGAAATTGCTGCTACACTTACGTTCCACCTTCTTGCGCGAGCTGACTGTAGAGAGAGTCTGTCATTGTGCGACCGATCTCAGGGTTGCCGGAGCCACGATAATTATCCTCCAAATACGACTATTTTGAGCCTTTGGAACGTTACTTTGCCATTTCCAATCTGGCAACATTGAGCACCTTGGCGCTTCCACTCCGTGCGCTGTTTACAACAGCACATTACATCTGCAGCCATGCCTAAACGTAAATGTAAGTTCACGGACGAACTAAAAAAAAAATACCCATGTTTTCGCCTCGGCCGTGATGCTTCGGAAGCTGAGTGCATGACATGCAGAGCAGGCACTTACGTGTCAGTGGCAAATAAAGGTGGCAGCGATTTGGAAGCTGTGCACCCAGTACAATTTCAAAAACATGACCTGCAAGGACTTTCATACCTATTTGATAGGCAATCGCCAACTCCTGGGTAAGATTCAGTCTTCAGAGAAATATGGCCAACCACATGAGGAGGACTGAAAAGTGTCTTAATTTTCTTATTTTAATATGTGGCCATATAAGTAATTTATTATTTGGAATATTGTATTTGTTATCATTATTGCTTTAATATATGAGGACTGAAAAGTTTCTTAATTTTCTTATTTTAATATGTGGCCATATAAAGAATTTATTATTTAGAATGTTTTATTTGTTATCATTATTGACATTTAAATGCCACAAAAAAGATTTGTTTTACATTTGCACTTTGCAATTTTGTTAAAGTTCAATAAATAGATGTTCATATAGTCATTTGTGTCATTTTTGTCATTTTATTTGTGACATTTGTATGCATTCACATGGTCATGGTGCGGCATGCTATACACTACATCTCCCCACGCCCCCCCCCCCCCCCCCCCCCCCGCGACGAAGTGTCCTCTTTTTTACAAACTCAAATCTGGTCACCCTAGGTAACATAAATTGTTAAAAAAATAAGATACTGCCACTAACTAAACAGATATATTTTAGCAGTTACTATGAACATTTCTGCCTCACTGTTACCATCGTTTTTCTCAAGTTCATCTTAGCAGGTGATGCTACTGAGCTGAGTTTTGAAAACTGCATCACCTAAGATTTCTTTGTCATTTTAAATGGATGTGAATCAGCCACCGTCTTTGGTTTGTAGCTCAAGATAAATTAAAGACAACCAACCTGAAAGCGTGCTCATGTTGATCCACCTGTTTTCCTGACCTGACTCAGCGACTTCACTTCCTACTTCACCCTGAGCTGTGGCAGAAGGGAGGCGGGCAAGAGGAAGTAACGGTTGGCGCCAACAGTTTCTCACGTGCAAACGCACCACAGCAGCAGAATAAGAAACTAATATTTATTTATTTAAAGTTGTAAAAGTTACTGGTTACAGATAAAACTGTAACTGCAGATTATAGAGAATTATTTATTGCTTCCAAATGTGTTATAAACAGATATGGATCTAAGTCTGTATGTCATTCATTGTTACTGCTGGAAACTTAATGAAGAAAATATAAAAGGATGTTTTTTATGAGTGGAAAGGATCATCATCTTGTTCTTTCAGCTTTTACTTCCGCGTTTAATATATTTTTGAGCCATTAAAGCTTCTATATTAAAGTTTGCTTATAACATGTACGGACTTACCCACCACAATTTAAACCTGACTAGTGCAGGATTTTAAAGATTTAATCTTCATTAAAAAGAGAAAAGAAAGAAGAGAGAACACTTGGGTTTAATTAATGCACCACAGTTCTCCTTTGTGAAAGAAGCGATTATTCATCTGTATGATTGTCATGGAGGCTGTAGTTTGTGGAGTGGTTGGCTGGTTGGTTGACTTAATCCTGCGCAGTCCGCTTTTGCGCAGGAGGAATGGAAGTAAAAATGGAGTTAGTAGTTCTACAGCAAAATGTTTATGGTAGATATTGGTTTGTATGTACAATGTGTGTGTTGCTTCATGCATGCTGCTCCTGTGTGTGCAGCCTAGCAATGAAATGTTACCCCATGATGGGTTAGTAACAGACCCTGAAAATAACCTGGCTGAGCAGTGACCCTCACACTGTTTTCTATGGACACACAGCGACGCACACAGTCAATAAAAAGTCTGAATAGGCTTCGCATTCAGCAGCAGCTCAGTGAAAAGTCCCAAAGTGTTGGTCCTAAATGCTGAAGATGAAACTTGACTCAGTGTTCAGATTTCCAAAGTTTTGTAGTTTGTCCAGATGATGATTTGGGTCAAGACACCAGCACATGGACACTCACACACACACACAGGGCTGTTGTGAGACATTCAGAGGGACCAGGCTAACGAGGGGCGACTTAAACCCACTGACAGTCTGAGCCTGCTAATATGGGCTGTGATGAAATTCCCTCCTGGGCGCTGCTCTGAGACGAGTTTCAATGTTTTGCCACTAATGGGCCGGGATTAAAACGCTAAGACAGAAATCTGATCCTAGATCTCTTCCCCTTAAGTCAGCTTCAGCTTGTTGAGCCTGGTGGTGGTTGTGTGTGTGTGTGTTTGTGTGGGTTGGGGGTGTAGCTGCATATTTTGCCCACATGTGGAGCTCCGACATGCCGGCCGACGCTCCGTATTAGAGGAATGTGCTCTGGTGGATCAAGAGGTCGCCACATGTCAGTCTCACTGTAACATTAACCCTGTGTTCTTCACCTCTAAGACAAACTTTCTGTCATAATTCTTAAAATGCCCGCGGGGGCTTCGTGATGAATGGCGAGCAAACGCGACACCTGATAGCAACGTGTGTCTGTGTCAACCACGTGCTCCTGTGTATGAAGGGAACATGACTCAGACGCTCTGCAGACAACTGGGGGAGCGTTTAAGTTCAACTGGGGACCAGTAAGCAGAGACTCAAACAGTTGTTCTGATGTGTGGGACATTCAAAGCAATAAATTCAAAACAGGATTGTGTTTGTTTTGTCACCACGTTCTGGAAAAACCTATGTTAACGTTCCAATACACACACATAAATAAATCAATCATTTATAGAAGTACAATAAGAAAAAGAAAGATCTTTCACTTGTGCAAGTAACAGCAGCACATTGTGCCCGATGCAGAGGATCAGGGTCTCAAACACACAGATGATCCATTGGGGTGACAACAGGTTTTCCATGTAAACCATCACCTGGGGTACCGATACAGGAAAAAGATGCAGTGATGATAACACCAGGGGCGTTTCAACAGGGTACGGATGCCATGCATTTGCTTGCGGCCTCAAACAGAGAGAGGTGCACCCCCCGAGAACAGCTGGTTACGTTACTCCGAAGCAACGACAATTGTGTAGGGCCTTCCGGGTCCTGTGAAACCCCCCTGGGTAACATATGTCTTCACAATCTCATTGGCTCACTGTCTTTTCTTTGTCTCATGAGTAATAAATACATTATTTTTTGAATATTTCTCAATTCTGATCCGTTTCTCCCAACCCGGCGGGAGACAGAAATGGGAGCATTTTAAGATCTTCACTGAGCATCAGGCTGAGACAAGAGGAAAGTTATTTCTCAGGAGCTAAATTTTAAACGTATGAGAAAATAGTCTAAATCTCATATTGATCTCTAATGGAGCTCACTTATGTCGAGGAGGAAAAGGACGACAAAGAAGAGAAGCTATTTTGAATTTTCCTTTCCTCTGGGACATCTGGCATCTCCCTGTGTTGTCTCGTTGTTTCCTCCGGCGATTGGAAGATTGATGTAAGATCACTGATCTCCCCAAAACCCCTTTTTCAGTTATAATTGCGCGTAGCAGGTCACTGCATACCCACCAGGCACTTTACATTCAAATATAGCAGTGTCACATTTCCATACATCATCGGATCTGCCTGAGAAGCCATTTTCTTCATGTAACAAAGACACGAGATGAAGAAGAAAACACAGAACACGCTTTGTTAGGGGGCAACAGGAATAGATCTCAGAGTCATGGAGTAAACCAACAAAGCAGGATATCGTCATTTCAATAAAACTGTTCTTCCTGGCTACATGTCAGCCATATAGACCAATAAAGATCGACCATGACTCTGCCATGGGAGCTTGTCACACTTCATCATCGTCATGTTAACCCTGTTAGAAGCATGAGGGTCATGGAGGAATGTGTTTTCTTCAAAGTGCGACTGTCTGATCGGACATTTTAATAAACACGAACAGATATTCAACATGTGTTCAGTTTTTGCAGAACAGCTGCGAGTCCTCTTCTGTGTGTAAACGTCGGGGAAATAAACACATTAACACGTTAAGTTAGCATCAAACGAGTGCAGCCGTCTGCGGAAAGAGCTTTTTGGATTCTGTGTCCGAGCAGCTGCTTGTTGTGCAGACTGCCTCTTGTCATCTCCGGGGGTTCGGTTCCCCCCCCAGGTGCCTCAGACGTGACGGCTCTGCACGTCGGTCTGAGCTCTTCTATGATTGACACCGTGAAGTCAGCCTGGATTAACGTGCCGCTAAGCTGTGAAAGAGACTGAGCCGTCTGAGAGAATGCAGTCTGTTACAAAATGGTTTCCCATTTGTGAAGCTAGAGGCCGATAGATCAGGGGGAAAGGGAGGTGGAGAACTTGTAGACAATTTTTGCCAAAAGTGGCAGATTGGATGAAAGGTCATGGTGGGTTGGGTCTGTTGGATACACAGACTAGTGGCAGGGAGCCATGGTCGAACAGCTTGTAGGGCAAAGAGCCTTTTGACGTCCAAACGTCCGTCTTTGGGTCGTAACACTCGAAGCAGTCTGAGTCCTCGATGACATCTTGGCTGTTGAGGATGCGTCCGCCGGTGACGTAGAGCTTGTTGTTGATCACGGTCGCGCTGTGGTGCATCCTTCGCTCCTTCAGATTCTCGCACTTGACAAACTTGTTGGCTTTGGTGTCGTAGGCGATCATTCGCCTGGTGTACCCTGGAAATTAGATTGTCAGGTGTGGTCAGGTGTTATGATTCTTATAAATATCAAATTAAAAACCTACAGAGCCTGTTTGCCTAGTTGTAGCTAATTCCTCTGAGCCACTGTTGTTTGAAAACGATCAAACACACAACATCTGAGTGTCATCAGCGCAATTAATATGGGCACTGCTGTTAATATCAGTCAACCCTGATTACACTGTGGTGAAATACTCACAAAACAACAAATGTGTATCAGTCCACAGCTGAAAATAATGCATGTAATGTGAATGTTGCTTAACATTGGCAAAGTGATATGAGGGAAGATGTGATGTGTCACTTTGGTTGTGAGGAGTTCAGGTGTCCCATGTCAGAGAATTCGGACATTAACCATGTTTGGAGTTCCACAGAGGAATTTTAGCCTTAAAGTCAGTAATACAATATCTGGCCTTTCACTTTGTAAACACTGGGGACAACAACTTATTAAGTCGGAACTCACCTCCTATGATGTAGATCCTGTCCTCTATGACGGCAGCTGGGGCACAAACGTTTTTCACCGTCCTCGTCTCCAGCCTCGACCACAAATTGCGAGCGATGTGATAAACCTGATGACAGACGACAAAAATTAACACTCATTCTGCTTTACAGATTCGACATGTGCTGACTTCCTAAAGAACCTAACGGGATGGTTCATCGAAAAATGGAAAAATCTCTAATTATCCACTCTCCACTATTCCGTTGGAGGGGTGGGTGAAGTGTTTGAGTCCACAGACCACTGTAAGAGTTTCGGGGTAAACAGCATTGCAGCCAAATCCAATACAATTGATATAAATGGAGACCAATTCTTCAAATGCCAAAAAACAACAGAAATTAACATAAAATGCCTCCATACTGCACCTGTGATGTCATCCGAGTGTCTGTAAGCCCAATTAAGTAGATAATGAGGGAATATTAATTTTCCGGGGAGCTAGCCCTTTAAATAACTGCTGATATACTGACAATTAAATGATGTATGCCAAGTCTGAATTTGTATGGCAACGATTCCTGGCACTTGAGTGTTGATCCACCCTTATCTACCTGAATCAGCCTGACTGGGTTCTGCATGGCGTCCTCCCCTCCAAAAACATAGATCCTCTGATCACTGGCTGCAACGGCCGGATGCAGCACGGCTGTGGGCATCGGCGCCATGGCCTCCCACTGGTTAAACATGCTGTTATACCTCTCCACCGACTGAGAGATCTGCTTGTCTACCCCGATGCCTCCCAGGACAAAAATAAAGTGCAGATAGGACACACTCTGGTGGGCGTATCGTGGCTCCGACATGGGCTCGGCAGTCCTCCATTGGTTTGTCTTGAGGGAGAGTGTGTAAACTGTGGCGCTGACCGAGTTGTCGCCTGACGTCATGCACAGGCTCAGGCCGCCGAGCACATAGAGGATGCTGTGGATGCACACGTATGCAGCTCTGTAGAGCCGCAGAGGGAGCTTGGCCAACCACTGCCAACGATGGGTCCTCTCGTCGTACAGCAGTGCTTCACGTGAGGTTTGTTCGTTGTTCTTGCGTCCTCCAACCACCACCAGTGTTTCTCTGCAGGTGTAGCGTCGAGGTGTGGTCCACAGTGGCTTGAGCTCACGGCTACACTTAGTGCTGACTGTAAGCATCAGGCGACGTACAGAATCGATGATCTCGGTGCACAGCGTGGACGACTGCACCAGGGGGTCATTGGCTATGAACTGGAAGAGGTACGTTGGGTGGATGTAGCGAAGACGGACCTTTTTGAAGAGGTCGTGGATCGCGCCGCGTCTAGAGAACGGGTCATGGTGGATCCACGCCAGCAGGGTCTCAAACACCTGCTCCTCCTCGGCACAAAGACGGTCATCTTCGAGATAACACATGAGCTCAGGGAGAGACAGCTCGCAGAAGTCCTCTGTGGCAGCAACGTCAGAGAAGCACCTCACGGCCATCTCCTTGGCCCTCTCCCTCAAGCTCTCACAGTGGAGGATCTCAGAGAGGCGGATCATGCTCAGACAGTTCTCTGGACTCAGCTGCCCCTGGAGAAACAGTGAGCAGGCCTCGAAGAGACCTCCGTAGTGAAGCATGGATGCTGCCTGCATGAGCGGCAGCACAATCTCCATCGTGATGGAGATGCAGCCCGTGTAGACGTAGTCCACGATCCCACTGATGACGCTCGAGGAGATTCCCTTCAAGTTCACGCGGGCCTGGCTGCTCTCCAGGAAGTTGCTGCAGAACATGGCGCGGAAGTATGGGCTGCTGGACACCAGGACGTTCCTGTGGCAGGGGATCTCCTGATGCTCGGTGCAGAGCAGGACGTCGGTCAGGATGCGCTCCTGCCGCAGGATGTTGAGCTGGGTGAGGAGGTTGGAGGGAAGCTCTGAGTCTTTGAAAGAGAAAACTTCACATGGTCCACAGGCCATTCTGTGGACAGAGGAAAATGTTAGACTTGTAAAAAAACTGTTGTTGGACGATAAGGCTAGCTTTATTACTTTCACAACATGGCCATAGCAGTAGAAAAACATTTTTAATTGAAGGTAATCTGTTGAAGTTGAGTTTATTGGGAAATATTTCCTGTCTTGCTGAGAATTTGATGACAAAATCAATACCAGTTTTATATCTGTGCATTATACATGAAACTACTGCCAGGACACGGTTAGCTTAGCATAAAGACTAGAAACAGAGGGAAATAGCTAGCCTAGCTCTGCACAAAGATAATAAACACACCTACTAGTGCCTCTAAAACCTGCACTTAACACATCGTCTTACTATATTAGATAAGTTAGTTTATTGTTGTTTCATAGCTCTGTACGTTTACGTTCTCCCCGACAAACCATTTCCATCCTTACACAATAACAACAGTAACAAACAAGGACATCTCATTAACGTGAAACACTGACATGCAGTAAATAGCTGGGTTAGCGGTCGGCTCATGTTCTTATTTAATACTGCTACAGCTGCACATACCAAAGCCCTCACACATCATACTGACCTGTGCCTGTGTCCCGAAGGGCTTTATGTTCAAGTTGATGTCATGTGCTGTTTACCAATTTAATTTGTAAGCTATTAAAAAATGGATGTCAACATACACTGTGGAGCTATTTGGCCCTTTTTGTTTCATGTGACTTTTATCTGGCTCATCATTCTAGCCATGTGGATCCCCGGGATGGTAAACACATTTATTTATTAGCTCCTGCCGGGCAGCTGCTCTTAATGTGAATTACTGACTCACAAGTTTCTATTTCAAACACCTTCTAATTTACCCTGATGCATCCAAGTAAGCCAAATCTCGTGTTATGAAGCTGCTCATCACTGCAAAACACTATCAGAGCTGCATCAACACACTTATCTGTATTTGTTCTTCCATCACTTATATTTCTGGACCCCTCTATGCTATTTTTCTATATGTTGTGTTTTCTTTTTGATTAACGCCACCCCTCCTCTCAGTCCGTCTCTCCCTTGTTGTCGGCTTTGTGACGACCCTGCTGTTAAAATAGCAGGAATTTCATTGGGCTATTAGCAACACTTAAGTCTTTTAATCACTCCCAGGACAGCTACTGGTTTACCCCACTTAGGGGCCTGGCCTGTCTGATATATTTGGACCACTAATCATTATTGTATACAATGAAATGCCAGAGGCTGTGAGTGACATTTTTCCACCAACAGTTTTCTCTCAGAGCTTTGAAAGAACTCCAGGTAGAGACTGAGAGCTCATTTGAATAAACTGCATCTGAATTTACAAGTTTCCATAAGTCAAATTATCAATTATGTTATTTTACATTATTCAGATAGAATTCTACCAATTTTTCCTTTGTATCACGATAATATTTAAAATAATCAGACTTATTAATAGATCATCACAAAATCTGATTATTATTATCATTATTATTATTTATATTATTATTAAGTATCAACATATGGCACAGAGTCCTTCCAGTCATGTTACAGTAGAATTGTCTGATTCAGAAGTACATATTTATTCTTATAACATATTTGTTTGTGATCATTTACTGTTGTTGCCTAATAGAAAATGTTCAATTAAATAGGATTTGTGTCAAATGAGTTGGAGTCAAATCTCTCCCTGATGAAGCTGCTGTCAGCCCATCAGCAACATCTGTGCCTGGGTGAATCCTTACCTCCCGCCCTCAGAAAGTCAACAATATCCAAGATGTCTTGTCAGTGTGGTCTGAAAAAGAATCATCTCCGAGCTCACAATAAAAAACATAGTTCAGAAAGAGAGAGTGGGTCGTGTTCTCCGGGAGCGAGAAGGAGCACGACACACAGAGACGACGAGGCTCTCTAGTGAGGAGCTGCGGCGCTCGCCATGAGGCCACTGTGTACATTCCTGCAGCTAAGAATAGTATCCTGGGCCACTGTGACTCCAGCCAGGCCTCTCATGTGACACAGAGCTGTTTGGTACCCAGTTGCCGGCTTACCAGCTTCTGCCAGGGTCCGGCGGAGGGAGTGTTTATAATAGCCAGGGTAGGGAGAGTCATCAAGGGGTCCTGAGTTAACCATCAGGCCCATCCAGGCTGGGGTTTAATCAAAGTGTCCCTGAGCTGCTAACCCTTGTCCATCTCCCTGGGCTGCCCTCCTCCCATCCCTCATGAGTGTAACACAAGATGAGGGTAAATATAGAGCAGCGCTGATGGAGCAGCTTGATCAGGAGAAACAGCTGTAAGATCTGAGCTCAGTTTACCTCAAGGTGTGCTGCTGGTTTACTGCCACCAGTCACCTGTGTGAGGTGCCAGGTCTTCAGCGGCATTGTGTGTGTGTCACCCACTACCCTGAATCGTGTGGTGGAGATTTACTGTTTGTCCTATAAAACATGATTGTCTTTTTATTAGTGTTGAATTTAGAAGAAATACCGCCCAGTTAAAAGTGACACAATATGGAATTGAGGACTGACATACAGTAAATGCAAAAACTTTATAATAAACTCTATTTATATAGCACCTTTCAAAACACAGTCACAAGGTGCTTTACAAGTTAAAAAATGTAAATTGAAGGCAAACATATAGGAAACAGTTCAAAAGCTGATTTGGTTAATGCTAAGAAAATACTGACTATTGTGTCAAAAATGTGGTTTTATTTAATGCCAATAACATTTCTTTTTTTAATCTTATTTTACTTTATATTATTTTAAATTTTTTCCTTTATCAATTTAAATATTTTGAAGCCAAAAGTTTGTTATTTCCTTTGTTATAAATAAGGATTGTCTTCTTTCTTGTCTCAAGACACTAAAAGTCTTGAGACAAGTGGCTTTTCTGTTGGGAACAAATTAAAACTCTTGCTTTATAATTTGTTTATGATTTATTTAAAGACAAAAATACAAATGTTTAACAGCTTTATGTTACCAAAGTTCTTTTTATATTTTAACGTTTCCTTCGTTGTTAATACTTGATACCATCACCTCTTCAGATCTCTACAATCCAACAGTTTGAGTAGAGAAAAAAGTTATGAAATATATATTTTTTTGTTTCCACCAATAAATTCCAGAGAGCCACAGTTCTGAATCGTTAAGGACTGCTTTTCCTCCTGGTTCACATCTCTAAAATGTAAATTTGTAATCTCACAAAGAGAGAACATCTGCAGCCTCTCTCCCTCTCTTGCACCCGCTGCTGCTCCTGAGGTGCTGAGATGAGTTATTGTCGGGTTTGTTTAGTTGCGTATGGCGAGAAACCAGAGTTACATGTGGACAGATTGAATGACACACACTATCTAGCGGAAGGTGAGCTGTCAGCAACTCAGGCATCATGACATGTGAGCATCAGCAGCTTCGGTTGACTTTGTCAGACAGTGAAACCCTAAACTCTGTTTCCAGTCAGCAAGGGACGGCTTCCTGCTCGTAGGCCGTAGTGAGCATTACAGACTCCAGCACGGAAGATGCTGAAAACCTGACAAAGAGCAGTAACCAAGAAAAGATACAGGCTAAGGTGCAAAGTGGAGATTACAATTTTCTTTTATTATTCAAAATAACTGGCTGAAAATCCTACAATCTTGATGAATAATAATAGAACTGGGGGCTTTTACATAAATTCACTCTTTTAAAAGACCTAGTTGATTAGAAATGTCCTGTCTTATTTTTGGTTTTAGTGACAATGTTTAGAAGCTCTTGGTTTCCTGTAGTTATTTGATGTATTCATGTACTTATTATTTATGTTTTTCTTCCCTAACCCTAACCCTGACCCTCTAGCTCGCAACCAACCTAACAAAAAAAGGTAATAAATAAACGTGAACTAGGTCATTTTTAAGTGTGAACTGGCACAAGGCTGAGTGGGGGGCCAGTAGCTCATTAACCCCCCCGGCCCCTCAGAGGGTTATTCCGCCCATGACCACCTGATCCGAGGAAATGAATGATGGTCACAATCATAACAACAAACGCAGGCTCATTGATTCTTAATGTTATCGATCACGACGCTCATCCGTCACGAGCTCCATTCACATCCACTGTCACTCCTCGGCCGGAAGTGACGAATGTGGCCACGAGCGTGACGAACGGCTTGTTCGAAAATACAACAAGGAAGTGACCGTTTTCATTGTGGAGGAGAGAAAGATAACCCCCGGAGAACCCGTCTCGTCCTCGCACCGGGGGCTCGCTTCTCTCTCGCTCGTCGGGTGCCAGGCAGCGGACATCAAGGCACCGTGGACCCGCCCGGGAGCAAGTGTGTGTTCGTCTTCGGGACCGCGGCTCGTAGCCTGCTAGCTCGCTAGCTAGCGATGAACACGGACGTGGAATTCCACATCAGGCAGAACTACCCGTGGACCAAGCTCCCAGCTAACGTCAAACAGGTAGCGGGCTTTAACGGGGACGGGGGGGGTCCGGTGTGTGTGTCAGTGTCAGTGTCAGTGTGTGTGTATGTGTGTCTGTGTGTGTGTGTATGTGTGTGAACCTGTCAATGTCACACGACGCTCGCTCCTGCCTCTGCAGCGGTTTCTCAGCCGGAGCCATAACTCACCATCACTGTTTCCCTCAGGCTGCAACGCACACTGACGTCACACCCCAGGTCCACCTATGTGATTTATATTCTTTAACAGAGTGAATCGCTGCAGGCGGATCTGGACCCCTATTTGTGTTTGGGACAAATAAATAAATGTATCTTAGGAATCTCCTCTAGGAGATATAAACCCTTCATGGGGAAACATTGGGAATATTCCATTCAGCGGATCCCTGGAGCCACAAAAGATCTGCAAACCAGACTTTACAATTTGAATAATCAGGGTGACAACATTTACTGTACGGACAATTATGACAACAATATTTACAGTGGTTTCAACAACCAGGGTGACAACATGTTTACAACATGGACGATCAAGATGACAATATTCACAGAATAGACAATCACATCATGACAACATTTTAAGTTTTGACAATCAGGATGACAACATTAAAGATTGTGAACGTCCATTTTTTTGGGGGATTGGAGCTGGCGCCACATATTTCAACATGTGGATGTCACATGCACATAATGCAATCACTCCTCTGTGTGTGTGTGTGTGTGTGTGTGTGTGTGTGTGTGTGTGTGTGTGTGTGTGTGTGTGTGTGTGTGTGTGTGTGTGTGTGTGTGTGTGTGTGTGTGTGTGTGTGTGTGTGTGTGTGTGTTTTGCAATGTGGATGAATGGGAAGCATGATTAACTCATAGCAGTCTGCATAGATCCCTTGTCTCCTGAGTGAAACCTTGTGCCCTTATACCATCATGTGGAGAAGAGGAGGCGTGTACACATAGTAGATCTGTGTCCTCACCACAGCTGGATTACCAACCGCCCCCCCAAAAGAAAGTAGCCAAGTTGATACTTCCAGAATTACTGTGTGTCAGCAGTTTTTTGCTACTGTGATTTCCAGTTTTAAGGAATTCACCATGTTGCCAAGTTTTTCTCCCACACAGATTCTTACAGTGTTAAAGTCTGTATACCTCACCTCACTGTGTGGATATAATGAGGCCACTGATTGTTGCTGCACTAAAGACTGTATGTGTCTTTGTTTTTAGCTGCTTGATTTATTTGACTGATTAAAACATTAACCTTAGTAATTACAGTCACAAATATATCCAAACATATGAACTAATACGTTTGTATAGGTCAGTGATTGTGCATAGAGAAACTGTGTGAATCAGTCATGTCATGGCTGACACCTGATTTGCTGAAGTCTAGTAAAGTCCAGCCTATCAGACTGGTGCATCCTTATGAAAACAGTTTGGAAGCATTCACTGCTAAAGCACAACATCAACTGACACAGCCTGGAACCTAAGAAGGGGCCTGATTTGATCCCTGCCTTGTGTTCCTGTGACAAAATCTAGCTTTTGGCTGAGCTCGACCAATACATTTTTTTGGGGCTGATGTGAATATTAAAGGCAGTTAAAAAAAACGTTGTGTTAAAACCAGTTATGTGTTCGTTGCTTGTTTGGACACTGATGTAATAAACGTTACAGACGCTGTGGGAGGTAAAAGGGCCCAGTAGCTTGTTTTCTCTATTTATTTGCATCATATCAGAATAATCCAGTCACCTGTGTTGCTGTGTTTCTTCTGCAGAGTTTGGGGAACTCTCAGCGCGAGTATGAGAAGCATGTGCTGCTGTACAGCATCCGCAACCAGCTGCGATTCCGCAATAACCTAGGTAAGCAAGTGGGACCATCACACCAGGGCCAAACCTATTCTGTTTTATGACATGCTATGATTGGGTGTGAGATCGAACAAAACCTTCTGAATTGTATGCCTTTCAAATAAGACATATCAGGAACATTCATCAGTACTTAAAGGTTCAGTGTGTAAGATTTAGGTGTACGGGATCTATTGGTAGAAATTGAAAATGAAACTGGCCCTTTATATTTAAATACTTTATATATACATTGGCAGTGGGTCCTCTCTAAATAGGCCACCATGTTCTTTACAGTAGCCCAGACTGCACAAACTAAACACCTTTTGAGTTTTTATGACAACTGAAGGCTACCACAGGTTCTCTTTCTTGTCTGTAAGGGGAGGGAGAGGTGAGATGAGTTCAGCTGCAACATACAACTTCACCACTAGATGTCACTGAATTCTAAAGTCTGAACCTTTAACTCTTCTCTTGGTTCACTACTTGCCAATTGACTGACATTGACAACATTCCTAACCATACTTTTCTTCAATAATTGAGGAAGTGGTTATATTACAACTTAAATCCATGAACACGTTTGTGATAGTCTCTTAATAGATTTGCAATAATATCCACTTTATCCAATCAATTGTGCTATTGTTTTGTGTGACCTTCTGGGTCAATATTCCTGTCTTAACCAGAATTGATCTGGTATAAATATGTTATACTGTATGAACACTGAGCTCTGGCTGTGACACTGACTATTGTGTGTATTTCATGATCAGTGCGCCACGTGAGGAAGGATGAGCGCAAGTACTACGAGGAGCTCCTGAAGTACAGCCGTGACCACCTGATGCTGTACCCGTACCACCTGTCTGACATCATGGTCAAAGGCCTGCGAATCACTCCGTTCTCATATTACATAGGAATCATGGAGGTAAGGAGCTCATGCTGCATTGCAGAGCAGAACCGGGGGAGGGGACAATTCACGCGGTTATGCTTCTGCACTTTGTGATATTGTAGCCTCAGTGAGCAGGTTCTCACACACCTGAACATCTGTCGTTATGTACACAGTGTGTGAAAACCCTGGCTAATTTATTTCGTCTGACAATAACTGCTGATTTTCACAATTACATCTGCGCTGTCAGAACAATGAGCCGAATCTACTCAAAGCAACAGAGCAGGGATAGTTTTTGTGTAGCAGCAGAGATTTAATTGGTTTGGAAACATCCTGTCTCTGTTAATTTAAATCGAACAATGTCTTTAGTTTTTAAAATCCCTGGAAACACCTGATGGAAGTGTTTCAGGCAAAACAGGGGATCCAAGAAACTATTATAATAAGAAGGATGTGAGCTTTTTACAGCTCTGTGCTTTTGTGTGGAATGTATTCTTTGTTAAATCAACCATGGAAAAATACCACATTATATGCCAATCCTCAATAGATTTACGAAAATGTATATTTCTTGTGTAGCTGCACCATCACCTATACCATTGAACAGTCTGTATGTATAGAGAGGAACATGTCTTTATCCTCTGTTTGCCTGAGGGATTCATGCAATTCAAATTACAGTCTTAAGGGAAATGTTGTAATATGGCTCACAACACCGAGCCATAGTGTCAGTGTTTAATGCTGAATTTTCCCATGATGATGGTCTTGGCATGAGTCAGGCACTAGGTGTCAGTCAGCGTCTATTGATGATTCATGCACCAGCTCAGGGAGTCACACAAGTATGATCCCAGGTCAAACGCATACAGTGAAAATAATCTTTGCCGATTGTGCTGCAGTCACTTTGAGCTTTTCCTTTTTGACGATTCACTCTCACTGATGAAGCTCAGTCACATTCGGCCTCGCAGAGAACCAGTCTGCCAGGGACTGGGAGCCACTGGGTTCTCCTTGACGTCTGAATTGTACAATTACATTACAAAGACTGAGCCGACATTTTCACAGGAATACACCTGGAGTTTAGTAATTTGTTCTTTTACCTTAAATAAGCCAGGGATTGAACCACTGACCTGGTTAGTGGATGACCCCTGTGTACCTCCTGAACCCCCCCATATTTTGGTCGGATTAGTGTTAGCCTCTAATACATGCTGTGTGTTTGCAGATTCTAGTTTCCACCATCGATTGTTCCACATTTACTGCCTTTACTTCCCACTTCATAAAAACAGATGTTACCAATATGCTCCGTGTTCAATGTCTTTGCTCAAAAACAAATAAAGATAAAATATTCAGTCTTCAGCTCACTTTCGATTCACCCACTTTCCTGTTCATCCTGCTCAACTTGACTGAGCTGTAACTGTGGCCACCGCATTGCCAAGGGCTATGTCATATTCTTATAATCCATCTTAAGCACTTAATGAAAACGGGGAGCAGAAATTAGTATGGCAGCGCTGATCTGCTAATCCTGTTATTAATCAGAGGCAGGGGACATGGAAAGGGGAGAGGAGAAAATGAGTTTAATTCTTCTCTTCCTTGTCTCCTTTCTTTTTCTTTTGCACCTCCAGGATATTATGAACAGTGAGAAGAGTTACGACTCCTTGCCCAACTTCACTGCCGCAGACTGTGAGTTTCTCCTCCTTCTTATTTTGTCAATTTTCCCTCCTTCACCCCTTTAACTGTTGAAATTACTTTACTGGGGCTCTGTATACCTCCCACTCTAAACTGCCTCTGTGTCTCTGGTCTGTTTTCCACGTACTCCACATTTTGTAAAGGGTGTCAGTGTTCAAGGTGACGGAGAAGTCAGTGTGAAAGGTTGCAAACAGTTTGAATCAGGGTCAGCAGGTCAATCAAGAGGCATTTAAAACTTTAAATATCCTCATTATTTATTCGTCTTTGCTGTATTATTCAGACTGGGATTATCACTTCCTCCGCCCTGGCCCTTATAATCCAGAGCTGGAACAATAAAGTGACAGAAAATTAATGGGTAAATATTTTTTTTAATCAGTGAAGTCATTTTTTTGTTATTTTCAACTTCTCAATGTTTTGTTTCTGTTTTATGTCATTGCAAACTAAATGGCCTGGAAAACATTTGTTGGCGTCACCTTTAGGAAATTGTGCCTTGCATTAATTGGAGAAATAATTGGCGAATTAATAAGCTTATCTTATTTATTTATTTTCAGTTTTCCTAGCACAGAACATTTGAAAGATAAATGAAGCTCATCAAAATGTTTTTTAAGAAAATGGGCGATTGGCACCTGGATGCCAGCTTTTTGGCAGGTGTAGCATATTTTCTTTGTTTTTTTATACCTTTTTTGACAGATGCAGATGAGCTTTCAAGTGTTTTTGTTTTGGTGGTTTGTTTTTTAATTATTCAAAGTTTTAGTATTATTTTGTATTAGATAACAAACAAATCACACAAGGGTTTTGTTGTTCCGTGACATTCACTTTTTCATATCTCCTGACTAGCATACCTAATATACATAAATCATTTCTATCACCAAAACAGAGCCAAGCCAAGTGGTTTTTGAATGAGTTGATATGAAGCCCATTTCATACTAAAAATCTAAATTGCTTCTAAGACAACAAAGCTGTCACTTTTCTGATGTGTTACCGCATCAACGAGGATCTGTGTTTTTCGGAAATCATTCCAAAACCGAATTAAATTTAGGACAGGGTGCTGCTTTGAAAATATCAAAGATCTCATCCCACTGAGAAATGCACGCAGCTCAAATACAGAAACTGCGCCGTCAGGACTATTTTAACTTTGTGATCTTACAAGAAAACACATCCGCAGCCACACTTCAACCCTGACCCACAGGCTTTCAGGATTTTGTTGAAAGACCACACAGGAATCCTCTGAAAAAAGAATAAACCGACCAGGCAAAGAATATTTCCACCATTTTCTCTCTATGTACGCCACCGCCACTTCACCATCAGTCATTCGTCTGCAGCACATTAATTCCTATTCCAAACTACGCACAGTCTGACTCTGATGGAAAAGGTAGACTGTTGGAATCCATTTGCCATATTTCACTTATGCTCAGCTGCCTCTTCCCCCGTCTTAGTGACAAACTCAATTTCTGCAGCCACTCATTCTCCTGGCTGCGTGGCCTTGACTCACACTGACACTGTACTGCTCCCTACGGAGGGTCTGTGGCAGCCAAAGAGAGTCAGCTCATCTTGGTCATTGGATGAGAATCCTGCAACGCTGAGTATGGAGACCCCAATGCCGCCAGATAATCCAAGGGTTTTCACCACAGCAGGGCCCGAGGCTCCGATCTATATCGCCGCTTCAAATCCAGCCGGAGCATTTAAGTCTGACTTTGACCATCCGTTGGATTCATCTCAGCACTGACTGTAGTTTGCATTTACCATGCTACAGTAGCAGGATACAATCTGTGACCTGTGGTTTGTCTGGAAGTGCATCGCTCAGAAAACAGACCTGGTGTTGCTACAGAGGAGATAGAAACTGCATTAAGATGAGTTTTTAAAACCATAGGTATATCTTCTCACGGTTTCCAAACTGCGTCCGAGCTGTAGGTCAAGATGAGGGCAGCTGTACAATTGTTGGATTTTTCTACTGTCCACTTGACAGTAGAAAAATCCAGGGTTTGGTGCTGGTCTCTGAGTGCCTGCGTCCTGGCAGTGCAGGACCTTCATGCCGTAGAGACAGAAGGCTGTCAGCGGGCTGTCGGAGCCTGTGCTCAGAGGAGCCTCCCTCCTCTAATCTCCCTGGAGGAGCTTTGGAAGTGTGTCATGCAGAAGTGGGCGGATAGAGAGGCAGCGAAGCAGTGTGTGAGAGTGTGTTGCGTGGGTGGATATTTGTGTGTTGTGTTGTGTCTGTGTCTCGGTGAAACAGCAGGATACGCATGTAAGATTCTGCTGTGTTAGGAGGCTGAAATGAGAACGTCCCTTACTGGTACCAGCTTGCACTGGCAGCCGTCCCAGCACATTTTGCTCTGCCCCCTTCTGGTCCGTGTAGCACAGGCAGGAGGAGGTGACAAGGTGGGATTCACATACAGACTGTAAAACTTAAACTATGGCCCAGCATTTCCTCAGATTCAAAATATGCATGCACACACTCTATTATAAGAGATCCCTGTGTATGTGTGTGTGTTAGTGACTAGATTAGTGTTGCTTACGTGCAGAATTTGGATGAGTCACTGTTACAGCTTCGTTGGCTGAGATTACTTCAAAATAAAGTTGGAAGTATCCAGAAAAACGAAACCTTGCTTCTGCTTGTAATTTTCTCTCCCACTTTTTTTTCCTTTGTAAACTCTCAGAGGCTTTAATTGAAAAAGGCCCAAGACACTTTTGTAGCTGCACTGCAGCCAGATTTATTTACTGGAGGGTGAATGTGCAGCCATTACAAGTTCACATTCAGTTACTGAGGCATGAGGTTTGAGTTTTACTGACTTTACAGAGGAACTGATTTTCCTGTTGTCGCACAGGTCTGCGGCTGCTTGGCATCGGGAGAAACCAGTACATTGACCTGATGAACCAGTGCAGGTCGTCCAAAGTAAGACACTTTTTCTAAAACTGACATAAATAACAAATAATTGTATCATTTATAGAAAGCAAACCTCCAACATCAGATGGATATATGGATTTCATGTCTCTTCTTACATAATAGACCTCGTTCATGTAGTGTAAAATGTTGTATATGATAAATCCAGTAGTTTTATAGCAACAAACTTCACCGCAATATTCAATGTAGGAAGCATACCATAATCATTGTGATATTAAGCATGTTCAAGCTCAAGCTATTTTTACAGATTGTCAGTGTTCAGGTTCATAGTTAAGGCTTTTATTTAATGATTCTTTGTGTAATAAAAATAACAATTCTGCTCTTCCGCTCAGAAATTCTTCCGCAGGAAATCAGCAAGGGACCTCTTGCCAGCCAAACCAGTAGAGATCTCTGTGGAGCCGTGGTGGGTTGCACAGACGGGCTACATCACCGAGGATGATATCAGGGTGAGTTAAAAACAGTATGAACTCTTTTTGACATGTTTGGATATTTTATTTAGAGGTACAAATTTGGGATTTGTAATATACCTGTTTGGTGAAAGGAGCGATAACAATATGAATCTCCTGTAAAATGATGTTTGTGATGTGAAATATATATTCAAGTGTAGTCATTATTTTTTTAATGGCCAAACCACTTAAGACTATTTTTATTCCTAGTCTCGCTCCCCTTTTACATTATGCACAGAACATGTGTAGCTGATTTATAAATTAAATGGGAGAATGAGTTTGCTGGTGATTTTTAACCTGGTGATTTCTAACCTGTTATCCACCAACTATTCATCCCATGATCCTGCTGCTGCATGTGACACTTGAATGAATATACATAGCATTCACGTTCCCATCAGTTCTTCCATAGGGACATTGAAATCTGCAAATCTATTTATTCACTGGAGGAGATTGTTGACTTCCATGGAAACGAGCCCACGTTCGCAGGCCTAATCTGATGTTGTGTCTTTATTCTGCATTTTATTACAGATCTGTTCTCCATCTGAGAAGAAAGCAATCGATAAGATGATAGATGCTGGTCCTCAGCTGGCTGGGTCGATGGAGTTCAACGTAGTGTTAAGTGAGTGTCTGTCACATGTTGGTACGACTTTATCGGCATACACTCGCTACAAAGATATGATAAATGACTACATTCAGCTTATTATGCTAATATCTACTGCTCAAATAGTGTATTTGGGCATGAATTGCCAAACATTAATCTATGTAAATTCAGTGCATTTGGTTTTCAAATTCTTAGTTTTGGATCGTGATTCTTTGTTTTTATTTGACACCATTTATAAGAAGGCAATGGTCAAATTTAATGCAACAGTTATTTTGTATTTCTAGCATTTTGTCCCTCCACCTGCATACATGTCAATATGGGTGGAATTTGAAGCCTTTTCACTATTAAACAGTTGAGCACACACACAGTTGCTCACAGTATTCTTGCAGCTGCCAGGTGTTGAGGTGTTGAATGCCCTATGAACATGCACGCAGCACGGTGCCGTGAGCACCCCATGCACACTGAGGGCAGGTGTGCTTGCTGAGAACTGTTGACTTGTCATGGCAACGTTCACAGCAAAGCACTGTCTACCCATGTCATGGCTGAACTGTGGCTGCCTCCAGTGGATGGTAAAATGGTTGGAAAAAGGTCACAGACACAGTGGTGCAATGAGCACTGCACACACCTGGACAATGAAGCAACAACACAGCTCATTTAGTTTATTTTATGTTATGAAGAGGAGTGTGAAAACATTTAAGATCGTAATTAAACTGTAGTGAGAACAATTTGACTGGCTGACTGTCTTGGTAATGATTTGGAAGCACTGAGTACAACACCATCAGTAAATAAGAAACACTCCCGTCTACACTGACTTTAAATCAGCAAATGAATTGTTTTGCATCTCAGATGTCCAACTCCTTATTTATTAATAAGGCATGAGAACAACAACATGACACATAATATTCCATTTCCCAAATGTGATTGGACCAGTGTGTTGTTGAATTATGTCCGGCTCAAAAGTATTTCTTTGAAACAGCATTTTTAGATCTACCTTTTAGGATATTAGATATCTTACCTGGTCATGTGAGGAAAAGCACAGGGTTGCTCAGTAACATTAACAATGGCTCCCTCCATTCTATTAAGTGTTCCAGTGAGACAGTGCACCTATACAGTGAACTGTCAAATGTTTGCAGTGACAAGATAAACTGGATATATTTACTTTTAAAACATTGAAATAAGGGGTGAGGATCATAAAATGAAAAAAGTTGAGGACTTTATTCATCTTGAGTTCCACTGGTACCAAAACATTTGAAATAAGTACACAGCCGTCTTTGTTAGCCGACATGAGAACCAGGAGGCAGATACTGAGGTTGCAGTGAAAGGTCTTTCGTCCGTGTGCTGCTGTGAATGTAAAAGATGAAGCACAGGGACTGAAGTTGTGTCCGTGCAGTTAAAATGTTAATTAGTGAACAGTTTGACAGTGATGAGCGTCTGCCACTGGGGTGTTGGTGACACAGTGAGAATGCAATTAAAAACCAGGGATGCAATACAAGTAGCTGTTTCAATTAGATTTTAGCTTTTACTCTGCTCATGAATTCACAATTTTCTCTTCTCTTCTGCTCAGAAAAAGTTCAGTATCCAAGTAGTTTATATTGTAAGATTAGTTTTTCTCTACAACAACAACGATCTTACTTAAAAGAAGCAGTTATTTTGACTGGGTTAATGTTTATTTCTTCTTTTATTGCAGGCTTGTACAACCGGGGCTACATCTACTTGGATGTTCCCATATCTGACGACAGTTGTATTTCAGGTACGTGTGCGTTGTGTGTTTAAACATGCTTTTATTATCCTTTCTGAGTAATTAACTTGACTTAACACTGTATGCAATTAAATTACAACTGTTGGAACATAAGCGAACATTGTGCTTAATTGACTTGACTAAAATTGACATTACAGACACTATTCAACAGAAAATTGAAAGTGTAAAAAAATTGTTTTCATGTTTTTTTCAGTGCCCCCACTTGAAGGCTTCGTCATGAACCGTGTCCAAGGCGATTACTTTGAAACGCTTCTCTACAAAATCTTTGTGTCGATTGATGAGCAGACAAACGTATCAGAGGTGGGTTTTTAGAAACCTGTTTCCTTGCTGTGCACATTGAATGTGATATGACTATGTGTCTTCATTCACCAACCTTTCAACCAAGTCTTATTTGTTTCTCTCCCTCTCAGCTGGCAAACGTGTTGGAGATTGACTTGGATCTAGTGAAGGTATTTCACCACTTGCTGCAGAACATGAATCCTATTGTGATGTATGGAGTGAAACGGTTGATCTGAACTTATGTATATATACTTAATAGGGCCTTACTCTATGAGCAAAGCAGGGGTATTGTGCAGCTGAGCAAGTAGATATACTTGCAAGATTTGGCTCTTCCATACTGATTACATATACACATATACTGTACTACACCTAAGAGGTAGACTGTGACACTCATGCACACAGACACAAACACACACACAGAGTTTCAGATTAGATCCATTATTATTCCCCATGACTCCGTCAGAGCCCCATTCCAGTTGAATTGGTGCTTGAGTCTGACCCAGTTTTCCCCAGCTTCCTATTCACTCTGTGTGAGACTCTGAGCCAAACTCTGTCTCAGTGTCATGACCTCCAGTGGGAAGAGCCTGTCCCTCGGTCTCATCTCATTACCGCCACTAAAAAGCAGCACTTCAGAGGCAGAAGTGGTTGAAGGCAGCGGTGGCAGCGGTTCAACAGTACCAGCGTTATAACTTTAGAGATAATGTAGATGTCTCCTTTTTGTCCAACTTTTCCCATCTTGACTCAAGTTTAGCTTTCTGTTTTATGAAGACTACCTCGTGGTCCGAGTCACTTTAGAGCAAGCATCCTGGAAGTGCTTCTTTTGATGGTTAAGAGTTGACTTTAGCTTCAACAAGGTGTAGAAAGCAATCAAGTCCACAACACTTGACTGTAGTATCCTTTTCAGTCTGAATAAGGGATTTAATAGCAGGGCAAGTTAATGAATGTGCAGACAGTATTAAGGTAGTAATGAAAAAACGTAGCCAACAGTTAAGTAGAAAGTACACAGCGCTACCTTTATCCTAACTTTTTAAACAGTTTGATTCACCAGACAAAAGAGAGATTAGTTGTTATTGCTGTGGGTTCAGTGAGCACAGCCCAAGAGTAGAGTGGAGAAGAGTTTTCAGGTTTTTTAAAATTCTCTTTTAGACTTGATATCAGCATCATCTGATACAGAAAGAATATTGTTATAACGAGCAAAGCAGTTACTTTTCTTTTGACTACATAACCTTCGATCATCCTTCACATTGTGTGAAATAGTTTTCGAATAGCGTTGACCATTTTCTGAAAACGTCTTGATTGTGGATTGAAATTCTTGCAGTTTCTTTGCAGTGTAAACTGGTGAAACTGTTGTTGAATAAAACTTGCAGTCAGAAACACCTTAACACTTTGGTTTTAAGAAAGTGAAAACAAAGATGTCAAGGTAAGAGTGTGGATGCTCGCCCCAGATCCAGACAGCCTTTAATAAGGGCAGACATCCGGTTAGGGTTTGGTTCAAACCCAAAAAACGAATCCCTGAAGGGTTTGGGTGGGGCTCAGTCAGGTTTGGACAGAAAACTGCTGCCAGAGCCGCACTCTAAAACGTCAGGTATACAGAAAGATAAACTGCAGCAGGTTGGAGCTCTGTAGCAGAATATTAGTCAGAAATATAACTAAAGGTTTTGTTCTTATATTCTATGAATGAAAGTGCTGCACTCAATTTAGAGTCCGTGTTATAGTGGCAATCATGTAGAAAGAAGGAGAGAGATAAAATTACCCCTTTTTACAACAACCTTTCACTTTAAGTGCAGCAATAGTCCTTCTCCGGTTCTTTTTTTAAATTCTAACTATTGTCCGTTCCCACCCCAAAAAAAAAAAACTCATTCAAGGGGTAAAAGTTCAGGATGGTCCCAGGTTTATGATGTATGATGTGAAAAGGTACCTGGCTAATGGTGTCTCATGTTTGTCGTGGCATCAAATGTCCCCTGACTTTGTGTCTGCTTTGTTTGGTTAGAACGCCGTGTCCATGTACTGTCGCCTCGGCTTCGCTGTGAAGAAAGGTCACGTGATCAGCCCCGAGCAGCTCAACCCCACCTGGAAGAACGCTCCCTGTGTCAACAGACTCAAGTATGTGCATCCACCTGTCATTTACACTGAACAATCCATTAGCAAATGTGATGACATAATTTCTTCCATGGTTACACCAGACCTGGAAGCTGCATTTTCATTTGAAGAGTGAGGGATGGTTGCAGAGTTTTACAAAATTGTGTTTACGCTGGAATAATTGTAAAGCCCCAAAGGAAAACCATATTTTTTACGTCATCGTCGTTGTAATGAAAGAACAATTGGATGTATGTGAGGATTATTACATTTTATCTGGTCAAAAGCTCTAATCCAATTTCATGCTAAGGATTTGAGAATCTACTTTCTGCATCCATGTTGTAAATCCTTGTCTTTATCTAAATATAACATACATGTCTAAAAATTTAAAAGATGTAAAGCAACTTTTTGGTGAGGGGCTGATGATTTAGGTGCAAAAATCCCTGATGTATTTGATTTACTCTGCATCTATTATCTATATTGCTTATCCTTTGAGGGGGGTGGGGGGCTAGAGCCAGTCCCAGCTGACATTGGGCATGAGGCAGGTTACTCCTGAGACAGGTTGCCTGTTCTTCGCTGGGCTGACATACAGAGACAAGAAAACCATCTTGCTTGGACAAAACCAAAGTTTAATATACCGATGTGTTGTGTCCTTCGTGATAGGAGCACCATGGACCCTCAGAAGATGCTCTTGTCCTGGGAGCAGGGAAGTCCTGTCATGGAGGGAGGCTCCTCTGCCACCGACACCGACACCACCAGCCTGGAAGACCAAGGTCTGACTACACACCTGGAGACAAACACACACACACACAGTCTTCCAAGCACATTCACCAATGTATGCCACTAAATACACAAGCTGATGAATGCACACAAAGCCCTTTCTGAATGTTGTTTGAGAAAGTTTGAAGCAGCCGTGCTAATTAATCCCTGTGAAATCCCGGTCATGCTCCTGAAAGCCATTCTCACATTAAAAGGTGTTTGTGTAAAACAGGTCTAATTTCTTGTTTAATTTGAATTTGCATGTTAAACTGATGTTATGAAGGTGTCCTGTTCATCATCTACATATATATATACGTTAATTATCAATTTGATGTAATCTATCGGAGAACGAGACAGACTATGGTCCTTGTAAACACATTTCATTCTCAGAAAATCAGGAGCTTACGTCCTCAGTCTGAGAGGGATAACAACCGTGAAGTTATGCTATTACATGCACTAATCTTACTGCACATAGTTATTAGTCTTGTAATGCGTCGTGTTCGTCTCTGCAGCGGACACAGCCAGCGTTAGCAGCCTGAGCATCCCAGCCGCACCCACCAAGAGGATTGCCTTCCTCTTTGACTCCACCCTCACAGCCTTCCTCATGATGGGCAACCTGTCTCCGGTGAGTAAATGGATTTGAACTTAAAAACACATCCTCTCAGACACTAGCAATGTTTGATGTGTTTTGGGGCAGATCCAGGATTTTTTCCTCCAAATGGGCAGAAATGTTTCTTTTCCCAGGAGAATAATTCATAGATCTTGATAAAATGATCTTTGAGTTTTGTTCAAATTACTGTGGCTTGATTGGATTCAAGATTACTGTTTGGGCTTAGCGGATGTATGTGCTCCACTGTGTGTCATTCTAGTTTAATTGTGTGTTTGTCTTTGTATTAGAACCTGAAGAGTCATGCGGTGACCATGTTTGAGGTTGGTAAGCTGTCTGATGAGACTCTGGACAGCTTCCTGGCTGAGCTGGAGAAGGTGAGATGATCACTCAAAATGAAGAAAATATATTTGCATTTTTACAGGGGAGCTTTTGTCAGAGCCACATCTGACAAATTTGGTTTAGCAAATAATTTAGTCCTTCATGTATAATGTACACATAAACTGTAAACACACTGACACTCTATCGTCTCTGGTGGTTTGTATGTCTCCAGGTGGAGAGCACAGCAGAGGGCGAGGCTCAGCGTTACTTTGACCACGCTCTGACCCTGAAAAACACCATCCTCTTCCTGCGCTACAACAAAGAACTCACTCAGGACCAAGGACCTGATATCCCAAATATAGGTAACCAGTCAGTTACACACTATTTTTCAATCCCTTTATTGGGTACCACATGCAAGACCTAAACCTCATACACCTGTACATGTCTATACATGTGCTAAATTGTCATCTTGCAGGCCAGATTTAGTTTTGTGTATCATTTCAGGAGCTAATGTTAAAGTCCTGGTTTTAAGATCTCACCCTCTGAGCTCCAACAGCAAGCTTACAAAATAGAGGTTAGTTTTCTGCCAAAGGAAAACATGAACTTTAATTAAAATGCAGGGAACATCTAGTTATGGATGATTTTAAAATCACTTTCAAGTCTGCACAAAGAAATCAAAGTGAGATTTAACAAAGTGATATTTAAGGTGAAAGCCGGCTATAGTCATTCTACTGAACCACAACCACAGCAAACAACTTCTCTAAATGTCTCCGATTCAACTAACTAACCTTGTTCCCTACTCATAGAAAAATCATAACAAATGAAGTGTCTATGTTGTGGATCAGGTTAGGAACAACAAAGACGAGGTGTGTCTTTTGTCTTTGTCTGTTTCGCATGTGTCTGGACAGTCGTATTTGGACGTGGATCTGGATGCAGAGGCATAGCATGAATCCACAGTGAAGCTGTGTTGTTCCACTTGTGTCTCTAGATGGCGCAGCAGAGAGTTGAGTTCTCCAATGACAACAGAGCAAATACCCGAGTTGCCATGTAGCGGCCATTGTGGCACCAGATGCTGTTTGTTTGGTTTGGCAGTGTGCCTCGTTCCTGATTGTCTTATCTCTCCGTCGTCCTCAGCTGCTGCTCCAGACTTCTGCTGAGGAGGGAGCACAGCTAAAGTCAGCCCCTGATGGAAAAGAGTCTAGCGATGATTGCTCATTTAGGACGAAAGGAAAATTTATCGTAAACATCAGATCAGACTCTTCACCACCGTATTAGAAAGTCAAATTGAGATTACAACATAGCTAGAGAGCATATCTCTAAAACCGTCACTCTTATTATAGTGCTAATGATGCTCTGTGATGTTTGTAATGGATGTAAATTACTAAACATTCAAACCGGGGTTTATCAGTATGAAGCAGCCGTCCAGTCACATCCTTTTTTCAGAAACTGTTTCTCTCCGTGTTGTTAAATAAACGTAACAGCCCCAGTCGTGACCTTTTTGGCCGGGCTGTGAAACTCCACTCTGGTAATAATTTATCTCTTAATTATCACTATCAACAATTCACAGACACTTTTTTCCTCTAAAGTTTCGACCCACTATCAGAGACAAGTGATGATTATTGAATCCAAGAAAGAGTTCTTTGACATTTGTGTTTTTTGAGAGGTCGTGCTTCACAAGTCAAGTTGAAGAGAACACTCATCTTAACACCATGGCTAAAAAGAAAGATACAAATGATATTGATGCATCCACACTTGGCATCAGTCATCACTGTCTCTTTATTTAAAGTAATTAAGAAACAATAAGTTGAAGAAGTTTAATATTTGGTGAAACACGGTTATTTGCTTTCTTTCCAATAGTTGGATGAAACAATGACACCACTCTCAGTTATGTCTTAACTTAACTTGCACTTTTCCGCCTGTTCTGTATCGACCGTGTGACTCTCCCTGTTTCTTTATTTCCCTCCACTAGGTTTCCCCTTGGATATGTTGCGCTGTGAGAGTCTTCTGGGTCTGGACCAGGCCACCTGCAGCCGCGTCCTCAACAAGAACTACAAGCTGCTGGTGTCGATGGCGCCGCTCAGCAACGAGATCCGACCCATCAGCAGCTGCACGCCTCAGGTATGACGCTGCTGTATGTGGCATGCTGGAATATTGAATCAAATGTTGTGTGTGTTTTTGTGAAAAGACATGAGAGTGCTCTGTGTGTTCTCTGTGGTTGTATTTGCCCTCTCGCTGTGTACAGACTTGTGTGTCCGTAGTGATTTGCGGCTCTGAGTGTGTGTGTTCTTTGTGATTGCTCAGCCTGCAGTCGTCCCAACAACAATAACTACACAAAGAGAGTGGGAGACAGGAGAGGGGAGGGGAGGGGAGGGAGAGACAAGGCTCATGAGTAATTCCTCTGCCTGGCCAGACTCCAGATTTCTGGCTGAGCTCTGAGAGACTGAGGGAAAGAAGTTAAACTCTTGTTGTGCCATTCACGCTGCTGATTATTCTCCGCTGCTGGGACCTGGTGAAGTGGAATTGAGTGAATTCCTATTTGTTTTCTGCTCACATCTCAAAATAGCAGCTTCAATTTCTGCCTTTCAAACAGGAGAAAAACAGAAGTATTTATTCCTCTTTTCCGTTGTTGCTTTTTGTTCATGTGAGGACGTGAACATATACTGTACAGGCATTAGTTCTGCTTCAATACGTGTGTGTGTGTGTGTGTGTGTTTGTTTTTCCCTGCAGCACATTGGCCCGGCCATCCCCGAGGTGAGCTCCATCTGGTTCAAGCTGTATCTGTACCATGTGACCGGCCAGGGCCCCCCGTCTCTACTGCTCTCCAAAGGCTCCAGGCTCCGCAAACTGCCAGACATATTCCAGGTTAGCACAAACTAATAATTAATCGGGTGGGTAGCTGGGAATATGTGTAGGTAATATACAGATGAATAAGTAAATGTGAGCTGATACCGATAAAAGCAAAAGAAACGTCTGTGAAGTCAAATAAGAAAAACAATGCACCTGATAAACTCTGGTTCTGTAGAGTGTAGGGGTGATTTTTCATTATCTTTGCCCTTCATCTCCTGCCATATCGAAATTTGACTTTGCCGCTTCAGTAAGAGAAACAGGTGATCTCAACACTCTAGGTAAAACTTGAGGCTTAGGGTTAGGGAGTCAACGTCAGACGTGCTCTGCGTCTTCCTCCTCCGAGGCTTCCCAGTGTTCTTGAAATTTTTCTAAGTGGAACAAAAGTGTATTAGATGTGGTGAATTCTCGGGGTAGGACAGGTAATATCATGCAAATGGGTCACTAAATTGAAACATAGCAGCAGGTTTTCCTTTGACTTGTTTCTAACTTTCATTTTATTCATTTGCTGACCCTGACTGTTAAAAAAACGGACCACTTCTTTTCTCCCTCACTTTCACGGCAGCTCTTTACAAAAATTTAATATAGATAGGATTTGTATGGAACTTGATAAATGTTTACGTCTTTGTGGAACAGGGAGGTACAGAACCATGTTGTCATACCTGTGTGACTAATCCTCCTCCTTTTTGCTGTTAACTTTGTATTCTGAGGTTTGTGAAAATGATCATATTAAACTAGATTGGCTCTCAGCAGAGCACATATCTCCACCAACACCCAACAACCCCCTTCAATTGAATCCAGCTCCATACATTATTCCCTGAGTAATAGGTGGAAATGTCAAATAATACATTATCTAGCCATCGTAGAGAAAGTAATTTAAAACATTCCTGGATCTGCCCCCTGATCCACGGCAAGATTTAATAAGTTCTTTCTTGACCCATGTCTCATGCTCCCACTATGTTTTGTGGAAATCTGTTTTGTAATTATTGCAAATTCCTGCTCTGTCCAGTCCTACGACAGGTTGTTGATCACTTCCTGGGGTCACGACCCGGGAGTCGTCCCGACATCTAATGTGCTAACCATGCTCAATGACGCCCTCACACACTCTGCTGTTCTCATCCAGGTAAACACAAGCAGACAAGCTTCCTTTTTCTATGAGGGGATATTTTATTATCTTAATTATTATAATTAAGGTTTTTTTTTGTATTTTTATTTTAGTTTTAACTTGGGAAAATGTGAAGCATATAATGTGTGTTTAGCCATGTTTTGTATTTGTATATTGTTGCTTTGTCAACACAATAAGTGTGTGTGTGTTTGTGTGTAACCCTCAGGGCCATGGTATGCATGGCCATGGAGAAACTGTCCACATTCCTTTCCCCTTCGATGAGGAGGATCTGAAGGGAGGTAAGAGAATCTGTAAACTTCTCTGATAATTGACATTACACATGTAATGCTAATACCAGGTTCATATTATGCTAACTCTATGATTAAGGATCATTCAATCAATAAAGACAAATTTGCGTTAGACCGTAGTGTAAGATTCAAAATTATTTTTATTTTTTAAGCAAATACAAATTCAAGAAGTAAAAACAATGACAGCTGAATATGGAACCTTGAATTTGCAGTTTGTGTCATTCAAACTGCCACAGCAAATAAATAAAAATGTTGTACAGTGCAGCAGATTGTTCTATCTTTGGAGTCGTGTGCTTGAGCGCTGTTGTCTCTCTCTCTCCCCCCCGTGCAGACTTCACCTACTCCAACATGTGTGTGCACAAAGCGCTGCAGAAGCTGAAGGAGCAGGTGGACTTGAAGCACCAGTGCGGCTACATCACCATGCTCAACTCCAACAACAGGCACCGTCGCCGGACCAGCGAAAGCAATGAGTGCCGAGGTGGGGGGAGCCAAGACAAACACTTAGTTTCACTGTGTGCGTGTGCGTGTGTCTGTGTGTTGGGGAGCTTTTTACAGACGAGACTTATAGTTGAATTAGTAACAATGACCTTGCCTCTCATGGCCAATGGCACTGATGGTGCAAATTGGATAAAGATTGCTCACAGTCCAGTTTAATTACGCTGCTTGTCTGCATAATTGTGCCTCTTTGTTGTGATGGCCTTCGCTAATGGGCGCGGATCGAACCCTCTCAGCTTTTACCTGGAGGTGCACGGATTTAATCCTGTTTACACAAGGGACCAAAGATTTTGTTTAACTTAGGTCTTTATGTATAGTTCAGCAATAGTCAAGCAAATATTTAATCAAGAAAATGGAAATAATTGAACTGTGAAACAACATTTCAACGAGATTTGTTGCCTTTCTTCAAGGAGATACACATCTGGGTGGAGGTCTGGACACTAATGGCAGCACTGAGTCTTTTGAACTGGTGACAGAGGAGAACAACGGTGAAGGCAAAGTGAAACCCGAAGGTAGGTTTATCTTTTCTGGTTCCTTTATTTGTACGAGTATCTGGTGTTCAAGAGTTGAAAGCAGTTGTAGATAAGCCAGAGAGTCAGGTCAAGTCGGCTTCAAAACCATCATATAATCATGTTAATTATGTCACTCCCCTCGGCCTGGTTTTTCTTTCAGCCGTTTCCTGTGAAGACGAGTGGGTCCCTCTCGAGCTGTGCTTCGGCATGCCCCTCTTCAGCTCCGAGCTCAACCGCAAAGTGTGTCGGAAGATCGCCTCGCACAAACTCTGCAGCAGCGAAAGGTGAAACAGCAAGAACACCCGGCATCCGCACAAACGCAACTTTTGTTTAAAACACAGAGAGAAGTGTAACGAGTTGTTGTAGCTGTGCGAGACTTTCAGACTTTGTTGTATTTTCAGCCTTCAAGAGCTTCTCCTCTCCAGCCGAAAGCTGTCGCTGAAGGTGCTGAACTTTGTTCAGTCGCACCAGGTAAAAACACTCGGCTGCCTCTTCAGGTTCCCACTTGAGAATACTCACAGAAGAAAAGAGATAAACAGTTTCCAGAGAATATCAGGACTCGGGGATTCAATTGTACAAATGGAGTTTGATAGATTATATCCTGATTAATGACTGATGAACAATTTATGAATTTATTTAACAGATTGATGGTTTAATCTGGTTTAAACACAACAATGTGTACAGTTCAGATGCTGTATCATAAAAGCTTTGTTTTGAATCGTATCAGTCAATTAACAGTCAGTCTATAACAGTCGTGGTCATCTTAGTAAACTTGTCTTTAAGATGTAGATAAACATAGCAAGTGAAGGGATTTTATTTTACTTGTTTTAGTTAAATTTTATTGAAAGGTGAGATAGAAACCATTAAACTCTATCATAATATAGTGTATATGTTATACGTAGTGTCATAGTGTGTACGTGTGTGTGTCAGTCTGTCAACCTGTGAGGTTTAGTCAGGATGAAGAGAAGGGGGAGGGAAGATATTAAGCATAAAATTAAGATTATTTAGTTTCTGTATTATTGAACATTTTAATTATTAAAACAAGAGGAATATGGTAAATATGTACTTTCAGTTGTTTTCAGTCTGTCACACAAATGACGACTGTTGAACAAATCAGACGGGAGCTGGTTCATGTAGCCTCTCCTGACTCTTGTCTCCTCCTCGTGCCCCATGTCGTCCTCTCTCTGCCTGTTGTGCTGACCTGTGACATTTACCCTGTGACCGCAGGAAGGCAGCCAGCCCTCCGACCTGGACAGCGGCGTGTCGAACCCTCTCAGCCAACCCCCGCCCGAGTCTGGCGTCCCCCTGCCCGCCCTCAATCTATTCTTCAAGGACGGCCAGCTGAGGGAGTGGAGTGGGCGGGGCCCTCCGGCTCTGGACATCTCAGCCCTGCAGAAGGACCAACCCACATAAACCCAACCCCTCCGGCACACATCCCCAAAACTTCCAGATTTGGCCACGAGGGGGGAAAAAAGCAAAGCGCCGCCCTCTCTCTTGAAGCGTCATGTCTCATCGAGGAGATCCAAACCCTTCACATCCGATCACGAGGAAACAATCAGTCATGAACTTATTCCTCTTGTCCATCAGTATCAGTCATGGGGAAATCTGCCCTGCCAGCACTTTTTCCATTTAGGACGAATCCGACACTAGTTTGAGCCCTCCCCTCTCTCTGCCCCCCCCCACCCCCCCCGTGATTCCTCGTATTCGTGGGCAGTGTTATCTGTTGGAGTGGTGCTATTATCACAGAATATAAAAACGATGCAGGTAGACGGCATATAACCTGGAAGACTGGAAAATTTGACTGGAAACACAAGCGCCGTTCTCTGCCGAACACCCCCCACCTCCCCTCCTCACCTCCCCCTCCCACCCTTTAATCGATGGATGTTTTTGTGATCCCATGGGAGCGGAGTGTCACGTGGTTATTATTGTATAGATGTTCTTATAAAACGACCCACAATATAAAACGATGAAGCGTTGGACCCCCATCAGGAACCATTTTGATGATATGCATATTTTAGTGTTCAGGTCTTCAGGAGGAGAGGGTGGAGAGTCACTTCCTCCCTGTGTCGTCCCATGTTAAGTGATCCGATGCATGATGCCGTTGCACAAGTCGTATGATGAAAAAAAACACTTTCCTCTTTATTTGTAATCAACATTGGGCATTTTTTTATTTGCACTGTGCAGGATTTCTCAAACCCTGTAGAAGTAGTTGTGTAAATTAATTTATTTTCTTTCTTTTTTTTATGTTTGATCCTTTGTAGTGTACACATGATTTTAGAGCTCATGTTTACCACCAGGAAGTATTTTCTTGTCTTGGGAACTCAGACTCGGGCATCAGAGAAATGACCAATAATTACTATATAATAATTTAGTTCTCATTTTTTTGTCCGTTATCATTTCACTTTCTCAGTGCAAAAGAACACCAAAGACCAATTTTTCTCTGTACAAAAGTTTTTTTTAACTTCTGTTTTGTCGCTCTTCTTATTTTGTTGCCTTATTACTGTCAGACAATTAGAACCTACCAGCTCCTGAGTCAAATCAGCCTTTTTGATTCCATTTTTTTTAATCATTATTATTTGCTTTCTTTAAATTTTACAGTGTTCAAATGATTTTGTGCATTTCATAGAGTGATTCAAACCAATCAAATCAATAAGATCAGGTCACAAACGACCAAACTTTGACGGATTAATTAACTGCACCTAATCTCCGAGGACGGGAACAGTCAGGTCTGTGTGTCTGACCCGGGACTGTTGTCTGCCAGTAGCTCTCGCTGGACGGCCTCCAGCTTTGTGTAGCGCTCTTGGCCGACCCGCCGCACTCTCCAAGGGATTCTGTGTACGCCATGTTTTGAAAAATGGGGTTTGTAGTGTAGAGAGGAGAAGGCAAGTTCCCTGTGAAGGCTGCTGCACACCCAGGGGAGGGAAATGCTAATGCTCTGCCCGGCCTCTCGGAGATGTGACGGCCCCCAAAAAAACTGTCTGAAGTCTTATCAGTGAAGAATATACACTACTTTTATTATTTCATTTCGAATGGTAACCCATTTTTTTTGGGGGGGGGGGGGGGAATGGAAGAATCTGCCCTCTGCAGTCGTTGACCCACTTGTGGTTGTTTCTAATGTGACGCTGAATAGAAAAAAAGAGACTTAACACGAGGTCCTGTTGAAGCATGATGACTGTGTAGAAACTGTTGTGTGTGTGTGTTGTGTATGCGTGTGTATTGTACACCTCACTCCCGGTGTGTTTTTACACACGCCCTACCTTTCACAATAAGAGTTTTCTCCCGGTCCTGCCTGTGTGTGATTTCATTGCAGTTACTTGGTCAACCCAGACATCCATCCTTCTCTCCCAGGTCTACATTCTCCAGAGTATTAAAAAAAAAATGCTAGTTTTATATGTCACTCTATATTTTAGGAATCTTAGTTGTAGCTTGTTTAATGGGACTATGAATATCATTGACTGAGATGATGCTCTTGTAATTAAATGGGGTAAAAAAAGAAAAGAAAGTGACATTCCTTCGACACGCCCTCCTCTTCCATTCTTCCTCCATCTCCTCCCACTCCACATACATGTTATTATTACAGATAAATATGTAAAAAGTATATGAAGATATGAATAAATATGTATTAAGAACAAACTTTTTCCTCCCTGACATTGACTTGCAGTGTTGTTCTTTTCTGATCTAAACTTCTGAAACTGTTCTTTCCCCTGTTGTTTATCACTGATTCACATCCCTATCGGCCCGGAGACGTAGCCAATCACATTACAGGATATTAGGCCATTAGATGTTTTCCCAGCCAGGTGGAACAGATGGTGTGCAAGACGCCGTGCTCTCTCCATCTGGCTCCAATTCACCTTTATCCTTCGATTCAAATGGACGCCGAGCTGATGAAAACAATGTCTGGTACTCGGGTGTGAGAAGCTTTGTAAAGTTCACGTTTTTGGGAGGGAGATCACGGGGTTGGCCTGTGGCTGGCTGTACCCCCTGCCCTAGCCCTGCCTAATTGCCAGTGTGTCCCAGGTCTCCATGCTCCAGTAATTCCCCGCAACTGAAATTTACACCGTGTCAAGAGGCAGAGGTGGGGGGGAGGTGGTGTGTGGTGAGGGTACCAGGGGCATACACTGGGTCACACCACCTGAGGATAACAAGCGGTCAAATGTGCTGCATGTCACCACTGTAACATTCGTTTCTCTCCCGACACCTTCTAACCGAACGCTGATATGAGATCTGCTCTTGGGAACGAGGTGTAACGCTGAATTCATTCTGCAGATTTGTCTTTTTTTTTCTCAACTCCCATTTGCATTGTCAAACTGGGACGGCTGTAAGGCTTCAGGCTGAAAGAGGAGCAATGCCGGGAATAGAAGAAAGTGAGAATAAAAGAGGGTGGCGCGCACACACACACACACACACACACACACACACACACACACACACACACACACACACACACACACACTCACACTCACACTCACACTCACACTCACACTCACACTCACACTCAGTACCATGCTTGAACTTGTGCCAAAGCTGATGAAAGGTCAGTGGATGGTGAAACTATTCAGGTCTCTTGCATCTTACTCCCTGCTGCTTTATCTTTTTTTTTTTTTTACATCGTTTCTATTGAAACTGAAAGCAGATAAATTTCCTTTGAATCATGTTGCACCTTTATCACATCAGTTCATGATGCTACACTAGCACTTTTATTCTGAAATAACCCTAAATAACACCTATAGACTCTCATCTGCAGAACCACAATAGACTGGATATGAAGATGGAGGACTCGTCACCTCTTCCTCCAACTATCCAGAAATTAAAAAAAAGCCTGGATATGAAGGCCACCATCTTGTGCACTTGGGGCCAGAGTCTGCAGATGGAGGGATGGACGTCCCTTCGATACATACACTTGACCAATCACGAGTCAGTCTCAGCTGTCAATCGTGACACTTCACCATATTTTCATATCATCAAATAACTAATAAAAACAAAACATATTAGAAAAATAACACTTATCCGATCAGTATGATAAGAACTACCTAAAATGACAAAAAACAACGATTGAAATATTGGACGTGCACTTTTTGGTATTGTCTATGTCCCATCTGCGACCATGGAGGAGGCAGAGTTCATGACCTATATTGTCAGCCAGTAGGGACCGATCAAGACAATTAGGGGAGGCGTCATGTTATCCATCTTCACGCAGCTCGTAAGAACCATTCAGCTAAAATAAGGTCACTGGTTCTGTCTTGACCTGGTAACCTGAATGAAGAGATCCGACTTGAACTCTGTGACCGACTGAATGTTACAAACCAGGGAAACTACTGTGTGGATTACACAAGGTAGATTCCACACAGTGTAAACCATGAGCTCAGTCTCTTAATTAACCTGATAGTCTTAAGGAGTGCTGCCCAGAGGCCTCCCGACTAATCTGCTGAGTCCAGTGTGTTAGCTGAGGCCCTTCTGCCCGCTGCTTCAACTCCTCGGAGAAGAAAGGGAGCACTGCTTCTGTGAAGACGTGTCCTCGATCATATCTGCAGCACTGGATGACTTTGCAGGTGTAATCAGTCCCTCCTGTGGGGACCCGGCTCAGCACTGGGGTCAAACTCAGGCTCAGCTAACAGAGATAGGTCTGTGTCTGCCTCACAGAGTTGAACATTTCAACCTTTCAAACATCCTCACACCCCTCAGGACAAGACAGTGGCTGCTGCAGTATGAGGCACTTTTGGGGCACACACAGTACTGGGCATGTTCCCCCTTAGAAAAAAGCCCATAACCAGGAGCGAGCCCGGGCCAGGCCACAAGCCAGTCCAAACATAATGAAGACGTTATGGTCCCTCCAGGAGGCGGAGACATAGCTAATGACTGCACAGCTTTAGTTCAATCAAGGACAGACAGGTGGTCACCACAGTAAAATACAGACAGATGTCAGACCACGAACCGTCCTGCACACTGAGCAGATTCACAACAGGAGCCACAGTCACCTACTAAACCCAGGATGGAGGTTTGTCTACTCAATGTTCTGTGTAACTACTACTTCTGTGAGTCTAAAATTAAATAGAAAAAAATAGAATATTCCCAACAGGAACCATGATGGAGATTGAAAGTACATTAAAACAAAATAAAATCAACAACAAAATAAATTTATAATAAATAAAAAACATCTTCAAAACAAAAGAATTAAAAAAACAAACAAAAAAGAAATACTATATATAGTCATTATTTATTCTCTCTCTTTCTCTTTCTCTCTCTCTCTCTCTGTCTTTCTCTCTCTATATATATGTATATTTGTATATATATTTATTTATGTATATGGACATTTTTATCTATTATTTGTTTTATTGATTTTATTCTGTATTTTATTATAATTTTATTATTACAGTCAAATTTTACTATAACATCTATAGTGTAATTTCATTGTATTCATTCATTATGTATATATTTTATGTAATTTATTTTATTTACTATCATATATTTAGAATACATGTATTTAGTTTATGGAACTATTAAGAAAGTGTCTTATTTCATTTCTGCACATGAACCAGTCAGAGGATAAGAAACCCTGACTCATCAGAAGAGTAAATAAAAAACACAGAATCTCAAACACTTGCTCCTGTGGCGATGAGGATGTTGAAAGTGCTGCCGAGGAAAATTACGCGCACTTCCGCTTTAGTGTGTGAGTGGCTGTGGCTGCGGAGCCTCGATCAGACGAACACCTTCACTCCACCAGGTCGGTGCTGCTCCGAGCTCCGGGAGAACCTCAGCTTCCTCCGGGCTGAACACGACCACGAACACGTCTCTGATACTGGAGGTTTGGATTCGAACTCCTTTGGGTTTTCTACGTGGAAGGCGGCGGTGGGACGTAACTTTACGCAGGAAGCGGCCGCGGAGTGAGCGAGGCGACACCTGCGGGACCCGGGCTGAGGACCAGTTCAATCTGCTGGAACCAGTTCAGTCTGCGGCCACCTGTTGATGGGGCAGCAGCTCGGAGACCGTCGGGAGTTTCTTATGCGTAATTTGGAGACGGAAGTTGGACAGAGCTGCGAGGCGGCGGATGGTGACTGGTGATGTTTGGTGACTGGTGACAACTCTCTGCCTCACATTACACCGGGCTGCCAGCAGGTGCTTGGCGGCGTCATGGGGAACCAGATGGACAAGCTGTCACATCTAAGTTACGCAGGAGTTCCCACGGTGGACCCGAACTCCGTGGACCCGGAGGAGGGTCCGCGCATCGGCGTCTCCTACATCTTCTCCGGGGACGACGACGAGCTGGAGGACGGCTGCGCGGCCGACGGCACCGTGAAGGAGCCGAAGCCGGAAGAGAAGCAGTACGACCGGGGGGACGAGGTGGAGTGCTCCGTGTACAACCGGGAGGAGTGCATCTACGACAAGAGCAGCCAGTGCGCCGCCGCCCTGGAGGTGCACTCCCCGGAGAACCTGCTCAACAAGTGCAAAGCGGGGGACCTGGTGGAGTTCGTGGCCGCGGGGCAGTACCCGCACTGGGCCGTGTACGTGGGCGACTTCCAGGTGGTGCACCTGCACAGAGCCGAGGTGAAGAACAGCTTCCTGACGGACGCGAGCCAGGGCAGGAGGTGCCGGGTCGCGAACGACTTCTACAGGTTCAAGGCGCTGGGCGCGGACATGGTGGTGCAGAACGCCATGGAGCAGGTGGGCCTGAAGGACCGGGAGCTGAGCTGGAGGAACCCGGAGTGCTTCGCTGCCTGGTGCCGGTTCGGCAAGCGGGAGTTCAAGATGGGCGGGGAGATCCGGATAGGCAAGCAGCCGTACAGACTGAAAATCCTCATGTCGGACAAACACTCGCATGTGCTGGAGTTCCAGAGTTTGGAGGACGTGGTGATGGAGAAGAGGAGGAACGACTACCTGGGCCGGAGGGCGGTGCAGCAGGAGCTGGCCTCGCACTTCAACACCGTCAACAGGGAGCCCGGAGCCGACTGATGCTGCTCATGCTTTCAGAACACAACTGCTTCCCCAGACCAGGGCCACTTCTGACCCCGGTGTGACCCCTCTGTGACCCCTTGGTGGCCTCCCTGGGGCCCAGACAAAATGGATATGAGCCTATAAAGTGGCCCACTTGTACAATAGCAAACAAGACTCAAATATCCCAAAACAAACATGGGCCTTTTTTGACAACTAAGGGGGGGCTCTTTGAAAGGTGTAAATCTGGATGTGGCCCCATGTGGTGACTGGTGAATACGGACCAAGTAGCACAAAACACACCCGAGCCACCTTTGGCACCTTCTGGTTGACATGTGGCATTGCTCTGGCTCTTCCTCGTGGCCCAGCCCTGGTGAACGGGAGTGGACTGGTTCCATGCGGTGTGTGGGCTGACTGTGGGATGTGGGCCAAATCTGGACCAACACACTTTTGCTATGTGGGATGCAAATAGAGTAGCATTTATCAAACACTATGTGTGGCTTCAATCCATAGAAAGCCTTAGTCTGAATTGTGCAGCATTTCTACTTCTGATTTTGAATTCTGTCTTTAATTCATGTTTTCCTTAGTTTCTAACAATTTATTGCCTTAAAGCCACAAATCACCGTCTGATGCTAAATGGCCTTGGCAATTATGAATTCAATCACTGCATCGATTGGATCAGCTCAACACAGAATGTATGGTTTTGTAAACGCTCCCCTGGTCTTTCTGTCCGAGTGTTTCTCTATTCATCGGGTGTCCTGTTACTTGATCCTCGTGCGGTTTAAACTTCATCCCCCGGCTCAGCTCACCTCAGATGCTGAAATGTCAGCAGACGGATCCTCTTCGACGTCCCTATACTTTATTTTTCAAGGCTAATCCTCACAACAGGCTCGACCTGAAGGAATAATAATGTGGTGGAGCAGGTCCCTTGTGTTTGTCTGTTAACAGTTTGTGTTGAATGTGCCCAAAACTAAAGTCAAACCAACAATTACTGTCTCTTCTAACAAGGAGCCTGCTCTTGTGATGTGTTGTGAGGAATCCTTCTGTCTTTGTGTCTGTTCATGTCGATTGTGTGAGTTCATATCCTGTCGTCTTCATATCAAATCGTTTTTGACATAAGAGGGTTTGAGAGGTTAAATGTTTGACTTCCTGCAGAAGAAGCAGTTATCAAAACAGAGAAAATTAGATTCACGAGACAATAAATAGCTGATCACAGTCAGTCACAGTTTTGTTTATAAGTTTTACTCTGTGGTGTGTTATTTGTTTCACGAACAGGTTAAACTCACCGCACAGACTAGAGTTGTTCCGATGCCGTTTCCCCTTCCTGATGCAGAATACCAATCCAATACCCTAATAAAATATATTTTAACTGCTCTATGCTATAAAACCCTGTTTTGAAGTGATGATTGCTATCGTTGTTGTTTGGCCTCACTTGGAAACACAAACACTTACAGAGAACGAGTGCTATAGAACCTCTTTTCTGATGATGGTCTCACTATCAGAGCTTATTTAACACCTGCAGCTGAAAACTTTGTGTTGATTTATTTTTATTACGTGTTGGAACTACTTCCTTTATTTTTCAAAAGGACCATGATTTTTCTTTTTCTAGAGATGGGATCTAACATGTGGTTGGTTAACATTCTTATTGGATTACTACTAAAGAGGGTTTTAGACAACAGGTAGTCTGTTGACGATAAAGCCTATAGTAACCACATTTTCGGGTTTCCTTTTTATGAGCAATCCCTCAGAGTGATTGATATGTGCATCGAATATCGTGTTGAGAAGTGGCAGCAGAGGATTTGGACCAAAAACTTTTTATTAAGAATGTTATTGATTATTTGTGAGGTGCTTAAAAGTGATGGACATGCTTTGTTATCAAGGAGAAACACCATATATAACAGCCTATACTTTATTTATAAAACATAAGTAAATGATTGATTACCCATCAATAAAGCTGTTTATAAAGTCACCACATCACAAAGCGTTGCTGCTTGGATGATTAATGCTTCATTTATGGCTTGTTGTGACCCAACTTTTGGGTTTTATCGCTCTGTTTTGGTCGCGCAAAGTTGGCTCGCTTTTAACCGAGGCGTCGCCTTGGCAACCTACGCCACGGGGCTAATCTACCTTGAACAAGTTCAGACTATCAAAAACCGTGTAACACCTGCCTCCTCATCAATCACACGTCCGAGGCGCCAAAAGGCCCCGGTTCCTGCGGGCGGCTCCCGTGACGAGCTGGGTGAAAGATTGAGATGATTCCAGGGGCCAACAGCTGGAGAGGGCAAAACACAAATTGAATTAGGTTTCAAAAATTAATTGTTTTTCAGCTGAAAGTGACAAAGTGCAGGGTTAGAAAACTTCCTGACAGGATGGAAGCGCCTCGATTGTTCATATCAGAACTTACGATGATTGTTTGCAGCACTTTCCGACCATCTGCACACTCGAGCATTAAATCAGGACTTGAAACAAATAGCAGGTGGCAACTTGATCATTATATCATTAAACTTTATTTGTTGCTGCACATCAATTCCACGACGAAAGACTTAAGTGTTTTTTGTTTGTGATGACACATCTTTGCATTAGTGGCAAGAACACTCATTGTGTGTCCCGATGATATCAGCGACAAGCTTATTAAGTTAGAGTCTCCGGGACCTGTAACAACCCTGCAAACATTCTCACTTCATTTACAAAGAACAAGTCTTTATTGTGTCCAGACCGAGAATGAGTGTCTGTGGCCACTGGAGGAGAAAGTCGACCTTCAGCAAACACACCGACGGCTGAGGTGTGGTAGACTCACATCCTCCACATCTATTTGTCTGCTGCTTTGTGCCTCTGTCATCTTTCAAACAATGATTACAGCCACTGCGCTGCTCACCAGAACTGTTCCACACAACAGAATGAGGATACAGTAAACATCTAAAGCTTAAAACTTGTCGTGAGTTTCAAATCGTATGTCAGAATATTTACCTTGAAACCATTGTTGAGAATCTGTCAAATGAATGAAAAAATCTGCGATGGACTAAAAGGTTTTGCTTCACATGGTTCATTAGAGGGGCAAGAGCAGGGGGTTACTGGCCCAAGTTGACATTTGATTGGCCCCTGAAGTGCCCCCTGTTCTGTCAGTAGCCACTTATTAAGAATACAAAACAATAAATTCAACAATTTTTCTATCCTATTTTGAAGTCCACAATGTGCTGGGAACAAGGAACAATTTTCAAAATATATTCAATGGTGTGTGGCTTTGCTCAAAAGCTTCAGAGCAAACAGTAAACAAGCAGCGATGTAAATGTTTACTTCCCTGAATCAGGGATCGCTCGTGGATCCTGGACGTGTGATTGGCCCCTCTGTGGAAGTGATGGCCCCTTTACTGCCCCTGATTTAGGAACGAAATCCTCTACATCTGCCACAGGTGGATAACTGGCTCCTTTAGACGCCATGTGGCTTCTTAGGGTCCCGTCAAGCTCAGCCCTCCCTGAGCAAAATAAAACGTTTTACATTGACCCGAGAGTGGGCGTAAAAAGAGAAGAGAGCAGCTGTGCAGATGTTACTGCAGGGGTTCTCTCTTGTAAGTAAATGTGGGAACATGCCACAGTGGTTGTTACAGATCCTGGTTTTGTGAGAGGTTTGGCAGAATCTGAACTTGAAATGATGTTTCGGTGTGATGAGGTGAGGTTATTGCCTTGTTGGAGTGGGGACATGAGCTCACATGAGCTCAGAGCGGATTTTCCTTGTCAGATTTTTTCATTTGAAGGCTTGAAGGGCTGGAAGAATCCAATTTATCAAATGGAAACAGAAACATTGTTTTTTTACACTTTCATATCAACACTTTTCCTACATACCGAGGTTGGGAGCTGCTATATTATTGAAAAGTTAACCTCTGACCTTTAATCTGATTAGGTGACATCTGCCAAGTGAGCAAGATTTCACAAAAACAACCAAGGATTTCCACAAAACTTGGTGGAAGGATTTAGAATGGGTCAGAGAAGAACCCATCAAATTTTGGTACAGCTCTGAATCAGGGGGTATTTTAAAATGTTCTTATACATTGCAAGACAAGGAGTTTTTCAACACTTTCACGATTTTCCAGGGAATAATTCATCGATCTTGATGAGAAAAGAAAAAGCAGGCACATTCATGGACCTGATATTTATGAGTGTGTGAGATTTGGTGCAGCTTGGTTACATTTAAGGAGACTGTTGGGCCTTGGCAGAGATATTACAGTCGTTCCAGTTCTCACTGTGGCTCAGGTATCACTCAAACTGAAAACCTTGTTTCGGTGCAGGATCTGGCAGAGGCTGCTTTCACATAAGGTCAGTCAGGAGTGTAAACAGTTTTAAATGTCACCTGAAAACAGTCCTTTACAGAGGGGCCTGTCATTTGCACGTGTGGTTGTGTGTATTGGGTTGTATTTTATGATATTTTATAGAAGGAAACACAACTTCCTCTAAACTTCCTGAGACAGGCCCTCTACACATCCTGGATGTTTCCGTGCTGTTTAACCATGATGGAATCAGCTGGACCACCTCCACATTAGCATCACTAAAGATGTCATATTTTTAGACAGAGCGTTCCTGCTCTCCTGTTATATACAGAGAGAGAGAGCGAGAGAGAGAGAGCACTACGGGCTGACTGCTCTTACAGTGAAGCAGCAGTCGTCCAACATTAAACTGTCTGCCAGGACCTTCCTCTTGATGGGATGTGAAAGCTTGGACGTAGCAGATGCAACCCAATTATAATCAACTGTCAGCGGCCTCATACAGGTAGCTGGGCCTGCTGCTGCTGCTGCTGCTGCTGCTGCTGCTGCTGCTGCTGCGTACGTTTCCTTTCCATGGGACGCCGATGAACTGATGAGATTAGTTGGGTTTTAAGATGGAATGACATTCAGTGGAGTTCATGTCCCATTGTGGCTAAAGTGCAAAAACTCAACAGACGTTTACTTCCTAGTGATTCACAGGGCAGTGCTCCTTTTGTTGTTTGTTGTATTCACATTTGAACTCTCACAGTAAGGAAACAATGTGCAATGTGTCTTTATATTCTGTACATGGAAATAAGTGGATTCACGTTACCACAGGAACAGCCCTGAACAGAAGTTCTTAATTTTTTTCATCCTCACCACACAGGAGGGATTTAATGTTTGAAATTGTCCCTTTCCTGATCTGTCATCCAAACACTAACAGAAGACTTATCAAAGGATCAGAGAATACATAAAACCTCAAGACAATATACAATGCAGGGACCTCGACACTGTGATAAGTAACCTACATCTCTTTGAGCTCAGGTTGATTTTGATTCAGCTTATGTGCATTTTAGTTTAAACTGTTCAGATCCTTTAATATATAAAAAATATAAAAGAAATGAAAAAGATACTACTAACCTACCTAAATTCATCAAAACTCATCTACTTTCGACAAGAAAGGAAAGAAGCCTATTTCCTAAAATATCAGTTCCTTTTAATAGTCAAGAAAATGTCAATAGTGCCAATCTATAGAAATATAGTAATATTTTTTCATCACTATAAAATGGAAAATATGCGACAAACCTACGTAACTGCACAGCAGCCGAAAAAATAACCAGATCTAAACCCCTCACAAGTTAGGTACGTTAAAAAAATGCAGAAACACACTCAGATACTCGTTAATGGTTTGGGTATTTCTCGGTGGCGTGAACTGTCTGGTCATACAAAGAGGATGATGGGTAAAGGCTGACTGATTGGGCCTTTTCATGATGGGAGTGTGTAACATCCATCTCTGTGTGTTAAGAATCATGCCAACAAAACTCCTCGATGACCAGAGGACAATTTGAAGAGTGAGTCACATGTCTCCGGTAAGTCGACACATCAGAGTTTAGCCACACACATCAGTACACATGTAGCTACACCATCAGCTGTGTCAATCTGATATAGGTAACTTCTTAAAAACGGTTTGTTACTAAGAGGGTGTAACATTTCTATTGTTTGGCTGAAAATAAATCCCTCAACAGAAGGTGACACAAGGTGCGTTCGAGATGGACGTGGTCCGACTTGATCTGCAGGCGGCTGCAGGGGTGGAGTGGAAACAGGCAGCCGTGAAGTCGCACACTTTCTACTGTTTCATGAAAACATACGTGATGATGTGTTCAGATATACATGAGGGAGAAGACTGTGAGAGAGAGAACATGTTTATTTATTTCTCCTTTGTTTAGAAGCAAAGACTTGAGGATACTGTCAACAAGAAAAACATTAAAATCAATATGTCTCTGTTCTTGCCTCCATACAAATACACATGTATGCATTTTTTCCATAAAGAAACCTCTTGGTCTCTTTCTTCTAGATGAAAACGTTTCCTTGAATTATAAAAAGTCAATAAGAACAAATGTAAAGGATAAAAATAACACCAACAAGAACCTCATCTATTTTACAACAACAGTCTCCTGAGAGAACTGTTTTTTAGAGCTGGAAATGAAACCTACGTGTAATGTGAGCAGGTGTAAATAAATAATTCACTGAGAAGAAACAATCAAATCCATGTCATCCTGTTTGGAGAGAAACTATCAGCAGATAATCGATCTGATCGACTTAGAATAAAAACACAGGGCACGTCATGTGTCGGTGAAGCTTTCAGCCAATCAGAGCAGACGAGTGACGTCACAGAGGTGGTTCCCAGGTGAGAAGATGCGCGCTCTTGACTGCAGCCGGCCCGCCCCCGCGACGTTCTGCAGCGCTGGATGGAGTAGGTGGAAATCTCTAACCAGCATGCATTGCGTCCAGACCGGGAGAACGCACCTGAGGTCGAAGGACTTCCTCCCCTGCGTGTGTTTCATTCATCTGATTGGTCCTCTCTCAGAGTCCATCTCTTTTCTAACGGTGTGATTGGTCAAGGGGCGGGACTAACAGAGAGAGGCGAGAGTGCGAGTGGCTGCCACAGGAGGATGTAGCCTGCGTGCTAGGTTAACCAACAAGCATGAAAAGCAAGTCACATAGATTTAAGTCATTGAAGTAGTACTTCTTTAAAGTGTGTAGGTAACACACACACACACACACCCTCACGTAACCAGCTGCACTCAGGCCTTCACCCTGGGGGGTTTATTTGTGTTTATTGCCGAGCTGAGGTGTTTATTGCTGAGAGTGTTACAGCTAAATAGTTTAGCCTTGGTTTTGTCCATTGCTATTAACTCAGTGTTCATTAAAGTTTTATTCAGGGAGAATAAAATCCTGTCAGAGTTGAGTTGAGAGGTAGATTCTTAAAGATATTGTGTCTTTCTGTGTCAAGAGACCACAAGGACATGTCTTTGTGCGCCTTTGTCGGGAAAAGGGCTTGCTTGTAAATTAATTTGATTTCAGACATGACCTCCAGAGTCCCGGACTTTCTCCGGAGTTTGCCTTTCACAAAGCAACAATAACAATGCAGTGCAATATTCAGAGAGAATGTTTTGGTAAATTTTGTTTATGGCAATAGACATCTGAAATGGTACTGAATGAACACAGCCAAGTTGAGTCCCCGCTCAGGGTTAAGTTAGCCATCGCCACATTTTAATTCTAAATTAGTTTTCTGATATTTTTCAGCTGTGGTTCACCTTCTGATCCAATAACAAACCACTCTTTCACATTCAGTTTGTCTCCCTTTCTGTTTTTTCCGTCTCTAATTACCGGGCAGGCCGCCCGATGTGTGTTGCCCACGATGCCGCCTGAAGCTGGGGTCTTTTATCCGAGGACCACGGTTGAGTGGCTTGAGACGCAGGAGAGGCAGGTGGCTGCATTGTCTGCCCAGCCTTTTATTTCCGCTGTTGTCCTGGTCTTTCCAGTGACAGCACTCGCTGGCACTGGGTTCTGTAAATTGGTCACTTTGACATGATACAGCGAGGGGGGGGGGGGGGGGGGGGGGGGAAGGAAGTAAACGCAAGATAACAAATGCATGTTTAAAGAATCCTTTTAGCAAACAGGTATGCAGGTAATGTTTCACAGTCTGATGCATCAATAGAACAGGTTCTGTCTTACAGCAGCCATCATTATTTAACTTGAAAGTCACTTTGCTGCAAATTTACATATTGTAACCCAGCGGTGAAGGCTTTCCTCCTCTGTGTTAACGCAACATTAAGCTGCTAAATGGAGGACACAAGGGCACAGCGTGTGAGTCAAAGGACACAACAGCCCGACTCTTTCCTCTCATTGCTGCCTTATTTGTTTACGTGACTATATAGGGCGAGATTTGAAAAACAACTTCAACAAACTCCTCAGTATGAATTCATCTAAGGATGCTTTTTATTACATGTGTTTTTATTTTACAAAGACATTAGCCTTGTCCCTTTTATCAATTAAATTACCAGCTCCGATCTCAACATCTGGATCAGTATTCATTTAGTCTGGGAGTAATAAACTATTTATGGTTTAATGACTTTGCAGCTTAGTCAGTACTAATGTCTTTATTGTGCTTATTTGCAGGTGTCAACTTTCTTCTATCCAACCATGTGTAAACTTGTGGCAGACAACTATTAGCTGGTAATTCTTTCTAGCATGTAAATGTGGGCTCATTCAGTATTTAACTTGAAATCGAAACAAAAAAGGTACGTGCTGCCGGTGCATATTAACACCTACGATGGTTCAAAGCTTTTAGTCATTAGCTGGTGTTTTGCATAAATTCCAGACTGTTAAGTGAAGTGTGCCGTCTCCCTCCTGCATACACATAAAAAGCCATAAGATCAGAACCCAGTGGACTCAACGTATTTAACACCGCGTGGATTATATTTAAATGTGTAATATGCACTTATGCGTTTGCCAGATCTCAGGTGAACTCTGCTGCTGTGGCTGCATTTACATCCTCATTACGTGGCAGCCTCTGTACAGGGCCGTGTTGGGCCAAATCCCTGCTGGTGCGCAGCTGTTCCACTGTCCAAAATAATATGCTTTTTCTCTTCAGTTGCCATTCAGAGTAAAGCAAAGCTCACCAGACACGGCAACAAGCAGAGGAAGACGGCGCTCCAGGGACGACTTGCATTCCGCCTCTCTGCTCCTCGTCCAACCACGGTTTCCATTCGTAACAAACAAATTAACGGCATCTTTCACGAGAGCGACTGTGCAATCGCTTGTTCAAAGTTCGATGCTCTTGAAAGCACAGAAAGTCGTGCCGCACCACATTGCCAATTTTCATATTAGCTGTGAAAGCATGGGAGACTTTGTGAAGACTGTCATCTGCTCGCTCACGGTTATTTTCAAACAAAAGGTAATTTTCTGAGTTCACTCGAGTGTATCCCGCGATTCTGGTTATGTCAGCTGACGTTTGGCCATTTGCAAACGTGATGTTAAACTGAATTACACTGTCATTATAGTATGAGGGAGACTTTTTTTGTGTGTGTTTCTCCAGGTTGTTTTATTGGATTGGATGAGAAAATGGGCCATAATGGCTTATTCTCCTAAGCCCCAGCTGAAACAAAGCATATTGGTCATATAATTTTGATGGCAGATTGGAGTGTGGTAGATTGGTAGATTGTTAAGCGATGGCTCTTCTCCGCCAGGCGGCTGCAGACAGCTGAGGCCTCGCTCTAACTGGCACATGTCTTCCGTCTGGAGATCTGGGGAGCAAGGTGTTGCCCCAAATCCATGTCCCTGTCATTTCCATTATGAAATCGGAGCAGGATAGCAATCAATCACTGTCAGAGGCTGATCTCGGGTTGTTTTTAATTTCTTACTTCAGCAGCTGAGGTCAGGTTTCAGGGAAACACGAGGAGATCCAGGACTGAAGACTGGTGGAATACAGCTAGAAGCGAATTTGAATTTTAGGCTTGATAATCAGCCAGGACTTGGATGCCCCCTGTGACTTCATCAGCTTGAGGAGCTTGCGCTCTCCTTTCTCTCCGCAGAGTTAAGGGCTTTGCTTTACCTGTCTCTACAGAGAGGCCATTTGTACAGATAGAGTGTCAGTCTGCTGAGTTTCCTCGACTAATGACTCCACAGGTGCTCAAGGTGCTGTCACAATCAGCTTTGCCAAAAGAGAGAATTGACTCCTCTGGTGTGGTACAGAGATGTGCACAGTTTTGACTAGAGGTCAGCCAGCGTGTTATATGACACATCAGTATTCATGAATTTTTACGCCTTGTTTTTACGGTCATGTCTGGGGAGCACATTTGGCCAAATGAGTGTCAACGTACTAATTGCTTCTTATTTGCATAAATGTTTGATTTCCAAATGCCAAGAATGAGGCGAGTAGCATGCAGCTGCCTGGGTTACCTCTGTGGCATGTGTGGGTGAGTTCTGACCTCACTCTGCTTTCAATTTTTGTGAAATTACAAACTAAACTTTGAAACAGATAGATTTAGATGTTACATGCATTGAAAATGTAAATGACTGTCACGGTCAGGCACTTAGCAATTTTAAGAGGTTTTCAAATTTTTGATGTTTGGTCCGAAACTTTGGACCTTTCTGTTTAATCTGAACCTAAATAACAGGTGTGAAAGCTTCTTTTGAAAATGTCAGACACACGCCCGTCTACAAACCAATCATTATCATATAAACATAGGTGATGAGGACAGGGCGTAAATATGTAATGCACAAGTCTTCAGCCTGTTACCTAAAATACAATGTGAAACCAAAACGAACCAGGTCAAATGTCAACAAAGACATGAACCTTTCAGATGTAATATTTTTTGAAGCCCCCTTTGTTGGAAGAAATAGGACTTAATGTTTTGTTATTTGATTTGTATACGACTCCAAATGAATGTTGGAGAATGCTAACAACAAATTCACATCAACTCAAAAAGTGATAACTGTGTGGTGTCCTCAGCTTGTTTCCAAACAAGCTGTTTTTGCAGCTTTAATGGTCCATCTCACATCAGAGGGCCGAACCCCATTATTTCCTAAACCAAAGCATGTTAAGAGTGAGGGTGAAGGGTAAATTCAGAAAGACTTCCGTTTCAGATTTGTGCCTCTGGTGCTTCCCATGCGGTCCATCTCCTGCACTGCAGCTGCTACCGGGCAGGAGCAGAGCCCCTTTCATTTCCTGACACACAATACCCACCCAGGGCTGGTATGATGGAAAAAAAATGAGTCTGACAATCAGGCTTAACTTGAAGAAAATAGCAATGCCTGCAGGGAATTGCTGAAATAATACAAATATTTGATGAAAGGACATTATAAGGTAATACTCACATTTAGAGGTTTTCAAAGAAAGTCAAGAAATGTGCAAACTAATTGTTGAGAATTGCATGAAACACAATGCTGGGCTGTTTGGCCTTGTGGGAGGTTTATGCTATGCTGCCATTGGAGTTAATGTAAATATAAAAATTCAAACAGTCTGTGTTTGCTGCAAAACTTGCGCCTGCAGTAAAACCAAGATGAAGCAAAGCACATGTTAATCAACTGGAATCTTTGTAGACTTAAAAAGTAAATAACCCAGGGAATAACCTGTATTTATCTTCACCTATTTACCAGAGGTGAAGTATACAGGTAGACTCATGGACACATTTTTATTCAGTGTGTGTAAAGCCAAGAATAACGAACTGGGACCCATGAGGCGTGATTTCATCACTCTCTGCCTGTTGGGGTCAGCTGGAGCAGAGGAAATTCCAGTGCCTCAAGTAGCTTGATTACAATAATAACAGCGGAACAGAAAACAAAGGATCAAGTCAGATACGTGGGGAGTGTAAAGCTCGAGAGGCTTATTCTGATTAGCACAAGGGTGTTTTAGCAGCATGTAAAAATCAGAGGGAATGTTAATAACGGCGTGAAGAGTCACGCAGTGCTAGATGGAAAAAAAACAAGCGTGCTCCAATTACGCTGCAAAGTGCAAACAGTTCACATGATTTAATGTAGACAGCTCGCTGGGTTTGCCACTGACTACATACATTCATGTTAATATTCAAACGAACGAGGCCTTTTACTGCAGAGGAGGTCTAACAGTTGTGCAGCTTTCGTATTCACTCTCCATCTCATTGAAGCACGTTAGCTCGGTCGACTTCAACAGAAAACCCAGTGGAGCCCGCAGGGTTGTAGAGAGAGACGTCTACATTGTTCAGAGGAAAAAGCAAATGTCCTGTTATTGTTAGATGTGTTGATATTGAGATGTTCTGTTTTTATATTCCCGTAATTTTGTTCTCAATTCGGATTTATGAGAAGCGAGTTCTGTCCTGGCCTATAAATACACTGCATTGTTGCACTATTATTGTAACACTGGCGTTTCTTCCACGACAGTTGTCACATTCAGGGTCTCTAATCACAGGAAGCTGCACTCACGGCTGACATGGCTCAGTTTGGCCTGAGCTCTCACGCCCAGAACGAAGGGAACCTGGTCATTAGGGGAGATATGTCACTGTGTGTGTGAGTATTTGTGAATAGACCACATAGGGTTGTATCGACAGGACTCGTGCAGAACGCTGCCATCAAGGTATCTTACCCAATCCCGCCTGCCTGCCTGCCCGAGGCTTAGGGCGCTGTACGGATGTAAACTGAAAATAAGGCTCACATCCTTCATACCCGCGCCCAAACCCATCAACCTCTCCCTTCAGCAGCAGCCGTATGCGTGGACCATGCAGGCAAAGGGGTCCTCGTGTTTGCCGAGGTCAAAGTCATCTGTCAAGCCGCTCCGAGATGTCTGGCCGACTCCGCTCGGGGTAATTGGTAGCATCGCTGCCTTCTCCGAGAAGCTTGACAAAAATCTTGCCATGTGTCAGGGAGGTTTCGTTGGGGGAGGGCGGGCTCGTCTCGTTCCTCTGATGGCTCGCCGTGCTGGCAAGCAAACCTACGAGCTGAATGTAGGAGACACACGGCCGCGATCACACATGGCAGCACTCACAGGCTGTAAACACTTTTTTATTTTTTTGCTGCAGATGATAGAACCACAACGTACACAAAGCTTTTCTCTGCCCAGTCCGCAGAGGAAGTCCACAACAGGGATGTAAATTGTTGGTATAATGAATGAACGGTGTTAAGAGAGAGAACCCAGGGCTTGACATGTTATCGCTGTTGAGAAACCACCTGAAGAGGTTTCATTTGAAATGTGACATACTTGTGTCTTAGAAATCCCCCCCCCCCCGTGGAGATGTTTTAGCTTCAGGCCAGGGATAACTTCCAACCGCATTTCAAGGCCAATTCTATGGTTGCCAGGATACAGACCTTCATATAAGGAGGATTTCCAGTCAAGTTTTATGGCAGCTGAGCCTGGTAGTGGAAATCACGGAGCTAGTTAACATCTTCCTTCTAATTCTCGGTTTTTTTGTTCTATTTCATCTGTTCTCTTGTCAGTTAGCAGAACAGACCAGGGAGTCATTTACCGACCACAAGTTAAAGTTGAATTGATTAGTGTTTGGTGAGTCGATTAGTAGTAGAGTTGAGTCATTTTCCCTTTTAGATATTATTCCTTGTTTTACAAATTATCCTCCACCTGGACAGATAAGTAAGATCTCACTGAGACCTGCACCTGTTAGTCTTCAGTGTGGTGTTAGCTCAGTGTCCTCAATCTGCACAGAGAGACTCACACTCCTCTGTCCCACTTAAAATTCAGTAGAGCACGAACGTCCGACAAGGCCGAAAACAGTTCCCTCAAATTCAATCAAACTTTGGTATCATTCACGTAAATATGCCTGCGTCTTTTCATCAATATCCTTTGAATTGCTCCCCCTGGAAATCCGGGAAAACGTCACAGTAATTTGCCATGTTAAAGAAAGTAATCAGTCGTTTGTGCAATCTTGTTCACAAACACACAAACCAACCAACCAAAAAAACAAACTGACAGGGAGTTTCTGTCCTGAATGACAGAAAACATTGAAGCCATAACTACATTCAGTCCTGTCCTACTCTCGTAACGGTTGGTCACAATGGTCATCTGAAACGATGGACTTGTTTTGCTGTAAGCTGCAAAACTGACTACAAAACATCAGGAATATCAGCTCATCAGGTAACCCTGCTGATGATGCCTCCTCCTGTGGTCTTACCTTCACATGATTCTTATTTAGCTTTTCTTTTCTATTCCGAACTCATTTGCACCTCTGACAAGTGTTGTGGATTTTTACCAGAACTACTCAAGACTACTACTGAAGGTTTTTGGGAGTGGTGGGGCTTGACAAACACAAAGAGCCTATACAATGTTGCAGATCCAGGAATTTTCTTTCACTTCCATTTACATTGTGAGATGTCTTTGTGTCATTTTTGTTGATTTTTAGAGAATAATTCTTGGATCCTGATGGAATCTTTATTTTATGTTTAGGGTGCTGATATTTATGTGTGTGCAGGTCCAGATAAAAATCTAAAAATAGAATTTAGTGAATTTAAATGTGGTTTCATTAGTGGATTGTCAGGCCTGGGCAAAGGTATGCGCTCCACTGTCATGCTACTTTTCCATATGACGTTAGTAGACTTGCAGGTAGATCTCAGAGAAAGGCAAACGCACACTAAGATCAGGAGATGGTCTCTGGCTCCGCTCTTGACAGATGCACAATAAGCCGAGAATCTCTCCAGACTTTGTCGCACACTGAAGGTCTGTCCCAGCTTTCTTTTGGTTTTGCCCAGCAGGAAGTCGCTCAGAGGGCCCCCAGACGGCTGTGTGAGACGGCTCGGAGAGGTGTGACCTTCAGACAAGTGCAGGCGATGGTGGGCTCCTGGGATTCTCGGGAGGTGGGCTGCCAGGCTGGACACCACCTCAATTGACACCTGCTGCTCTCTCATTATGCCAGCTGATCCCCCCCCTTTTTGGGTTCAGTGGAGAGTGATTGCAGGGGAGAGAGGGAGAAACAAAGATCAGAGACCTGAAGGGATGAAGGCAGCAGAAAACAGCTTTTTCAAAAAAAAGAACAGATGGATAAGAGAAAGGCTGCAGCACCGCGCCTGTCAGACCGATCAACACCTTGCAGCCATGTGGCACACACACGGTGACCATGTGGACAGGTGTGTTTAACTGGCAGCATGTGGCTTTTTATTCTCAACTTCAAGGCTTCATCGCGTTGCACGGTGGAGAAAGTTTTGTGAGTGAGGCAGCGCTTTCCTTTGTTCGAGGAGGCATGAAGCTGAGTTAAGTGCTTCTCGGCGACTGCATGATTTGGTTCTTTATTGTGCCGTCTCATTATGAATCATCACACTCATTTTTTGCAGTCGGTTCCTGTTTTTCTTTCTGCCTCTGCAAGCAAGTGGCAGTAGAAACTGACTTCCTATTAACCTCAACCTTGCGAGAGCAGACGGAAAGACAAAAGTTACACCCACAAGTCCTCTTAATAACATTGTTAAATGCAATTTATGTGCGTTCTGATTTTAACCTTTGAGTTGCCCCGGCACCGTAGACAGGAAGAGCAACTTGGATAATGGCTTTGTGAGCTTTCTGACGTGCTGAGATGCTCTCCGGCACAAATGTAATTATGGCCTGACAGCGGGTGGAGGCCCTCACAAAGGCCCAATAATCAGAGGCTGGTGATCAGAGCATGCAGCTCATGACCAGGAGAGGCCGTGACGCTGAAAGGTAATTAAAGTCACCCACCGAGTGGAGCCATGCAAACCGCACACCTTCTCGACTCCTCGCTGTTCCTTTATTCTCTCGCTCTCCTCTTTCTTCTTTGACTCTCTCTCATATCCTGCTTTTTTCCCCCGTCCGCCCTCCCTCCAGACCCTCGGCTTTCTTCCCCTAAACTCCTGTCATGCTTTTCTCCCCATCTGTCCGTCATTCCTCCAGAGCGTTATTTTTTCTCCCCCCCATCCATCCATCCATCACCTGATGACTCATGAATCTGGCAGCTACCTGCGCAAAACCATTGAATAAACTGACAACGCCATCCGTCAACTCTGGGCCACACACGCCAGTCTGCTCGTCCCAAAACTGAGCGGATTAATTTGAACTTCGATTAAATTGAATTGACCTAAAGCTGGGTGGCATGGTGCGGTGGTGAGGCACCACAGCAAGAAGGTTCCGGGTTTGAATCCCAGTTTGGCCGAGGAGTAAAACCGACTTCCTCCCACAAACCCAAATACATGCAGATATGGGGTGAGGTGGATTGTAGACTACAAATTTATGTACGGTTTGAATGGTTGTTTCTCTCTATATTTTGTCCCTGTGCTGTCAGCTGATTGGCTCCAGCTCCCCCCCCCCCCCCATGACCCTAAACTATAAGCGGTATAGATGATGGATGGATAAAGCTGTTATTTTCTTCCGTATATTAAATACTGCTAGTTTTAAATGTCATGTACATCAAATTCATCAAATTCAGCTTTGTGTATTTGTGTGCATACGTGTGTATCTTTGCATGTTTAGTTGGACATCTTCTCAGATTTCTCAGATGTGTGACCGACTTTCCTTTAAATTGAGGGGTCTCTATTTAATATTACTTTCCATGTGTGCTGCCGAGTGTGAGCTTATCTCCAGCTAAGCCTTTGTGCTATGCAAAGGAATGAAAGATTATCCCCTTTCACTGCCCCCATGTTTATAACCCCCCTGACTCTCCAATGGGGAGCTCAGAGTAGATGGAGAAAGGGGGGGGGGGCTTGTGTAAGTACTTGGATTGGCAACTCAACTTTTCACGTTTGGCTCGTTTTGGCGCCGTCAGCCGCCAAAATAAGAGTCTACCCTGGCACTGTTATTAATGAGAAGATGTTGAGGGAAATATTCTCCCACTCAGCGATAGCCAATGAGCATGCACGTGTGATGGTGATGAGCCAATTGAAATGGGCACCAGTGGGGGATTAAACGAGAGTGGAGACAGTATGTCAGGGTAACGTGTGTGTGTTTAATCCCTCATTGATCCCCTGTGAGGATCGATGATCCCCTCCGAGGAGTGTTCACTTCAATTAGACATAGCCCGCTCGTCATGCTGCCACAAGTTCAAGAACATGAAGTGCACGCAAAATTCTCCCTTCCTGCACATTAAATTAGAATTTTAAGCAGCTATAATTAAGATTACAAATGTATTGTATGTGCATTGTCGTGAGAGTTATGGCCTCAGTTTGAAACACCGCTCAGCCTCACAGAGCTTCATGGTAAGTCTCATGTTGTTTGTGTCGTTGAGCAGCTTCACTCTTCACTCACTGCTTTCATTTTAGAACACAGGACAACAAGAGATATTCACCATCTTGAATATCCCCTTGTACGTTTTCAAGGTCTTCCACATTATTTTGATTAATTGCCAACAATCAGCACATGTTGGTGACATCTCCGTTGTGTAACTGAGCCTTATTGGGTGTTTCGCTCCACCACAGGCTGATCAGACCTGAGTGTGTGTCTCTAGCATCTTAGGGCCTAGTGTGGCTTGTTCCTCTGGATCCACGGCCATCGGCTGCAGCGTTGTGAAGTCGGTGATGTTTCCTTGTAGTGCTTGTCGGTCGATTCTGTTTTACGCAGCGGTAGGCAGCTGTATGAACCTCTGCATCTCTATAACTCCAGTGTACACATTCACTCAGCACTAAACCCCAGATAAAGCTAGCGGCAACTTGGTGAACATAGTGTCACATTAGCTGAGCACAGATTTAATGAGAAAGAACATTAGATCAAGTGGCCAGAAACATGACTTTAAATGAATACTAATGTTGCTGAATGTGAAAAAAAGCAAAAAAGCATTTTGAAAGAAGACCAAGATATTTCCCTCAGGAGCAGTGGGAGACCAAAGGCAAAGCTGCTTCTCGATTGGATGGATAAATAGGACAGTTTGTTAACAAGTTCACCACAACTTGATTCTGCTGCACTTCTGCTGCCAATAGGCACCGAGGCATCAGAATACAACTACTTACCAAGTCCAATTATTCACATAATCTGATTGTACCAATACATTTTGTTCCAAATCAACCGGATGAGGAAGAAGAGACAGTTTGTTAGGATGTCTTCCTCGGAAATGTTCTAGAATACAAGTCTAGTGAAACATAGAGTACAGTTCAGTACAAGTACCTCAGAGCTACTTCACTAAACTCTCAGGTGTACAGTTTGGGATCTGGGTTCACAAGCAGGACCAGGGCTAATGCTGCTGCTACAACTGATCCGCGTATTTACTCTGACGCACAATGGCACCTATGTACTCAACATCTAATCCACGGGCTCGAAGTGAAGTTGGCTAATGGGCATTTTTGGGGAATAAGAATCATTACCGAGCTCAGTGAAAGACCACACGGCCCTGCAGCCACTGTATACGCATTTAGTCGACACGGCCTTGCGTGGCAGAGCAAATCCCCTCACACTGTGCTCTTTGTTTCATTTCCAGCTAATCTGTTTGGCTAATGCACCATATTCCCTCTGCCATCAGTTCGGGAGACTGCTGATCTATTATTTTTAGAGCCAGAGGGGGTTAGGAATTTAGCAGCTTATTTATACAGTACACCCTCGTGTAGCCATACAAATGTTGCGTCTCTTTCTCACTGGTTTAGTATCAAAATGACATGTTTTAAAAAATCAGGTCAGGTCAGGTCTCACACTGATTATGGTCATGGGATCAGCTGGACCTGTCTCTTTCTCAGCCAAACACCATCAGCTCCTGCAGCACAGGGACGTCATAATACCGGAGATATGGACGTCTGCACCAATACTGTAGGAATTCTCAATACCAATCCCACCAATGAGAGACCTGTAGTCGGAAAATATCAACAGTCAATAGTCCCCGTATCAAACCAGATATACATTAACTAGATCCCGATTTTAATTTGGATCTGCACCAAATTTCACCAAAATTTCTCACCCCTCATCAGAATTCGCACCCAAGTTTAATGAGCTCTTCCCAGACTTATCCTGCATCCGTCTACAGAGTTTGGTGGTAATATGTCCAATTGTTTTTGCTCAATCCTGCTAAATAACAAGCAAACAAACTAGCTGGGTGTTCCAAGAGCACATACGTCCGCCAGGGCTAATGACCTATCTCGCCATGTCAAAGAAACTGTGAAAATAAAATCCTGTATTCACCCAATAAATTGGATCCGCTGCTAAATTGAATGGGATCTTTCTCGGGCTGTGTCCCACAACTCACACAACATTTCAGGAGAAGTAGTTTTTGTTTAATAAACCGAAAGACGTTTGCCTTTATGAAAGTTGTGTGTGGAGGGTTACTACAACAGATTCCAGTTACAGAAATCACAGATAATCATGGTAACATTTCACGATATGAACATTTTGACGATGTGTTGCTTATATAAAGTAAACAGTTGAAAGTTTCACACTGAATTTTCTAAAGATTTAGATTTAGATTCCGGTCTATGAGGTGATTCCTTCTTTTGTCCAAACAGCCATGTGGTCCTGTTTTCATTTCGTATTCATTTGCTTGTTCTGAAGATCCGCCAAAAATGCAAAGATGTGTTTCTGACGTATTTCTTTTTTTTAAAGTGATGCTGCACAACGCCAACATTCCTTGTGTTGTTGTTGTTGTTGTCTTTCTTACCTTACACTTCAGATTTTTGTGCTGCTCATGTCAGGCAGGGAAGAATCACACCTCCAGTACTGACATGTGTGGAACCTATACGGTATCGTAGAAAAACAGGTAGCCCCATGTTTTCAGGACTGCACTGAAGTAATGCATCTCACGACATCCCGTCACACAGCATATACCTTTGCTCTTGGAATCCTCTTCTCTGACTTCTGCTATTCTGGTGCAAACTAAACCCGAGGCAACTAGTACCAGTTACCAAAAAGAGATGATGAACTGGAGTTTGGGCCACAGAAACACAGACTCTTTATTTCTATTCTCTGGGTCGGTTGCAGAGAGATCGCTGGTGATTGGGTTGAAGCACGTGTATATGTGAGGGGAAACTAAAATGTTAGGCAAGTTGTCAACGTGACTTTTGGAACAAAGCAGCCCTGGAAGCACTAGATAATGTTCATTGAAGCATGAGAGACATGCAGGTGAAGGGCTGTGTGTTTTAACTGAAAACACTCCACAGGATGAGAGAGCTGCTTCATTTAAGTAATACAAAAACATCATTGAATTGAAGGAGACGACTACAACATTTAGATTTTTCTGACTTTATATCACTTTTTATTTAACCAAAATAAATGTACAATATTCAACACCTCTGCAATTTTAGGCAGAGCTTAAAAGAGCCCCTGCAGAAGTTATTTTCTTTTGAGAAAATATGCAAATATGGTTTTGCAGCAGGTAACAAGCTTCACTTTCAGGGAGATTAAGTCTGATCTTGATTTTTCTCACAAAATGTTTGAATGTTTTTGAGTTTTCTGTTCTTTGCATCCGTTTCCCCAACAGCCCCAAAGTTAGTCCAATCGAGATGCTCAACCTGTGCTCAGCTGGAGATTTCCTTTCAGCCTGTCGGATGGACCCCAGCTCCTCATGACCCTGACCACTAATAATAAGAACCAGGACTATATGTACAGACTGTCAGAATTAAAATCCAGAGCATTCAGAACTGTCTCACATTAAGGTTTTATAAAGTACACGAAGCTTTCAGAAAACACTGTTGCACTGTTGTTTGTGATTCATTCATTCAGCCGCTGATGTCAGCCTGAGTGCACGAAGCAGGCAGTGGAATAACACATTTCTAGGAAAATGTAGCGAAACATACAGTGGCCCCCTCGGATGAAAGAACACAACGCCTCCTCTCTGCTCAACTGCTGCTGTTAGAGAGGATGAGCTCATGGGGGATTTCAGACACCTAGTATATGTTTAATACTTAGAATAGATCTGACAGAGCAGGTAGTTGTCAGAAGTTCAGGTTAGACCCTCTGGCCTTTTTCCTCCTCAAAGCTGAGGTGAGAAACTTTTAGTAAAATATTCTAATGTGAAAAAAACGTATTATTGACTTTCACTGAAGGTTTGTGTGTAGCAGCAGAATAACTGTCAGGGGGATTTTTACCATGATTGACTAATTTAGCGACATCTTTTAAACGTCTGAGCCGAAACCAAGACAAACGGATCATTTCCATGCACAGAAGGACAGTTTTACAACCAAACAATTACAACAATATTGGTCATCTGTCGTTTAGGACTCAATGAAACTCAAAGATGAGCTTGTTTTTAGTTTGTCTCAAAGAAAATTGTGAGTGTGCGATCCCGTTAAATACTGAAATGGCAACCAAATTGGCTTTATACCGATTTCCCAAGTTGTATAAATAGTAGCTGATCCCATTCCATCTTATACAACCTCAGATCCACACGTTTCTTGACGAGAGTTAGATTACAGAAGTAAAAAATTATCTTAACATGAAAACACTGCCCTCTCCTGGACATTGATTGTCACAACGGGCTGGAATGACTCAAATTCTGTAAATTAATTGATGAAACAAGCAACTTCTGTCTCTACTTGTGAGTGACATCGAACAGAAAAAAGTATATAAAAAGAATTATTTATATGAACTACTTTCCAAACAAAAGAGCAAACGTATAACAGAAACCAACGAAGCTCCCTTTTGGAACACGACAAATATCAACAGCACTAGAGAGCGCTTATACATCGATAAAGTGATAAAAGCAAGTCTGATATTGTTATGAATAAAATAAAATAAACACATTAAAGTTTGGTTGAATTGTCATAGGGATAATAAACGATTATTATGAAGAAGAATATCATATGTAAGTTCTGTATTTTCTATTAAATTGTATAACAGCTCAAATATATACTTACATAAGATAAGAAGTACTATTAATAAAACACAACCAATCAAATGTCTTGTGTTTCCAGGGGACTTTGCCAAACTCTGAATCTGAGTTATGACTGTAAATAGTGTTTGATTAAAGTTAATCAGCAACGTAAATGGTACGAATTTAGCTTTGGAAGTAATTAATGATGATGAGTGAGTTGCGTTCAGCCTGAGAGTCAGGGGCAGAGTTGAATTCATTCCAGTCATGATGAAGAAACCAATGTTTTTCCTGTTTCACTTTGTCTGGAAAGGAATCAATTGTGATGAGAACACAGAGCCACCAGGGGCCACTTTGCTTGAAATAACCTAATCAGAGAAATGCTCTTCATTCGCCTCCTGTCGGTGTTCAAGAGGCTGTTGACCCAGACAACACTCGAGACGCCATCTACCTCCAACAGGGTCTCACGCTGTCTGAGAAACGTGAAACACGACTCATCTTTTCTTTTTTTTTTATCAAATCTATTTGTTTAGGTCTGAAAATACTGTTGTTGTTGTCAGTGCTGATTAATTTGATGATTATTTCTTTGATTAAAGCAGCACAGGGAGTTTTTTTTCAGTAGCGCTATAGAGCAGAGATGGTATGAGTTGATCCTGGTGTTTTTTATTATTATTTTTGTGCATGTGCAACAGTAGAACGACGACTCGATCCACATTCCTTCATTCCAGTGGTTAAATGAAGATGAAACTGATCGCCAAGTGGTGATACTGAACAAGGAAGTGCCAACAAAGCCAGAGAGGAAGCCAGTAAACATGGATGTAAACAATATAGGTTTCATTATTTTACAAATTGTCTTCACAAGTGTATGGAATTGAAATGTTATATATATAATTCAAAGTAGGCCTCAGGGACAGAAACAGTGAATGTAAACAAACAACAAACTGGGCACTTTCAATCAATTCTTTGGTTGGTCTATACTAAAAAAACATGTCTTGTCAGTCAGGCTTGATTTTATTATTTGAAATGTTTATCGGTTGTTTGTCTCTTTCCTGTGATGTAACTGTTTCTGTGCATGACATATCTGATGCAAAGCTGCAGTTCACTGTACCTCCACACGGTGGGAGTATAGCTCAGAATATAACTTGTTGCATATGAATTCCAGGTATGCCTTTGTGATTTAAGATAGCAGCAGAAAATACCAACATCGTTACAAGCGTCCAGTCTCCTCACTCAACTATGAGCAACACAATAACTCGGATTCCTCTGGGGATTTGTATTTTGAAATAAATCAGGTCAAAGAGTCATTTATACAGAGGAGGCTGTTTCCATTGCATCAGTGGAGCGCTCGGCTGTGCCAGCGAGTTCCAGGAAGAAGCACAAAACCAAACATTGTCTCAGTGGAGACGGGAGCAGGTGTCAGATCTGTCAAATCTCACTTCTGCCTCTTTGCTTCCTTGTTTGGAATTTTTTCTCCCTGCATGGGCCACATGGAAAATCAGAAACCAACAACATTGTTTTTTATCAGAGAAGTTCAAATTCCTCTCTGTCTCATTGGCGGCTTTAGCACAACACAGGCTGTTGTGTCATATCTGTTTTATCAAGTGAGGTCACGGAGGATCAAGGAAATATGTGATGACACTGGGGTGTGTGTAACACCCACCACGTCATGAGGAAGTTTGTCAAGTGTGTTATTTAAAGGCTTACGTGGCAGGGAAATTTCAACGATACCGGATTACAAGGAAGGAGAAATAGTTTATACTTGTGGGCAGGAGACGGGATGAGATCACACAAAGAGTCCGTTTCTCAACACCTCACCTCGGTTTACTGCTCACCACGAAACTCTCTGCTGTGATCCTCACTCCAGCTTTCAGCTAATGTAAAGGAATCTTATGTTTTGGATTGGTCACACTGTGAAAGACCAAAGTATAGATAAAAGACAGTGTTTTTGTTTTAGAATGGTTGTGTGTCAGACTGTGTGTGTTAGACAGTTTTTCTTTCCTTTGGACTAACTATTTCAGATTTTTGATGGTAGCCAAACTAAGCTAACTGGCCACTAGCTTCTACTGACGTCACCATAGGTTGTATAAAGATGGACGGCCCCACAAAGGTGAAGTCAAAGGGTGTTGAACTTCAGTTTCAGCCATAAATCCTGCCTCCTCCATGTTAGCAGATGGGACAACGACCAAATTAAAAAGTGAAAGTACACATCAAATACCTTTTTCTCAAAGATGGTTTCTGGAAATTGTAAGTAGTTGTTATCACACTGAAGGCAGGAAGTTTTCAATTAAGGTTTGAATTTGTTTTTGGAAAGAAAAGGTTGAACTATGTTTTTTACATACAATTTTGAAAACCCGTGGTACAAACATCCTCACACGCTTTTGCACAATCAATCTCTCGTCCTGTCGACATTTTTACTCAACCAATTATTAGCCTACTTTTTTTGGGGCCCTGTTGTCATCCCCGGCTCTGACGTGTTAGGCAATCGTCAGCTTGGCAGCTTCCCAGCAGCTGAGGCACTCCAGCTACCCTGCTGACACCTAATCTGACTCTTTTGTTCTCTTTCGCACATAAACACACACACAAATGCAGACATGCAGGCAGGTATTTGCATGTACACACGCACACCAAACACTTACGCAAGCCCCGACCAGTCATGCCAAGGGTAGTCATAATAACACACAGAGAGTGGCACACACGCCACGCACTTATAGGTCAAACCGTGATTCACAAGGAAAACTGGATTAAAGGTTTATTTGAGTTTAAATGGTGCGGGCGTTCAATGTTTGATGAGTTGACCTTGAGTTCCATCCGTTACTGCTGAAGCTAAAGAAAAAAAGAAGAAAAAAAATAGGAACAAGCGCTTGCTCTCCCTCACGTATTCCTGGAAAAGACGCTGACCCATTATTGACATTTGTGTGTTTGAGGAGTTAAATGTTACATTACGCAAAGGTCAGAGAAGAGTAAATGGTTGGAGGCAGAAATGGAGAGAGGGAGAGTTTTTTTCACTCGCAAGGATGGATTTGAGAGCGCTGAGGAAAATGAGAAAGTGATGAAGAGCCGTGTGCGGAGAATTCTTACAGGGAAACCTCTGAGGCATGCGGTCGAGCTGTGTAATGCGCAGGTGTTTGCAAGGCTTTGAGTGTGTGTCTGTGTGTGCGTCTGTGTGTGTGTGAAAGAGAGAGAGAGTCAGAGAAGGAGACTAGCAGCTGTAATAAAGAAAACGTCTGTATGAAAATGAAAAACTGATTTTTATTCAACTTTTCCACACATGTTTCAAATATACAGTACATATTTACATCTTTTTATACAATGAATATAACTCTTGTGTGTAGCCTGTCTGGACCAATAAAAAGCCCATAGGTTCTGTCACAAATACATAATTCACAGTGCAATACGAAGTTTGTGCACCCGTGTCCGTTCACTCTACGCGTCACATGAACGTGTGACTCACTAATGAAAATCCTTAACCTCATAAATTACGTTTCCTGCGAGGAAGAACCCAAATTGTCACAAGTCCGTTCTAATCTGGTATCTCAGGCAGATGAGAGAAAATATTGAAACGTGGTATTAGCCGACTGCTTGACCACAACATCAAATGCACAGCGCTTCTCAGATATGCCAGATTCAGTACCATTGTCAAAATTATTGTACCAGATTGAAATAGCTGGCTGCAGACCTGCAGTAAAGCTTAACGTCACTGAAACGCTGCCTCCGTCCGTCACAATCCAAGATAAAAGATCATTTAGAAGGTGGTACATCACGTCACTAACTAGGATGACTAGTCTCCATGGATCCACAGCTTTCAACGGCAGAAATGAAAAAAAAAAAGAGGAAAGGGAAAGAAAATGTACCATTTAAAGAGGTGAAACAGTCGGAACAGATTCTTCCTGCCAAGGTCAGGACCATTCTCTGCAGACACGCCGGAGCGTTGAGTCATCATCAGACAACCAACATCAAACATGGCCTGACTGTGACTGATTCAGAGCCGTTCAGTTTATGAAACACAGTGATACAGGCACAACACTCGGCACAGCTCGGCCCTGTTAAAGCAACACAGCTTGAAATGAAGCTCCAACAGAAATGAGGTGAACTGGTCCAAATCGCTTCGTTTTTTTGGGTAATATGTTTGATTTGGTTGTTCTTTAACTGGATATTTAAAGTAGAGAAAAGGCAGATTGTACCGGAGGGAAATACCTCTTCAATTGTCCGTATTTTCACTTTCTCTGTGTAAATCCTGCTGTAAAATGCCGTCTGCTGAGGCAAGATGACCCGAGTCTTTATACCAGAATTGCTCTCAGCTTTTATTTTTAAACCTTATGCATTAGTGTTAAGGTTTGTGTCTAATTGCACACAGAGCAGACACAGTGACATTTATAATGTTCAACCCTGTTAAGCGACACTTTTACATGAAGTATTCGGTATGGAGCATGCTTTCGAATGAAAGCTTCAGGATTTCGTTGTAACTGTTGGCCTAGTGTCACACTTTCTGAGTGTGTGTCCGTGTGTGTGTGACAAACTCGTCCCACTTTTCTCATGAGTCTTGCACCAGTAACACCCTGCCTTTCTCAACCTTCTGTGCATGGTGTGAGATTTGTAAATGCTCTCCGTTTGCCGAGAGGTTGCCAGATTGGCAGCGATACACTGCCGTGGCGTCCCGCTGAGTGTGACACATCAGCCCGCTGCTGAGCATCTTTCTCACTCTCTGTCCCCGCCTGATGTGAGACATCAGGCTTGTGTGAAGGCCGTCCTCGAGCCGCTCGGTGAGTCAGCCGCTGACGCCTCCAGCCCGGTCAGAGGGTGAGAGGAGCAACATCCTGATACCCTCGCCTCCCCTTCAGGATTAATCTACTGCTCTCTTGAGCCTAATGAGTCCAGGCGTTGGTGACCACTGTTTTCCACAAGTCACATCTCTGTGATTCACCCATCGTAGCCTACAGAGATTATTTTCTTAACATAATCTGGCAAGCTTGAGTCCTTGTTATTTCTTTTAGCACCAAATAATTTCAAAAAACACATAGAAACACAATGAATAATCATTGTGAGCAATGCCCTTAGCAAGTAACACATATACGACAACAAAATACAGTACAGTAAGTTTTCGTCGAAGGTTTGAGGGTGTATGTACACACAACAGTAGACAACTGACTTTCTAAAAAGTGCCAATGTAAAGAAAAACAACAACGATGAATCCCTCATTTTGTTTTGGTCCCTTAGCCATACTCTGCTGAATCAAGTCCGTCAGCAGAACAAATCATCCTCCTCTTCCACGTCAAAGGACGGCACCATCTGTTCCGCCGAGCTCACTTCCTGTTCACCCAGGACGCCTTCCTGCGACGAAGGCGGCTGGTGGAACCACGGATGGGCGAGCAGCTCGGCTGCCGTGAGTCTCTCACAGGGTTCTTTCCTCAGAAGGCTCTGGAGCAGACATTTGGCCTTGGGTGACAAGCCCTCTGGCAAACAGCACTGGCCTCTGCGGATTTTGGAAAACAGTGTGGCCGGGTCTGGGTCGTGGAAGGGGTAGCGGCCAACCAGCATGGTGTACAGCATGACCCCCAGGCTCCACATGTCAGCCATCTTGCCGGAGTAAGGCGCTGAGCCGCTGAGGATCTCCGGGCTGACGTAAGCGGGGCAGCCGTGGGTGTCGGACATGGAGTCGTTGTTCGGGTCTTCCAGGACGCGACAGTCCTCGAGGCTTTCGAGTCTCACCTGAGTCCTGTGAAGGGGAAAAAGACACAATAAGGTCAGAAGATTTGGCGTGACCTTTAAAAGCATTGAAAGTGTCTGTTAGCTTGTTGTCCTCTTAGCCTCGGTCCCTCTTTGACGCAACCGCTGCTTTAAGCGAGTGCGAGTGCTGAGAGAGATGCCATGGCAGTGACTTCATCTGTTATCTTGAACAGCAACTTATCACGTAAGAACATCGTGTTCATAACCTCATGCAAATCTGCATTTCTGAAGTAGATCACTTTAGCTGAATGTCATGTTGAAAATTAGGTTCCCTGAATTCCCATGTAAGACATCTTGCAAAGCACACAGTGTGTTCTTTGATTTGATACGCCACCGATTTGTGCGTGTGTGCACGTGCGCGCGCATGTGTCTATTTCCATCAGTGACTTTGTTTAACACTGTCAAACATTTCAGGGATCTGTTAAATGTAAGTCGCTGATTGCATCATGGAAAAACAAGCATCTCCTTTATCCGTAAGCTGCGGACAGACAGATGGACGGACAGACAAACACCCATAAATTAAACACACGCACACACACACACACACGCACACACACACACACACACACTCACACGCACACGCACGCACACACACGCACACACACGCACACACACACTCACACACACACACAAGTGAACTTGCTATGACCGAAGTGCACAGCAGTGAGTCCTGTTTGAGACGCTGAGCTGCCTAAGCACATTTCCAATGACTTCCCGGCACACACACATGCTCACATAAACACACATATAAATATACAACTCCAGCCCCCCCCCCCCCCCCTGCTCCTCCTCTCACACACACAATGCTATATTTAGCCATGTTAATGACAGGACGTACATCTAATTCAGTACTAGAGCAATTAAGATTGTGACAGTGTCTTGGTAGAATGAGACATTCAGAACTCAAACACTTGCAAAATGAATAATGGGAGTCAGAATATTACTGAATAATTTGGAGAGGAATTAATTTCCCACAGCAACAGACAGGCGATATTCAAATGTTTAATCAAAAATAAATTGTGCCTGTTTAGATTGTCTCCCAGACATGACACAAGGCTTGAGGTTTTTTTTATCAAGTCAAATCCACAAACACCGCAGACGAAGAGAGATGTTTTCGGGGTGGGGGGGGGAGACCCTGCGAGACGCTTCAGTCGTCAACACAGAGTGGCCGCGGAGAGATAAACCGACCAGCCGGAGAGACGATGAAAAGAACGCCAGCACCAAGGACCAAGATAGACGGCGACTGATATTTAAACACCGAGATAGCGGAGGAGATAAGTCAGGAGAGGAGACAGAGAGATGGAGACAGAAAAGGAAACAGAACAGAGAGAGTTAGAGGGGTGGAGAGAATGACTCATCCCTCTGTTGAGAGTACATATCTTCTCTCCTCCTCTCTCTCTCTCTCTCTCTCTCTCTTTCTCGAGCCGAGGCTATCTGCACCTGGGTCCCACACTCGCGGCGCCAGCCATCCCATAATTACCCTCAAATGGCTGTTGCCACATCAGTGACGCACGGGAAGGCTGGCCTGCCAGTGAAGCTCTGCATGCTTCGCGGTGCTAGTCACCTTCCCTAAACTGACTTTGGTGTGTGTGTGTGTGTGTGTGTGTGTGTGTGTGTGTGTGTGTGTGTGTGTGTGTGTGTGTCTATGGAGATAGCATTTGTCAGATTGTTGTGACTTTATCAGTTGCTGGCTTGAGCGCTGCGTCCTTGGCCAAGACGTTGCATCACAGCGGGATTGTTGGGATTTGAAAGATGCCCGATTGTGAATTTGACACCGGATAAATGATGTCACGCAGAATCTCAACATGTCGAGGAGACTTGTGTGTTTTTTTTAAGTGGATGTCGGTGAAAAGTCTGGTTGTGATTGGAGCAGCAGCAGCAATCTCAGGGTGCACAAAGCAGATTTTCAGGGAAATGGGAAGTCAAGGCCCCATGATGTCAAGCAGCCATTTAATGTTATCATCCAAATCTGCTGCTTGGTGCTTGCAGTCACTTCACAACAGCGTTTCGCCATCCAAAGAAGTAAAGAGAAGTGAGTTTTGAAAAAAAAAAAGATACCATCTCCAGGGTCAAGTGGGTCTTGTGGGTCAGTCCTTCGGCATTAATGTTGCAATGCTGTCACCAGGCCAACAAAACACTGAATTACAGGCACCCGAGCAATGAACCACAGCTTTAAAGCTCTGAATGTGCAATCAGCACACACGCAGTACCAGCATGCGTTTACAGAGACACACATTCACACTCACACACAGAAGAGCTGACAGAAAATGAGCTATGCAGCCCCCCCCCCCTCCTCCTTTTCCCCTCCGCACATATACACTGTGACTCATCCCTCTGCAGCTGTATAGCTATCGGAGGGACACAACCAACTTCAACTTCTCTCACAGGGCTGTCTGCACTCATTCATCCAACGTGACCCTTAGAAGCCAGAGGTCGTGGCTGGAGAATGTTACTGTTGAACAATCTCCATGAAAAAGGGCCATTGGAAAAGCCGGAGAAGGGGGGGGGGGGGGGGGGAGGAGGGGCTTACAGGAAAAAGAGTGACGCAAGGGCAAAGAGGCGACAAATAGTTTTGTAAGCATGGGTTTTGTGTGTCTTCCTGACCAGAATGCAGTGCTCAGAGATGCAGAGAAGGCGTGTGTGTGTGTGTGTGTGTGTGTTTGCGTGCGAGTTCCAAGCATATTCCTGTGATCCTCGCCTTCCTGGACGAAATTGTATTGTGAATGAATCCTTGCTGGATGAATTCAGTTATTGTGCAGCACAGTCATTACGTTATTTATTCATAAATTATGAGTAATACATATATTCCAAGATATATACGACCACAGAAGGGGGATGATTGTCTCACCAGCCTCGTCTAGCAGCTCGGCCAAACTACCACCCACCACCTTCACACATGCACACACGCAAAACAACAAACGCACAACTCACACACACACACACACACACACAAAGAGACACATCCAGAGTGAGAAAGGGAGACAGACAGAGAGGGCGGAAATCTGGGAAGCAATTCAGTCTGCCTCCACAAGTACAGAACCTCCTACTCTATCTGCACCCACGTTGAGATCTGCACACCCCGGCCTGTGTGGATCAGCTGCCATGTTGGCTCTGTGCACGTCCCACTACTCGAGTCTGAGAGCATCCGAATAAAGTTAAGTGACGATATTAAGGGCTGGATGGAAATTGGTCTGGGAGAAATGTGATGTGGAAAGCAAGTGGTGAGAAACTTTTCTGGTTTCCTGGGCGACGTCTGACATCCTGCCTTCCCCACATCTCACCTTTTCTCGTCGGTGAAGACAAACTTGCGGAGCTTGAGGTCCCCCAGCACGATCCCGGCCTGGTGGCAGTGCGCCACGGCCCGGGCCACCTGACGGAAGAGCCTGCAGGCGTGCTCCTCGTCCAGCCGGCGACAGCTCTTCACCAACGTGTGCATGTCCCCAAAGTCTTTGTCCAGGAACACGTAGGCCTTGCACTCGCCAAGGATGATGTCCCTGATGCCGACCACATTCCTGTGGGCGGGTAGTATCCCGTAGGCTCTGATCTTTTCCTGGTACACCCACATATCAAAGACCTGGGAGAGCGATGGGAGGAGGAGGAGGAGGAGGAGGAGAGGGAGAGGAAGGGCAGGGATGCAGGATGAAAATTAGGAAGAAAGAGAGGAAGAGGGAGGGGAGAGTGAGGAGGAGGAGGAGGAGGAGGAGGCAATGGGTCAGTGTGTGCTTAATGATCATCTAAGGAAACAACCTTGCAAATGTGGCAGCGAGCTAAAAAAAAAAGGAAAAGGCGCATGTGCTTTGATTTTGCAGGAGCATGATAAATTAATCACCCAAGTGTGAAGCGATTAACTTTATTACTCAACAGCAGTCCAGAGCCTGCAGGTCCATCCAGCAAAGTCAACACTCGGATCTGGAACAGCTGAAGGGCCCTGAGGTTCCCAACGATCCTAATCCTGAGAGTTGTTTTTTTTTTTTGCTTCCCATGTTTGCATTTTTCTATCACGGCGTGGCGTGTTGCAGTGACGTGTATGCAAATGAGAAGGGGATTGACAGTGTGAATCCAGATAGTGTCACACACACACACACAGACTATAGGTGGACTGTTCTAGCACGGATCAGGTGGGGCATGCTTGGCTTTTAATGTGTTTTTAGGCCACATATGAAACCGATTGAAAATAACGACTGCGCCAGGATTTCAACCCATGAAGAAACACTTGTCATTACGCAAAGTGTGACACACATGTGGTGGTGGAAAAAAAAAAAGTCGTCGAGATACCGATGACATGTCAGACTGTTGAGCAACGCGCTGTCTCGAAACACCATTCATTCAGAGAAATTGCACAACAACGACTGGAGGGGGATTGCGCATACCTTGCACAGCAGCTCGTCGCCCGTGTCGGTGTCCATGGCGCTGTGCATGCTCTCCCGGTCCGCCAGGGGCAGGAGCAGGAACGGTCCTATCCGGGAGGGTCCCTGGTGGGTGGCCGGGGGGCTGTGGGGCACCGGGGTGGTCGGGGATCCGGGCGAGGGGCTGAGGAGTCCGTGCGTAATGCTGTCGCCCGCCTCGGAGCTCAGCCGGGCGCACTTGGCCGGCGGCTGGTCGTCCGAGTCCAGGCGCTTGTGCGCGACCCGCACGGCGCGGACGCAAGGTGCCGGGGACCCCCACTGCAAGTTCATCCGGATGGAGCGGTTCACCATGACGGACAGAGAGAGAGAGAGAGATAGAGAAGGAGAGAGAGAGAAACCGGGGTTCAGCAGGCGTCCTCGGAGGGTTACATCAAACTGCACCCAGCGCGCTCCATGCTTCTTCTGCTCCGTGCGAGAGTTGAGACGCAAATCAAAGTTCCTGCGTAATAATCCAAACCCCGCGTCCTCCTGGAGAGTGGATGCTGCCCGCGGCTCTGAGGGGTGTGTGGAGCTGAGGTGAGAAAATCCTGATCCCCCCCTCCAGAGCCAAGAGAGAGAGAGAGAGAGGGAGAGAGAGAGCGAGGGGGAGACCGCCTCACACTCGCAGAGAGGCAGAGAGTGAGTGAGGGAGCTCCGGTGATGTGGAGCTCGAACACTCCTCCCGACCAGTCCAGCCTCCTCCTGCCTGCTGACACAACCATTGAGCAATCATCCTGTAGCGGCAGCGTCTCCAGACCAGCTCTGATGAAACCGTGTGTGTGAAGCTCTGGACTGTGCATCACACATTCAGCCTGTTGTTTCTCCGGGTTTGCCATTATGGTCTGGATTTCTGTTTGGACCTCCCAGGTTTTAAGTGAAGAAATCATCCAACATTTATCGGGGCTGTTTCTTCAAGCTCACACGCTTTTTAGACGATTAACTATCTCTAAAAAAAAAAATCTTTCCCTGATACACTTGTTCCTTCTACTCAGATTTAAATCATAGAGATGGGTCAATCATATTTCTAACATCCATGCACAATCCCTGATTCAGTGTTACCCTGAGCTGATATATGAGCTACAGCTATGACCGTGAAAGCAATGAAAGTTCTGAAAAAAGGCCAAGATGTAAACATGCAAACGTAAATCCAGCCACCTCCTCAATTAACAAACATGATTGAACAATGATGAATAATTGATTTTTTTCTATAAAGGGGCCACAATTTACTCAGCGGGTTCAATCATATGTCCAACATCCATGCACAACTCCCAATTCAGTAAAGTGGATATTTTATAGTTTATAATTAGCTCTATAGCTGTGAGCAAAGCTACACATAATCAGAATCAGAATCAGATCAGAATTCTTTTAATTGCTAAGTATATTTGCACATACAGGAAATTGCCTTGGTGTGGTTGGTGCGCTGTACATAAATAACAATCAGATATTAAACAACAATATAAAACAAAACAATATATACAGTAAGAGAGTTATGGGCACGTACAGTGCTAAGGTGCAGAGATTTTCTGGAATAATCATTGAATATATATTTTGAAAAATGTTCCTTGTTCAAGTACATTGTGTAAAGTAGCGATTCTCAACTTATCTGAATTGTCATATTTATTAGTATTTTTCTTAGTAAAGCCATTTTCAGACATGACCTTTCGAGGAGTTCAGTGTCTGTCTGAAAGCAGCTTAAGTGACTTGAGAAGACGACTGAGGACAGGGGCAGTTCAGGGGCCAGTCAGGCTTCAGCTGGGGCCCGTGCCCCCCCGGCCAAGCCTCTGAATCCGCCCCTGCTTCTATTGCCATTCACCACTTGTAACAGTCTCTCCTAAATCTCCAACCGTATAGACCTCGAGTGTGAACGTGGCCAGCACACATACTTCCAGCGTATGAGCCTCCAGCTTTATCATCACCATGATATTTTCCCATGCTGGGCCTGTTTGTTATGTGGATATGACTCACCCCCATAAAGCCTTATTGGTGCCGGGGTATATAAGCATTCACATAAAATATGCCAGTGCAGCTCAGTAAACAACAGCAGCTGGGCGCCCAGAGACGCTGATCCGGAGTTAAAACTACACGTTTGCCCAAATAGCACGAGAGGAGCGAGCCGACGCTGGCAATCTGTGTGAAAATTGTGCAATATTCTTGAAAAACATATAATCAGTGAACTATGGACTATTACTTAAGGATGTTAGAAGCAGAAATTGAAGGGCGACGTGCAATATGTAGGCCAGTCAGTTGGAAAAGCATTTCTGTGATGAGTGTCGAGATGAACTGACAGCATGAGGTAATTGAAAGTGCATGTGTGTGTGTGTGTGTGTGTGTGTGTGTGTGTGTGTGTGTATCAGAGTGTGTGTGTCGGGGTGTGTGTGCATACCATGACCATGTGCGTGTTGCGCAAGATTTCCCTGTTTTTCCCCTTTCCTCTGCTTTATGATGAACCAGCACAGTGGCGGCAGTAAAGGCTTATTGAGCGTTCACTAAAACACAGAGCAGCAGCTGGCCTGTGTGTCTGTGTCTGTGTGTGTGTCTGTGTGTGTGTGTGTGTGTTTGTGTACGCACTATCAACCCTCTTTTGTGCAGCCCCCTCCTGCCAAACAGAAGCTTGTATGTCGTTCCAAACCATTTCTCTTCCCATTTGCAGCACAGCTCCTTCCCCGAGAGGTTACTCACTCAACCGGGCCACATGAACCTGTCTCTGCACTGACGAGCGGCGGATTCCACAGAAACGATGGCCGTTATTTTTAGGCCTTGTATATGTTTCTCTTTGCGGTGGTCGTCCCACAAATAATGTGACTCACCGGCTTAATGGATGTGTCTGTGTCTCTGTGTGTTTGTCACGTTGTCGAGCAGACACACGAGCAGGTTCCCTCTGGGGTTCAGGAGGCCGAGAGGTTTGTTGTTATCTGACGATAGCCTGGAGTTGGTGTGCACGTGCATCAAGGTGATGATGCTTGTTTGTGGCTGCTTTGTGTGACGCAGTGTTTAGACGTACGCTGGAAAAAGAGAATTTTTTGGTTGTAAGCTGCGATAGAACAAAGTGTTTATTTCTTGTCAAGGTAACTGAGAGTTTGCAGTGGAATCGTTTCACAAGGTAACACCAAAGCCTGTGTATTACTCCAGGGCAAAGTAGTTTATTTAGGTGGATTCCAGCGTGTACCTCATAAGTTACGTGGGTGTGTGTTATGTGTGTGTACACAGGGCCTTCGTGGGATTGTGATTGCATCCCCACGCCAGAGAGCGATAAGAGAAAACAGTATTTAGGGCATGCTCTCCCTTGTTATAATTAGCTGAGTCACTCTCCACCAGCGGCAGTGAAGAGAGGCTGGGAATTGATCCGCTCTGAGAATAGTTCAATTTGCCCTGGCTGACAGCCAGGCATCACCACCAATTATTCTTCATCACACGTAAACACACACAAACACACACACACACACACTTGAAACTTCAACTTGACACGTCCAGTTAGTTACGAAGGGAGACGCCACTTGATTGATTGGATCAGTACTTGACGTGAAAATAAAATCATGATCAGTGTTGACACAAGCAGCCTCAGACATGTGTGTGTGTGTGTGTTTGTGTGTGTGTGTGTGTGTGTGTGTGTGTGTGTGTGTGTGTGTGTGTCTGTGTATGTGTGTGTGTGTGTGTGTGTGTGTGTGTTTGTGTGCGTGTGTATTGGACTGTGATGATTGGCAGAGGTCTGGTAATGATGAAATGAGCCAAACAAATACAAACACTGTCTTGTTTTTTTTTCTGTGAACTGTTGTTGGCAAAAATTCCTGCTGTTTTCCACCTTTGAATTATAACCACGAGGCTGATGCTGAACATTTTTTCGACTTGACTGCTTGTAATTGCTCATCGTTTACGTCTGAACATGACTCAGCATCAACCGCGACACTGTGACAGTGAGCACTGCCTGCAAAACTATGACAAATATGACCGGTATTTAAATTACACCTGACTTTTGAACTCGTCATCTGATTGAAGTTACGTGACGATAGACGGAAGTTCAGTTGCTGTAAACAACAGAAGTCCATTATCTTCCTCTGCTGGTTTTACACACACTGCCGCCACTGTTCTTCTTCAGATATTCTTTTTGTAAAGTAGAAGTTGTTTTCTGAAAATGTTTGGTCGTCTGCCACTGCACGTTGTATCTCTGGACAGCGGACAGTTTGCTGTGATGTAGAATCAGAGTGTGAGAGATAGAAGTTGGCCAGTGGGTATTCAACTATATCCCTGCAATAAAAATGACTGAAATTCTATGAAAAACAAAGGTTTTGTAAGACTTCAGTCCACAGGCCTCTGGTCCTCCTTATATTTTGATACAAGCTTCCAGACTCTGTGAACTGTGTGAACCCAAATGTCGAGGGCTCATCCAAAATTAGTCATCATACCATCTCCACCGAATATGCTCCATATTTTCACAACCTCGGCCGACCTGAAGGACAATCAATCAAACCAGGAGCCTAGATGGGAGATTGTTTCATGTGGACGGACTCCAGGCTGTAGTCTGGCCAGAAAGTGCTGCCTTCCTTTGCTAGTAATCCCAATCTGTCCATCACGGCTTCTTTGATCTGCTCTCCTCAGTTAGAATTGTTATGAGAGACGGGATTCTCGGCAACACGGATATTGGTGCAACTCCCAGTTGAAGTCTCATACATTCTTTCAATCGTTTCTCAGATTTTGCAACATGTGGCGACTAATTGTTTGACACCCACACCTACACAGTCTTCCCCATTAATTGAAAACATGAGTTCTCACAAAGGGTGTTGAAATGTTTGCACACACTCAGCACAAAGACTTCCCCAAAGGTCTTCTGAGAAGTTTTACAGCTTTGGCTGAAAATATAATTTCATCAATGTGTTAAAGTGAAGTGTCCGTCTTGCAAAACCCGGCTGTTTCGCAAAACCAGCTGTAATCTTCATTTTAATCTAAAAGAGCGAAACGTTTCGTAATCAGCGCTGATGGAGTGTGGCAACACGCTGATAACATTTATTGCGGGTGGAGATGTTCTCTTTATTTTCTCTTTATTATTACAACAGCAGTAACTTCCTATCAATATTTCAATCAATACAAGTATCGATGGGATTGAAATAAATCACCAAAACTTGATTTATCTCACGTTTTGTCACACTTCTGTTTCATTATTTGTATCATCATTAGAGAGTCTTGTATAACTCGGTGTCAGGACTTATTGAAGTGTGTTCATGAACCTTGAGAAACAGCTTCAGTTCTTGTAGCATGGACACTACAACTCTTAGAAACTCTTCTGGAGGGATTAAACACCATTCTCCTAAAAGATAATCCCCTGGTTTAGTGCTTTTATTGCAGAGAGGAAGTGCGCTCGCACACTGATCTGTAACATAATCTCCCATAGGTATTCAGCTTGGTTGAGAGCTGGTGACTGTGAAGCATATGATTCACATCACTTTCATACTCATCAAACCACACAGCGCTGAGCACGCGAGCATCGGCCTTTGTTGTTTTTCCTCCCGTTTAGACAGGTTTGTCCTTTTGAGTTGAGAGACATCTTGTCACTTCCTCACATAAGCTTATTACCTAATACTTACAAATACCGTGATGCATTGTATTGGATTGTATCCGTCCCGATCCAATAGATAAACATTAGATTACATTACAAGCAGTAGCTGATTTCTTTATTTTTAACCAGGGGAGATGGTCACCTGTAGCATGAAGCCCCTGCAGTAAAGAGTGCACAGTAAAAAGAGTATGTACAGAGTTTATCCTGAATCCTGCTCGGCTTCTGAAGAGTGCTATCCACATTTTATTGTCAGTACCATTCTGGCCAGTATTGACTGTGAGCCGTGTGTACTCTCTCTCCTCTTGTGGAGTATCTGCTGTGTCCTACAGAAGAATAAGGAAATGCAGTTATGCCGTTGAAACTTAAAGTGAAAGAAGATGCAGTTAGCATCTCTTAATAATAATAGCAATAATACCATTGAACTGGAAATGTCGTCCATTTACCAGGTATCCCCCAGAAAACTTCATCAGCAGAATTTCACTTTAAAAAGTTCAGCTCACTTCCCTTTACATGTAAAGAGCCAAATTTCATAACTCCATCTTTATTTGGATCTTCACCACATGATTTCACTGAAATAGTCGGCCTTACACTCAACGCTCCACTCCAGGATGACTCAAGGGGTTTCCTGTTGCTAATGGGAAGTGGAAGGCAATTGTGTGTGTGTGTGTGTGTGTTAGTGTGTGTTACTGTATGTGTGTGTGTGTGTGCAAGCTGGCCACAACACACGCGTCACCGCCATACTGTCACCGACCCATCACTGAGGTTACGCAAGCTGTCTCCGCTCTGCCGGGCCCAGTCCATGATGTCACCCTCGTTGGAATGAGAAAACAACTGATTGAGAAACGAGAAGCGACTCTGTCATTCATTGTCCTGCCGAGAAAATAAATTATTGTGTGGTTTCCTTGTTCACCTTAGTCAGACAGTGTGAAAGTGGGAAGGCGGAGTGAACAGGACTTCAGGTGGTTCCTGTCGCTGATGCTGACGTGTATCAGATAAAAACGATTACCACTAACACAGCATGCCAACATTCCCTTATACAAAGTACAGCTGAGGACAGGACGTCATGAGTTCTGCAGGTATTTAGAGCTTCTCCTTTTCACATCCTCTTTCGCACGGTTCCTCCCAGGTGTGACTGGCTCTGATTTATTTTGTCGGTGCGGTAGAAATTATTTTACAAACCGTGCCTCAGAGGATGGCACATGAAACTGTCAGCCAACATTAATCTCCTCTGCGCTGCTCGATGAAAGATGAGCTACAGCTGCTCATCAAAACAAGGCGTCTGCTTTTAACATACCTTGGCACTAAATTATATTCTGACACGAGCCGAAACCTCAGTCCCACCGCATTCCAATAACCACGGACACAGAGTGCCTCTTCCAGCCAAATACAAGAGGTCGCATCATCATTAAGAGAGACTGATCCGCAGAGTAAGGACTGTTATTTGTTTCAAATCCCATCCACAAGTCCCATAACCCCCAACCTCTTTCCGAAGTGACTCACCCAGCGCCAAATCTATCAAAGTGTGTGAACACGAGAGGGAGAGAAGAGCTTAGCGTTTGGAAAAAGCAATTAATTGCAGGATAATACCCCATGTAACAGGATTTCAATGACTGTTAGTGCTGCTTCACTCCAAAAGAAGATTTATTCTCATAATCCTGTGATGAAAGGGATGGCCAATTATTTCCCATGCATTGGAACACACTGCCTGAGCCAGGGCTAGGCCAGCGGGAGAGAAAGGAAGCGAGGAGCGGGAGGAACAGACAAGAAAGTGTTTGTGTGTACACAGACGCACTTACTATTCAGCCAGCAACAACAACCTGTCACTCTCTACAAATTACCTAACTCAGAGCTTTTAATGATATGATTGCACTACAACTCACGGGAGAGAGATGAAAGCAGCGCGTCGCTCCATTAACTGCAGACGCCGTGGTTTCTGAAAATTAGGCCTCGTGTTTCTTGGCGTTTCATCAGTTCTGAAGGATGCTGCAAAAAGGGGGGTTAAAATTCATGTAGTTTATGTTTGAGTTTCAACAGCAGAGTGTCATCATAAAGGAGTACACATGATGTTATTGAGACAGGCACCGCCATCTTTCAAAGGAATTTATTCATAGACGTTTGTTCCGGATGGTGCGACCTCCTAATTAAGTGGCGATACTAGAACAGAGTGTGGTGAATTACTTTTTTTTTAAAAAACATCCAGAACTGTTGAAAAGCTTGAAACTGTTGATGCAGAACTTATTCAAATATTTTAAGATGTTTTAAATGATTATTTCAGGTTGGAAAACATGCAGTGTATCATGTATTTGATTGAAAGGATCAGTTTAATCAAATTTTCCCATTTACCTCTAATGCCGTGGACTGTTGTTCCATTCGCAGAGAGTAAATTGTTCACAAAACAGAACAGTAAACAGAATCTTGTGACATAATCACCTCTTGTGTCCGATTTAGAAATTGCTCAAATTTGTCTTGCATGACTCTCAAAACGGCATCTTCTTTTGGATTGGTGGTCTGTGCCATATAAGAGCAAAATGAACTGATCTAATATTGCATATGCCAGGGATGGCCCGTTGATGCAGTGGTCACCACAGTCACCTCAGACCAAGAAGTTGCCCGGGTTCAAATCTCCAACCCAGGACTGAGGTCTTTCCCGGAGTTTGCATGTTCTCCCCTTGTCTCTGTGGGCTTTCTCTTGATAGTCCGACTTCCTCCCACTGTTCAAAAACATGCAGAAAGGGGTTTGGTTAATTGGAGACTATAAAGAGACCATGAAGTTGTGAGTGTGAATGGTTTGTCTCTTTATTTCCTGTCCAGGTTGTAACTTGCCTCTTGCCCAATGTCAGCTGGGCAAGACCCTCTAAGATAAACAGTATGGATAATGGATGGATGCAAATTCCAGCTTGCATGTTTCAATCAGGCCTAAAAAGTGCGGGTTGACACAGTTTCACAGTCGCATGAGTTTATTTATGTTTCTGAAATTGCCTGCATTAGATAGGTCACACAGGAAATGACGACTGAGGCATGGTGGTCACGAAACCCCCTCAGTGCCTTTTAACCACTTTCCCTCAACATGGTTATATTGTCACTCACAATTATATCCATATCCATTTTCAGTAGTGATTGACATCACCAAGGTTCTGTGGGAAAAATGGGAAGTGACCCCTGAGAAAAAGTCAGCAGCAGTTCCTATTAATGTGCGCTTCCTGTTTTTGCTTGACAGCCATCAGATAAGGTGGTCGAGGTGCATGAGAACTCTTTAATAACGTGAGTATGTGCTCTCCAGTGGTTCCTGGACTTCTAGACATGAACTGAAAGGTGTCAGGTGGGAAACTGCAGACCCCAGCCTGCTGATCCGAGGACTCAAAAATGAATAGTCGTGCATAATTTTGTTGAATGGTGATTTACTGCGCCAGATATAACCCAGCAAGCCGGACCTGCAGGAAATAGGTTTTGTCTTCAAAGCCTCACATTTACGTTTGGGCTGAGTCAGTGTAAGGGGATCGGTGCGGGTGTGCGTGACAGTCAAGTGAACAGCATGTCCTGCGGTGGACGTGCAGGGACGGACAGCTGCACTCACTTCGTGCACCGTGTCCAGTTTTGTTGATGCTGTTGATGTGTTCCCTCCACGGGGTGAAGAGTGTTGATGTGATAGAGCCAGCGCTAATGTGGGTGTGTGTGTGTGTGTGTGTGTGTGTGTGTGTGTGTGTGTGTGTGTGTGTGTGTGTGTGTGTGTGTGTGTGTGTGTGTGTGTGTGTGTGTGTGCATGTAGGGTGTGGGCGGGGGTAATTAAGGTGTCACGGAACATGCATTATTAATGGCAACACGACGTAATAATGGAGCGGCAGCGTGATCTGTCATGCCTGGCTGCTGTAACAGCCCGGGGTGTGTGTCTGTGAGTGTGAGTGTGTGTGTGTGTGAGTGTGTGTGTGTGTGTGTGTGAGTGTGAGAGAGATTCTGGTGGGATTCTGTGCAAGTTGTGCAAACAACAAACAAAACGGGAAAAAAAACTAATGTTGAGTAAATGTGTTTCTCTCCATGCACTCGTCTGTGACTGTGAAACCCTGCATCTATCTGTTTCCCTGAGTGTGAAAAAACAAATACATGGCCCGTGTGACCCACTTTAGCGCGAGTGCTTTGAACAGCATGCGTCCCATTTCTAATATTATCTTGCTTTTGTTTCATGAGGTCATTTTTTGCCATTCAAGCCACAACAAAAGCGCGCTCCAAAGGACCCTTGGTGAGTGTAGTCGTGACAGGGTTCATCGCACAAATGAGGATAGAAATTCATAACTCGTTGGGCTGAAGAGGAGTCGAGCTTCTTTTCTTTTTTTATGCTACAGTGTTGAGATAAGGCTTAGGTGTTAGGCAAGTAACCAGGCTGTGACTCAGTGTTTGCTGTTGATTTTCCCCTCAGTGTTTTGTGTTGTGCTATCTTCCCTCCGGTTAAATTCTGAGGGGGGGGTTACGTTGATCCGGTGGTTTTAAATCCAGGTTGAGCTGCGGTATAATGAGCACTGATACAAGAGACTTGTGAGGGCTTAGGGAAAGTTGTTTTCACAGATCATAAAGCAGGCCTAAAACCCCCAGAGGCACAAATCAGTCTTTTGAATTGCTTTCAAATAAAAGCAAAGTTGCTTTTCAAGAACACCATACTTGTTTCACTCACTTCAAATTAATTCTAAAGCATAAAACATGTTAGGCTCTGCTTTGCTCTTTCCTGTTGACTACATCATTGCAAAATCAAGATCTGCTGTGGTTTGGCAGTAACAATGTCAATCATACACTTTAAATAGAGTTGTTGTGTTAGCTTTCGACACATTTTATTGGAAAAGCGTGACACATGTTTTATACAAGAGCAATGCAATAATGCTGGGATAAAGTCTAAAGTAGAGTACTAGTCGTAGCAAGGTGAGATAAATCAGGCAACTCGTGCCCCCGTGTTTTTCTTTCTTTTTGTTCACTTCTTGTCCCCGGATCCTGAGCAGTAGCCAGGGGTCATTGCACTCAATAAATTCAAGAGCACTGCGAGAAATCCTGAAGTGTTTTTCCACCCTGCGGCATGTTCCATTTTCTGTGGTCTGTGCTGCTGTGAGCGTCTTTGACGTGTTATTATTCTTTACCGCGCCTGGCTGTGCATCTGAGAGAGCTGCTAAAACCTGCGTGGAGGCTTGCCTGGAAAAGATGGCTGAAGTATTCACGGTGCAGAGGGAAGGAAGGAGGAGGGAACTGCTCTCGTTGGGCACGTTTTCCCACCTCTCAAGTGGCTGATCACTCTTATCATTTCTTACTGTTTGGGAAATTCCAATAAATGTTTGAGAAAGTCACCAATTCTGCCTCCAACCAAATCAGAAAACAAACTTTCCAGCTGTTGTGTCATCGGTATACGAAAAGAGGAAACTCTGTAGTTACCCCCTGAAAAGGCCAGAGTGTAGCTGTTGTCTGCACTGATGCCAACGAAACAGGTTGGCATTTGGAGCCACTTCAAATATCAGGCAGCCAAGAGAAGAAATCAGTGTCAGGAGAGAAGCCCTACAGCTACGAATTAACCAGGAATTAAACCTCAAATCCTGAAGAGACATTAAGACGCACTACACAGAAATGGAGCAAACAATATCAAGAGTTAGTAAATTAATAGTTAAATAAATGGTATTTACTTTTAAAGCCATATTAATCCAGCTACCCATGGCAGTGGTGTGACTTTATCTTTTAGCATCTCACAACAGGCAGTAAAACATTACCACATTGTTTGCAAATGGCGGATTTATACTGTGTCGCAATTCATGTAATTCCATATTCAAACATAGCAGCAGTGTGACTAGGCTGCCCCGTTTCAAAGGCTCCTCCGAATGCGTCCTTCCATCCCTGAGCAATAAAGACTCCAACAGGTGGATCCCTCTCAGGACAACCTATCCCAGGATTCATTGCACTATGGTGACAGTGTTGTTTTTGATGAGATAGTGGTGGCGTCTGATGATTACACGTTTACATCAGGCCTCAACTCATTCAAACAGCTAACTCGTTGTGTCCACCTGCAGCTTTGTTACAAGGCGATAGTATTAAGGGCGGAACAAACTGGAAATCATGGAAATCCTTAGATCGGATCCCCTCATAGTGGTTTGTGGTTAGGGGCAGCATGGACCCCTTCCTGTGAAGTAGGTGTCCCCTGAATAAGGACCCAGCTATTGTGTTAATCTACCAACTGCGAACTTTTAATTCATATATCAGAGAACCTGGCAGGTGGCTAAGCTCAAAGATTTAACTAAAATCTTTAAATAGCCTGAAAAACCCTTTGGATATTCATAGTCTTTCTAAACTCCATGGAGCAAGGCCCTGTCTAATTCAAAATCTTTATCTTTTTCAGTTTTGACTTGAGCAATGAACTGGTCACACCGATGGACGGATCTCACCTGGGCCACAAGACAGAAAAACACATGATGTGGTTCCTTGGAGAAGATGCCCTGATCATTAACGGTACCGGACAGTGTGTTTATTTGAAAGCTGTCATTCGCATGACTTATTCAGACATGCAGTAAAACATTACCACATTGTTTGCAAATGGCGGATTTATACTGTGTCGCAATTCATGTAATTCCATATTCAAACATAGCAGCAGATTGACTAGACTGCTCCATTTGCAAGGCTCCTCCAAATGAGTCCTTCCATCCCTGAGCAGCAAAGACTCCAACAGGTGGATCCCTCTCAGGCCAACCTATCCCAGGATTCATTGCACTATGGTGACAAATGTTGTTTTCGATGAGATAGTGGTGGCGTCTGATGATTACAAGTTTACATCAGGCCTCAACTCATTCAAACAGCTAACTCGTTGTGTCCACCTGCAGCTTTGTTACTTGGCGACAGCATTAAGGGTGGAACAAGCTGGAAATCATGGAAATCCTTAGATCGGACTCCTTCATAGTGGTTTGTGGTTAGGGGCAGCATGGACCCCATCCTGTGAAGTAGGTGTCCCCTGAATAAGGACACAGCTATTGTGTTAATCTACCAACTGAGAACTTTAAAAATCATACATCGGATAACCTGGCAGGTGGCTAAGCTCGAAGATTTAACTTAAATCTTTAAATAGCCTAAAAAAACTCTTTGGATATTCATAGTCTTTCTAAACTCCATGGAGCAAGGTCCTGTCTAATTCAAAATCTTTATCTTTTTCAGTTTTGACTTGAACAATGAACTGTTCACACCGATGGACAGATCTCACCTGGGCCACAAGACAGATAAACTATTTGAAAGCTGTCATTCGCATGACTTATTCAGCCATGTGGTTTATACACCGAGCAGGTTCATGGTCCAAAGGTTGGCTAGGTTTAGTGTGCAAGAGGCTGTGTGAGCAGACAGGGAGAGATCAGGGAAGATTCCCCACAGCGAGTCAGAGCGAGACTGTACACGTATTACGTTTGACCTCTCGGGTGAGCCATAAATCTATTAATGAGACGCTTTCCATCTGGGATCTCCCTGCATGTGTGTCTGTGTGTGTGTCTGTGTGTGTGTGTGTGTGCAGTCATATGAGAGGATGATGTAAAACAAGAATCGTTACACGTGAAACAAAGACATAGAATAGGAAGGTCCATTGTTGGGGTAGTTATGTGGCTTGTATGTGTGTGGGTGTGTGGGTGATTCTCTGCAGCGAACTTCCCCTGTGGGAGAACACAGACAGTGAAACAATACACTTCTTCTTATGATTATCGCTCTCCACCACACACACACACACTCACACACACACACACACACACACACTGAAGGTCCTCTAACACAAGCCAGCTGTCACCTGGAACAGCGTCGGAGATCGACATTTAACCTCTTTAATTTTCGTAATTATTTTTTCACGGGTTGAAAGGTAACTGGAAACAGCCGCTTTGGGGAAACGTCCTTCTCCTCAGGTGCTTTGCACATAAGAATGCAAAAGCAGATAAGAAATACTTTCTCACCTATAAAACACACATGATAACAGAATGAGCCAGATGGTAAAACTCGATAACTGCGATCGCTCATCTTACCTCCGCAAGCTTCTCTCATGACACAACTTATTTTCCCAAGTTTTACAAGCATTTCCCCTCATCCTGTCCTGTGTGACTCAACTCAACTTTACACTAAATCTGTCTTTATAGTCCTTTCAACAGTATTATGGCTGCTAGTTCTTATGTAGGGTATTTTTTCACATCCAGAAAAAGGTCAACAGCAGTATTAAATGGAGGGTTTTAGGGTTATGATAGCATTACCCTCACATGGACACTAATATCTCGATAGTAACCTTATTAAGATAATAGTCTGAATGAGAAGCTGCCTTGTAAACAGTATTTTCGGATTATTATAACGGTGGATAAGGTCAGACTCAGAATGAGCAATAATTGGATGAGTCATATGGAGTATTCTGACTTTAGTCGCTTTATGTAGACATGTTTGCATCTTAATCTTTAATCTAAGTTTCCACAGCAATTTCTGCATCAACATGAATGGCAGGTACAGCTGCCCAGTGCATGACCTGGGTTAGAGTCTAATGATGACATGAGTCATAATCAGACTTTGCTCTGTAACGTGTTAATGGGACTATGAATTGAATATTCTCCAAGCTACTCATGTAAACACCCCAATTGTAATAATGTCAGCACAGGGTCAATAGTTGGGCTGTTAAGGTGGTGTTTTCACAACTTTACCACTTAAACATAAAGCACACACCACTTCCCACGTCGTAACCAGGAGCACCCGGGTTAAGATAAGAGTCTTTGTTGTGTGTTTATGGCTCACATGGTTGTGTGTTAGATTTGCATGTTTTATGCAGTTCAATAAATATCGGATTCTAAATCATATTTTCACAGTTTGGCATTTTGATACGTAGTCCAGGTCTGACTTGAGATGAAAAATATAGCTTTTCAATTTAATCTCTGATGAGTACGCCAGTGTGCTCATGTTGTCGAGATTGACTGCTGTTTTCCTGTGGCTGGGAAAATTGCCAGACTTTCACCTACAGCACAGACACTTACTTGTTTTTGAGTATCTGTAAAAAACGTCTGTCTGATAAGTTTGTTATAGTTCCTCATTGAAGAGGACAACTCAGTGCACAAGCACAGAGAAGTGATGTAAACCGTGAGGCATGTTTACAACAGGCGGTTTGGATAATAATGTTACTGATATTAAAATATGTATGAACGTCTGCTCGTGTTTTTTGCCTGGTCAGACTTGCTGTTTGGAAAGTTATTGCAATCCCACATCTCTGAAATGAACCCTGTGACCACGTGTTATTATTGATGACTTGGAGGAAAATCAAATGTAATTTATTCATCAATTGCTGAAATTCTAGCTTGAATTTCAGTATAAATACATACAAATAGTATTCATTGTATACTCATGGAGGCCATGGTTGAAAGCGTCAGTCCCTGGAGGACAAACCCCTCGACCCACACAACTGAGGAAGAGATATTGTATAATGTATTTAGGATTAATCTGTCCAGATGTACCCCCCTGTATCCTGTCCAGCCCAAACAAATCCTCTCTAAGGGACGGCAGGATACTCTGCAAATCTCTGTATACTTCTCCGTCAGGATATTCCTCTGTGTCTCTCTCTTCCTCTCTCCCTCCGTCTCTCGCTCTGGTTATCATCTGCCTGCTCTCTCCTTCGTGCATTTCTTCTCCTTCCTCCTGTCTCTCTTCCTTCTGTTAGCTCACTGCGTAAAGGGCATTTGGCAAAATGTTGAGCTCAGGGGATGTTTACATCACTGAATGATTGATGGGACGTAATGAAACAATCTAACCTTGAGTCGACTGAACCTGTTCCAAGAAGCCATGGATCAAACTCCCCTCAGAGTCAGGGGCATAGGATACTGTTACATTATTAAGTAGAGAGCAGGAATGAAGTAATGGCTGAACTTAATCAAGATAAAATACTGTAAGTTTGTGGAGGTGTGTGTGAGGACATTGCCTGTAAAATATTCACCAGTCTCTAACCCTTGTTCTGGAACTGGCTTTAGAGTAGAGGCTGTACTGTGGGTCTGAGAGTAACAAGTGACAGAGAAATCTGAGGAAAAGAGAGAATGTGATCAAGCATCTTATTTATTGGCACTGGTGTGTCATTCAATATTTATTTATACATTATAATTTAGATTTTTTTTATTATTATGTTTTTCACATGGTGAAGGTGTATGCTGAAAATATCAATATGGATTTTATGAATATTATTGGTTTATCTTGAGACTCCCTCCCTAGAAAAAGTACATCTTAAGGTAATTTGTGCAAGCAGCTCATTACGACCCCTGGATTGGGTGTTTGAATGGGTAGATGCTCATTAAAAAGAAAACTGCTGCTAACTTGATGTGCATTAATAGTTCAATTAAAATGTACATATACATAGTAATTACATGAGGTAGTAATATATTAATGTATCTCTTTAGTAAATATGACCTGTAGGAAAAAGCTAATGCCTTGGTGCTGAGTGTGTGTGCTGAGTTTGTCCAGGTAATATTTGTTTTTTAAAAACTTGTTTTTCTCCAGGCGACTACAAGCTACACAAATAAAGGCTGTGACAAGAGCAAACCTGTTATTAATAAAAAGACAAATACAGTTCATACAATATGAGGCAGGGATTCCAGTCAGGAAGAGTCAGACAAATATTATTGTAATGGAAACCTCTCCAATGCCATTGTGTGAGTCCTGTGGCTCCTGCTGCAGTAACTCAGCTGAAATGATCTATTGTTTAATGTGGCACGTCTGTGTCTATCTCTGCGGTTGTATACAGGACAGAATTCCATGCCTAATATAGACGCCAGTCGTCAGGAAAAATGTTCGAAATGACACATTTATCAAGAAAAGATATTGTGTGATTCAAGGGACCAGCACTTTCCGATGTTAATATTTGTCTGCTCATTTATTGTCCAAGAAAAAGTGTTTGTGTTTGAGCTGGAGAAGGAAAAGAAAATTAAAAAGAAAAGTCTTATCAGTGTGCTGCATAGCAGAAGATGTTATTGTTGAAAGACATGTTTTTATGGGAATGTTCTCATGCAGAAAATTGTGTGAGTTTGGAGATTTGTTTGAACTTTAAAAGCCAAAGGAATAATTTTACTTGGCAGCGTAAATGAGGCCTCAGTCAACCAAGTGCTCCCTCCAGTCAGATAATAAATACAATTTTTGGTGATTTTGATGTTGGGAAGTAAAAGTCATTCACTTTGAAGTAACCATCCACACACACAGATGTCTTGTGATGTGCTCTGATGATTCAGATGATGCCTGTTTCCACAGACACTGCAACATGAATATGAATGAAAGGCAAAACAGCCTGTTTCAACCTGAATCACGCTTATTACAGAAACAAATTCCTTCACCCCCCCCCCACACACAGCATGTGGTCTTTAATCAAACAAAAACAGGGACATTTTTACATTTCAAATTTACTGTGTTTCAAAAGCCCCCACTGTCTGTGGCATATGCCATGTGTAGGGCTGAGAGACAAAGGATTACACAGCGCCAGATGACTCCAGTGACAAACGGGTGGTTAGGAATTCGCTCTGCTTGGAAAGTCGTACGAGTTTCAGAGCTACACTACAGCCAATTAAAATGTGACCTTGGGTTGCAGTGCTGGGTGCACATTAGACAAGTTTTGCATCATATGTGGAATAATTGAGAACCCTGAGTTCAACCCTGAGTGGATATGAGCTACTTGCAAAACAATGATCATACCATGAAAATGAAGGTAGCTAAGGAAAGTTCAAGAAAGGGCATGATGTAAACAATTGCAAACACACACACACACACACACAGACACACACGCATACAAACAAAACCACCCACCTCTTCCCTGCAATGTTACAAAACATATGATTGAGCAAGAATGGTACTCAGTGGAGCGCATACCTCATACACCACATACCACCATGCCTGAGGCACAACAGTCCCCTTATGACACCAGACTTTAATTCACCGGATTCACATTTCTATTTGGATCACACTCACACACTCATTCAATGATTCAATCCTAGCCAACATTGGGCGAGATGTGGGCTACATCCTGGACAGGTTGGAGGAGTTCCATAAATGATTCTCTAAGAAAGCAGCTAAAATGCAATGTTGAAGAAAAATTCTCGGATGTAGCCACCTGATCCAAATCTGCACCAAAAGGGAATTGGTTCTTCCTTGAGTTATGCCCCACCCCTTCACAACATTTCAAGGAAAATCATTTGAGTACTTTTTGCGTTATATTGCTAACAAAACAAACAAAGAAATGCTGAAGAAAACATAACCTCCTTGGCTGTGGTAATTCATTCTGTGGGATACGCTGTGTCCCATCCCTCCACACAATTTCCGGGAAAATCGGTTCAGTAGTTTTTATGTATTCCCGAAAACACCAAATGCTGGAAAGCAAACCTCCTCAACCGAGGTAATAATGATGCGTTCAAATTGTTGAGTTGGTCGAGTAGCTTTTTTCCCCTCAACAATTTAAATGACTGAAGGCCCATTGATTTGCACAAATAAGAAGGAATTCATTCCTCGGATTACAAATATGACAAACGTGTAGACAAAAGACCACCAGATTATTGTGTTTTTGTTCAGTTTATTGTGTTGCAAAACCAGCGGAGTAAACAGCATAAGGAAGCTTTGTTCTGGGTTCCAAGCCAGATTTTATAATCGTGTTGCAAAACCACCAAAAGCTAATTTCCCTAGTGATTCTCTCAAGAAGCCACAGGACAGTAATTACAGACATGTGACGATAAGACGAGACGAGTGTCCGGCAGCATCCGAGTGGGAAGAGGAGAAGCACTGAGCAGATGACCGACTCACATCCTGATTATGGGAGGGGCGGACATCCGTGTGTCACCACATGGGAAAGTGCCCTGACTCACAGGCCGACCTACAGTGTGTGTGCTTAGTGACTGTGAGCAATCTTGGTACCAGGCGCTGGCTGGTGTTTGTGTGGTCAGCAAACACAGGCTTCCCATGAACAGAGGTATAAACAGTTACGATGGCTCCAGAGGAAAATGTCACAGATCTGACAGTTACCTTCAGATTTTTTACAAGACGAATTAAAATCACGTAACACAACAGAAGGGATTCCATGGAACACTAAACAGTGATGAATATGGCAGAGACGGGCTAACTGCCAGGGTTTGTGATTCGTGGAGTTATTAGTTGAAGTTGTCTGTCCCTCAGTGTTGTTTGGAAAGGTTTTTATTTTGGCCTGCTCACTCAGTGCTAGCCGTGTGCTCACTATTAAGCTAACTCAAGTAAATCAGATCAAATGCACTCAATTAACTGATAAACAGCATAACGTTTTTTAAGCTGGTTGTGTAACATGCTAGCTCCATCGATTTCAGATCAACAAAAAGAAAATATGTTGATCATGACAACGGACATTTTGACATGATGAATTTTGACATGACGTGAGCCTGTTTCTCAATTCATTTATTGCTCAATACACTTCCATTGTGTTTTATTTGCTTGTGTTCGAGGTTGTCTTGGGAGTATTTGCAACGTGTTTTTCGTGTATTTTTCTCACATGTTAATTTATGAAGATGTCGTTTTCTCACACTGCATTGAGCTCTCAGGGCCACCGTACTAAATGGAAAAAGTGAAAAGCGCCCCCACCCACACATACACCTCTGCTCATTAACCTTCTGGTTAAAACCCTTTGTCTATTCCTGGTCCTGTCAGTATACACAGGTTTACCAGGAAGGCTGGGAGGATATTACTTCATGAGCGCACACACAGACGCACACACACACACACACACACACACACACACACACACACACACACACACACACACACACACAGACACACACACACACACACACACACACACACACACACACACACACACACAGTTGAATGTTGACTTCTGTGCTGACAGGGTTACCTTGCTACCAAAGCATCTGTTTCATCACTCTTCGTATTTGTCTTTTGACACAGATGTTCCGCTTTCCTGTTCGCTGTTGTTGAGTCAGGGGTTAGTGCAGGTTAATTCAGGTCTTATTCAAAGTTTCTTCATCTTACAGGTTTAATGCTTTAAAATTTGGGCAATTCAACCAATGTATTTTGGTGATTTTGAAACATTTATATTACTGGAATTATATATTATAAATATATATTTGTAAACAGTTTATTTTTTTGTTCCATATTTTACATCTTTTCAAAAGTGTGAGAAGACCGAAGCTTTCGGCACCTGGCAACCTGTGGCTCCCAGAGGTTATAGTTATGCAGGAATGCAAGCAGACATACAGGCTCTTACAAGAAGAGCTAACACCTATGTGCCAAGACATTTCACGCAAACCAGATGACCTTTTCAAATATCTCAAAATCCGCCAGCGGCCTGTCATCGTGGACTTACACATTATTAAAAAGGTTCTGCCCCTGATTCGGTGTTTCAGGGAGGTGTTATTGAAAAGGCCTGCCGCGACTGTTTGTGACCTTTATCACTGCTTTGCTCGGCATCAAATGAAACCGAAAATTGTGCAAGACCCACAGATTAAACTCAACTACATTGGTCGGAAAATTAAATATGTCTGATAAAACCTTCGTAAACAACTCCCCCCCCCCCCTTTTTTTTTCTTTCTTAGAATGTTGCTATTTGCTTTTGGCAAGTTGCACAACTGTACAGCCACTAGCACAGCAGATCTCCACACACACACACACACACACACACACACACACACACACACACACACACACACACACACAATCTCTCTCTCTCTCTCTCTCTCTCTCTCTCTCTCTCTCTCTCTCTCTCTCTCTCTCTCTCTCTCTCTCCTGGTAAGCACTGTGTGGAAAAGCTTGCAGAGGCAGTTCGCTACATTACACCATTGTTTTTCCATTCTTTCCCATTTAACAGAGCCTTAAATTAGAAACACCTTGTTTTACTGCAGGGAGCCACCTCTCACACTCGTTCCCATGCTTTTAGTGAACTGTAATACAAGGAGAACCTTGCTTGGTTTCACAAGTATCCCCCTGCTTACTGACCTCCAAGGCTTGTGAAATTGTATTATGGCTTCAGACGTGTTATGTATCTTAACTTTGTTTTGTATCTTACATCACAGGAATCCCCTCTGGTGGATAAGCTGCTTTTAGCTCTTGTTATTTACCGGGAAATATGCATCTGGTTCAGCCTGACTCCATTGGTTGGACTTTCTTATATGTATCAGCTTATGTTAGTTACTGCTTCAGGGGAGATACCCCTCCTGATCCACCTTGGATTACTGAGCAAGAAATGAAAAAAAGTGAAGTAGCTTTCACAGTGGCTGTGGGAAAGTCCTGACTTAAGTCACGAGGTCTACTATGTCGACACACACTCAATGACATTCATTGGCTTCAATCGTAGTTATGTAGCTATTGTATTGTTTAATGAGCAGGTTAAAAAAAACAAGCCAAGAAAATTGTCTGGAAATCCCTGAGAGATAGTTATCTGATAAAATTCCCGGTAATAATTTCTGGTTGTATGTCTGTTCGTTGGTAGTATGTTTGATTATAAGGAAGATTACATATAAACACCTGAGCGGATTTCCACAGAACTTTGTGGAATGATGCAAACTGGTTCAGGAGAGGACTTGTTAAACTTTGGGGTGGATCCGGATCAAGGTGCGGATCACGGAATTCTTTCACTTTCTGTTAGACATTGCGCGATAGGGTGTTTTTTCTGGATGTTGGATCTTGATTAATAAAAACAATCAAGCACATTAAGGGAAATAATATTTATGAGTGTCTGAAACTTGGTTGAATTTTAGGGGACTGTTGGACTTTTACGTAGGGATTCCTGTGCCATTCTAGTTTCAGTCCTTCTTTTGATCGTCCAACAAAAACAGAAATCCTTTGAAAATACAAAATGTGCGTCTCATTTAAAACTATGGAATCTATGGAAAAGTTGCCACATTTGTGTGTTCTCTGGAGATTGCAAACTCACCCTCATATCCACCACCCCCCCCCCAGCCGTCATGCACAGTCCTGTCCTTGGCCAGAGCAGGCAGTTTCCCACCCCAGGGCTTGGCCATATGTGAGTGTTGGCTCAGTCCCTCATGCGAAGGTCAGCCCTGACGGGACATGTGAGCCCCAGATTGTCACCCCTGGGGTTAGGAGGCAGGACTAATTGACTTTAAAACCATGCTGCATGACACATTTGGTGACGCAGTGAATGCACTACTGAGGAACAGAAGACAATTACAGAGGAATGTGTTCATTCAGTAGAACTTCTTCATTATGAACCGTTTATAAATGAACAGGATTTCGGAGGAATTAAAGGTTAGGATAAAAACATTGTGGCTACAAGAAGATAAATATATAATCTCCAGGAATTCCCCTTGATATGAAACGGAAGAAATGGGTTTCAACATCTGTCTGATAAAGCTAAGGTTGATCCTGGAATCGATGGCAAGAGCTCGCCCTCTCGTCAAATATATGCCACCAGAGCCCATCAACGTGCACTGACTTTTCCATGACTTGCTCTTTAACTTTGACTATCAACTTCAAGGTTATTGAGATGTGAGGATTTCAACAAATAAGATAAAAAGTGTCGCATAAATAACTTACCAACCTGACCTTTGAGTACAAATCTACATTAAGGGAGGTTAGGACAGCATGAGAGTGGAAACAGTGGGAATCTGCCTGGCATTGCTAAAGGTCCAAATAACAGCCTATACTTTTTATAACAGATGCGCTACGACCTATCTGTGCATTCATCGGTGTGTAGCTCTTAAAATGAGGTGGGATCTTGCACATTAGTATCTTGAGGCAGCAGAAAAGTGATGGTGCTTCTGATCAACAAAATCCTGGCCTGAAATCAAAGCAACATTATCAACTCTGCGCTTGTGACAAACACAGATGGTCTGTTCACGCGCTTCTACTTCACTCGTGGCCAGTGTATTTTCTTACTGAACCGCAGTTTGTCATGGTGCAAGTGCGTCTGACTTTCAAAAGCAATGGGAGATGGCCCTCTTGATTGTTTTATGGCATGTTACTTGCTCTTGCACCACGCGCTTTAAAATAGAGCCTGTGTCTAATTTGTTTAATCCATAGAAAAACACAAGTGTAAAAACTAGTTTTACGAGGGCTTATGTGCCAGGCTATTAGCTTTGCAGAGCCAGGCTAGCTGTTTACCACTGCTTCAAGTGTTTATGAAGACTCTCAAGTCAAGTAGAACTTATTCATAAAGCATTTTATATTTATCTGCAAAGTAAAATAAAAAAACACAACACACACACACAAACACACACACACACATACACACACACACACACACACACACACACACACACACTCAGACACAATAATTCAGGCTGGGAATTCAACTTCTTTCCAGGCCTCCTTTCCCTTTTCACACAAAGCACCAGCCCTATAATCTTGTAGGCAAACCCTATTTGTTGATGTAACTGTTACCAGACTAGTTAACAAGTAGGCGGCGCGGCAACTCACTGCCCTCTGCCATATCTTCAGTGATGTTGTCTTTGTAAAGTGCCGTAAGGATCTCCTTCTCTGTCACCACAACCAAAGCAGTGAAAATGTGATATTTCCAAGGGGGCTTTTACTTTGAAATTCTACAACAGATTGTCCTGATATTGTCTGGGGAGGGGGACACAGCTCAGAATCAAAAATTCAGCTTTGTTAAGATAGATAGATAGATAGATAGATAGATAGATAGATAGATAGATAGATAGATAGATAGATAGATAGATAGATAGATAGATAGATAGATAGATAGATAGATAGATAGATAGATAGATAGATAGATAGATAGATAGATAGATAGATAGATAGATAGATAGATAGATAGATAGATAGATAGATAGATAGATAGATAGATAGATAGATAGATAGATAGATAGATAGAGTACTTTATTCATCCCCGAAGAGAAATTAAGTTGTCATAGCAGCCGGTATATTTGAATACAATAAGATACAATACAATAGAATAAAATAAAAAATATTGAGGTAGAAAGAATAAAAAACAGAAGCACAAGATAAAATAAAATAAAATAGGCAGATAAAGTGCAGTGGCAAGATGATGTTAATAGTACTGATGATATGATGCTAATGTTATTGTTAGACAGTATATAAGAGTAGTACAGTATATATAGTATATAATATAACATAATATACATTTATATATGATAGTAATTATACCAATATAAAAGCAGTATATAAAAACAGTATATAGTAATAATGGCAGCAACAGTATATATAATAATAATAGTAATAGTGATATAATAATAGTAATTATAACATGTACACATGTATAAATATGTGTATATAGACTTATGTTTACAAAGAATATACAGAGTATGATATAATATATAGTAGAGGTAGTAGAGGTATGAATATAAGTATTTGACTATACAATAGGTAATATAATATACTATGAGTGTAAGAATATGTAGACAGAGTGTGCAAAAGACAATATTATTGTATAAAATTATATATAATATCAATATGGTTTATATTAACACATATCACATATGATGTGAAGTAAGTGTATATGGAGCGGAGTGTTGTACAGGGTACACAGTGCAGGAGACAGGTATATTTCCTCCAATGATCCTGATTGCTCGGCCTTCTGTCCACTTCCTGTGCTCCTTTCATTCCTGTTGGGCCATGTAAGGACAAATCACGGTGAGGGAGGCGACTGCATGAACGTAGGTTGGATGAGACGCTCAGGGTAACCCGCTGATGGAGACGAGCCAAGGGGAAGCGTTGTGCAATCAATGGGCTCAGTTAATTACAATAGATCAAACACAAGCGCCATGGCAACCCTGCCACATTTTCCAAAACAAAGGCCCTGTGAGGCAGCCGGCATGCACGCTGAATGTGACATGGTGTTACGCATGGCTGACACGGGGACGATTAGCAGCGGCCCGGTGTTTACTTCCAGCGAGTGGGGGGGTGCACATACTGTCATTGTTAAGGCCGTCGGCAGCACACAGACCGTATACCATTAATGAAACCTGTTGTAATTAACAGTAACCAGACCACTGTACAGAACAGAGAAACTTAAAGGGATAGTTCATCCAAACATGAAAATTAACTCTCATTATCTACTCCCCACTGTGCCGATGGAGGGGTGGGTGAAGAGTTTGAGTCCACAAAACACTTTTTGGAGTTTCAGGGTGAACAGTTCCATTTATGCCTACATGTGGATGTGAGCGTAAGTGATTGTTTGTCTCTGTGATACGTTGGGGACCCGTCCAGAGTGTTTCCTGCCTCTCACCTAAGCAGTATAGATGATGAATGGATGGACTTTTGCTATATACAAGACCAGCTTCTTCCCTGCTGCAGTTGGCCTTATCAACAAGGCCCGTGACCCCCACCTGACTTGGATCCTTATCCCGCACCCACGTCTCAATTCTGTGTTACATTAACACACATAACACAACAGTATATTGCATATTGCACATCCCCATTTCTCTCCTGCTTTGCATTTTACTTTTTATTTAACTTTTAATATCTTGTATATATCTGTTTTTGCATTTTACTCTTTATTTAACTTTTTATGTCTTTGAGGAGGCGCCCAAAACAGAGGAGGCCGCCCCCGCCTCACAGGAAGCAGCATCAGCGGAGGCTCCTGCTGCAGCTGCAGAGGCTGCTGAATAAGTTCACAGAGAGGAAGAAATTAAAACAAAAAAAGGATGAAAAAAAGATAATCAAAGAACATTTCCCTGTTTGTATGTGGGAGTGATGCCAGGTCCTGGCTTTGAAGAACTTCTCTACAAGCAGGGATATTTTAAAGCTTTTCTTTACAAATATATTTGTTTTATATACAGTTATTTCTTTCCTATGTAAAGTACTTATTGTATTTTTATGTTAATGCACCTTTTTACCAAAGAAAATTCCAGGTAGGTGTAAACCTATTTGGCAATAAATCCTTTCTGATTCCTATTCTGATTCTGATTCTGATTCTGATTCATGCTCCAGGTTGTTCGGTTTGGTGCACTCGCATCTGAAAATGTTTCAACACACTTGTGTAAAGTTATTCATCCCAAACTTCTACTCTCTCAGAGAGAGTCGTGACAGAGACGGACACCCGTGCTGTCCGTCTCTCAGCGAGCAGCCGGCGCTTGCAACAGACCACAGGCGCTGAGGGTCTGTCTGCTCCAGACACCAGATCTGTTCTAGTAAACTCACACAAGTTGGCTCTCACATGCAGAACGCCGGCCAATCTCGAGAGCAAATGCGAAGAGCAAATAAAACTCGGCTTCAGACCCTCGTCTCACTCTCCCCGGCGTTGCTTTCTCTCTCTGACCCCTCTGTGGCCTTGTTTATTTATTCCTTTCCTCTCATTCTGTTTTCTCAGTCCCGTTTCCCGCCGTTCCTCCTGCCTCGACTCGCTCTCGTCTCAAATTAGTGTCAAATTCCCCAGAGTGCTGGTTGTGTTTGTCTCTAATGCAGTACCTTCCAATTTACAAGCGCCCTATTCCTGGACGTCCGCAGTTCTCGCTCATGTGTAAGAGGGCAGCTCTCGGACAGCATCGTATCTCCATCTGTGTGTGTGTGTGTGTGTGTGTGTGTGTGTGTGTGTGTGTGCGGGTGCATGTGTGCATGTTTGTGTGTGAAGGCAGGTCAGTCATGAGAGCAGGGAGCCTACATTCCTCTGTGCAGTACTAAATCCTCATGGGATAGACCTCATTAGTGGACTAGTTGTTCCCAGGCTCATAGCCACTGCGACAGTGTGTGTGTGTGTGTGTGTGGTTGTGTGTCGTCGAAAGTATTTGTTCCCGAAAGTTTCTGTCCATGTCCTCTTGTGGCTGTTTGTGAAAGTCTGCGTGTCGTCTCCGTGAATCACTTTGCGACGCTGCTGTCACACGCTTTGTTTGTGTGTATCTTCTCAAAAGCAGGTTCCACTCCTGTAGCCGCCCCCCCCCCGGCTACAGGATGGGGGGGGGGTCGGTAAAGTCTATAAGAGGATGAGATGTACTCAAGAGAATCGCTTTTCCTGACGGACTTGTCTCAACCTCGCAGAAATAACACACACACACACACACACCTACACACACACACACACACACATACACACACACACACACACACACACACGCACACACACACGCACTCGTCACCATGCTGTCATGTACTGAAGTGTCCCTGAGAGACACTTAACACATCATTCAGTGACTCTGTGTTCCAGACATAGCTCTGACCCCCCCGCTGTTGACCCGAGCTGAGGCCTGACAGCTTCTCATGTCACATTCTGTCTTTGGTTTCACTTTATTCTTCAGCTGGAGGAGAGCACGATGAAAGAGGAGGGGGGGTTGCGGTGTTGCACGGCATTCATGGGGAAATGCTCCGTTCAGATTTGGTTTTTTTTTTTATGTGGAAGGAGAATGATGTCTTTGTTGTGCAAGAGCAGACAACGGATATTTGCTCTGCTCCTCATGACCCGGGATGCACATCTACCAACATTTAGCAAGTTCTTGTGAATTACCGGAGACATGAAGACTATGGCAGCCTCTGCCTCCTGTTTGTAGAGAAAGAACTATCACTCATGCTGTAATATGTGCCATAAGGGCTCAGGCTTCATCCATATGATCCATATAATATCCATAAGATAAAACTATCGCACATTAATTCATATAAATGGTAAATTAACTGTATTTCGTGGAACTCTTCCAGTCCTATCAACCACTTTTAAGCACAAGTTAGGTACAAGCCACATTCACACACTCGCACAGTTGTACTATTTGCTGCACTTTTTCTAGCACAGGCCATTCTGCACTGTCGGCACAATCGTCAGGAGCAATTTGGGTTTCATTAGCTGGGGATCGAACCCCCCCCATAACCTTCTGGTTAGTGGACAACTCGCTCTATCTCCCGAGCCACAGCACGCCACACAACCGTATTCATTTTATTACTTTTGTTGCCTCAGTCTTGGCGAATGTGAACATAAAATGAGCAATAAATGAACAATAAAGCCGAGGAGTCACCATGTGTTCTGGCAGTTTGTCATTCCGCCTGACATCCTCCACTCCTGACTCACATGAGGATCTGTTACTGGGAAACAAGCACCAGGTGTCTGCAGCCCTGTCTGCTCTCAGCACATTCACATTTCTGTGAAGGATGGAGCAAGTGGCAGACGTGGCAAGTGGCAGCAATCCTGACTCTCGGTAGTTCTGAGGTTTTTCTAACACGTATTTCATCCTCCGCTCACTTCAGCCAATGGGTAAATTATTGTCTGGCCAAGGTTGAGAGTTTGTTTTTGCCGTTCGGGTAAATAAAAGGTAGCTGGAAACTGTAATGAACCGTAGTACTGATAAGACTGATGGGTTGCAGGTAATGGCTGATAGCAGGGCAGTGTTATACTAGGAAGTGATTGGTCAACTGTAAACACACACTCTGATCACCTGGCAGAAATGTTGTATGCAATACACAAACAGGCTTATAATGACCCTGTATACCGGGCCTCTTGGCTGATGGGAGGTACGGGACAGAAAGAAAGGATACACACACACACACACACACACACACACACACACACACACACACACACACACACACACACACACACACACACAGATGTTAGTGAACGGACCCAGACACACACAGATGTCAGTGACCGGACACAGACACACACAGCTACACAAGGCTGAGGCAACGAGGGGCTCCCGCACAGGCCCGAGCCAAGGCCTCCCTCACTGATCACAGCACAGCTCTGTCTGATAAGCAGCTTGCGCAAGGCACAGATGCAACTCGCACGCACACACACACACACACACAGACATGCATACACAAACACACAGCACCATACTCTTTGTCTCGCTCCTTCCCATTCCTTTGAGAGCAGAAGATTTCGAAATCATTAACAACAGCCACAGGGCGGGATAGATTAGCAGGCAAGAGTATGAGGACAAACCTGGATATCAGGTCCAGGACATGACGCAGACACACACACACACACACACACACACACACACACACACACACACACACACACACACACACACACACAGTAAGACAAAATAACTGGATAAAAACACTTTTTTTTTGCATGTACCCTAGACCTCTTGCAGGTGTGTTATGTTTTTTACGATATAGAACCATATATCAAAATCCGTCTGTGGAGAATACACACACACACCCACACACCAGGTTTCTAACTTATCTCTTATTCTTTGCAAAACCTGATTTATGCCGAGCAGGGATATCCAAGTGACGCCACTTTCAGCCGTTGGAAAGTTAATAAGAAATCACTCTGGTTTTATCACCATCAGATGATATACTGTCGCAGAGCACGGCAGCACAGCGCTGACACATGCCAATATACGTATATTTAAAATGCCGTATATGTGTTTAAAGCAGGGCCTTCCCTTGATTTAGGATTCGTACCTGTGATCTTGGAGTCCTGGACAGATGCTGCACGCTGATTGTTACTGACCTTGACAGCAGATACACTGGCTTTCATGTCGGTGCATAAATCAGAGAAATGGGAGCACGAGCGGTTACTGTACACATGTTGCCAAGACATTCAACAGCAGCTCGAGGTCTCCTCTCTTGGTTAATGGCAAACACGTGATTGGAAGCACACACAGGGTTTGCGCCGTTTCAAATGAAAACATGCAACCTTGCGTAAACACACACGTTGATGTTGTAAATGTTTATACAAACAAACAAACAAGTACAGATTTTATGAAATATGTATTTATTGGCTCTTTAAAGTTCACATTCTTAGGGAGATATATGTCTCCCTTTGTATAACACATTTTTGCACATAGTTTTTCATTTTCTTCTTATTTTCCTCTGTACTATTCCTCTACCTGTAGTTTCTGTGATCATTCATTTTGGAAGATCGAAAACGCTGCTCTGTTAAATTACATTTGCTAGGAGCTCTCGGTGCAGTGTGGATCTTTTGCAACAAACAAGACACACACACATACACACACTTGTAACCTTGTTTCCCGGTGTGAAATCCAGGGAATGTGGCAAGGTTCAGAGTTCTTAGAACACCAGAAACACACAGCGGGTCCACCAGAGGAATCACTGAGTGTGAGTGTGAGACACACACACACACACACACACACACACACAAACATACACATGCAATGGCAGCGCTGTCAGTGAGTCAGTGGGTGAGTCACACTCCGGCTATGCTGCCTCTCGATTTTATAACAGCCGCCAGCACGGCACTGTATTTAATATTCCAAACAATGGTACTGTAGGAGTCTGTGCCACGCATGCACACGTTGTATATACACATCAGTATATAATGTACTCCCATAGACATTCGCACACACTTGTACTAACACAATATCTCCCCTCTGGCCAAATGTGCCTGCACAAATCAGAGTTACACTGACACACATACGAATGGCACGCTCACTCCCATGCCTCTTCTCCTTCACTCAGACAAACAGAGGCCCGGTCGTCACTGGGAACGACTGCAGATGAGTCAGAGGGGGAGAGGAGGGAATCCTTACCTCTTTGTGCCAGATCAATGCACGAACCAATCATAAGGTCCAGCGCCATAGTTACTGACTCCATCAGATTTGACCTATGAATCACCCTCCCTGTGCGTTCTCACGGGAGAATGTTTCTGGAGCTTTAGGAGTAAGAAAGAATGGACAGGTATGTACATAAATTATCAAGTCAGGACATGGCCCTAAATCTGCGTCAGCCTCTGAGGTGGAATATCAAATCCCCACCTGTTTCACAGTGCTAAACTGGCAAAGCAGACACACAGAGCACTGGCTCTTCCAGGCACTGATACGGTGAATGTCAAGTATTGATCAAAAGGACTGAACCACTGTGCAAACCCAGCACGGCTCAGTCGTCCCTGTTTGCTGTTGTTCGCAGAAATGTGGTCTGTTATGAAGGTGGAGAGCACAACGATTTGGTCATCAAGTTTTATCAATGCCAAAAAATCAGCGACACATCCGGATGTTTTTGTCTCACAGTTACAATCGGAGTTATGTGGCTTTCGGGAATGCAGACGGCTTCTTTTGAGAGGTAAATGATAAGAGGCAACGTGCACACACACGCACGCACACACAGGTTGGAAAAGAACAGAATGTCTCCTTTCCCTCAGTTTCCCAAATTATACAGTACAGGTAGGAAAACTTAAACGTCCCCCTCTGGTGGTGGCTTGCAGGAAATGAACCGTGCCACGACCTTTCAAATTTTCTAAAATGCCCCCAAACCTTGGAAATACATTCTTTTAATTCAAATTTACTGTAGGGACTGTCGGGTTCCTTTGAATGGTAAAAGTTTAAGAAACCTTGCACATTTATTTTCATGCTAAAAGAATGAAAAAACCTGTGACACAAAGTTTTTTTTATTCTCGCTCCTGGCAAAGCTCGGTGCCGCGGTGCTCAGGGGAAAAGTTCTGCAGATAAAAGCGGCTGCATGAGGCTGGCGTGTGCTGCGGGAGCTGAATCTGATTTGAGCGATGTGACGCTCAGGGGCAATGAGTCAGACTCAATGATAAGGACCTGAGGTGAAGACTGACCTCGCTCAACTGTCCCTCCACACTCCTCCTCCTCCTCGTTTCCCTTCACATCTGGTTCCTTGCATGGGTATCCCTGTTTGTTTTTCAGCTTTTGTTTTTTAACAGTCAATGAGTCACCACGTCCTGTCTCCCTTTTATACTTCCAACTCTTGGCCAACATAATGGGTTGGCCTTTTCTCGTTCTTTTTTTTTAAACCCCTTTTGCTTTTATGTTCATTTCTTTTTGATTCTTTCACACTCGCTCCTTTATTCTTCTGCTCCGGGATCAGGGAGTGGAGCCTTTAGGTTTATCTGCATTTTGGAAAAGCTCTCTGACTCACTTCGCTGGCACAAACACACACACAAAAAAACACACTTTATAGGTGATGACTCATTGGAACACAGGCCATTCGGATCCACAGCACACTGGAGTCAACTGGTACGCCAGCGTGTGTTAGTGTGTGTCTGCGTACACATTAACCTTTACATGCATTGAGGTGGTGCTGAGCAGAGAGTTGATGACACACCACCTACGCAGCTTTTATCTCACAGTCACTGAGAGGGAAGTAGCCCTCGTATCTGATAATGAAAAAGACTTGTTGGTTGCATAATGACTCATTTTTAAAAATACTCGTGTGAATGTGCTTGTATCGTTTGTTTGTCAGATAATTGTATGAAGCTGAAATGTGATGTGTGCATCTTGTATCTCTCTGTGTGTGTGTGTCCAGGGGCAGACAAGTATCCATCATGACATGGGCAACTGAGGAATGATAAATGTGCAGAGTGACTCATGCAAGACAGACATAGGAGCCATCAGCTGACAGTGGCAGCAGCCTGCACTGTGGCAGACAACACATTCTGTAACGCACATACACACAAATGTTTTATACAGAGCCACATGCAAATAAAGACGGTTGTCTAGTCTCACACACACGCACTTATCCTTATTACCTTAAACAGGACCTCAGAAATGATGTTCTGGTCCCCATGAGGTCTACTGGTCCTGATAAGGTGAGTTTTCATGCAGGACAGGGTCTCAGAGAAGTAACAAAAACGAGGACGCACACACACACACATTCTTGTACTTCTATTTTAGTGAGGACACTCATTGGCATAATGCATTCCCAAAGCCCCTTACTCTAACCTTAAACATCACAACTGAATACCTTACCCCAGCTCTTACCCTAAGCTAGTTTTTAACCTTAAACAGCCCTTTGAAAAAGTGAGGACAGAGCATAATGTCCTCAGTCTGCAAGGTGTAGGCCCAAAATGATCCTTCCAAAGATATAAGTACACACATCCACATATATACACTAAATATACTGATAAACACAGACAGTGCACTGCTAAATGCCTCTGACTTTTACATGTCTGTGTTCGAGATGAGTCACTTTCAGCTGCAGACGAAGTACCATCACTTAGACTGATTCACACTCGGAACAGTTTCTGAAATAACAATCAGCCACTCTGCTGGCGTTTTCATGCAAAGTGACTGAGCGTACACCATGTCCTTATTATAGAACAGAAAGTCACTGGAACACCGCGGAACATAACAAACTGATTTTCTTTTATTTAAAAAGGCGCTTGTCTATACAATGCACGGTTTTCTTAATGTGTGAGATATAAAAATATAGCGAAACAACAAACACTGGGTGGAAAGAACAACGTGCTCCCTGACAGAGCATCACACAGCTACAACACAACACCAATACAATACTGCTCACACCACCTGTGACAGGGGATTTTGGCAATGACACAGCTTTTACTGTTGGTACATCTTTTGATATCCCTTTTTTTCCCCAATACAGATAAATGCAAAAAAGAAAAAAAGACAATTTAATTAGCATTCAATCATCGTCCTCTGAGTCTTCTTCATCCTCGTCAGACTCATCTTCATCCTCGTCGTTGTCCTCTTCCTCTTCCTCACCTCCGGTCTGCTGAATGGAAGCTCTTTGTTGCTGTGACAACAAATATAAACCGTCACTGAAGAACACTCAGCAGAAAGTCACTAATCACGACTGTTGATACTGTGGAATCTGATGTGAAAATGCTGTGGTAACACTGACTGTATGAGGAAATGCGTGACGATAGCGGCATGCTATGACATGGGGGAATTTCAAAGTGAAAGATGGCTGCGGTGATGCCGAGCACAAACCCTGGCAGCACTGATAAGACTCGCTGTTATCGAGAACCAGTCTCTTGTGGTATGAGGAAACTACTGGTTTCCAAAAAAAGGAAGAGACTTTTTTTTTTAATATTCCATCATTAAAATGAAACTTGGAACTGTCAAAAGAAACAAAAACCTAGCTCAAGAGGGATCTTCTGGGGGAATTCTAGTTTTAGAGTCAACTGTTAAGCATCATCTGCATCTTACCTGTAAGGTTCCTGCTGTGCTCAGGAAGGAGCCGGTCTGATCGAGGGACGTTTTGGAATTTGCTCGCACTATGTCTAAGCGTTGCTGGTAGTCAGGGGGGTGCAGTGAGCTCCTGAACACCTGCCAAAGACAGTAGGAGGCTCGAGACTTTTCCACAGAGACACAGAGGAATGGCAACAATGCCTACACACACCTATGGGGTAACATGGGCACTGATTCTAATGCAAGATAGTTAACCCCGAATTTAAGGAAGGACTTAAAGTGGCCGTGGTGTACACAGACATAGCAAACAGCACATGTACATAGTCGGGATCAACACTTCTGTAAAGCAGCCTTAGATAAAGGTCTTATATAAATCAAAATTATTATCAATTAATCAAAGATATTATGAAATCAATTCTTATGCTGCATATGTAAGAAAAGTATAAATAATACTATTTCCACTTAGATTTTAAATCATATCGCAATCATAATATCTATAAAATAATCTCTCAAAATGGTTGTTTTTGTAGTTGGTCCTGCAGATGTTAAGATACAGTTCAGGGATATCTGATAATATTTGTGCATTCTAAGTTTCAGATATACACAACTGAGAGTTTCAGGGGAAAACACACACAAAGGAAATACTCTGCAGCCTAAAATATCCAGGAAATCAATAACCTGGCTGACAATCAGCTTTTGTCACTAGTCAACAAAGCATCTCTGTGGGTGCACCTCCGACCACGCAGCCAAACTGCAGTTTAAACCACACCACTGGTTTCCACTAGATATACAATGCAATCCGCACCGGCTCTTGATCAGGATTATCTTCATGCCTGTCATTGTGGCTTTTTCAGATGATTCAATCTGCCATGCTTTGTGCTATGACTCACTGACAAACAGCCTTGGCTGGGTGAGGAGTTTCGCTTCGATATGAATGGAAGGGAGATGATTCAGTGCAAAAACACACAGATGAGATGGTAAGGGGTGGAGGGAAATAGCACAAGGGCATCTGCTGGAGGAACCTCGCTCACTGAATATTATCGATCGTTTGCTTCTCCTTTACGGGCTTTATCTCTTAAAATAGTTTGTTAAACCTCTGAGACCAGGCTGTAAACACAGAAAAGTACAGTAGCTGGCATGACTCTGAATCGTGCAGCAGTCGCCGCAGGTTACTGTAAAAGTTACGACATAAGATGAAGGGTGTGGACTGCACATGGGCAAGCAGTTGATGAGTAAAGGGAGTGAGACCTTGATAGCTTAATCTTGTTAAATATAACCATGAGATTAATCGAGTACAAAGCAGAGGGTGGACATAAAGACTCTCAGTTCAGTGACACAGTAAAACACATAACTCTTTTCGGGAATAATTCTATCTCAGATTTTCCTCTACAAAAACATTGTCATATGGGAAAACTACAGGGAAACCTACCTCCAGGTCCTCCTCCTCATCCACACTCTGAATGCTCTGGTAGGCCAAGGTGTAGACCTCCAAGGCCTTGGCATGGAACGACATCTCCACTGTCATAAACTCACCAAATACTTTCTATATGAAAGGGAAAGAAAGGTAAAATTTTACAGTACTCAATGAGACTTGACGTAACAACTGACGTCTTTAATCACCACTGTCTGATTTCATTTCACTGTCACTTGCTGCTTGAACAGTTACAATTTCTAAACTTGAGGTGGACAGAAAGCTGAGCACAGCGGACCTTGATGTCCCGGATCTTCTGCTTCTCAAACTCATCTATGGTCTCCTCCAGCTGCCTGGTGGTCCGCGTGGCGTCCATGGTGGCTCTCTGGAGCTCACTTTCAGCCTGGTGGCGAAACAAAAGAAGGAACTTCAAAACACGGCAGGTTGTGGCAAGAGGGCATCAAAGGTCAAAAGCATTAGCGTGTCACAATTGATGTAAAAACTTTAGAATCCAACAACATCCCTTTAAACCTGTTGATTCGTTTCTTTAGGGAATTAGTGCGTGATGTGTAAGGTGATTTGTGCAGTGTGAAGCAGCTGACACCAGGCCAGTATCAACCAGTAGAAAAATTGCAGTACCATTAGATTTAGACTTGCAGTTCCAGTCCAACATGCGCTATTTACTGTTTTCTGCAAACCTGCAATTATACAACATTTTCTACATGCAGAGGACATGACCTTAAAAAAAAGAGCTGCTGTTATTACTCTCACTTCCTACAGGTTATGCAGGTTGGCGTGTAGAACTGGTCGGACAATGACTAAACACCTTCCACTTGTGGAAAACGAGTGTGTGAGTCAGTTACAAGTCACTCCTACGATGCACTTAATAAAGACTAATGAAAAAGATATGTGGCCGTCGCCGCATTTTTCAACAGACTATTCTTCAAAAGTTACTGGTGAAGTTGTTGTTCTCCCATTTGAACTTTAACTCTGAAACATGTGTCATCTTCGAAGTTATTCATCACCAGCGATGAGAAGCACAGATATCGTGGGACACACCTGAGACTGAAGGCTAGGTCAAGGAAAAATTCAAATCATTCCCTGTTGGTCTTGAACTGCACATTATTATTGAATCAAGTAATTGTTAAGTAAAGAAATGTTGTGTAAGCCTTTTCAAACTTGACTAGATAAACATTCCAAACACGTTCAAGTTTATTTCCCTTTTTAAACATTAACTAATATCAATAACTTATCAACATTTGAATCTTTTGGCTGTGAGAGACGAGAAGAGGAACGATGAAAGGATACAATGATCTGTCTGTCTGAGGGGTTCCTCTGTCTGGTCCTCTCGAGCTGAGCCATCTGTTTGGCTTCTCTCTCTCTGGCACTTTGAGTCGTCTTCAGATCCTCCTGCATGAAATCACAAGGACACAGTAGTCATTATGAAAATGAACAGTGATGCTGATTTAGATTTCCAAGGACTTAATTAAAAGTATTTGGTGAGACCTCAGAGTTTCTTAATCATGTCCTCAACTGCACCCTGTTGTGCAAACTTCTGAAACATTGTAATGTTAAGCAAATGGATTGAAAGATAAAGTAAAGAGCAATATATGTGTAACAAAGACTCCAAAATATCACGAAGATACTTGATATTCTTGGTACCAGTATCAAAACATGGCCTTAAGTAGGGTTGCTGCAGGCTGTGGCATAAAGAATGGTTTGTGAAGGATTGGGATATTAAGATTAAAACAACACTGCACTCATGTGGCCACACAGTGGTACTGACCAAGACAGTGTGATCCCAACTATGTCCTCATTTATATCCTGTTTCTAAATTGACGTTATCACTACATCCTGAGAGGCCATGACACGTGTAATCTTGCAATATAGTGAAACACAAATGGGGGGAACTGCATGAGAAGGTGGACAATTTCAACATCTTTGGATCATTTAAAAATGTGAGTGTGTTTTTTTAACAACTGGAAAAGTTATGTCCAGCTCTGAAAATAAACCAGAAGTTAAAAAATGTAAACATATTTGGAGTAAAATAATTCTGCAACAAGTATCTCAGTAAGCAACAGTTGATATAATTTTACAGTAATTGCAAGTGGATCATGGTTTCAGCTCTGTTATTGTGCTTTGGCTCATTTGTAATCAGTGTAGACCTCAACATGGCTGACGGTGACATTTACCCGTTTACGTTTCACAACAGCTCCATAACTCTTCAGTGGCTCGATGACTTTGGCTTCAAGTCTTTCCACCTGCAAGACAGAACAGTTCATGTTAGTTTATGTCTTACTCATCATTCAGACTGTGGCTGTAAGCAGGACATTATTAAGGACGCCAGCTGATGTAGTCTAACCTCCGCTTGGCGGTAGTCTTGGATCTTGGCCAGGTGGTCGGCGTACTGCTTCATACCCCTCTTCAGATTTGGCGTTTCAGTGTCTGCGTACAGGCTGATTTCCCGAACCAGAAGGTCGGCCTTGTCCCGTAGCCTGGCTGTTTTACGCACGTAACCGGCAAACAGCTGGCACATCTCCCCGAAATGCTTCTCCACATTGGTGAGTTTCTCCTGGATCTGTCTGGTCTGGTTGTCCCTGTAGAGGGTGGAGGACAATGTCAACATTAGTAATCAAACAGCGGTTCAGGTGGGAGAGGACAAGGAAGTGCTTGTGTGGGGCAATATGATCTTAAACAAATAACCCAAACATAAACAAAACTTGTGGGTGTGATAGGGCTGGGTAATATGGCCAAACACATAGAGATAAAATACAAATAAATCAGTCAAATATCATCATCTTTACTCCTGAGTGAATGTTTTTATGGCCCGAGCACTGACAGGCACTGACAGACAGTGAGGCCCTATTGAAATTGTAAGGATTATTATTATTATTATTCAGGCAAATGAATTGGCTTTTGGAGGGCTTTAACATGCTCAAATTCTTACCAAAATGTGCAGAAAATTAGAAAGTGGTGAAAATGTACGTATTCTGGAGGAATTTTCAATGGGCGTGGCAAAATGGCTCAACTGTGTCCCCCGGGACCCCTGGAACGCGTTCACATTGACCGATCTTCACAAAAATCCATACAGAGGTGTATCATGACCAGACAAACAAAAAAGTTTGGAGATGCAATTTGAAAAACGCAACAGGAAGCCTGCTATTTTGCATTTATTGGCCATATTCCACATTTGTACTTTGAGGTACTTGTACCAGGGCTTTCATCAGATCAACTTCAAATTGAGATGAGTGTCATCACAACAAGATGGAGATACAAACTAACTCAAAGATCGATTTTTCATCACACGATGTGACTGTGGCTTGGCGTCAAAGTTTGATTACACGCCATTAAAACACCATGTACACCTGTATCGCGGACATACATGGACCATGAATCCTTTGATGCTGACCCTTCAACAACAACTCCACTCTTGCAGTGACAGTGTTAGTGGTCAAAGATCAAAGGAATCTTAAGGTCTCTTTCTCTCTCAGAATTGGGACATTTCCTCAAGCCGTGTAAACATTGAGGTACAGCGAAGGTTCATCCTTCACCAAAGGAGACGATGTTGTTATAACTCCACTGTGCATTGTCCTATCACCACCAAACTTCTGTCTCATGATCAGAGTCCAAGCCTGAACAGCTCTATGTGTCAATATTTCCTCAGTCATTATTTATTTATTTCAGGCAAAACGCTTGCACCTTTCAAAATGCATGTGCTGGGGCCCGCTCGGTGCTGCTTTGCGGTCCTTTAAATTTTAGACATTGTATTTTATAGTTGGTACTTCCCAGGGTTGAGGAATCCTGGTCATAACACGCTATTCCATGATCTGGTTTACGATTCTTGTTTTAAATGTTTTATTATGGACAGAGAAAGACAAACAAACACTTGATAAAGAGAAAACATTTAGCAAACCTCAGGTAGATCCTCCTTACTTCTTGCACAATGCATAATAAATATATTAATATATATATAAACAACTTTGTTGTATTGATACCGATACTTATACTAGGATTGTATTGATATTGTTCAACTGCCCACCCTACAGATGTGAGGCACCGTTTGTTTTGATTTGCTCAGTGTTGATGAACATCAATATAGCTAAGTGCAGTCAACCCTCTTTATTTCATCCACAGCCATAATGAATCACCTTTTGAGAAGAGGACAGTTCCTGAGCAACCACTCGTCCTCACTCATGTCGCTATTTGGAGTAAATAAGCATAATGTGAGCCGCAGCTAGCTAACCTGCTAGTTGTCTCTCTTTGCTAACGTTAACAGACCACACGCTTGTCCCTAGTTAACGGAGGGGGGGGTTCGGACCGGCTCTTACCTCGCTCTCGCATCCGGAGTCCGACTCATCTTCACAGAACAGCCGTGAAACAAACGGAGTCAGCGAGCACCGATGTGTATCCACATGCAGAGATACCGCTAGCTAACCGTGCTCCTCCCGAGGCTAGCACGCCAGTCTGCCGTTTCCATGGAGCCCGCCTCCTCCTCCCCCTCCCCCTGCTGTTTCCGCTTCAGGAGTGCATTCTGGGAAATGGAGTCGCTTCACTTTCGCCTGTAAGCTGCAGGTAAGACGGTGAAGTTCTTTATCTCAGCAAGTACCTTGTTTTTTTGCACGCATCTGTTTAATTGTTTATTTGTGTGTTTGTTGTTTTAGCAATGTTAGACAGAAAACTACTAAAATAAGTCCCAGCAAACTTGTTTTAGTTTATTTTACTATTTAGGGCCCAAGCACTGAACAAAGGTCAGGTGAGGCCCTTTTGAAATTGTAAGGATTATTATTATTATTATTCAGGCAAATGAATTGGCTGTTTGAGTGCTTTACCATGCTCAAATTCTTACCAAAATTTGCAGAAAGTTAGAAAGTGGTGAACATTTACCTAATTTTAGATTTTTTGTCCACTGAGACAATCATGTCAAGCCTTGGCAGAGATATGGGCTCTACTGAGTATCATTTTGAGTTTAGCTGGAATGCTGTATATTGCTCACCTCAGTGATTGTTTTTCCCTTATAAAGCAGTAAAATAAACTGCATATACAACATTGACAATCCTGAGTAAATTGCTGCGCTGCTGTGCCATAGTTTGCTTGATGTTTGCTTTCTATTTTATTCAGTTTTACACTTGTATTCCATAGAGACTCTCACCGAGGATTAAAAAAAAGAGTTAAAAAGTTAAAATATTTATATTTGATGAAAAAACACTCAGACAAGCTCCGCCTCTTGTGAGAATGTTAATTCTTATGTGTTGAAATCTTAGTTTTTCGAGTGTGACTGAAACCATGACCTCGTTTTACATCTGCCAAGGAGGTGATGTTTTTGCCCCTGTCAGTTTTTGTTTGTCAGCAGGATTACACAAAATCCTCTGAAGGGTTTTCCAGGAATCTTGGTGGAAGGATGGGACATGAGCCCAAAAGGACCCATTCAATTTCGGTGTGAATCTTGATAAATGGGACGACACAGGATTTTATGTTATTTTTATACATTATTTAACATTTTCAAAATAGGGCATTCTTTCACCTATTTCCTTGGGAATAATCCATAGATCTTGATTTTTTAAATCTGGCATTTTGAGGGAACTCCTATAATTTTGTGCAATTTGGTGCAGGTTGATTAAATTTATGGTTTGGCACATACCTAAAAGGTATTTTGTTAAATGTCTCATAATAGCTACTCTCTCTGATTTTGACTCTTTGATTTCACAGTTCATTTATACTCGCATCACAATAACTAAACACAAGCTATAAAAGCAGTTGTTCAGTCTTTAACGCTGTGCCGTGCCAAGTTAGTGAAACGAGGAAGTGAGTGCCCCTGCTGGATGAATCCAAATATTTGGCTATGGCTTCTCTAATTCCCCAAATAGATCAAGGTACATTGCCTACATTGCAACAAAGAGGGCTGCAAATAGTCCTTTTCAACAACAGCTTGACTGTTTTTGAGCTGGTGCCAGGAGCAGACTTTGTGATCACTGAAATGAATGGAGGCCTCATTGTAATTCCCTCCTCTGTGTTTGGGAATGCATGAATGTCACCAGCTGCCACGTCTGCTCCTCTATGGAAAATGTCCAAAAACCTTAATTATCACGCTTAATCATCCATGGGATTGAAGCAGGGGAGATCCCACTGTAGCAGATTGGCGATGTAAAACATGGTCATAGCATCGAGCTGTGTGCCTGGAATCCCAAGAGGATCTGGTTTAGACTTCCTGCTACAGCTGATGCCTGCAAAGATTCATTTATTTGTTAAGAGCTTCTGATGTAACTTTCCTCAGCTGCGGCTGGTTGCTAATCACACCTTATTTCTCTCCTTTTTTATAATAATTTAATGAAAAAACAAAACTAATTTTAAATCAGCACATCTGGAGACATAATGGTGCTCTCCGTGTTCCCTTGTGTTGTAACCACTTTTAGTTTAAAGCAACACTATGCAACCTTTTTTTAACATTAAAATAGAAGTTTCAAAATTAGTTTGATGGTTCATTGACTTGGAATACAGAGGTGTCACTTTCATTCCCACTCCTTATCCTGAATGCCTGTTCTTGCTCTATGTAACTTTGATGAGAGGGTGCGATCCCCAGTGAGAATTGTGTAGTTGTATTTCAAATTGCCAATATCAGGCTCAGCAAGTTCATGAACTGTAGATCAGTTGAAAGACTTCTAAAGACTTTGAAATCATTAGAAACCAACGTTTATCGTCCATATTCAGCGAGGAGCTGCAGCTCTTCTGGGGATTATGAGGAATACACACCATGCAGTTGTGTTTCAGTTCAGGGAGTTGATCTACAGTCAGAGCTTGTATCGAGAGATTGAAAAGCTTTGTTTTCTCTCTACATGAAAAAAACACTTTATCACCCAGAGAAGGAGCCAAACAGAATCGCCAGGAGTGGCTACAGAAAGAACTGTTGCTCAGTAAATATGCTGGTTTTAGAGAACTGTTATGAATTTCCTGGAAAAAGATTTAAACTTGTGGTTAAACAGCATCAAGCTAAATTTACAAGGTTCTGGGTTTATAACCTAATTGTCCTTCAAGACATACATGATCATATCTGAATGTTAAAATATTTGATGTGTAATGCTTAGGTGAGAGGGATCTATTGTCAGAAATTGAGTATAAAATAATCATAGTGATATTTCCACTATTTTGTAAACCTAAATTGTACCTAAATTGTATGAATTGTAGTTTCCTTCACCTTAGAAGGTTCCCTTTATATTCAAATATGTATACAGAAGCCCAAACTGAACAAACTTAACACATTTTGAGTTTTTATGACAACTGAAGGTAACCACATGTTCTTCACCACTAGATGTCACTAAATGTTACACACTGAACCTTTAAGTTTTCTTTAAGTCTCATCGTGTTGACTGAAGGAGGGAAAGGTCTATGTAAGAGAATCTAGCATCTCTGCACAGCTTCCTGCAGCGTATTGATCTTTATGTTTCTGAAGAGGTGTCACATCGTGTCTGCTTTTGTGAATGAAACATGTAAGTGAGACGTTTCTGGTGTGATTGCATCACTCAACCACATGATGGCAATCCACTTCCATTCCATTTGCCCAAGACGAGTGTTTAAATTTGCCTGGTTACAGGTGGATTCTGGGCTGTTTGAAATATCCTTTCATGCACAGACATATGACTGACTGACGTCTCTCTTTACCTTCTTCCTCATCACATATCCACATTACTCATCAGCCCTCCTCTGGCTGTTACCAGACACTATAGATTCAAGGTCCCTCACCATGTGACAGACGCCTGTGTACCTGACATCCTACTGGATCTTTGTGTTAAACGAAGCCTGGGGCATGTTGACGAGTTTTCATTGGCTGCTTGTAAATGTATTCATGATTGGTGGCATCGTTTTAGACCGCGCGTCTGACTTTCTCAAAGAACAGATGGTGTTGTTTTCCAAGTATCATTTAGCAGCAGCAGCTCCCTGCCTCCTTCATGCTCTCCTGTCTCCCTCTCTCTCTCTCTCTTGCTGTCTTTATCCCTCTGTGCCCTCTCACTCCGTCTCCGGCTCGCTCTGCCCGACTCTCTCTCCCCCTCTGCAGCTCCCTGTGCCACAGCGGCAGCAGCACACTGGAGAGATGTGTGGCCTGCTGAACAGATTGGGAGTGACATATGTCAGACGTGGGGGGACTTAGTGGGGCAACCAAGTATGTGTTCCCCAGCGTGCTTGTGTGCGTGTGTGTGTGTGTGTGTTGACTCTACCCCTTCAGGTGCAAGTCCTGTCGTTAACACCCTAGACCCGAAGCTGTCCTCCCACATAGAGAGGCACATAGGGCTTTAGATTCCCTGTTAATAACAAGACGGAGTCTGTGGGAGGTGTGTGTGGGTGTGTGTGTGTGTGTTCAGGGACACTGAGGATTATGAACAGTGTGATATCTTGTTTGCCACTTGGTGCATAAAATGAAATTACAAGCCAAGAGTCAATATCCCATCATGCTGATTTTGGCTGCCTTCGCTCTCCTTCCTTTTAACGGCGACATGCCTCTGATTTGGCAGAGCGACACCGCGCTGCTCTTCTGCAGAAATGAACCCTGGAACATCCAGTGGGAAATAAATCCATCCTCTTCTCTGCGCTTCAAACTCAGTTTCCAGCGATTTTAAACTAGTCTTTAAATTACAAATGTATTTGTTCTCAGAAGCAATTAAATGTCTGTCTGCAGAGTTTCAAAACAAAGAACAAAATCTACAGCAACAGTCAGTCAAGAGAACAGTCCTGATCAGCTTCTGCATGCGAATAAACCTGGTTATAGCTGAAGAGTCAGCTTCAAATTAAATTCACTGATGTGCGGTTCACGCCACTGCCAGAGCAGCAGCTACCTCCTCTTCTGATGTTTTTACCTCCGCCAAGAAGGTTATGTTTTGTCTGCGTTTGTTTATAAGATAAGAGAAGACTTAATTAATCCCCAAGGAAATTCTTGTGCCAGGTTGCTCCAAGATTACAGTATTAGCAATAAATAATATTATAGAAGACAGTGAATAAAACAATAGGCTGTTAAGTCTTGAAATATAGCTGAAAATAAAATATTAAAAATGTATTGTAATTTAAATAAAAATATTAAGTGTGTACAGAGTAATGCAGAATAGAAATAGCAACAGAAATGAGAATGAAATTAGCAACATGAGACAGTGAAACTAATACAAAAGTTGCAGTTACATACATAGTATTGAAATAATATGATGAAAAAACTGTAATATTACACTTGTCCGTTTGTATCAGGAAAGAAGCAATTACATTTTTGTGCAGCTTTGTATCAGTGGGTAGATCCAGGATTTGAGATAGAGGGTGTTCTTCAACAATTTAATTTAAATCTCAGACACTAATTCATTGATCTTGATTAAATAAAAAAAGCACATTTTAAGGACTGATCAGATTTATTGTGTGAACAATTTGCTGCAGATTAAAATAAGAATCCAGATCTGGTGAATTTAACTGTGCAGTGTGAAGGGGACTAATGGGAATTGGGCTGAGTTTTTTATTTTTATGCAGGTGAGATGGACATTATTTTTGACATCCCACATAAATAGGATGCTCCAGATCTTTTCATCTCACGTTCCAGATCTGAAATTCAGTGCTATCCCCTTTTAACTCCAGCAACCTTGAACAGAAGTCGTCTCTCGGCAGTTAAGCGGTTGCTTGAAGGGCACGCCGACGCAGTCACGGTCCAGTGCTTTTATTGACCCAATGAAAAACCTCTCTGTGTCTCCAGGGGCTCGCAGCTCAGGTTAGGGTCTTTGTTGTCTGCGTTCATTAGTGTCTCCTTCGCCAATCTCCTCTCCTTCTCCCCACATATCTCTCTCTCTCTCTCTCCCTCTCTGACTCTCTCTCAGACGCCTCTTATTCTCGCTCCCTCTCTCCCTGTCTGCTGCTCTTTTCCCCTCAGGAGCTGGCAAAGAAAATGTCACCAGATCAAATTAGTGGGAGCCTCCAACACTGCCTGTCTGCCCCTGACTGTCTGTTCCACCGAGTGATAGCGTCACTCATGGAAGTTCGGAGAAGTTTATTTGTGTCCAAACTTTATCTTCCCCAGGTATGATACTCTCTCTGACTCCACTGGTAAAGTGATAGGTCTTGGAGTAGGTTTCAGCAACTTTCCAACATTACATATATTGTATATATTTTTCTGGAGTGAGCTTCCTATATTGACCCAAATGTTCCCGCGATGATTCGCCTCTAAGACGTCCTGAAACTGCTTCATTCAGGATTTCTTAACTCAGATTGGATCCCCAGGTCCATTTGTTTTGGACAAATGTCCAGGATGATGAATTATAAATGAATCAAAACTGCAAGAAGCTGATGGCACTGATGTCTGTGGTGGTGACAACTAATTCCCATTATCTCATCCCAGCTACTATGGCAGAAAATCACATATATTGTGCATTTAAAGTTAATCTTCAATGTTTTTCACCATTGGATAAGTAAACAAGTTTTGCTTATTCACTTTCCTGTCAAAAGTTACACAGCTGAATATGAAGTGAGAGCCCGGATGTGGTTATCTTAGGTTGAAATAAATTAACACAAATTAAGACACTATATCTTTTTGGGGTCTTTTGAACATATACATAGAAAGTATGATATTTTATCCAAGGAGCTTTAGATGTTCTCATTGGTGGAGTTTTTTTGAACCCTTGCACATCTTTGTCCTCCTGCTTCCAGTCTTTATACAAAGCTAATTTAAAAAAGCTGTTAATCTAGGATGATCCTCTCATCCAAGAAAGCAAATGAGAATGTTTTTTTTTCCAAATGTCAAAGCTGTTTCTTTAAACATGTATAATTCATACATCACTTTCATGATCTGATTGACTGGGGAAGGCAACAACTTCGTATTCGGAAAAAGGCCTTGATCTCACACCCAGTCCTTTTTGCAGTGTCACCACCGGCACATCACTTATTCATAACACATTTCATATTCATAGCCTTCTTCACTTCACTGAGACGCGGCGGACATAGTGATTTCTCTCTGAGTCTGGCATTATTTACCTTAATGCATTTTGGTGGAAAGAGAGGGGAGCGTTGCCCGACCTCCATCTTTGCAAACAGATGACTTAAATGCATGTTAACCTTGGTGGCAGTAAAAGCCCTCGGCGATATTCCTCTTCAACATACTGTGTCTATCAGAGTCCATTGGGGGGGGGGGGGGGGGAACTGGAGCACTTCCAGGACTCCTCACATACTGACCGCAAAAAGGGCCTTAATTGAAAATGACTTCAGACTATTGAAAGAGAGAGAGTGGCTTGGTTGAGTGCACAATACTGAGTGTATTGAATAATGTGAAGAGGTGGGGAAAGGATTGTTTCTGTGGTTCGTTTTTATTCCTCCGCATCTGCGACAGTTGTGGCCGGAGGCATTATCTTTTCAGGGTTTTCCATCCGTGCATCTGTTGCCGGTTGAGCCCCTGCTCCCCAGCTAGCGTTAGCTTGCTGGCTAACTGGCCAGTGGAGCCGGGCCGTGTAGCGAGACTATGACGTATTTTCGGCTCGTAATCCCATTCAACGCCATCTAGCGTATCGTTTCTGACATAGAGGAATCACAACAAATCACGGGAGTTGTTTTTTTCCAGAGTTTTTGGGACGGTAGACATGCCAGATACCCAAATTAACGTGTAGAAGCACTACAAAAGTGGAATTTTCATAATATGTCCCCTTTAAAACCTTTTATTAAATTCCATCAAAGTTTTTACTCCATACATGAATCTGAAGAGACGTGCGTGTTAACTGCAACTTTACTGGTTGTTCCCACTGAATGTACCTGATTGAACATCACGCTCCAGGCGAAAGTTAGACTAATCCTTAACCATTTTCCTAATAGAGAAGAGACAAATTTGCAGCGAAATAGAAAGGAGCGCACCGAAGTCCATTTCCATGGTGATCCATCACAGCCGGATGAAAGTGGCCACTGTCCTGCTGCCATCAGTATGCAAATGGTGAAAATGGCCCTCGAGTGCGGGGAGCAGTTCCCTCAAGTGCATTCATTACCCAGCGTTAGCATAATTGATTCCCAGTCCTGCCATAAAAACTGTTCACTCCCTATGTGCCCCCCACTGGAGGGGGGGGGGATCCTCCGGGGACTTCACGGGCTAACTTCAATCATAAATCATTAAAGGACACCACTAGCCAGTGGACTGTGCCAGGGCCCCAGAGACCTGCGAGCAACAGTAATACAGTCACTGACGTCTAAATCATGGATGTGACATGTCGAGGTGCCTACAGGGTGACATATCCTCCACTCCACCTCTCTCTCCTCATTTCTTAACACGGTGTCATAAAAACGTATGTGGCCTGCGCAGGCAACACGTATCTTAGCAGAGCGTATGTCAAAGATGGAGTGTCTGGGTTTGTGCCAGAAATGATCCCAATAATTAAATAAGGCATTTTAGCGATTTTATAAAATCTCATGAATTACCTCTAAAAGTAATGTATGAGTGCAAGTGTAATGAGCGAGTCGGTTTATGTCAAAGAATAAGCTTTGATTTCTGGCTGTTTTTTTTTTTTAGATGAGCAATATGATCGTCTGCAAAAACATAAAATATGCCGAGCCCATGAGTATTCTAGGTGGTGCATCCCAGTCATAAGTTACTTTGGTAATTAAATGAACATCAGGGCTGCAGACTAGTTAGTGCTGAAGTCATGATGGCGATTAGCCGCCGCCGTATTTCTCTCTCCAGCGCCACCATTCAGAGCAGGTGTGCTGCTTATTATTAAGGCTCCTATTAGAGAAAGAGCGAGTCTGTGTGCGGTAAAAATATGTATATGTTCTTTCCCATTCATCCCATCCAACCTTCCCTCCATCTGTCCATCCATCCATCCATCCATCCCTCGTCTTTACAGTCTAATTAAACTCATCAAGTTGTGCAGTGATGGTTCGCAGCAGCTCAGAGAGCGAGCGACACCGACTGACGGGGACCAGAGAGAGACCGAGGGGGGGGGGGGGAAAGGCAGCGGCGTGTTCATGATGTATCGCCACCTTGCAAATAAAACATATTCATAAAGAATATTCATTACCTCCACCAGCCATCCCCCAGATGGCCAGAAAATTGGCTTTGTGTTGATGCGGATTCGGGCATGCATATTAATGGAAGACAGATGTAAACGCATATTCATATTCTTTGGCTCTTTCCTTTCTTTTTTTTTCTTTGGTGAGAGACAAAATGATAATGCATCCACTTAGGAGAGGGGTAAAAGGGGGTCTGCATCCGGGAAGCAATTCACCTCTAATGTGCTGGTGAGTTAGTGGCTTTTTGTCAGAGTGGCAGTGCGTGTCCCTAATTGTCGAGTGTGTGTTTGTGTTAGAGTTGTCCCATCTACAGTTTAACTAAAGTGCTCTCTCTCATTCTCTCTCAGTATAGGGCCTATATTTGCATGGAAGTTTGAAAACACAATGGAGCAAAAGCATTAAAAACCTATTATGTATTATATTATTAGATATTAATAAATAATATTATCAGAACCCCCCCCACACACATAAACACACCCATACACTCTCCATAATCAGAGCACACAATGGAAAAATATACAAGTTGCATAGTTCATTACAACTTCTTTCAACAACAACTGAACATATTATCTTTCTGAGAGATGAGATTTGGGTTAGGTAGGATTAGATCACATTCCTTTTAGCCAGGTACACATATATTTATGGATTTACCACCATCTCCAGTTTGCCCAAGTTCTGCTCACCAGACTTTATCTTGACTTTCTCCTGAGTCCCATCCTCTCTGCCTCCAAATGCTGGTCGTTTTATTATGACCTTTACTCACGTTCACATTGCTGCCACCAGAGGACAGTAGCGCTCTCTCATCCTCCCCCTTTAAAGCCCGAGAACAAAACTTTCCCATCCCACCTCAGATACCTGCATAACTTAAAAATACTGCAGTTACATAAATACTTTTTATACACAAAGTCAGCTAAAATAAAAGTGCATCACAGCATCAATAGGTTTTTGCATATTACTGGGTATATATAATGGGCCTAATGATATATTGGAGGAACAGAAACCGAATGTTTTACAAATACATACATTAAGGACACCTCAAACTAGTGAGCGTGCTTTAAAATGTGATATCATTAACTGAATGCAGCTTTTGTATCTAGAGTTGCTGCATAATTTTTCAATTGACCCTCATTGTCATGGGTAATATTAAAAGTACTTCACTGAAAAACAAGTATTAATAGAACTTCTGTGAAAAAGGCCAATTTGCTTACCTGGTGATACAGCAAATCTAACATGTTTTTGAAGTATTGAATGCTGGACTTGTATGTTGTTGTCGTAGTTGTTTTCTCTATTATGAAAATAATATACTTTCTCATCATCTTTATTATACTACTATTCTAAATAGATAGCTTTTTCTTAAGACAAATAAATATGAGCACAAACACTACAACCAACTCCGGATCTTCTTTATACATGTTGGATCTCATTTAAATGTTCCATCCTGTATATGTCACAATGAGAATTTTTAATAGAAACCCTCCGTCTTGTAACGTTGCTCTGCTCAATTGGAATAAAACCTTCTTTGTGTAAGTGTGTGCCAATATGGAAAATTAAAGTCGGTTAATAAAAAGCAGTACTAAATCAATTGGAGCCATAAAAGTTACAGGACGGTATTAAAATGTGGGTTGGCAGAAGGCGGGGCAATAGTGGCATTAACATGCCGGGCCTGAATTATCATGTTAATTTAATATCCAGTCTTCAAATGAAGCAGAAAGCCCAATAAAGGTCAATTAAGCAACTAGCCTCCGATCTCCATTTAGAATTTTATGGCCTCATCTAAATCATGGAGCTGATGCCGGGTCCGAGGGGCCCCGCTGGCTGCTGAAGACCTCTGGGACCCGGAGAGGGCACAAGCTTTTAAGATCTATAAGTCCATGATGCTGGTTAGTTTGGATTGGACCAGCTCTGTGATTTTAGCCCCCTAATAACTATACTTTGAAAAATAGATGTTATTCTTGGTGCTGCTCACAAGAACAGAGTTTACATGTTTCCTGCAGCCCGAAATGCATCAGTTAGAATCAACAAAGTGGTTTCCAACGTGAACTTTCTACTCCTGTGGATTGGAACAGTGGGTGGTGAGCATGTTTCCTGGTTCCTTCGCTGTGGAGAGCAAATAATGTGAGAACTGTGGAAACTGACAAATGTTCAGATTTCTCCTAAAGAAATAAGATTGTATTTGTCGTCACACATTAAAACACAATAACTGATTATCTTGACTGAACCGTTTTTCCTTAGCTCCAGCTCTTTTATTACTTATACTTTATTGTTACTTTATTATTTGAGATGCTGACAACAGCATTGGTCAATTTGAATCAGAAGTGTTAAAACCTACCATAGCTCTATAGCCTCTATATAAAGAGACAAAAATATAATGGTCACTGCACAGGCTTCTTTTTTTTGTCAATAATTGTCTATATCTAAAAACGTATCTTCTCTGTGGATAAACTCCCTCTGGTCCTACAGGAATAGTATTATTGATCGAACCAACCTCATGACCTGAAAACCCTCCTTATGTGTCAAACAACCAACCAAAATAATGACAGCTCACCTCTTGACCGTTATAAGTGGGCTACCTGCAGTTTCAAATTGACGTCCACTGACATGATGGCGAGTGAGCGGTCAGAAGAGTGATGAATAATTCTCGTGTAAGCACACGCCCATCGACCACTTATCGACCACTTCAAGGGAGACTGCGACATTGACGTGTCTTTATGCAGATCCATATAGTCCTATAAATAAATCACACTGAGCTAGTTAGAAGTCGTCTTTCAAGGTTCACGGCTAATAAACAAAGAATGAGCTCAGCCGTAGTGCAGGACTTTTTCTTATTGCCTCTGCAGGCGGTGACAAAACGTGGAGGAAGACACCTGAACAAATGATCTCTTCATGAACACGTCTGACTTCATCATTATCAAGAAGCACAGCAGTTATTACATTAATACATAGTATATTATATTTTGCTAACAGCTACTCAGCTGAAACCATGAATGAACTGGTCCTCAATAGAGTTTATTTACTATCACCACAGCCGAACAGTCCCCTAGTGCCACTAGATTTAAATCTGCTAGATTAAGTTTCATAAATATCACTCCCCTTAACCTGCCTGTTATTTTATCAATGCATTATATCCTGGGGAATTGGTGAAAATGTCAAAATTGCTCTACAACATTAAAGTGAATAAAAATAATCTTGATCCTTTGTCTGGAATATATCTAAATTCTTTCTAGACCCATGTCTTATCCTTACACCAAGTTTCATGAAAATCAGTTTTGTAGTTTTTAGATAATCCTGCTGATAAGCAAACAAACCAACTAATCAAACATGTGAGTGAAAACGCAATCATATTTTATACATTATATTTTATATATTACAACTTTTTTCATAATTGCTTTGTTTTTTATGTCAATTTTCAAAGCAAAAATGCCCCAAAGCTAAAGATGTAAACTCAACAATTAATGATTAAGTGATTCATCGAGAAGATAAAACGATAATCAAAGTGCAAGAGTAAAAGAGTTTGTGTTCTATTAAGATTAAAATTCTCCCAAATATGATCATAATGAGGGAATTATCTATTATTCATCATTTTGAATGTGTACAGTATGTATCAGTTTCTTTCTTATTGAAGATGATATTATAAACTGTATAACAATGGGCAGAAATACGAGGACACAAGACAGAGTTTTGGAAGATCCTTGTGTGGAGCCGGATGTCTGAAGCTCAGAATTCATGAAAGCACTCCCATCAAACTCCCAGCGCTCACGAAACAGCAGTTGCTCTGCACACATGGCTTGTGCATCTTTAAATACACTCTCCGTCTGTGAAACTCTCCCCATACAAAATGCATAATATGCAACAATTCAGCAAAATGTTGTGGTGGAAAGTGAGTATCCCTGCTTCGTTCCACATGCTACACATCTGGAGAGTGTCTGGCCACATTACATGAGTGAATGGGTTAGTGACCCAGATTCTCTAATGAGATTTTAGGTGTCTAAGAAAATGGAAGTGCTTTTTTTTTTTCCAACTGACAGATGTTCCTCTTTGACAATTACATAAACAGTAAAGCAGACACTGATATGAGAGACACATTAAAAGAACTCTACAGATGTGTCGGGGATGGATGTTTCGAGACGGTGCAAAGGTTTGATGAGGTTTTCTTCAGCTCACACGACATTGTAGTGAAAAATTTACTCTGTGCTCATAGCAACGGCCTGAATGATTAAAAACCCTCAAGAAGCGTTGCTCACTTTTTACGTGTTTCTGTTTTAATTAGGGTGAAAATAGACTTTGGGCTTTTGTTTACCAAGAAGAAATAAGATAACAGATATTCCACTATGCCCAGAGAACACACACACACAGCCTGCACATGCCTGTGAAGCCGAGCGGTGCTGAAGGCAATCTGTCTCCCCCGCCCATAACGACCATCTGTCATTAGTGCAGATCAATGGAGATGATAGATGGGGAGGGCGTGCTGCGCTGACAGAAGCACTGAGACCGGAGTCCAGGAACGACCACGGCTCTGGTGCGTGGTCCTGACCCAGCGGGCAAAAGTCCTGATGTTAATGTCGTGTCCACTCTGAGGTTCAGGGTCGAGTCCGGTCTTAGTGGAAAGCTACACACTGGCATTTTCAAAACTCCAATCAATTTGAGCCGGTTGAGTGTGTTACATATGTTTTTGGAGCTCTCATCCACACGTCTTTTCTCCTGTGCCAGGAAGTGCTTAAAATTGCCTCTGAATAATCCATTTTCCTGAGCACTCGATGGGTAATTCAGAGCATGTCGTATGGAGTTGTTTGGAGGCAGAGACGTGCACCATGCCGCTCTGGCCCCCCGTGCACGTCTCAAAGCGTGACGTCCCAATAACCAGCTCAAACCGGTTTGGATCCACCGGGCGAAAAATCATGACGAGTGGACATGATTTGATGAAGCCTATTTCACACTCGCTAAGAGAGATGGAAAGTCCAAGGCCTGTTCAAATCCCTGGGGTTTCAGACAAGAGCATTAGTGGATTTTCAAACGAGTCATTCTTAACACAGTGGAGTAGACAAAATGAAGGGCTTTTCTCCAATTTTAGCCACCGAAATTGAATTCTGAGGTAACAGCGGCTCCCCGGTGGGATTTATCCTTCATCTGAGCCCACGGCTCTCTCATATGAATTCAGTTTCTTTTGTCATCTGTTTCTTCTCCTGCAATCGGAGCTATAACCGATAATTCTTTCTTTTGATATATTGAGATGAGGTGTTAAATTTATGTGAAAGGGGGGAACAAAACAAAATAGATAAAAGATACATCCATACATCTCCCTCCTCTGATTACTCTCAGCCAGTTTGCTTTAATAATAAAAAAATAAATAGAGTCAGACATTGACACAAAACCAACACAATCACCTGGATACGGTCGCCCTGGTTCACATGTGCTGACATGCTCACACGCACACGTGAACACACACACACACACACACCTTCCTCTCTCTCTCACCCGGGCAGTGGGGATTGCTTCGGAAAAACAGCACCTGCTCCTCCATTTGAAAACTATTTAGGGAGGCATCAAACTCTATCAGGGCAGGTCTGATTGCAGTCGCCTCTTCACAGTCCTCCAATCACTCAGTGAGTCAATTAGCCCCCTGCCCCTCCACACACACACACACACACACACACACACACACACACACACACACACACACACACACACACACACACACACACACACACACACACACACACACACACACACACACACACACACACACACACACACACAGTATGCACAACAGACTCCCATTCCCCTCCACCCGCTGTGGATTCCGCCAGGGAATGAGAGTCCATCGTCGGCCTCCTGACAACACCTGAGGCCCCCCCCACCCACCATCCAGCGCCAGCCCCCTCCCTCCCTCCCTCCCTCCCTCCGTCTCCTCCAAACACAGTCAGCTAATAGCGCTGCTCCAAGGGCACCCGAGCCACAATGGCATTCAATTCGCCCCCATTGTGCCCCTTTTACCAGGCATCAGCAGATGATGGGAAGAGAAAGAGAGTTTGTAGGGAACGGAGGGGCGATGCGTGCCCTCACCTCTGCGATCATTCACTTTGTTCAGCAGAGGAGGATTGGATTGTGTTGTTCACCGCGCACGTGCTGGTGTCGGCCTTTGCGAGGATCCAGGCGGGGGGGGGGGTGTGGGTGCTCGCGGGCGTGTTTCTCGCTCGGTCCGCCGTCACCTGCGTGTGTGTGTGCGGCGCCTCGGTTCCCGTGGACTCCTTGGGTTAGCGGGCGGTGCTCTCTCCCAATCGCTTATTTATTCAGGGCCTTTTGAAATAATCGAGTTGACACATCTGTCAGATGGTGAGAGGAGGAATGCTAAAAGGTCACCGGGCGAGGTACCAGCTGCTCCCGCACCAAACCTTTCCTGCCTCCAAATAGCACAGTCATTACACCACAACAGATGGGACTCCTGCCTTTCATTTCTGGCGTCGCTCGCGCCAGTGTGTACACGAACACGCACGCACGCACGGAGGAGTGTGCACACAAATGTGGCAAACATCCATCACACTTATCCACACGCGCACACACATGTATACACACAGAGGTGCAGTCACACCAGACCCTTGTCACAGACGAGACGGACAAACAGGCCGGGACATGTAGTGGAGACATCTGCACAAACACATTTATTCCTTCCCTCTCCTGCTCTCACCCGCACACTTTCTCCAGGTCTGATTTTATACACGCTGTCGGTATCAGCCGTCCGCAGGGAAACCACTCCCTGATAGCCGGAGCCCGACAAAAGGAGAAACGCAGTCACACAGAGGACAAGACGAGGGGGGAGACCTTCTCTCTGCAGCCGGATCCTTTATTTCTCCTTTATTTCTCCTTTATTTTATCTTAGAGCTTTTGTTAAACGATATCAGCCTCAGAGACCGAACAGGACCTGTGTGGCCACAGGGAACGTGATGTATAATTCAGACCTGGCGAGGTGTGATATAACAACAATATTTAGCGGACTTAAAACTCGGGCCGGCTTTGTTGGGTGGAAAAAAAGTGCCAGGCACTGTGAAACTCAAAGAAAACCCTGAGGCCTTGCTTCAAGTCGAGCCTTTGATGGAGCCGTGTGGATTCAAGTTTGCTTGAATAGGAAGACTGTTTCTGATGACTGTGTAAAAAAAAAAAAAAAGAAATACAAAAAAAACAATTTCCTTCCCCAAGCCGTGCAGGCGCAAGGCAACCTTAATCACCTTGTGAGAAAACCCAACCAGTTCACTGGTGTTTCTACAAATACACTTCAAAGGTCATCGCTTTAGCCGACCCAGCTGCCGTGGATTTATCAGTGTGATCATCATCAGATCTCCTTTAACACTTTATATACAGCGCTCTTTCGAGTTTTATACAGGAGACGGGCTTTGTGTTGCTTTTCGTAAGACAACGTTTTCTTCAAAATATGTAATTGTTCCACAGCAGACCCCCGTAGCCATTTGTTGTGTTCGGCTGCTCGGCTATTGTTCCACTTAATGAGCTTGAAGGAACCCAGGGCTACGCTGGGGAAAGTGGAGCTATAACGGTATGCTGCAATGCAAAGCTTGCTTTATGCAAATGTGTTGAAGCAAAGACTTAGTAAAGTCATGTCGAATTCGTTAGTAATTAATGATTACGCTATGTATAGTGTACAAAATTCAGCACCGGAGGCACATTATGGACACGTCTATTGCTTTGCCGGGTCACACACGAGACTAAAACGTATTATGTGGTAGCTGAATTCTGTTGTTATAGAGAAAACCTTCCAACATTGCAATTTGTAATATGCATTTCCACTCACCAATAAATAGACAGGATAATACAGGAGTCCACAATACACGGCCAGCCATACAGCGTTGGCCAATGGGATGAAATAGTAAATGAATATGCATAAATCATGTAAATGCACAGTTAACCACTGATTTTTACAGCCTCTATATGGGAGACATTATTTAGATGTGTCTTCTAAAGCAGGCGGAAAGATTACATTTCCGTCTCTACGCTGTTTGTGCAACACCTTAGTGTAGTAAAATAACCAAACCTCTCAGACTGGACGTTACATGAACTATGTTGTTGACACACTGTGTTGCATATTTTATCACTGACATTTATGAGCTCGTGCAGAAAATGGAAGTACCAGGTGCACGAGGGAAGTTCAATTTAACGTGAGACGCTATTGGAATAAAGATAAAGACGGTTCTGTCCTACAGGTGTATTTATCTGTACACCAATACTCCTCTTATAGTTTCACTGGTAAATGGAGGTGCAAGGAATTCTCTGGCTTAATTTGCCAGTTTTCTTGACGATATCAAGACATTTTTGAGGTTTTGAAATTTGGATGTTTTTCCAGTTGTTTGATATTTGCAATGTCTTACTGCCGTTGTTTAAACCCTAACCCTAACCCTAACCCTAACCCTAACCCTAACCCTAACCCTAACCCTAACCCTAACCCTAACCTTAACCTTAACCCTAACCTTAACCTTAACCCTAACCCTAACCCTAACCCTAACCCTAAGCCTGTGGTCCCATAGACTGTACATAAAGATGGCCGACATGACAGCCCTTTAAAAGTGAAGCCAAGTCTTCTTGATTGGTGCAATATAGGTCATATCAACAACATTTTCCTTTTAAGATTTGAAGTTTCTGTCAATTTAGGTTGTTCTTCAGTCATGATTGACAGCTGAGACTGAATCGTGATTGGTCCGGTATCTATGTCAACAGGACCTTGATACCATGGCTCCAGACTAACATCACTACTGTGCGGACTTTGGCTCCAAATGACTCACAGTGAACAACATGAGGGCATCAGCTGGAATTTTAGCTTAATTTTTAAAGACCCATCATCCATCTCTATATATAGTCTATTATCCCAGTGTCAGTGACGGTAATGTTTTTTGTTGTTGCGTGATTTATATATAACAAGAATAATTGAAAAACAAAAATGCAACATTTAAAAATTGATTGTAAAATTTGGACGGCAATAGTCAAAGCTGTGGTGTATTTGGTGTAATTGGCACAAACGAAAAAAATCTCCAGCTCTCATTCAAAGTGTCATACATCAGTTATGTGAAGCAAAGGCCGACAGCTACAGACACGCTATCACCGTGACGACACCTAACACCCACACTCTCGTCTGTGAGTCGCTCTCATCGGTTGTTTGTGTCGCCGCAAAGTTCTTTTGTCTCGCCCATATGTGACCCATTAACATAACCATCACAAACACTCAGGGTGAGAGACTTCAGCACACACTCACTGATGCCTCCAAGCGCCTCTCTGTCCACACACACCACACTGTGTGTCAACATCACCATGTGTGTGTGTGTGTGTGTGTGTGTGGGAGAAGGAGTGGGGGAATAATAACCAAATGTGATTTGACAGATGACAGTGTGCTACTGTATTTGTCATAGTGTGTGTGTGCGTGTGTGTGTGTGTGTGTTCTGTGTGTACGCACTCTATTTGCTCTATTTTCCTAATGGGCAGCTGCCATTATTAATATCCATTAATCTTACAATCTATACATCAGGATTCAAATTTCCATCCCTTCTCAGTGTGTGTGTGTGTGTGTGTACATTTACATACTGTATGTGTACATTGCTGTGATTGATGCTTCCTCCTCCACCCCCACCCCCCCCTCCAAACCCTCTCAGATTTAGTGCCCCCTAACTCCCCTCGGCCCTGGCCCCCTTAAGCACAGCAAGCATAAAGCAGCCGATTCACTTTATGACTCCTGTGCTCCCCTGGTAGATTTACTGTCACTTTTTATGTATTAGCTGGTAGTGGAATGTGGTGGGTGATAATGACAGACAGGCAGCTGGTCATGGAGGGGAAAAAAAGAAAAAGTGCTTTGCTGGCATGCTTTAATGGAATCAACAGAAGAGGAGTGAATGGGATTCAATTAAAACTTTGTTCTTCGCAGGGTTTCACCACAACGGCCGGAGCGACGCGGCCACATTAAAAACAAGGGTAATGGATTCTTTAAATCAGAGTGTAATTGGCTTCAGTTGGGCAATTCTGCATCCTTGATGAAACTGATAGAACCTAATACATGCAAATCATTCAGCGCTTCCTTTGATATACAGTCCTCCTCTTTAGCTTCATAAACGTGGCTCCAAGATTTAAAATAATATTATTCCATATGCAGTAAATTCTGCATCCACTGCTCTTTATTGCATCTGTATGACGTTTTCACATTTTCAAGCCTGAGACTCAATGTTTTGTATGGCTGCAGTTTTTCTATTATGAGGTCTTTCTGTGTAAAATCGTCGTATCCTGTACATATAAGTGGCAAAGCAAAAGCAAAGTAAACTCCACAAACCTCTGAACATTTAGGGACTAGTTGTGAGGCCACCAGGGCATAAGGATTTTGTTATTGGCGATCACTCGGTGCTGGTCTGACACACTTTGACAGATATTAAAGAGCGTGACGCCTTCAGCCACCAGCGTTGATCAGTGCAGTTTAAAGTCTTTGTGCTGCAGTCTTCAGCCTGTCACCACTCGGCCTGCATGAAGCTTCCTCATCACGTAGACATTTAAAATGTCTAAAGGACATTCAGACATTCAAGACGTCTCTCCATTGTGCCCTCTCCGCTGCTCTCTCTTGAGTCCTCCCTCACTATCGCTCTGCTCAGCCGTCCTTTCTCCCCCCGTCCGTCTTTAAGTCAAGACGGTGGCAATAATCCTCCCTAATAGCAGATGACAGCTCCACATAACTCCTGACATTAGCTTTTAGCCATCACATTTTTTATGACCCCTGGTCCTGACGGCAGATTTGTCGGCAGAGGCAGTCTCCTTTACTCTCCATCTTTCCGTCCGTCTGTCTCTCTTTCTCCTAATGTCCCGGTGACCAGAGAGATCCGGGGGCCCCATCACACACACACACTCTTTATTACAGTATGGGCAGTGGTGTTTCATCACTCTCTGCTTCCCATCACACAAAGGCACATGCACACACAGTCAAGAGTGCACTCACACCCACATTCACATTGTCCCCACGGGGCCCCAGATTTATAGTGTCAGAGTACAGTGAGAGAGAGAGAGAGAGAGAGAGAGAGAGAGCAAAAGAGAGAGAGAGGACAAAAGGAAAATGGACATGTCTGTTCAACAGAAATACACCATTTCCTCATATATCCAACAAATACTTTGGATATGAAAACGTTCTTGAATTCTGATCGTCCATCAACAACAAATGCATCCGTCATGATCAAACTCCATCTGTTGACGAAGTCCAGAAGACGTGGTTGAAAGCGCTGAGATGAATCTATTCAGACGACCTTGAAAGTTGTCCTTGCGTGTCAGTTTAAACTCAGGACGTATAGTTCTGTTTGAATGTACTGACTCGAGCAAAGTCACAATACATGAACAACAGAATAACACATACTCCAGCTGTTAATGTATTTAGTTGTATTCATTAATGTACATACATTAAAACAAAGAGCAGTTGCTGTGTAGATAGCTTGTGTGTAGATACTGTGTGAACTGGGTAAACATTTTCTTGATTAGATAGCAAACAGTATAAAGACGAACCAAGAGGATATCATAATAATAATAATAACTATTTGTTGAGCACTTTTCAAGTACAAGTTACAAATACTAGTTACAAACTGTATGAAAGTCTCAAAGAGAATAAAAATATATTGTATAATAACAATAAAGATACAGATAATTAAGAGTGGTATCATGACAGTAAAGGTCCCCAGCAGGACAAACCCTGAAGTAGATTTGTCCTTAATGGTAATGGCGAGGCTTTTTTCATGTTGGGCTCGAATCCAATGACCTGTTGAAGTAGCAGAAATAATTTATTGCAGATATTTAACCCCAGCAGCTTTGGTTAATCTTGCAACATGTTGCTTTGTTGGTGGTTTTTGGCACGTGTAGCAATAGCAGCAGATTGAAGAATACAAAAATCCCCTGGATCATCTGTACACATGAATGAATTGAAAGTAAACTGTCTTGTACTTGTGTAGTGTCCAGTTATCCTGAGGCTCAGCGGTGCATTTAGATCTGTCAGTGAAGCTCCAACAGGGGGATGAGGCATGGGGAAGGAGTCTAGGGGGTGGCATAGAGGGGTGTGTGAGTGTGTGTGTGGGGTGTGTGTGTGTGGGGTGGTAGCCATATGGCTGCTGACAAGGAGAGGGGGCAAAGCTGACAGGGCCTGGGGAACGGAGATGGCAGGCGGGAGGGAAGAGGAAATCACACTGGAAGGACAACATGCTCCCCTTCTGCCAAGGCGGAAAGCAGCGACGACCTGTGTGTGTGTGTCTGTGTGTGTCTGCGTGTGTGTGCGCCATTGACTGACAATACGGCTGATTGAATCCAACATGGAGGCCTGTGTCCTGACAGCACTGATGCCACAAGTCTGGACAGGGCCTGGAGTCTATGAGTGACTGAGAGCCGGGGAAAGCGAAGAAAAGAGTATTATCCCTGTGTGTGTGTGTGTGTGTGTGACGGAGAGAGAGAGAGACACAATGTTTATGTATGTGTGGCTCAGCGTGGGTGTCAGCCAGCCAGGGTCCTGTGTGTGCCTGAGGAGTCTCTCTACCAGCTGGGTGAGCCAGGTGCTGGGTTGCCCCCTCATGCCCCCTGGCCCTCCCATTACTGCTGCCCTCCAGGCCCACTCAGTCAACTGCCACTTGCTACCAGATCAATATTAGCTCACACCGAGGACATGTCATTCCACCACTGAGGGGTCAGACAACCCATTGTTAGGCAGCGTCGGGTACAAACCGGGCTGGGAAGCAGTGTATGTATCAGAATGTGTGGTGTTTGTGTAGTGTGTGCGACTTAAGCTGAGTCTCTGGACATTCTACAGCATTTCTCCTACCAGCTCGCTAATAAAATAATATTATAATAATGTCCGAATGTGAGAAAACGGTAGGAGATCCAAGCGAGTGTGTGTGCTGATAACGATTCTGACACGCTATGGACGCAAAACTGTATCTAAGGATGAAAAAGAGGTGCCACACATGTAGAAGACACCCAGAAAGATAAGAGATTTTGAAAATCAGTTTCTGTTGATGTGCTGAAAAACAAAAACATGTGATCTCCTTCTGCCTGCCTCACCAACCCTCACCTGATCACGAGCACTTTCTGTGTTGTTGTGAAGGCGTCTGAGCGAAGAATCTCCTGCTGAATCTCCGGAAAACAGCTAATACTGATAATTTGTGCAAAGAGGCTCCTTTAATGTAAAATATAAAGCACATTTCAGGCTAAAATTTGATAAAAAGCATGATTTTTGTATCAAAGGGAGATTTTTGTGTGTTGTTATCCCAGTTTCTAAAGTTGAGAACCGTTCTCTTCCTCGTTGTGCATAATGTCCTTTATTAGCCGGCACAATGCGGCAGTTAGTCAGTGCCTCACACAGGTGCAGACAAGTTCAACTGCTGCCTTTGCATTAATTGATTAGCAACCCACGAAGCCAAAGATGCGTTTTCCATAATAATAATTCTAGCATCTTACCGAGAGCATCTTGGCTGCAGGAGCACTTTTGCTGACAAAGCTCCAAGGACACAGATGAGTTGAATGCTGAATGTGCACATCACCACTGCTTGCCTTTTGTACATTCATTCCGGTGCTGGGATTGTTTTCATTTCTGCTTAAGCAGTGGCACAAAAGTGATAACTAGGTAATGACTTCTAATTAGCGATGTCCCAAAAACATATCAACAATAATCAACGGCGTTCCATAATGCTCCTGAACATCTGCGTGACGCTGAGCGTTTCATCAGCGCACGTTGAATGATGGCCCGTTTTAATGCGGCATCAAACTCCTAATAGCTGCTTTGTACCTTTTCACGTGCGGGTTCACTTTAGAGTCATCTAATTCAAAACAGGGATTCTCAATTATGCAACGTCCCATTTACATATGCAAATTAGGATCATATTAATTATCTTGAAATTGGGTAATTAGCCAATCTCAATTAAGGCATTGTTCATTACACTAAATGCACAGGAAAGGTGTTTGAAGTTTTTCCCCCCACGCCTTTATTCATTTGTGCATGTGTGCGGCGTGTGTGTGTGTTCATGTTTGTGTGCAAGAACTGGGCTGCCTGCCACATCTGAATCAAGCCTCGGTGGTGTATTTAATAATTTAAGCATCCCATCTCATACAAGGGATGCACCCACAGCTTTCATCGTTACCAAGCATATGGTTCTGTAATGAGCCTGCTTGCTTGTAAAATAGTGATGCCAGTACAGAGGAGAGCAGAAGAGACAACAGCCAGGCCTCTCTCTCTCTCTCTTTAGCCACTCAAGCTAGCAGTACGGTGGCAGCGGTGGCCTATGCATTATACAAGCTTGTTTGGGTTCCCGTGTTGCAAAGCCGGCGCTGGGAGGACCAATTTGCTCTCGGCGTAAAAGGAAAAGGAAAAAAAGAAAAAGGAAAACCCTACGAGGAGTAATTGTTGCGTCAGAAGATGTCAAAAGGATCTTTCTCCACCCAAAACAAACAGTTTACCTGAGATTGAACCGCTCCTCGAAAACCGACTCACCGCTATGAGATGCACGCGCAGCCAAAGTCAACACGTTATCATGCTGGTTGGCTGCTTTGCATCTTTTATATGGTGCGTAAATACCCTCACACAGGAAGCTCTTTGATTCCATTAGACTGTGTAATGGGAGATTTCTTTGGTTTTTGTTTTAGAAGCATTGTTCCAGCGGCACGTGCCCAGAAGCACGGGGGACTGGGAATCCAGCTGGAGGTCTGGAAGTGCTCACTTCCTGGTGCAGGGCCCGAGGCATTCTGGGAGATGCTCTCTCTTTGCTTTTCCGGCGCACATCCCTTCTCCTCTTCCCCCATATCTAAGGAACTGGGTTGTGTACGTGTGTGTGTGTGTGTGTGTGTGTGTGTGTGTGTGTGTGTGTGTGTGTGTGTGTGTGTGTGTGTGTGTGTGTGTGTGTGTGTGTGTGTGTGTGTGTGTGTGTGCGCGCTAGTCTCAGGCACTGCGGGGGGGATATCGTGCTCGGGGTGCTGAAGAAAGATGATGAATGATGTTTCGCCCTTCAGCCGTTCTTGAATGGTAAATTACCCCTCCATCAGCTTATGATGGAAGGAGCAGTCGTCATTCAGTGACACTGAATAGCACATGCGATACAAGGTCAAAAGGCTTAAATACAATGACCTTAAGTCCCCTTCTTTATACGTCTATAGGAGACGGGAGAAATGATTTTGAAATAAAAAGCCTCCGTCGACTTTCAAGGCCGTCGCATCCCAGTGTCTCACCTTCCTCCCTGACCAACATACTTCCCATGTTGAGATGGAAATGTCACATTGAGCAGCAGGTACAGTGGAAGTGGAGCTGTTTTGTTTTTCTTCTCCTGTGAGTGCTGTTTCCTGTGTCCTATTTTTTAACCCTTTATTTAACCTGTGCCCTGCTGAGACTCTCATATTTAATATTTGCCCCAATGTCACAGCAGAGGAGCTAACCCGAGCGTCCCTGGGACACTGTGGTCCAAGTGGCTCTCTCTCTCGTCAGTCCAAATGTCCCTCTGATCAGCCCGAGTGCTCTTGTGATCGTCCCAAATGTCCCCGTGTTTCTCTCAAGAGCCACTCTGGTCCCAACCCCCTTGGGGCAAAATTAACCCCAGTGCATGTAATAGGGACCACCATTTCATCCTCCATCCCTCCCTTTGAAAAGATCGTGTATGAGATGTGTGTATGAGTGTACGGCGCTGGTGCTGGTGATGTTTGCACTTTTTGTAGCCATACACTCACAGCTGTTATCTGTTGAAAAAAACATAAAAAAACAAATAAAAAAATCAATATAGAATAAAATGACAGTGGCAACTGCTTAAACGCTGATTTACTGTCATATATTTTCAAAGCATGGATAATTGTGCTCGTAAAATGTCCTCTTTGATAACCACAGACTGTCACCATCCATATTAAGTTTTACTGCTGCATCAACAATAGCTTCACCAGTTTATTTTTCAGGATTAAAAGCTTCACATTGACAAGCGAGCGAGCTGCAGATCCGCACTTGTTGAAAACCTTTTCCAGCTCCTCAATAACCAACTGTCAGCAAACATCTCAGCAGGTTTTTGGTTGAGCCTTTGTCCCAGTGCTTGATTCGGCTTCTCCCAGGCCACTAGGGGGAGCTGTGGTATACCATTAGAGGGCTCCCATATTTTGGCAGTGTAATGAATGCCAGAGAAATGTCATAACATAACATAGCATAACATGCAAGTATGTGAGATGCACTTTTTAAAAAGATGACATATTCTCATGAAATAAGGACTCAGCTCTGAAGGACACAATCAGGATCCAGCCGGGGCTCTTTGCTGTGTGTCTGTGTGGAAATTGGCCTTGTTTTGTTTTGTGTAATTGCTGTTTCTGTACATCCATCCAGTGGAGATGGACCCGTGTCTACCCCTTGATCCGTGGACTTAACAATAGGAGAGGGAGAAGATAGAGAAAGAGAAACTCGGAGGTAACATTTGTCAGCGGCAGTCTGTCGTTCGCCTGATTGACTTCACGGAGAAAAAACGCTGCGACTTCACCGGAGCGATGCTTGAGTGCCTCTGATCTTCATTTCCCACCGCCCCTGTTATTTTTCCTTTTCTCCTCCCTCCCTCCCTCCCTCCCTCTTTCTTTCTTCCTCTCTTTCTCCCTGTCTATCTTGTCCCTCTCGTTTCACTGGACTCAGATCTTTCCATCGCTCTAACCTTTCATTATGACAAGACAAAGCTTTAATCTCTCACGAGCCATTTCCCCCTGTGACAGGCAGAGTGAGCGTTGACGGCCATGACGCGTGCACTCACTCACTCACACAGACACACACAGACACACACACACAGACGCACACAGACACACACTCAATCTCACACACAGAGGAGGTGTGTACGTCTGATGCTGGTATGCCCACCCATTAATCGGGGCAAAGTGACACATGGTGACAAAGAAAGACATGGAGAGGAGGAGGAAGCGGTTAAGAGAAGGTGACAGATGCAACACTGCAGAAACCAGAGCTACTTTTTTGTGGTTTCATGAAAAAAACGAATTCAAGGATCTCCACCATCATCACCACAAAATTCCCTTTTACATAATTCTATCTCAAAATATTAGACTATAGGAATATCTTCCCTGCATGAGTGTACCTCAGTCAGCCCTCAATCACTTTACTGGCTAAACTAGCCCCATGCACAGACTTTACATATTCTCTTTTATACTTATATATATATATATTTAGTTTTCTTGTTTGGGTTTAATATATATATTTTTTGTACTATCCTCTCCAGCAGCACAAGAACACTTTCATACTGACACTGTGACAATCACTGTTTTCTGTACCATAGGGTCAGACCCATTTATGTATCTGTAAAATGTTGTCCTTATGTTTCTGTGATTTATGTATGTATGTCTGTGAGGTGTATAAGTGTATAAATGTATAAGCTACTGGATGACCTAAATTTCCCACAGGATTAATAAAGTATCCATCTATTTATATGAGGAGTAATTCTATCTCAAATGATTAGACTATCGGAATATGAGGAGTATCGGCGAGTAGTAAAGACAGGAAATGACAATCACCGATAGAGCTATAACAAACTTTACGTGAACATTAAATCAATTTATCCGCTGTGTCCGTGTCGGCAACATCGACGCATCACACGACAACTTGAAACTGTTTAAGTTCAACGCACGTATCCTGAGGTCGGATCCGTCGCCGTGGGAACAATGCACGTGCGCGTTAAACCTCTTAGCTGAGAAATCAAACAATAAGCGGTCAATCCGAACAGTGTGTCGTCCCGTCTGTGGCCTGACCCCCCCACTCCCTCATTCTGCATAGCAGCCTAAGAGCCACACTTCATAGGGACTTCATAATCACACCCCCTGCCGAGGTGACAGGCTGATTGGATATCTGAGGGAGGCGCGCGCATGAATTTACATACTAATTGACAAATATACCCCCCCCCCCCCCCCTTCATGCACACACACACACACACACACACACACACACACACACACACACACACACACACACACCCTTTTGTCTCTCTCCCCACCGCTCAATAAATGAATGTCATGCCTGCGTGGTGCACAGTGATCTGGCTCTTTCTGTGGAACCGCACCGTAGCATTTAGCATCCTTCTGTGAGACGATTCTTTCTACAAAATCGTTTTTTGATGCCGACAACTAGGGTTGCAAAGGGGCGGAAAGTTTCCTGTAAATTTCCGGAAACTTTCCGGAAACTTTCCACGGGAAGTTAAGCTCGGGAATTTTGGGAATTTTGAAAAATAAAAGAAAAACGCAAATTAAATGCTGAGCAATAAAAATCATCATTCAAAACTCTATTTTAAAGATGTATGGAATGCAGCACACGCTGCACGTTGAGTTTCAACCCTCCACTGTGCATTCTTCCATCACATGCACAGATAATTCCCAGCATCCTTCACTCTACAGCAGGGCTACTGAGGCCTGCTGTAGTGTGCAGGACTAGTCAGGTAAGTTTCCATGATATTACTGGGGAAAATATATTAGCATGCTGATTGAGGATTGTTCATCTGTTCATCTAGCCTATTTCCATTCATTTATCCATCAATTGTAAAATATGTTTACAGACGATTCCAATTGTTTGGCTAACTATTTATATCTCTGGCATTAGTGTTTTTTTTACAAACTTTTTTCTCATCCTATTCTACAGAACAATGCCACGTGCACTATCTCATGTGTGGAGGCATTTCACTCCATCCAATGTAGAAGGAAAGGCTGTGTACATTTGCAAATACTGTGCAAAGACCTATGTTAAGAATGACACAACGATGCAGAAGCATATAGTCAAGTGCCCAAAGTTTCCTCAGGGCTCAAATCAGCTAATGACAAAACAAAATGATTATATTTATGTCTGTATATGACAAGGTAAATACAGTTAGTATAAATTACCCACAACATGTCCAGTTTATCCCCGTTAATTCCCGTATATTCCCGTTAATTTCCGTTAATTCCATGGAAAGTTTCCAACTTTGAATATTCCCGGAATTTTGCAACCCTAGCGACAACACACACAGAAATGAAGAGCACGGAATCCGTCTATAGATGGGCCTTGAGGGGAAACATGAGATGCAGGTGACTCTGTAGCAATAAAGGGTAGATAGATACCAAAGCGTGTGTGTATAAAGCCTGATGGGAGAGACCGAGAGGAAGAAACAAGCATATTTCTCACTCCACTTTTGTGCTGAGCTAAGGGATGGGAGTGAGGAGCATGCTGGGAACGCAGCAAGTTGGCAAAACACACGGCGCCCCTGAGACTCGACACCAGGGAGAACCTCAGCGAGCCCCGAGCAGATGGAGGATTGCAGCGACATGCATCACAACACATCCACACATGAACATATACACACACGACGTCCTTATATCAGAGACCCGGCTTTGACAAGTCGTCTCCATGTCACCAGATGACGAACCTCTTGCGCTCGCTAATCCAAGAAGCTCACACAGTCACCAAAAACACACATTCTCCCCCCCCGAGCTCGTTGTTTCAGGTGGGCCTGTTGCCGACGTCTTTTTCGAGTTGTGTTACGAAACAAAGCTGCAGAGAGGTGCGGTGGGAGAAGAATGAAAGGGGGGTGGGGGTGGGGGTGAAGGAGAGCATGAGAGTGCAATTTAGGGGGGGGGGGATTTAATTATTTTTAACCAGAGGCTCTTGGAAGAAAAAAAAAAAAGGCCACAGACTTAATGACTTAATTTAGACGTTTAATTAGTCGAGCACATATCTCTCTGGCTTCTGCCCTGCGTAATCTGGGATGGAGTCTGGTGTGAATGGAGTCAGACCTCTCTCTCTCTCTACCTCACTCCCCCTCTCTCTTCCTCCCCCCTGCGATGCCTCTCTCTCTCTTTATCTCTCTCTTCCTTTATCTCCCTCTCTTCTTGGACCACATCAATAATTCCCATTGCCTCGCAGGGCATGCACCAGAGCAATAGAGATGAAATATGTATGGACACACGCCATGGTGCTTTTTGAAAAGAACTATTTCAAAGGTATAGTAGGGTCTGCTGAAATCTTCATGAGTGCCTCCTTCTCCTCTCCCGCCTCTCCGTCCGCTCCACAGAATGGATTCTTCAGCTCGGCAGCGCCAATAAATAACGGCACAGAAATACGAGCGTGTTCTCCCGAAAACATTCGAATGCATTTCCAGCTATGAAGAGGAATAGATACACTGAAAGCCACACCTGCAAACATGTTGATGAATTTCACATGGTACCATATTTCTTACTGTTGTGACACAGTGCAGATCCCCGGGTACATAAAGCAGCGTGTATAAAAATGTCACGGACAACTGTTGCAGCAGACCTGCAAAAGAGAAAGTTGAATTATTGGGAAATGTGGAAAAGTTAAGAAAGAATTTCTCATTTTCATTTGACAAGGGCAATTGATGCCGATTTCATTTCAAAAGTCAACTGTTAGTCGGTTCTTTCAACAGTGGAAAGTGGCTCAACAAAGGAAAAAACATCAGTGGAATGAATGTGAGAAATTGTGCTCTTCAGTCTGAGGGAGGAGAAGGCACAATACTAACAGTATGAAACTCTTGATTGCAGAAGGTTTCATCCCTCTGTATTTCCCTTTGCATTTCTAGGTTGTTGGTGCTTGATTCTGTAGTGCAATATTTTGTTTTACATAGAAATACTTGTCTTTGTTCTTATATTAGCATCTGCACTGTTTGACTCAGTGGGCGTATGACAGAGCGGCTTTAAAAACAATGCAAAGAGCTGCATGCTGCTTCAGATCCAGAATGGAGGAAGGACAGTCACCATCTCTCTCATGTCCTCGTTGGTCTTTCTACTTTTCTCTTCTTAGTTTCTTTTTTACACACACAACATCGTGCTACCCTCATTTGTTTTCAATTCCTTTTCAACCATCAACAATAATAACAGTGTCGCTAAAAGAGCAAGAAACAAGCGGTTGGATGATCAGACCAATTTTGAAACCACATCCTGCCAGAAACAAGAATGAAGAAAATTGTTGGCCACTGAAATAACCCTATTTATTCTATTTGTCTGCACACAGTTGCATGTGTAATGAAGGGTTGGAACTAACATGAATTGGTGCATGTTCACCACCAACAAAATTGGATTGGATAATCTGGCTAAATTGTTTACCGAACCTCTCCGAATGTCTGATGCTTTAATTGTCTATGTTCCCAGATCTTATCATTTCCCTTTATGAATACGATTCAATCTTACCTGATAGATTCAAAGGAGAAATCCACCAAAATAAAACTCAACTTATGTCAAACTTGAGTCTTTTTTCTTTCTTTTCTCATTTAGATTTTATTCTAAAAATTTGCATCCTTTCAAACCTGAGTAAACAAACAAAGACACCAGTCATATCATTAACTGTGAAGTCCCTCTTCTCTCTGTACCCATTCATCTCCTTCAACTAACCCCTCTCTACTCGTCTGCCTCCAGTTCTTTCTTCTTCTTCCCTTCTTCTTCCCTCAGTCTCCGGGGAGCGACAGAAACCGACGTGAACCTTTGTGTCACTCCCCCCCCCCCGCAGGCTCTTTCCTGTCTTGTTATTTAATTTCTTCACGTCGTTGCAAAATGCAGAGGAATGTTTTATGAAGAGGACACTTAATAATGGGAGAGGAAAAAAAAAAGAGAAAACTATTGAGTGATGGCGCGGCAGTTTCTCTCTGTTCTGTCACCGAGTGCAGTGTCCTTGAACCTCCGAAGAAAAGAGGAGCGGGAGAGAAAGAGACAGATGTAAACACGCAGACGCCTCCTTTCACAGTACAGTCGTCTAACAGCAAAATGTCTCTTTAGAAGCTAAACAAACGGAGGATTCACAATGTTTATCTCTGAGAGACGAGAGGAGGGCCGGAAGATGGGGATGGATTGTGGTAGCTCTCCTTGTTGGTGCTGGGTGTGTGAGCAGAATGCTAAACACTGCTTCGGTCATCGGGGGGGCGTCAAAAGCATGTTGAATTTTAATGGTGCCCTCCGACTTGGCTGCAGGTAATGCTGCAGGGGGCCAACATCCTATCCACACTGCTGAGAGGGAACGTGTGTGTGTGTGTGTGTGTGTGTGTGTGTGTGTGTGTGTGTGTGTTTGTGTGTGTGTGTGTGTGTGTGTGTGTGTGTGTGTGTGTGTGTGTGTGTGTTTATATCATTGCACGTCAAGCTAGAGTGAGTCTGTGTGCTCTCGTTGTGTTGTTTGCGCAGTTTTTTCAATAATAAGTCTACTTCAGCCCTGCAGGACACACACATGTAAACTATATGTTCTGTGTATGTACCGGTGCAGGTGTGTGAAGGAGGTAAACAAAGCAACAGTCCCAAACATTGACTGCATGTCAACACAGGTGTGAAAGGCGTAAAAGGAATACGCTTTAGAAAAACTCCATAAGGACAAATCAAGAATTGAAGAATTAAAAGAGTACTTCCTTAATAATCCATAATGGATGATTTAATGGTTGGGAACAGAAAGGGAGATACTACTACATTGATTTGGATATTAATCCAAACTATTGCCGCAGTGTCTTAAATCAGTCAGAAATCCTTTTTAGCGCATTTCCTGTTTTTTTTTTACATTTTCACCGATTTACTGGTTAATGCAGGTCTCTCTCTACGTTTCTATGGAGGGAACATGGTGTGTGTGTGTGTGTGTGTGTGTGTGCGTGTGTGCGTGTGTGTTTACATCATTGCACGTCAAGCTGGAGTGAGTCTGTGTGCTCTCTTTGTGTTGTTTGCGCTCACGTTCCAGTTTTTTCAATAGTGAGTCTACTTCAGCCCTGCAGGACACACACATGTAAACTATATGTTCTGTGTATGTACCGGTGCTGGAGATGGAGATAGTGGAAGATGAGGAGGAGGACCAACCACTGTATGGAAATTACCTGCTGGAAGAGGGCGAGAAGGACGAGAAGGACGAGGAGGATGATGATGATGATGATGATGATGATGATGATGATGATGATGATGATGATGATGATGATGATGATGATGATGATGATGATGATGATGATGATGATGATGATGATGATGATGATGATGATGATTAATTAACTTTAAGAAGTGAATAATTAAAAAAGTACTTCCTTAATATCCACAATGGATGATTTAATGGTTAGGAATAGAAATGGAGATACTACTACATTGATTTGGATATTAATCCAAACTATTGCCGCAGTGTCTTAAATGAGTCAGAAATCTTTTTAAGCGAATCCTTAAACGTTGACATTTTCACAGATTTACTGGTTAATACTTGATGGATCTTGAAGAAAAAAGTCATCCTTATTTAGAGGGCAGCTATCTGTCTGTGATTCTGCTTCTCTGCATGTCTCTCTGTATGTCTCTCTGCAGCTCTCTCTGTATGTCTCTCTGCATGGTTCTATAAGTCTCTCGTCTCTATACAAACCTCTGTCTGTCTCTGTTCATCTCTCTTTCCCTGGTGGCTGCAGATCCAGCAAACAATCACAACTTCGATCAATCCATTGGTCTTGAATACCACCCTGGACTGCAATTGTTTCGAAGAAATCCAAACACACTCCTGAACCTTTATTGCTCTGCATTCCCACATGACAACAATCTGAAGAAGAAATGTCTTTGTGCTGAGGTGTGTTTTGAAAAAAAAAATGAAATCAACAGTGGCAGAAATGAGTCTTCCAGGGGCCGCAGCGCTGCAGTGTTTCTTGAGAGTAACGGTCCGAACCCCTAAAAATGGGTCTTTGTTGATGGCTCCCCATGGGGCCGGACCACTGGTGTTTCACGAGACAAACTGTTTTCATTAGTCTGGACCGTATATTACAACATTTTCCAACTGAAGTCCCGGATCGTTAAAATATAACCACCCCCTTGTTTTATTAAGTCCTATCAGGATATTTAGGACATCCTCCGGTTTAAATGACGTTTACTGCTGCCCAGTTCTACAAGGCTCAGTGCCGTGGAAGATAATAAAAAGTTTTCACTCTCTGCACCGCTGAATCGGAGCCATGTGTTCAATCGATATAACTTTTCAAACTGAATTTCTGACTCGCCCATCATCCCTCCCTCCCTGCAGACAGAATCTCTCTCCACTCTGCGGCTTTCAATCCACACTTTACCTGCCTCCCTGCACAAAAACCTGAATTAATCTCCAAACTCTCCTCCTCATCTCTTTGTGTGTGTGTGTGTGTGTGTGTGAGTGTACTTTCACATTTGTATTTTGCACTTCCCAAGGGCTGTGTGTATTCATGAGTGTGTGTGTGTTTGTGTGTGTGTGTGTGTGTGCGCATTAGAAATTCACCAGCTCAACGTGATACTGTTCGCCCGCCTGCAGCTCCCTGGCTTCGGTGGTGGGGGGGTGGGGGGGTGGGCTTGTGTTTGCATAGCAGAGGCTGCGCTCTCACTCATGTAGAGCCCCCCCCCACTAGGGACTTTCTTTGACACCGTCAGCCCTTTGAACCGGCTGTGACATCAAGCGTCAGGTCACGGGCGCACCACCTCCGCCACAAAGCCAGCTCGCACTAATTGGCCCGCCCCGGCGCACCTGAGAGAGACAGTCGGGACATCAAAGTGCTTCGCCGCCCAGTTGATGGCGGCTTTTGATGGGGGGGGGGGGGGGGGGGGGGACTTTGAGACCCGTAGATTTGTGCTTTACACTCCGACGTTGGCGCCGCACATTCGCCGTTTGCCGCGCCGTGCTGATCGTATGATCTCTGCTTATTTCGTCATTCCACTTGAATGTCATTTCCTCTGTTCTCTCTAGTGTTGTAATACATGCTATTATCTGGCCCCCTGTGGTGAGCCTTTAATCAACCTCAATGGAAGTCCACAATGAACAGGAGACAGGAACCTAAGGTTATACTGCCACTTTTCTTCCTCTGCTAAGGGAGCTTTCACACCTACCTTGTCTGGTTCGGACCTTTTGAAAATGTCTGTTAAGTGTGAGAAGTGCCTCAGAGCAGGATCCGGATCAAACTGGTCAGGTCGTTCTGTAGTGTAAAGACAGATTTTGGTATAATTTGGACTTTCAGCTCTATTGCAGGACTAGCACTAGACAATAGAAGAAGAAAAAAAAGGCGACCCAGCTCACAGGAAGCCTTTTAGTCTTTGCCTCCGATGATATCATGTTTGTACCATGAGCAGGTTTATTTTACTGGTAGTTAAACTATAACCTCAGTTGTCATTTCTACCATGTGATGACAAGGTGAGTCTGTTTAAACGACTCCCAGCTTGTAAATATGTAATACAAAAAAATCGGACCTGAATCAAATAGAATGATCCAGAGCTTGAAAGTGTGGAAAATCAATTTAGCTCCGAGCTCCGAGACGCCTCTCAGGGTCTGATTCCGCCCTCCGGACTTATGGACGTCCGCTGTGTCTTTGTGTGACCCGTCATCCCCTGGAAGTCGGACAGGTGGCGAGTACTGGTGGGCCCGGACCGCGCCTGTCAACCCCTCCAATCCTGACCAGGGAGAGGGAGAGTGGGCGGTGGGGGGGGGGACAAAGGAGATCAGCAAACAGAAAGAAAGTCGAGGGAAAGTGAAAGATGTGGAGAGAGACACGGCAGACTGAGCTCTACCTGCTGTCACGGCTTCAACAGGAGGCTACGTCCACTCTTGACTCCAACAGGCGGAGCGAAGCGATTGGTTACGCTCCAGTATAATGGCCGGCTATGAATGCTGAGTGTGACTGCGGGGGACCATTAGGGCCACAATGACCGACAAGACACTAAGCACTCCCCAGAGGTCCGAGGGGCCCTTTCATGCCTGTCCCGGGGCTGGGAGGGCGACTGGGAGGGCGACTGGGAGCTGGTGGCCAGCTGGTTCTCTGGCTTCCGTGCAGCCTAATGCCATCAGCGCTCCCAGTCCCACTTTGAGCTGGAGGCTGTGTGCAAGACGCAGGGGAGCGAGGTCTGTGGGACACATGTGGACATGTACACACACAAACACAGGGGCAGCTGTTTCACTATTAACCACGTCGGTGCTGGACCATCCTGATGCTGCGGATCCGGAGAAAGAATAACTGATGTTACGATCTAGTTCTTTGACAAATGTCCTCAGTCATGTGTCTCTTTAGAGAGACGTATGCCATTTTTTTTATCTTCACGTCTACGTATGGAGAAAAGAGCCCATGATGCAAACGCTGTCACACCCAGTTCAAGTTCCCTGGGAGAGAAGCCGTGACTGCTGTGTCTTCCTCCCTCTCAGCTCCTCAATAGGCTGCTGCTGCAGGCGGAAAACTTGTTTTGTCGACAGCCTGTTTGAAAGACAAGCGTAATAAAAGGCTTTTCTCTTTGTGCCAGGCGGTGGCAATTTCATAGTCTTTTCAGCGCTGAAAGAAAGGGCGAGAGAAAGAAAAGTTTTACTAATTGATGTGGTAGCAGAAATCCAGCCACCATTTCAGTCAGCCGCGATGAAAAGCCTATTGAGAAACGTTTTGTCAATTACTTCCGCTCACATCTATGCGCCGTGGCTCTTTTTTAGAGGAACTCATTTGTGTCCTATTTATTTCCTCTGTTGCCATATTTTGCTGGCACGGCGCACAATGACAAATTAAAGCTTTAGTTTCATAGCAATGACATGGAAGGTCTCGGGCTTTAATGTGGGCTTTGAAAGAACGCCAGGGAAGTCGTCACTTGATGGCTCGTCCTTGCTTCACCGGCTCAATTTGGTGTCAATGCATTAAAACATCTTGTGAGTTGTGACTCCAGTCAAGGTTTCTGCGTGTGCAGTTAGAACTGAGCGTTAATGAATTAGAGGCTCAGACATCTAAACAAAACTGGTAATATGCAACGATAAAGTATAACATTAAATAACAAAAAACATGAATGCATTCTGAGGTGTTTTTCTATAAATATATAGTTATATATATCATAGACTGTTTACAAAGATGGTTGACATGTTGGCTCCCCAAATATAGGTTATAAACCCTGCCTCCTCCATGTTGGTGGATGGGATTGCGGCCAAACTAAAAGGTTAAAGATCTTGTTGAATGGATTTGAATAAAAAATGGTTTCTGTCATTTTAGGTTGATGTTATCACACTGATGTTTGGGTTTATTTTTCCAGTAAATTTGGTTTTAATTTCCTTCACCAAACTGGTTCATTTGTTTTTTTGTTTGTAAACAAGATTGCGCAATAACTATTGCGCAATCGGAAGAACCCATTTTCTCACTTTCTTCAACATGAGATGGACCTTGATAAAAATAAAAAGATCTGGCACATTTGATGTTATTGATATTAATGAGTGTGCGGTTAATCTTAATCTATTGAATTTAAACGGAGATATATAGTACGTGAAAGTGCAATTAAGTGCAATTCCTGTTAGTTATTTCATGCTATAGAAATGGGGTGAAATGTAATGATTGACAGCTGAAAGAGACTTGCAATTGATTCACTTAAATGTATCAGCAGGCCCTCGATACCACAGCTCCACCTCACGATCACCACCGCTCAGACTCTGGCTCCAAATCATGTCAAAACTAAAATATAGCGGCATTTGTATCCAGTGATAAACTGTTTTATAAAGCGATTTCTGTGTGAATGTGACATTCAGCCTGCGTTTTTTTTTCCAATTCTCATGCAAATCTGGTTGAAAGCAGAGCAATTTTGGAAGAATTTGTCAAAAACATGTCTGTGGTCGTCAGCTCTGACTAAGCACCAGGGAGATCAGCAGTTTACTTCTCACAGTTCCCCTTTTTCAGGTGGCTCGGCCCTGTCGGAATCCAACTTGATGGAACATCTTCAGTTTGTGCTCCTGTTGAATACTGACAAGGTTTATTCTGGATTTTCTTAGAGCCTGCCTCCGTCTACATTGTGAAATCCATCCGCTTAAAAACACAAAAAAACTAGGGCTACGTTGTAGCACTTGCGGGCCCGAGCACCTGCACGTTGAAGCCTGTTGCAGTCGGGGGAGAGAGCGGTCGATGACCAGGCGCACGTCTCTGCGTTGGATGCGTTTTCCTCTCTGTGGCAAGGATAAAAGCTTCACTTCCTGTAGCCACCAGGGGGCGCTGTGATTTAAAGTCATGATTTCTGTGTAGATGTCATCAGGCTGGGACTCTAGTCTTACATGTCTAGTTTGGACTCAATTGGACAATAAACGCTTCACTTCCTGTAGCCACCAGGGGGCGCAGTGATTTAAAGTCATGATTTCTGTGTAGATGTCATCAGGCTGGGACTCTAGTCTTACATGTCTAGTTTGGACTCAATTGGACAATAAACGCTTCACTTCCTGTAGCCACCAGGGGGCGCTGTGATTTAAAGTCATGATTTCTGTGTAGATGTCATCAGGCTGGGACTCTAGTCTTACATGTCTAGTTTGGACTCAATTGGACAATAAACGCTTCACTTCCTGTAGCCACCAGGGGGCGCTGTGATTTAAAGTCATGATTTCTGTGTAGATGTCATCAGGCCAGGACTCTTGTCTTATGTGTCTAGTTTGGACTTGATTGGACAATATATGTCCGAGATACAGAACCTCGTGTTTTGATGGCGTTTAATCAAACTTCGACGCCACGGTCACACAGCCTTAAAACCATATGAATATCTTCAGGGGGGGGCTGTTGATTCACACATGTAGTTTGAGTGAGATGGAACCATGAACACTGAAGTTACAGCAATTTCGTGTTTCACGGCGAGTTGATGAACTTTGACGCCACGCCACGGTCACACGGTGTGACGAAAAACCCATCCCTAAATCATTTTTTATGTCCATCTTGTTGTGATGACACTCATTTGAATTTTAAGTTGATCTGATGAAAGACCTGGGACAAGTATGTCATAGTAAAAATGTGGAAAATGGCCAAAATGGCCACCAAATCCAAAATGGCGGGCTTCCTGTTTGATCTAACATATCAATCCAAGAGACTTATTTGTTTGTTATGAAAAGACACATGTCCCCATAGATTTTTGTACATGTCGACCAATCGTAGTGCCGGGGCTGCCCTTTAGGGGGCGCTAGTCAGTTTTTTTGCCACGCCCATTTCATAAAACCATATGAATATCTTCAGGGGGGGGATGTTAACACACACATGTAGTTTGAGTGAGATGGAACCGTGAACACTGAAGTTACAGCAATTTCGTGTTTCACGGCGAGCTGATGAACTTTGATGCCACGCCATTAATACTGTGTTTGACGAAAAGTCACAGTAATCTTATATCTTCATTATCAATGTCTTGAGACCCATTTGATAGAGTTTGACATGGTTGAGGTCAGTGGATGAGGAGAAATACATCCAAGTGTAAGACATGCAAAAAAAAAGACATTTCCTGTTGCCACCAGGGGGCGCTGTGATATTAAGTCATGATTTCAGTGTAGATATCATCAGTCCGGGACTCTTGTCTTATGTGTATAGTTTGGAATCGATTGGTCCAAATATGTCTGAGATACAGAACCTCGTGTTTTGATGGCGTTTAATCAAACTTTGACGCCACGCCACGGTCACACGGTGTGACGAAAAGTTGATTTTTTTAAGTCAACTTTTTTCTCCATCTTGTTGTGATGACACTCATCTGAATTTGAAGTTGATTTGATGAAAGCCCTGGGACAAGTACATTAAAGTAAAAATCGCCAAAATGGCCAAAATGGCCACTAAATCCAAAATGGCGGACTTTTTTTCATGATTAGTCACGATACACCTCTTGCCCGATTTTGGTGAAAAACGGTTATGTGGAAACCTAGGGGCTGGGTTCCAGGGGGCGCTGTTGAGCCATTTTGCCACGCCCATTTCAAATTACTCCAGAATACGTAAATTTTCACCACTTACTAATTTACTGCAAAGTTTCATAACTTTTTGAGCATGTTAAAGCCCTCAAAAAGCCCATCCTTTTGCCGGAAAAATAATAATAATAATCATTACAATTTCAATAGGGCCTCTCACCATTCGGTGCTCGGGCCCTAACTAAGAAACCTTCCAATGAAATTCCTCTCAAATGGATGATTAATCACCTCCATATTCACAAAGTCGTAAATGCACAAAATGGATTCTCACTGTGACGTGTGCTTCTGAGTGGAACTGGCGATGATGTTTGATTGGAAAAAAGAAAAAAGAGAAAAGAAAGCCTGAGTCTTTCTCCGTGTATCAGGAAAAGCTTGAGCAGACAGAACCATCTCACAGGGGTCAGCTGATGTCGAGGTACATCAGTTTTATGAACCCCCCCTCCCCCCCCCCCCCCCCCCCCCCCACCCCTGCACTGCGCGAGTTCGCTGCCACTCATGTGTTAAATGGATCTTGTAGACAGAAGCGAATGCCTTTGTGCTGGAATAAATGGAAGGGAGAGAATGAGGTTAAGACGACTCCTCTGAGGTGCATCAACCTACATCTGTTCATCCTCTTTTTTCCTATTTCTCACACTTCTCTCCATCTTCTCTTTAAAAAAAAAAACGCAGCACGAGGGAGGAGAAACTTATTTTCTTTTTTCACTCTATGTAAATGGCTCTATTTATAGTTTCTTTTATGAGACACGGTTGCTCTCTTCCCTTTAAAAAGCGATCTGAGGCGTTTTCATGTCACACTGATGACGGGGGAAGAAAACATCCTTAAGATTATACATTTCGACATGTGGCAAATTATGAGTTTCTATTCCTGTTTTTTGTGTAAAATATTATCCTCCGCTATAAAGCTCTTGAAAAGGAGACATTTTTTTATCATCTTCCCACCAGAGACGGATCGACCAGAGAGCAGGCTGGAGTGACAGATGTTCAACACACACTTGCAAAGACACATACTGTACAAACACATTTGTACACGAGGGTTTCAAAGCATCCACTTTCACTCACACACACACAAACACACACCCACACACAGTGTACGCAGCAACACAACCCCTCCATGCACACAAAAACAAACACACTGCACCCTGAAGAAAACCCCCTAATTTACTCTCCCTCTCTACCCCACACATACACACACACACACGTACACAGAGGAGAAATTACTTTGAACTCGGTGTCAGGCAGCATGAATGCAGCTGGGATCACCGGGGTCACGCGGCTCTTTGAGAGGTGAGATGAGGTCCAGCCTCTCCTCTGCTGTCTGTCTCCGCTCTGATGTGCCGACGGCCACCGGGGTCCCGGGGGTTAGTGGTACACGTAAGAGCATCAGCAGCCGGGCCATAAGGCTCTCTTTGTTGAGGGCTTACACTTTGATGCACTCCGCTTTTCACTGTCACACTGTCTCCACAGACCCCAGCGGACGTCGGACATCAGTGGTGGTTTTGTGTCGTGGTCACCCTTATAAATCAGGCTTATTATTTCGGAGTTTTTAAACGAGGAGGGAAAAGTACGAGGTGTGTGATCAAGTTTTAGAGCGGCTAAGACAGAGAGAAGCTGGGAGTCGTTGTGATCCCCATTTAAGTTTGAAAACCTTGGGGTTGCATTTTAGTCATGACACAATGATGTTGACACTCACAACAATTCCCTGATTTGGTCTTTACTGGTTTGGTAAATTCAGCTAAATAGATCCCTGTAACCTGGGTATGAACCAGAATCACATGTTTAAGTATGCAGCCCTCATCTTAAGATTCTCAGTAATTCCTCCTTGTATTTTTAGTTAGTTCTCTCCTCTAGGGAGTGATCTCTGACCTGTTAATGGATGAGTATAGAACATGGGACATCATCATTAGAGATGAGGCATGTCTTTATGAATACACTATTTTATTTAATACATATGCATAGACAAATGCAGTTATGTCCTGCTGAACCACGAGATTTGGAACGTTGTTTTGCCTTGGGTCGCAACCTCTCTAATGTGTGCTCGACTCCTGCAAAGGCAGGCTTCCATTATTGGTGTGTGGATGTCTCCGGATCTCTAGAGTCCGTCCTGACCTGTAAGACTTTTGTGTAATAAACTTTAAACTATACAAGCAAGTTTTGGGTCCGCGGAGAATTCTTCCTTCAACATCAACTTCATCATCATCAACACCTCTCGGCTGCTCAAAATAGACGATACTGGCACAACGTATCCGTCTCTTATTCGTCAGGCTCCCATCACATGACCCCCTCAAGGAAAGAAAACAACCGGCATTAGTCCCGGCTACCAACACAGCATGAAAAATTAATTACAAGCGTTGGTGACCATGTTTTCTTTGCTAACAGCTGTTGTGCACCTAAATTCTACATTCTACAATAACACAACTGTTTCCATACGTAGGAGACAAGCTATTATTTGATCTGGTTCCAGACGCGTTGGTATGGACTGGGATTAAAACTGATACCAAATGAAACCATAATGGATGCAGACTTCCTTCGAGATCACTTTTTCAAATTTTTTTGATCTCAACCAAATAGTCATAATTATCCCTAATGATTTCTTGCTCAGAAATAGGCTTTAGTAAAACAGAAGCAATTCCACGAAATGACACCGCTTAATGAGGAAAGATGTTCGCAGCCTCATGTGGCGATGCCTTTCTCAGACTTACTATAAATCAACAAAAGGCTTTTTAATTAAAGAACTATAATAAACAAACAAAACAAAAAAAAACACAATCAAACTGATGACTTAATTGATTCTAACTACGAGAAGTTAGGGTGTTTCATTTCTGGGCTCGGTTAGCACGACTGGAACCGCTGCCAAGATATTTAATCATGTTTAATAAATTGCAGCAGACGTAGCTGTATCTAATCTATTAATAGGCCCACATCATTACATTGTGATTTGCATCTGGAAAGGATCCAACTGCGGACCAGCCCCCCCCCCCCCCCCCATTGATCTGAGCTGAAACTCGGTGTCAGGGCCTTATCTCGTGCAAGCGAGTTCTACGTTACCTGCCCAGGGGATGGGAATGTGATTAACAAGACTTTTTTATTTATTTATTCAAATGCATTGTCTATTTTGAGAAAAGCCTTTTTTTAAAACAAACCCACATTGCTTCTGTTTGTGTGTATGCAAAACTGTAAAGCATGCAAAGAACTGATTTCACAGAACAATGTTGTCGAAAAAAACCACAAGGCTGAAGATTAGCAGGGACGAGACAAAGAGGACGGCAATAAAAAGTGAGCATGTGTTCATCGGTAACACACACACACACACACACACACAGACACATAGACACACACGCACACACACTGATTAATTGTATTCTTGATTCATTGTGAGGCATCCTTCTGCTAATTAGCTTAGGCATGGTTTTGCATATTGTATTTATTTAATTTCTTCGTGGGCTGCACCAGTAGAAGGTGTAATTTGGGATGAGGAAGGAGCCGTGTCTTGCCGTGGTTTCGACACACAAAGGGCTGGAAGTGCTGCGGCTGATTGCAGTTACCACGAGGACTCTCTCTTTCGGTGCCAAATGTAAAAACAGAACCCGACAACATCCCTCTGGTGTTGCTTCCTCTTCTTGATTTCGGCCATGGAGACGATACTGTAAATCCAATGAACGGATTATGTTTACAGTTCTCCTCCATTTGTGCCGTTTTAGATTAGTTTCAACAATGTCACAGTTTTTTTTTCGAGGTTCAATGCCATACTATTGTAGAGGAGAGATATTGCAGGAGTGTTTGGAAAGCGCGTGAATTCAAATCAGCGGAAGGCGACATGAGGAGATGGAGGATTCTCTCGAGGAAATCGTTCCTTAAAAGTTCTCACTCTCCGGTTGAAGTCGACAGTTCTGCAGAATCAAGCGACGGCACTTTGAGGTGATTGGGCATCCAGCTGAGCCGAGGTGGAAAACACATTCCATATGTATTGAGTTTTGTAGTGGAGGACAACTTGACGCTTCTCCCTTTTCCCCCGCCGATTGCAGCGAGAACTGTTCTCCGCTTTGCATCCGCGTGTATTCTCTTTAGTCTGCCATCTGTACACGAGCGTGTGTGTGAACTGAGTCTGCTCATCGATTGTCCAAATGACGAGGGCGTCGAGTCGTCTCTGTGCAACATCCATCTTTCCAGCCATGCTCACATCCTACTGCAAGCAAGCAACAGATGGCCCCGGCAGTGTGCTGCGGCGGATGTGGTCCGGTCGTGTTTGCCCGGGAAGTAATTGTGTTTTAACCTGGAGAGAAACTGAATATTACGGCCGTGCAAGCAAACAAATTATAGTCACCTCACTGGCCGGCGGATGACTCTATTTGTCTCTTGTCCAGATGGAGTTTGAAGAAAATAAATGGGCCCGTGATGCTGCATGGGCTTGACGCACTTGTGATTGTGCGTCTGTGTGTGTGTGCACCTGAATGTTTGTCTGTCTCCCTGCCTACCTCTACCTGTTTATATCCTCAACAGATGCTCGTCTGCTTCCTCATACATCAGCCTGTCTGTTTTTTGTATTGTGGCAGATGTTGCGGTGCTGCAGGTCTTTATAGCAGAAAATGCAGCGCAGGAACAAAGAAAGGGTTGGAGTGGATTAAAGCCTCCATATATTCACCTTAGCATCGGGCCACAGATTGTGTTTTGATGCCAAACGCTGCCCCCGGGGGGACAGAAATACTTACTAGGGATTGGTATGGTTTAATGATAAGCATTCATTAGCATGAGCATCAACAAAAGATCTGCCACGCTGATCTCTCTCCAAATTAAGTCACTTCTTTCTATTTCTCGTCTCCCTGATTTTCAACACTGGCTGTTTATATAAAAACACTCTTGAACGAAGCGTTTGTTCACTGTCAGTTTCCTGCGCCGCGTGCCAACTGCGCGCATCAGAAAATCCCCTGCAATCTTTGTTTTGGCTAGTGTAAGGCGGCAAGTGATTACCCAGAGTGCTTTGGGAAGTTAATGTTCATGGTCTGCACAGCGGGACGCTAGGAGTGATGACAGAGGAAGCGCCTGAGGGCGAGCGTCTCTTCGCTGCCATCTCACTCTCAGTGTTTCTGACAACGCGTTTACCCCGACAGATGGCTCCAACGCTCACACAGAGACACCGTGGGCTGGTACCACAAGGAGATGTGCACGGAATCCAAAACCAGTGAGTGCGAACTACCCGTCAGATTGACTAATGCCATCGCAATAGTCTTTTTAATTCAAAACTTTACTCCATTCGCTTTAAACGGTTAAAAACTAAAGATATTAGAAAGAAGTGCGACCGCAAGTGTTCTGAAGGCGGTGATGGATCTTAAGGTTTAGGAAAAGCTTATGTACGTATATGGGAATGGTGTATTTTCTTTTTGAGTTGAGCTTGAGGTCACAGAAATGACACACATCTCAACATTTGTATATATATATATATATACATTGTACATATATATATATTTGTGCTTGTGTTTGTGTCTGTGTGTGTCTGTGCGTGCATGTGTGTCGTGAGCGGTTGACTGCCAGGTGAATGTCACACCCATCAAAGTGCACAGGTAATGATGCACTGTAACTGGCATTGCTACAAGGCGATAACCTGGATGTCCACTTACCTGCCCACACCAACACACACAGACAAACACAGACACACACACACAGTCCCCCGGGCTGCTTTTCACACTAACCTGGCATCCTTTCACAGGGTCCAGTGGAGCGTGCTGGTGTGACTCTCCTCTCAGGCTCTACTGACGGAGCACAGTGCTGCAGAGGCCGAGCTAGAAAGAGAGGTCGTGGGTGGTGCTGGTGCTAAAGGTTAGAGCCGCACATGCAGAAGCTTTGGCAAGATAACTGCCCAGTGGCATTTGACGTGCCTTCATTTGAGAGTTAGATTCCAGCCTGCTTTTTTTACTCTATTGAATGTAAAGTTTACATTTTTTTAAACCACATTAAATTGTTGTCTGAGTTCACTTGCTTTTACAGATAAGTTACTGTCCAGTTCAGTGTTTGTGTAAAAATATACAGTTTTTGTCGATTTTGTTGAAATCCACAGAGGCCAGTAAGAGAACATGTTCAGACATTGCATTGTGGAGTTGAGAAAGTAATAATCCACTGAAGTTTAGACATGTCTGAATATCCAGACTATGAAACATCAACACAAATATTTCACAATCATAAAACAAGGATGCAATATCAATATATCAAATGTGTAAGGATGGGATAAACAAAATATTTCTTGTCATGATCGTGAGAAAATCCACCACTTGCATTTCATATACATGCGCAAATGAATATGAAATCATAGATTAGTTGTTGTTTGATCAGATTTCATGTAAATGAAACCTCATTCATGCAAGTACACACCGGGATTATCAGTGCAGGAGCTGCACACGCATTAATACATTGTACTAAAAAAGACCAAACATGGCCGAGTTTGTGTGAGTGCATGTTTATAAGAAGGCTGAGTGCAGACATTTGCACGTTTTACAAGACTTCAGAGAGAGAGACATCACCGACAGCTGCATCACCGACTAGAGAAAAAGAAAAGAGGAAGAAGAAGGGACACAAATTCATTTTTGCGTTTTTGCACACGGTGGAAAGAAAGAAAGAGAAAAGAGTGTGAGGTACCACACAGCGATTGGACATTCAAAGTGAAATACTTTTGATTAAACTGACTTATAAATTATTCCGCCCGTGCCCTCTCGCTGTGAGGGGCTATCACAGGAGGGTCAGTGGCAGCTCCAGTTATTATACCTCAGCCTTTTGTTCTCGGGGCTATTTCAGATCATTATTGTTTCTTTCTGCGATAGGAATTGTTCACATCTCCATGGTTATCTGCACGGTGAGGTCACTTTATCTCACACATTATGGTGCATGTGAGAAGTGATACCTAAAGAATCGGATCTAATGAGCTGCAGGTACAGGTACATTTACTTTGATACATCTTTGCTGCAGACTGCTTAAAGTACACTATTTTTCATAATGACCTTTGCATTTTTTCTTGAGAAATTCACAAAAATGTCTTGCATTGTTAAAGAAAGCTCCAAATGTTAATAGATTCTTCCTCAGCCTTTACCTCATCCTTTCACCAAGTTTTAAGAAAATTGTAGTTTTTGCATAATTCGGCTAATAAACACACAAACAGCCATTCAAACATTACTTCCTCGGCGGAGGTTAATATATTTGTAATCATAAATATCCAAGTATTTCAATGGGCAGCAAGTGTTTTTCTTTTTCAAACATTTTCTTTTTCTGTGGTCAGATTCATATTCTATCAGCCTCCTCGTTCCTGCTCCCAGCAAAAACTAAACCAGCCTCTGTATTGGTTAACAGGGCTGAAAACATTCCCCCATTAAGGTAAACAAGATTGTACTTTCTCCTATCTCCCGCGTGACTCTGCCCCTAAACAAATTAAGACGCTCATTTGCATAAGCGAGATGGATGAGATAGGAGGGAAATACTTTCTCTCTCTGGAAACCGAGTGCTCTGTTGAGACGGTGGTGGTGGTGGTGGTGGTGGGGGGGAGATCTCGGGATGAGATGTCACAGCCTATTAGGACGGCCATGCTTCATCATTTTTCATACAGCGTATCGGTGTAATAACTCTTAAATGTTGGGAGCGTTTGATAAAATGAGATATAAAAAAACGCAGAGTGTGATTGTAAAATGGAAGTTGGGAGAGAGTGCGTTTAGATTTCACGAGAGATCGTTCCAAAACTAACCGGAGAGGCTTCTTTTGCTGCAATATTGCATTTTCCCCTGGATTTGAATATTGCACTTATTAAATAACTGCCAATTTTTTTTATCATACTTAAATTAGATTTAAAAACATTTCTACCACACCTACATTATTAAATAACGTTGTTATGTAACAATATCAAACATAACCTATTTATACACTCATTTAGAAGCACTGTAGAAGTAATATGTGACATACCTGATGTAAAAACCCTAACATGCAACAACACACTCTGTCCTCAACACACCTGCTCAGGGAGCAGAGCAGCCAGACACACTGAGGTTTGTTTGTGTACTAAAAACAGCACCACAATTTACTACAATCAGACTGGGTGTATGGGCCGGGGCACCTGGGGCGCTCTGTGTGTGCTCCTACCCTGCGGTGAAATTGCTGTCAACACTTTTTTTTTTCTTCTTTCCTCTCCTTCCTCCTCCTTTCAGTGCTGGTCGGCTCTGGTAAGTCGCCCGGCTCTGTCCACCATCCGCCCCTCCCCCACTGAGCGGGAACACCACGATACATTCACAACTCCACATTTACTGCCCTCAGCTCGCCTCCGCGCCTCCACCAGAGTGGTTGTTGTTTTCCTCTGTGGTCGCTGTCTCTCATTTCTGTGTTTATCGCTCACACTCGGTCGGACCTGGCTGCACAAAACCAGGGATCCGGGAGCAAAACAGTTGCTTCACGTCTTATGTTGGCAGGAAAATTAGAGCGAAGAGTCATTTGATTGTGAAAAGAATTGTAATGGAAATATAACAGTTGACCATAATAATCATGTTTATTTCCCCTTTTGATTGATCATGATTGAATCTCTTACAATGCTCTTCTCGATCTTCTCCTCTCATGCTGTTTCCTGTACTACTGAATGTATATTGGCCGGATTGCTCTAGACACTGTAACCTGATTTTCTCTAGACACAGCCCTTTACTACTAAATGCATATTGGTCTGATTGCTCTAGACTAGGCATTTCTGTGTTCATGTGATCTAAGGATCTCAACCTTTTCCTGTTTAACAAACCCCCTCCAGAGTAGGAGGGGTTAGCCAAATGTATAAAAGAAATGAACTGTTTTCTATCTGGGTGCATATTACAAACTAAACTCTGTGGTATGCACCATGCTCGAGCATTAAAGGAAAGTGACAATACTGTAAGAGAAATTTGTGTCTCGTTTCCTCGTTGGTAGTGGGATTGTAGAAATTGCCACGACAGAATCTTTGTTATGCCACTGTCGGAATGAAAAGTGCTACTTCTACCGCAGGCAGCTGTAGGCGACGTTATTATAATACAGGGAAAGCAATGTTGGAAGATGTTGCGGCATTTAAATCAAATCATCAGTGTTTAGACCACAATAATATTCAGCGTGTTTTGAATTTACATGCAACGCGCAGCGCTGAACCCTGAAGAGGCAATTAATTTGCCGCTTACTCTGTCTCAACAACCTGTTCGATCCTGTGGCTTTGACATGTGCGAGTGTAAGAGCACTCATTGACTCCGACCATTAGCGAGATAATGTAGACAGTTTCCAAGACGAGGGAGAGCGAGACAGGGAGAGAGAGAGAGACACCCCCCCCAGGAGAGTTTAGAAGTGGCGTCATGAATAATGCATAACTGCTTAATTTATGGCCAAACTTTAAATAGCGCCGAAACACAGGAGACGCCTATGAAAATCCATCTTGTTACAATATTTGCTTAGCGAGTGTGTGTGCTTTGAAACCCACCATCGAAGGCAATTACAACAGTATCCTGCCAATATAATAAACAGAATAATTTCACATCTTCTGCGTGTCTTGTTTTGACAGCACGTAATTGAGGTATCTTTGTTTTTTATTATTCCTGCCTATCATTTTCCTCTTACACACCATTTCCTGTTCATCAACGCATGCAGACACACAATCCCAAATGACCTGCATGGCTTAAATACAACAACGTCCAACAAGGAGTGTGTAGGAGCTGCTGTCACGGTGACAGTCCACCTTTAGGCTAATAAAGGCTGCACAGGCAACACCACAAAATCAATATTCACTCTGATGCTGGCAGTAAACCTATAGAGCAGACGTTTTTATGCAGGTCAGTAGAGAAAGGTAATTAATCATAATAAATGACACGCAGAACGGTGAAAGACAACGATTCTGTGTGCACAACATGACGCGGTGCAGCAGAGACGGTATAATAGAGCCACTCCGGCGTGTAAAAATCTATAGTACGCCACTCGCTTGTCGATTCAACTCAATTCCGCTATTGTCAAAGTGAGTGTTTTCTTTTTTAACTTATCAGCTCCCGGTAACTTTTGGTGCTGGAGGCTATGGAGCACACGCAGGAGCTAAAATACGATATGCGGTGCGGGAGGAAAGAAGAACAAAAAAAAAAAAAAAAAAACAGCAACAGGGAGCTGATTGCAGTCTGTTCAGCCTACCTTCACCCATCCTCTGCTCCTCTCCTCCATGGTAATGAGGCGTTGAATGGCAGCATGTCTACAGGCAGGGGAAGCAGACGTGCCATGCAGCTGTAGACTCCCACGCATGAGACACACGCGTTTCTTCCCGTTCCTCAGGCTCCCACCTGAGGGCCCGCTACTTAAATGGCGGTGGGGCAGAGATGGGTTGGGTGGATTGTTACAATGCTGATATCATACAGTGGCGACAGGGAGGAAGAGGAAAAGGAGGAGGACGACGATGTGGTATTGTCCTTCTTTTGTCTATTTGTATTGAGTAATACAGCTATATATGTTCTTTATTCCGTCTTGATAATGGCTAACTGCATTAGTTTCAGTGTTTGTGCGTGTTTGTGCCATTTCGTGCCACCAAGCCAGCCCTGTGTTCCTTAATAAGACAGCATGCTCTTATTTACCTCACACTTGATCCAATTAAAATGATGGATGCTGTCAGAAGTTCGATTAAATCCAGAGTCAACGGGAGGAGCACCTGAAGAGCGGAGGAAAGTTACAGTCCTTTACCTCGCTGTCATTCATCATCACATCAGGCTTCCTTGACAGTTTATTTTAATTGTTTGCCACAGTGACAGAGTGCTCCGTGCTCGACCTGCATGCTGGAGGTCTTCCTTTAATGTTGCACTGATCCACGGCTGAGTCCTCCTCCACCTGCGACTGTGGATTGCCATTTCATGCTTGTTTTAACACTGAATAGAACATGGAGACTCGCTGCGATCCACTTTGTCCACACAGCAGGAGGCGCAATCCTTTTGTATTGTGTATTCGTGCATTCGGCCAATTGAAAGACCAGGAGTGGACAAATAAAGGCATTAACAGGCCAGTATGTGCTGCTTCCTGGATGACATCATCAGACACTTTTTGATTCAGAAGAGAGGAAGTCTGTGTTCGACCATTTTCATAACTTAATGAAACAACAGATCCGACATCACATTCCCTTTGTGGGGATTAGTCAACTGTGAAAAGGTGAAAGAGGAGCCATGGACTGAACCTCTCTTTTATATTCTTGGCACGACTATTTGTCAGATCAACCAACTGAAGCAACACTATGAATAATTTTGGAAGGCGCCAGCTTGAAAATATGTGCCGTCAGTGGATCACCAACTTCCTGACAGACAGGAAGCAGCAAGTGAGGCTGAGGAAAAGTCACATCCAGCACCTGGACAATTGCCCCCCCTGGGTGTCTGCTTATCTCTGTGTTCTCACTAAAAACAGAACCTCGGGAGTTTTGCAGATGACAGAACAATAATGGGCCTCATCTGAGACTGCGATGAGTCTTCACGCAGACATGTGGAACAGCTGGCTCTCTGCTGCGGCCACGTCCACCAGCTGTGGAATCCTTCAGGTGTCTGGGATCATTCACCACGGCACCGCACTCTCCCAGGACCTGACATGGTCAACGCCAAGTCAGTCAGCAAAAAACGCCAGCGCCACCTGAAGAAGGTCAACACCCCCTCATGAGCTGCTGATCCAGTTCTACAGGGCAGTCATTGAGTCTCTGCTCATCCATCAGTGTCGGGTTTGGCTCGACCAGATGAGCGGATCATTGGTGCCAACCTGTGAGTGAGAACATAGGAAACCAGTTCAATTCCATGCACATACACACTCCTAAACAAAGGTGATTCTAATGTCAGTGTCTGATGGAAGGAAAGGATGCATGATGTGAATGGAGGAGTGAGAGATGTGCATGTTTTCAGACATGAGCTCTGGAGGTTGTCCGCACGATTGAGTCCGGACTCTCTCAGGAGTTTGCCTTTCACATATATGAACCACCCAGTGGGGGATTCTCTGCTCAGACGCGTTCACAACAACACAGACATCTCCAGAGTGTTCAGATGAGGGGTGGCTATGAATTCAGCTGTGGAGATCACAGACCGACATTGGCCTTTATCACCAGTGGCTCTCTTGACATCTTAATCTGTGTCTTCAACGTGTATAGCACCACCTTTTCAGACCAGTTTAAGATGAACCCAGAAATATGTCTTAAAGAGTCGGCGGAGACCTGACAGTTGCTGCCAAAGAACACCTTACAACCTGACAATAATTGAAGGAAAACAACTTCAAGTACCTTTTAAAGGATTGCAATGTAGAAACTTTCAGACGTGTGCAAAGTATTATACACTATCCATCTGATTTTAACAGAATGGCCTGTTGTATCTTCAAAAGTCTTCCCAAAACCAGATTCGCCCTACAATGCATCACTGCTTCACTCTCTTTCAATTCCTCCTACTGTTGGATTACAGTATGTCTGTGAAGGCTAAGCTCGTTCTGCCCTCTCCCATCTCAAGAGGATCTCTATATATCACGGTGCAGCACTACCAATCAGTAAACAAGTCAACATCTACACTACCTTTCTGCTACCAACAAACCTTTGAGAGACAGAAGGAAACACAACAATGATACGGAAATCAGCACAAACCTGTTGAATATGAGCCGGTGCGCATGTATGCTGATGATGAGGATGAATGACGAATATAAAAAAATCATCCTTAATATTTATTGTGTGTGTGGCGTTGACATGAAAAGCTGGAGATGAGATGCGCCTTCTCACCCGCACCAGTGAGCAGTGGGGTGACGAGCATATCAAAGGAACAGATGGAAACTTGAGTAGTTCAACAGTGAATACATTGATAACAGTGTTACATGACAAACCTGTCCATCAGAAAGAAAACATCCCATCTTCTAACAAGCACTCCTTTATGTAAATTTTAAATCAAAAGATACTCCCACCCTGAATCAAACCTCTCAGGAGTCATCATATTTAATACACAGCTTTTTTTCCGCCCCTCTGTCTCCCAGTGATGTATTAAAAACACAGGATTCTCTGAAGGGAAACCTGTGATCTCAAAGACATTTACTTCCTCATGCTGTGAAGCGGTTCATCTGAAATGCTTCAGAAAATTGCTTCTATTCCCCCCCCTTAGTGGAAAATGTCTAAAAGACTGTTTACAGCTTTGCTGCCTTTGAAAATGTATATCCCCTGTAGGCTTTCTGGCCACTCCTAAATCCCTTAGTTACTTTCATTGTTTGTGTTGGCGTTAATATTTCATAAAGATGTTTCAATATTTATTCATCTTTTTTTTTATTGCTACGTAGATAACCGTCCCTCTAACTCCCTCGTATCATACATTTTAATGTACTGAGCGATCAAGTCCCGTAAGCATCGTGTGCGAGGCCCCCCCCCCCCCCCTTCCTCTGTATGACAAGCATCTTCATTAATAAAACATAACGGATGCCTCTGCCAAGAATCACTCCCTTTCAATACGTATCGTGCACAATAGGCTGGAAGAAAAAGCTCTGATCTGTGTAAATGAAACTGACACACTTCATCCAGTGTTGTGATCAAAGCGTGAAGAACATTTAACACTTTTCTTTATTGTAATAAAAACAATCAGTGAAGACATGTTGTTTTTGGGGGGGTTAGAACTCAGCGTCTGACAGTGAACACTTTATCCAATAAAATAAAACATTACATATTTATTATTGCATTGAATTAAATTAGAAAATAGCCAGATGCTGTAGCTTGATGGCAAAAGATCTGAAATGTATTAAGGTGAAGAAAAAGCCTTACAAGTCAACGTTAAAGTCTTAAGATCAATTATGTATAATGTACTTGAATTTCAATGATATGCTCTCTTTTATTAGAGAGAAATAGACATTGATGTTGTGTTGAAAGTTTTCTTTCTACCTTCAAAGCTGGTGAGGTAACGTATGTATGCAGAGTGATGATACTGCGTTAGTATTCAGATCCTTTAATTAAGTAGATGTTGGAAGTTTCAAGTCCTGCACTGAAAATGTCAACAGTGTAAACTTAAGTAAGTGTTATTGCCAAAATCAACTAACAGTAATTCATCACCAGGTAGGAGTATATAGTGTTGAGTCTGAAACTCTTCATTTGTTCCAGCAAAAAAATCAAGTAATTGGTTCGACTGGAAATAACCTGAGGGGGAGTCAGTCCGCTCAGGGCAACAAAAACAGGACATTCTAAAGGGACGGATACTTATTAGCAGGTTTCCACATATCTGAGTTATTTCCCTCCATCTTTCCTGTCCATCATTTCTCTCTTTCTCTCTCTGTCGTCTGATTTGCCGATGCCACCATCACAGGGATTAGTTGTGGTTGTTGCTTTCTGTAAAACACACCTGGCTGCTGTTAAAGAAAATCCACTATTCCCAGTCACTGCAACACGACACACCAACAGCACATGTAACAAAACATAGCTCTGCGTAGTCTTCAATATTTAACTTCTTCATACATGGGTTGTTGCAGCTGAATTTTTCATACACGCTCTATATAACAACCCGCACAGGTTTACATGCAAATACAGCTAAACCGTAGGTCATGTGATGAATTATTAAACCTTAAAATCCCCGAATAGGGATGATGCATTTTAAATAGAGGAGCTGTCTCCGATCCAATGTAAGTTTTTCTCTTTGTAAGACTTCACTGAACAGTTTGAGCTTGAAGAGTGACGTTCGCTCAAATTATAAATTAGGTCTTAATAGGTACGGAGAAATACCTGGCCTTTCTAAAGGAATGGTTGTCACCTTCACACAAGAGCCCATTTGATCACTGTACTAATTATTACTTTTTTTTTTATAAATCCAGATCACGATGACAGCCATATTGTTAAGAATTAATCCTTTTAATGCCTAAGCTCTAATCATGCAGGAAACTTTTGACACAAATTATCACTCGTTTGACACGATGATTACCGAAGAACTAAGAAAGGAGGCCGATTGTAAATCATCTGCGGCTCCTATGGCTTAATTTAAAAGCGGCTCAATCACCGCGTCTATTTTGTGCAGCAGCAAGCACCAGCTCCTGTTTCCTTGGCCATTAGTCCAAGATCCCCCCCCCCCAACCCCCCCGCCCGACTCTCTGCAGACTTCTGGAAAGTGAAGTGTGAAGGTTCAAGGTGAACAAGAGTTTCCTTCAACATGTCAGAGAGGAGAAACTCAGGAAGGACGGACGCACGGGAGCTGGAGGCGGAAGCTTCAGCCTCTGCCTCCTCCAAATAATCAGTCCGAAAGGGATTATTTGTGCTGGAGCTGGTTTGGTGAACAGGTCAGAGTAGTGTTATGTTCTTAGCAGATAAGTGAGTTTGGTATGGTATCATTTTATTTAACATTTAATTCGATAGGATATCATATTTAAGATAAACCAACATGAACAGGGAGACACAAAAAATACATACACAAAGAAAACTGGAAAAAAAACTAATGAAATAGTGTATAACCCATTCACAAGATATTAAATCTCAGTATTGACATTTATGTGAATATAAAATGACTTAAAGCATTCTCATTTAATGAAATATAACAAAGTAATAAGGATAACCCATAGGCAGAGTTTTACCTGAACATAATTTCTTAATCAGGAATGACAATAATGTAGAACAGTGATTATATTGATTTTTCTTATTGTTAAATAAAGTGTTTCGTCTCATTACGTGTGTCTGTATAACATTTTGTGTATTGTGGATTTTTTTACGTGTTATCATGGATAAAGTATGTCTGCTCAAAGTACAATACAATAAATATCATTCAAAATTACAAACCTTTATTCTATGCGAGTCTATAATTAACCAAAGTTCAAACAAATCAAACTGAGAGCCAGTGGGAGAAAGGGGACATTAATATTTCAATTTTTCTCTTATTAATTTAATCACATTTCATATGCTGATTTGAATTGGCCACGCTCCTCCACTCAGAGTTGACTCTAATCCCAATCTAATTACTAATTATACGGTTGGAGGTTGATTGGCCCAATCCTCCCAGCCAAGGCCAATTTGACTCCCTCTGATGTCGAGCACCTTTCATGTGCAATGTGTCCCAGGTTTTGAGGACAAAGTGTGTGTGTGTGTGTGTGTGTGTGAGAGGGTGTACATGGCTGTGTTTTAATCATTAATCATTATTCAGCACCCTCAGTCAATAAGAAGAAGAAATGTTTTTCCACTGGCTGATGAAATAATGAAACAACCAGGGGTGAAAAGAGTTCTAGAAAGTTATACTTCAATAAAAGTATTGCTACATGAAATTTTGCTAAAGAAGATTGACTTTTTTGTAAAATTGTTCTTGCACAAAAGTACAAAGGGATTCAGTTGAAATGTGCTCAGTGTAAACCTTGCATCTCATTGTGTTTTTTTATTTCTGAGATCAAAAACTGTGATATACTGATAATAATGATTTGTGATGGAAGTGTTGATTTAAAGAACATGTTTCAGTTACCGGCTGTATGTGCATTGGTATGCTTTACATGTGCATTCGACTGATAACTGATCATTTATCATTTATACACCACGGAGAGGGTTTTATGGACTAAATATATTAAACAACACAATCAACTAGCCCACCACCCCAAATAGAGATGCAGAAAATAGGTAGACAAATAATCAGCATTAACTCCTCAGTGGCTATACAGCCGACAAAAAGACAAAATGCTTATTTGTGAGACATTGCTGTAGTTGTTGTACAGTACAACAAGCACGACAGCCATTTGTCCTCTGCAGTTCGTCAAGAATATCAATTACTTGTGGTCCTGCCATCAGTATGTTTATCCATTAGCATTTAGCCAAACATAGCATCCACCTGTTGGGAGAGGTATTTTTAGTTTGGGGTGAATAACGTCATCTGATCCAGGTTGTTGTCCCTTTTCCTCGGTGTGACAGAAAACTGTGCGGTGTGATCACACTGTCTGCCGTGCCAAGCTGCCGCCGCGACTGCGAAGCTAATTTTAACGCCCTCGTGTTACGACTTCTCCGTATTTGTGCTCACTGCAAAGCATGGTGTTGATCAGGTTTGTCATTAAAGTGAGCACACAAAGGACATAATTAACTTTATTTCCCTGCACAACGTCTTAGAAAGACAATTAGCGATGTCGTAGCTGGCAGGTCCGTCCCTTGCTAATGATGTTGCAGATTGTACACAGCATGTATCTTAACAGCACAATATCCACATAGCTATTTTGAACCTGATTGTTACAAGTGATTAAGGTAGCACTGGCTCATGTGAGAATGATGCAATTCCTTGGGAATAAATAAATTGATCATCCGCCTGCATTACGCTCCTGTTTCCTCATTCCCCGGCTTCGTCTCTGAAATCCCATTTCGAAACATGTTGGATTTTTTGGACCGAGAGAGCATCAAAGAGAAATTCCAAACCTTTTCAAAAGTAAGAAGAGCGTTTATGTTTTGAGTGAGGAGGGAAAATAGTGGAAAATAATGCAGGCGCTGCTGCAGCAGGAGTCCACTCTGTTGATATAACCTCTAATATAGGGTTTATGTCAGTATTGGTGTGTGCAGAGAGTGTGTTTGGAAATGTCATCTCAATTAGTTGCTGAGCCCTGAGTCGTGAGAGCTCTGACAGGGAAGTAATGAATGGCATCACACTGGGACTAAAATATACCACAGCAACTGCAAGGAATGACCAGAATATTCTATTTCCTCTTAACAACTCCTGGCTGCGGTGACTGTGTGCAGGGCAGAATAATAACCATGTGGGTGGCTGCTGCATATGTCAGTGAGACACAGGAAAGTATATAAAGAGCCTAATGAACATGCGTCTTCATCATTTTTAGCTGCGTTGCTGTGTTTTCAGTAGCTTCCTTAAACGTTCCCTCTAGGCGTTAAATTTCCTCTTCCCAACATTGGTTACAGTTTACAATTCACCAATCCTCCATGTTGTCATTGTTCGTGGCCCGAGAGGCAACATCCACCGAAGGTTATGTAGCGAAATTCTCTGCCAGTCGGTCAGTTCCTACACGGCAGCATCACCGAATCACAGAGCAGATTTCGGTTCCTCATTTCTTTCTTTTTTTTTAACAATATTTTTATTGAAGTTTCAAGTGCATATCAAACTTTATGCAGAATTTACAAACATTTTCATTTACATCCCCTCGAACAGCCACTCATTCACACACACATAGAAAAAATAAATAAATAAAATGGACAATGACAACAGACATCAAACTAATGGAGTAAAAAATTAAATAAATAAATAAATAAAAATTAAAATAAGCGCAACCTGTTGTTCAGTCAGTGTTATCCGTTTCATTGGTCAAAAATGACATAAATGATTCCCAAATACAAGCAAACTCCTCCTGTTTACCTTTAACAATGTATGTCAATCTCTCCAGTCCAAGACAAGTCATCAACTCCTTCTTCCATATTGCCAGTGATGGTGGTTCTACATTTTTCCAATATAGTGCAATCACTCTCCTTGCATGGAGAAGTCCAAAGTCAACCATCTTCGATTGCTTCGTTGTTCTGATGGTGTCTTTGGGGTATATTCCAAGTATACAGATTGTTGACGTCAAAGGAATGTTACACTTTGGTTCCTCATTTCGGTTCCTGAGCGCTGAACTGAAACAGCTGTCCTACTCACAGGCAACATAAACTACCTGATCAAATTGACAATAAAATACCCAAAGCTTAACGGTTGAAAGTGCGGCTGTATTTCACACAAAAGGATTCCAGGCCCGGGACATGCAGCGAATGTTTCAACAGAATTCAGTGAGACGATTGATGACGAGTTTAGTGCTTGAATATTTAGCACCGTTTAGGCACTATACTGTTTTAAATGTTTTCAATTTAACACCACTACATACTAGACCCTACGTTTTTTTCATAGGACGCCATAAGATACGGCATCAGATAAAGACTTCACGGTCTCCCGGCTCCCTCTCGATGATGGTATAGATTTGAGGCGGCCGTGATGGAGGCTTTGCATGCAGACAATTAGGGTCTTGTGTAATTAAACTGTCTTTTATTTATCACAGTCATTACATGAGGGCCTCATCGGAAGACAGAATACGGACATTAGGCGAGTGGCATTAAAGTGTAATTGACTGGTAAATAAAGTAAACAAATAAAGGATCTCCACAGCTGTGCAGCTCGAAAGGAAGAAAACCAGTGTGGCCTTGACTCCACATGCTTTCAGCCGCAGTGTTTGTTTTGGAAGCAGCAGTATACCTTCAAAGCGTATTGCCTTTCTTTTTCTAGTGTAATCATTGCTACCCCTACTGAATTTCCTTATTTTCCCTTTTTTCATTGAGAAATCATTTAGCTACTGTAAACCCCCTGCGCCTCAACTTCTCTCAACTTCACCCAGGCTGCCGCAGCAAAGTGTCAGTCATGACTTCTGACAGCCGGCGTGATGGAGGTTTCCAACAGAGTCATGGTCTTGTTAATGACTGCACCCGCACAATGGGGCTGATTTAAATGCACCAATAAACCCCTGTCTAAATACCATCCCTGATTATTAAGTAGCTCCGTATCACTGGCACTGATTGGAGACATTTTATTATTCATTATTTGAATAATCCTAGCTCAAGGATAGATTTTGTTACAAAATATCTTGATTGTAAGAGTATCTTTATTACTCTCTGAGTTTCATTAAAGTTTGTTTGATTAACATTTAGCAATAGGGAAGGGAGATCACATTGGTGAAGGTCATCAAAAAATGAGTGTTTCAAGATTTCTAAACATTCATATTTAAGCTGTCTGTGTGCTAAATCTTTCTTTTTGGAAAATTGTAAGAGTTAGAAATATTCACCAGATTTATTAAATGTGCTGAACATTGCTGCATAAATTATGCACTTCTTCAGAGCAAATAATCTAAAATCAGATATGATATATTAATTTAGTGAAAAGAAAATTAGCATTAGAATTAAAAATCAATTTCCTCTGAATACAATAGTCTAATGCTTTTTTTTTAATGTTGCCTGCTGTTATCCAATAAATCACCACTATTTTGACCAAATATGGATGATCCCATACACTCCTTGGATCATACTACATGTGTAAAAGCAGTTCTATTAAACAATACAAGCATCCATGATAACCACTGACTTGTAACTTTATGTTTACTTACAGAAAGTGTATTTATTCACCCTTCACTGGGAGATGTCTCTGGTTTGGTGCGGCCAATAAAAAATTGCTATCTGTATATTACCCGTTCTTCCTGTGGTTGTGCTTCGCTCCCTCGTACATCGCGGGCCCGGCAAAACTGATCTGACATCTCCAAATTGCGTGGCGATTTATATCACAGTGAAACCATATCACAGTGTTCAGATTTCAATTCCACCCCTCGGGGGAAATATTGTTTCAAGCCATTACTCTTCATCAAGAGGACGTCATACCCACTCTGCGCAGCCATTGTCCTCCATGGCCCGTGTCTTCAGCTGCGCCCCTGAGACAACGGCAGACGTGATGTACAAGCTGCTGAACTCGCCATCACGTCAGCCACAAAGGACCAAAGCGCACTGATCGAAATGCTTAAATGGTGCTTGCATAGAAATGTCATCATTATTCCGGGAGTGAGCTGCATCAAACACCGTTCACTTGATGAGACGATCATGTGCTGAAATGGGGCGGCGTGCAAAGTGCATATTAAACAGCAGAGTGTCATGATGCACTGGGATGCTGTGATCTTCCCCCTGCTGTCTGCGTTGAATATGCTCAGCCGTGGTGCGACTGGCACAACACCAATGATCCGTGCCCGCTCCCCATTCATCTTCGCAGCTCGCTCTGTGTCCCGAACGCCGCAAATTACAGCCCTGGTGGATTCACGCTGCTCTAATCCTCGGCAAAACTGCGAGGGGTTATGTGGGGAACCCTGCCAGTTACCTTGGGGGACAAATGATCTACACGACCTACCCCTACTAACCCCGGTGCTCGTATCGCAACGGGAAGAGATCTATTTCTGCTTATTATTACTTGCACCTCCCACCGGCGGCACAGAAGATGAATCATACCTGTCTACCCTTATCCCTGGCGCAGGGAGGCCATGTTTGTTTATATTGATTGGCAGCATATGTGGCCCAGCTGTTGCTGAAGGAGTCAGGCGCTGGCAGAGGTTTGTTTATGCCTTCCCCTGGCAACGGTACTGTTGGCAGGCAAGACTGTGAGCAGTGTGCACTTGACTAATCAATACAAACAATGAAGCAGCAAATCAAGAATAGCGTCGGAGCAGACTGAAATGAGGGAGCGAATAAAGCTTTTGATTATTTGGTGCTCAGAAATGATTTTGTTGTGGGATCGAGTAAAATGTGTTTTCAAAATGCTTAACTGCGCTTTGTGTTTTTTTTTTCTTCCCCTGTGTGCGCGTTTCAATGATTTTTTTTTACTATTTGACAGTCGGATATGTGTTTTTTCTTCAAGATTGTTAGAGGAAATCCAATATTTGTCTTTCTGTGGCATCAAAACTTAGGCACAGGCTATTACCTCCCCCAAGGAGGTTATGTTTTCACCCCCCCCGTGCATTTGTTTGTTGCTGGTTTGATTGTAAGCAAGATTACACAAAAACACCTGAACGGATTTCCACAAAACTTGGGAGAAAGATGTGATATTGGTCAGGAAAATAGAACATTTCGGTTTAGATTTAAATCAGGGGGCAGATCCAGAGGTTTTTTTTCTATTTCTTTAACATTGCGAGACCTTGGCAACATTTTCACAGTCTTCCGAGAGAATAATTTATCAATCAGACACATTAAGGGAACTGATATCTACATCATTCACTCCCGGGTCAAACGACTCGGCAGTAGACACGTGTTTCTCTCGGCTCCGATCGCTCCACATCCATCACAGGGATCTCTCCATCTCCAGCTCCGTCAGTGATGGAGAGGTGACACACGGGTGAAGGCACTAATTTGGCAGACGGCAAGGTGAGACTGCGCCTCTGTGTTCGGTGCGTTTGAGATGTTGAACATGAGTCACCGGGGGAAAAAACAGAAAGGCAAATACTTTTACTGGAAGTGAGAAGGAAATCAGTTGTCTTTTTTTATTGGGTTTACCCGCGTAAACTCAGTCAAATATTCTAACAGCTACAGTCACACACTTATATTCTGACAACTTTTAGACCTTCAGCTCTGATCATCACCTGAAAAATACATTTAAAACTCATAACCCCCCGTATAGATCTGCATATGACGATATATGAATAAGATGACAGAAATGCAAATGTATGAAATTGCAAGTGCAAGTGTAGGAAGTGGGGCAGATTACTCAAGGTGCAGCATCTGGCAATGATTAGTGGCCATTAATTGGTGTTAACTGGTGCTACTAGTGTTTACAGAGTTGAAGGATAATTAGCTGGGGGTCAACTCGGGGCTGAAATTAACATGTCAGAACTCTGCAGCTGTCTCATGACAACCAGTCGAGGAGATGCTGGGGTGGACCACATGTTGCTGGCAGGGTGAAGCGTTGGATACTGTGGACAGTAGTGGTGTGTATGGGATGAGGATTATCCCTGGTATCTGTATGTGTGTGTGTGTGTGTGTGTGTGTGTGTGTGTGTGTGTGTGTGTGTGTGTGTGTGTGTGTGTGTGTGTGTGTGTGTGTTCTGATGATGTGTTCTGTAACATCCCTAACACCCCTGATGTTGTTTTCTTGGACAAGGTTAAAAGGGAGGTAGTATTCCTTGAGGTAGCCTGTGTCTATGACCTCTATATGGACTTAGCCTTCCTTGACAAGCTGACCAAATACCAGCCCATTGTTGCTAAAATGAGAGACCTAGGCTATACATGTAAACTGGTAGTATTGATATTTGGAAGTCTGGGGCATGTCCATAAACTTTCGGTCAGTGGGCTACGACTGGCAGGACTTAGTAAGAGACGATCTAAACAACTAGCAAAGTTCTGCTCTGTATCAGCTGTTATAGGTAGTCTTGCTGTTTGGCGTAGGAGATGTTTCTTGTACCCATGAGTCACTAAGCTGTATTCAACCTCTGAGAAATGTTTGAATCCTTTTTGTATGAATATGATTGGTGGATTCAAATAAATTATTTAAATGTATGTGTGTGTGTGTGTGTGTGTGTGTGTGTGTGTGTGTGTGTACAATCGGGATAAATGGGAAATAAATGGAAGTTTCAGTGCGTGTCTTGTTTGGGACGACTACATGAGTCAAAGTGACAAAAATTAAGCACCTCAAGAATTGCTCTCAGCAGGGCGTGTAGACTTGCCAGAGTAAACAGTGAAAAGAAATGTTCCAGCCAAGCCAGCCAGTCTGCGGCGTGTCCGTGGTGGTGATGGTGGTGGGGGGGGGGGGGGGGGGGGGGGATCCAGCTGCAGCACCTGCACAAACACTAAAAAACGAAAGTGTGGGCAGCCGCTCCACACAGCTGGGGACCCGGGCGCTGTGTGGCGGAGGGAACGAAGTAGACGCTGCTCTCTGATTGGAGTTTTGTTGTGGGAAGCCGATGCACCATCTGTATCCAGAGGCGTGGGGATTGTCATTTAACTAACTGTGGAGCCGGGGTCACGGGAGGGCAAGGCAGCAGCCCGGCTCCGGCGGTGCGAGCATCCGTCACACGGCCTGTGGTGCGTTGGAAGACTGAGCATCACTTAGTGGAAACTAATGGGGATGAAAGTGAAGAATAGAAGAATAAAGCTGAGCGCTAATGCTTAAGTGACATAATCCCTTTAAAGACTCAGGGCTAATGAGTGAATTTTCTATTTTTGGGTGAACTATCCCTGTTAATGAACACTCGATGCTAGATCCACTGAATTAATGGCGGTAGCGATAGAAAGATTCAGACACACTAATAGTTTATTTTATTCTAATGCTGTTTCCCACCTGGAACTTTGCTGCGCACCATTCTACTCGAGTCTTTTCAAACTGCAGAGGATCACAAAGGGACGTCTGCCACCGCGGCCCTGACACATCCAAACCCTCCCAGCACACTGGAGGATAACTCCCAGCCATCGGAGCTGCTACGCTCCAATACAGGATAATGACTGTAGCAAAACGGGACTAAATCCATTGTACGATAACTTATCTCTCGAGGTCTGTGGGACTTTTTTTTTCTTCCTTTCGTTCTTATATGAAGCCCTGCGTTTCATAAACCCCCAAATTCATTTCACTGCCGTATCTGCGCTGATACAGTTTCCCCCCCGTCAATGGGAGGGAACTCTGGGGCCGGGAGATAGAGAGAGGGGGGGTGGGGTGGGGGGGGAGAATTCACCGCACACTGCAGGCCTGGCGGGGAGAGGCGAGATAAGAATATTAAACGGGAGAGAGAATTGTGTCTTCTCCTCCAAACCAATAAGATGCCTGAGGTTGGAAAATGAAAAGGAAACACTCAACTTCAGTCTCCAAGAATTCATGTGACAGAATGTGGAAGGCGGAGTGCGTTGCCGCGTGTGTTCGTGCATACGAGCGTGAATTGTGGCACGGTGACAGAAAACTGTGACTGTGGTGTGAAGCAGCGTTTTATGGAATGTCAATTATGCAGCATATTCAGGTGACATATCTTTATGGATTGATGTAGACATGAGAGATATGTTTCTCGGCTTGGACATTATTTTTGCTTCCTCTAAAAGTTATACCACAATAATTAATTTAAAAATCTCAAATGGATCAAAAAAATGTTGTTGGATCTAATCCATAAAAAGCATGATGTGGCTAATGGTCTGTATTTATACATCTCTTTTTTGGCAAAGTGCTTTACAGTTCAGTTTTTGCCATTCACCCCTTTCATTCACACAGTGTTGGCCATATATCTATGGGCAGCCTTTCTTTTCTATGAGAATGGCCCAGCCGTCAGGAGCAATTTGGGGTTCAGCATCTTGCAAAAGGACATGTTGGCTTGCAGAATTCCGGCATCGAACCCTTCTGGATAGAGGACGACCCGCTCTACCCCCTGAGCCTCAGCCGCCCAAATGACCAGTAAAATCTACTTCTGTGTGACGAAACCACACCGTTAAAAAAACAGGTCTAATATCTGCATTTAATTCTCTTAAACATGTGGATTTATGTCACTTTTGTCCGTATTTAATCAAATGCACTTTGTTGATTGTTGATCACTGTGTCGCTTTGAAACAATTGAACCAATCTGTGAAAATGTAGGAAGACATTCTCAGTCAGAAAATGAATCAGTCACCCTGATGATGACTGCAAATTGCCCGAGATTATGTTGAGACGTCTCCATCGCTGCATGTAGGAGGAGGGGACGGCGGCGGAAGAGCTGCCATTTAGCCTGCCAGCGGCCCCGGGCCATCCTTCTTCTCCAGCATTCTTTTTAATGTCTGGCAATTAAAGGCCGTCTAACCGCCTCGGAGAAAGAAAAGATGAAGTGAGAGAGAGAAGGAAGAGTGAGTGAGGGTGAAAGAGTGACGTTCAAATAGAAACGCAAGGACAGATACTCACAGATCAAAAACTAAATGATGATGTTGGAAAAAATGAAAATGGCTTCACTCAGTGTTACACTGTCTGTGAGGACTGGTCCTTATATACAGCTGAAAATATAATTTCACTTATCTACTTTTAAGTGTTATATATACATTTCAATGATGTTTCCAGTTCATTCGCTACAACCGTTCATCGGGCAAATCCATCCTGCACGGTTTTCATTCGCATTAGCAGTTGACGTCAGTGTGACAGGCACAGCACGTTGGTTTGTTTCACTCAACAGGAGAAATTAATCACACACATTTAGTGGAACAAGAGAACATTTCAGCTCTGCATTAACTACACTCATGCTGCTTTTGATGGCCATATTAAAACAACATTTTCAGACTTCTCAATGAGGCTGTTTGTTAACTGTTCCAACTTAACTGTCGTGGAGGCTTTCAGGCGATATAAAGTTCATGCTTCTGTGTCAAAGCTAGGCTGTAGGTACGCACGTAGCCTATGCACGGGATGCAATGTGAGTCATACAGCAATTTCACCGCCTAGCTGCTAGTGGCCTCAGAGTTTCTCTGCTGATGTTGAGTGTCTTCCGGTTTCTGGATATGCTTATTTACAACTTCTATGTACTTCAGAACAACGATGAGGGTTATTCAGCGGGTAAAGACGTCCTATGTGGTTGGATCTCTCGTCTGCGACCTTTGGGACAAGGTGAAACAGTCTCATTCTTTTTTTTCCTCGGCTGTGGTTTTCAAAACATCCATACACCACTATGTCCGCACATGCACACCCTACATTCCTGATGTCCACATCCCATTCCTTTGATAATCCTCTGTTGACGCATATAAAAGTTATTTCCTATAAATCTTTTTTTTTTGTCAGCCTTTACAAAATAGTCTGTCTCCCACCTGTGTCATGGCTCACGATTCAGCAGGTGACCTGTCGGTCTCAGGAGGTGGAGGGGGGGAGCTCCACCTGTTGTGTTGCGGTCCCTGCTTGCACCATCTTGTACTTAATTTTGATCCTGTTCTGAGAACGATGGCAGAATGTAAAACGTAAAGCACTGACTTTAAGTGTACTTAAGTGTAATTTCAGTGTCACGCACATAAAAGACTTTTTATAAGAATATACGGAACATTTTCCTGCTTCCTGGGCAATATTTCTTCCGGTAAAAATATCATCATTGACGTGTCATTCAAATACTTGTTCCTCCATCAAAGTGCTGTGTTAAAGTGCTCACTGTCAGTGGCAGTTTCATGTAAAGTAAAGCATAATGCAGGCACATTATAAGCAGATTACATCTATTAGTTACTGCTGTGCTGCATGCAAATGGCATGCCCATGGGAGAGCAGAAAATCATTTTAAATTTCAATAAGTTACAAGCGGTGGCAAGTCTCCCCGTAATCTGCACAAAGCCCCAGGCAGCAATGAGGCTGGATGCAATTAGAGGGAAGTAAAATTCTACACCGTAAACAAAGAGGAAATTTAGAAAAGACTGAAAGAGAAATGAACATTGCGGTGTGAGATTACCTCGTCTTTGATGAGGTCGGCTGTTGCTTCTGTTAATTGTCACACCATAATGCTACTGTTTACAGCGAGGATAACTACACCATTTGTTGAACTCTGACAAGGAAAGAATGACTTTAGGGCCAACAAGTCTTTGTCGTTTTTAATGATAGCATGTTTCAATCGGAGAGCGATGCAGAGATCCTCGCATGTAACGTTCAGATGTGCAAATGGTCGATGTGGTTGTGTACAATAACGTGATGGTGGAAGAAGTATGCAAATCATTTACTTAATCAAAAGAGTGGAATTACAAGTAAAAGCCCTGCATTGAATAAAGTACGGCTTGATGAATTAAAAAAAAAAAATCCCCCAGGATATGTGTCATTGTAGTGGGAGGATATCAGAAGATCAGCCTGTCACCTGGGTTAAAATGAGGAATGTGGAGAATCTTGTTTATTTATATTGTAGTACAGCTTTTACAGATAACAAACACTTAATCTATTCGCTCATTAGCTCAAGTATTAGGACTTTGAAAAGATTGTGCAAGAAACATTCTGAAGAAAGAACCACAGAGAGCTGGAAAAAAAACCCCATTGTTGCTGCTTATTTCCAAATTTTATTTGAATATTTTCTTTTGAGGTCTTTTGATTTTTTCTCAAGTAAGAACATAACGACTTGATTCTCATTAAATTCTAACTTTATTGTTGAAATAATCACAATTGCATCATCCAGCGGGGTGATCTAAAAACATGGAAACAATTCTTGAATGTTGCTTTAGATTAAGTCATTTCCAATTCCTTTACAGGTCTTCGACAATGTCATATTTTACAATCTAAATACTGATGTATAAAACTTCACATGTCAGATAGGGCTGTAAAGATTTAAATAATTTCCACTGTAATTATTGGGAAGTGGTCGATTATTATAAAAAGTACTTAAGTATATGCTGCTTGAGGAAACGTACTTCTGACCATTGATCTTTTGTGCTTCATTTAGACAGAAGAGCTCTATTATGTTCTTTATAGCTCTTGTCACTAATTGTAATAATTTTCCTGAAAACTGCCTTTATTCAAATCTTGGAGAACTACTGATTTAACCACTTTTTTTCTATAAAAGCTGTAATTAATATATCATACATATTATATATTATGAAGTACTATTTGATTCTGTGAAACCATTGAGACCCACGAGGTTTGTTTATTGACAAAAGTGGAAGTCCTGTTTGTGCACGCCTCCAGTCCCCTCCCCTCCTCCTGCTATTGGTCCACTCCACAAATACTCGCGTGTGATTGGCTAGAAAAATCTGTCCGTCGTCTGTGTTGACGTGGAAACCCGGAAGTGCCAGAGGGGAGAATCGGTGTGTTGGCATCCTGGAGACATTTCGATCAAAGTGCAATAAAACGTGTCCTCCCGCCGCGGACACACGTGTCGTAATGCGGGGACACTTCCACTGAGCCACCGGAGCAACGTCAGCAGTGTAAGTATCTTCGTGAATACGACTTGAGAGCTGCCTCCTGCGAAATACACAGGGAGGATTCATATTGAATTGAACAGTAGTCTTAATTTAGCACTTCTGCAAATCCCGTTTGTGTGTCTTGTTGATGTCCAGCTCTTCAGACAGACAAGAGAAAGTGTGTGTATGTGTGTAGTTGATCTAAAGAGACACTATAGCTGCACAATGCTAACGTATCAGGAGATCTTCTTCCAACTAGAAATCACAACCTCCAGCTTTGTGGTCACATTTGCATTCAAAACCTTTCTGTTCCCATTTGATCATGTTCACTAAACCTGCTGCAGCCGAACACATCTCACTTACAAAAAATCCTTCCTCAATAAAAGATGGGTTAGAAAAGGGTTGAATCTGTAATAGAGGTGTTACAACAAGTATTTCAAATGCTTTGTTGAGGCTGCAAACTATAAGGAACATGTCAATATCGTTTCCAAGTTTATTTATTTCATTCCGTCCACATCTGTAGAAGAAACGCTGGAAAGAAACTGTGGTTCCCGGGACACGTGTCCACATACTAACAGTTAAAGGACAATACACTTGTAAAGGAACAGGTTTTGAACAATCCAATAGTGAATGGTTTTATACAACACCACAGTGTGAGGGCTCAGAAAATCTCCCACATCTCTAGAGCCTGAACGTGACGTTTCTTTGTTCACTTTGTTTCTGAGCATGGTTCATTCCCCAAAGATGCTCAGTTCTTAACTAATGTAAAATAGATAAAAGCAGAAAATCTTCACATTGGAGAAGCTGGAGTCAGAGATGATCACTCCACATATTCCATCTTCTAAAACGAAGCCCAATTAAATGCTTCTTTCAGACAGTTATTTTTTATTAACAGAATATGATAAAGTGGATCTGATAAAGTGGAACCTGAGTTTATTTCCCTCTGTTTATAGAGCCAGACAGATATAGATGTTTATGTTCTGATAACGATTCTGATCCAGATATATCAGCCTATATAAATATCCGGAAAAAATCTGCCACTTAGATGTTGCTATCAAACCTTATAGCAAAAAAATATATATAACCATAAACTGTATTATAAAGAAATCAAAATAAAGAAATTCAACATAATACACGTAATATAAGTTGAATTAAGAATTTAAACATAAATTTACATATTTTCTGAATTTTTGTATTCTATAATACAACTTTTTCATTTCTTTTTTTAAATATATACACTTGAAGCCAGATGAATATAATGAAGACATTTTTTTCTGGCTATTTAACAATTTGACTCAGCGGGGTAAACTTACCCTAAGATTAACTTGTATGGTGCAGTGCAGCACTGTTCTATGGCAGCTTTTACTTTGCAGGGGAAGGAACCTATGGCTTTTAATCAGGGGGACATTGATCATGAAAAGCAATTATTAAAGTCAATGTCACACTTGCCGGGGCTATTTTAGATCCCCAGTAAAGTGAGATTATTATTAACATTGTTAATGACCAGAAAGTATCATTACTCTTGTCAGTTATGCACGTGAGATGACGCAATGGTTTGGGAATTTTACCAACAATGCTCTTGTCAGTGTAGGCTTCGATTTTTTTCTGTAATAGTCAGCACACTTCCTTGCTATTTATACTCCAAAGCTGCAAATTCAAAATGCACTCTAACACGTATGTAGAGGTGTCAGAGAGGAACGACTAGATGTGACGACGGAGGCTTGAGACAAACAAGTTCTCACTTTAGATATGATGTTGTGATGCTGGAAACTCCGAGACAACAAACATTACATTTGGACAATTTCCTCTTTTCTTTTTGCCGTCCTCTCACTTCCTTTAATTTGCTGACTCTGGTTTCCAGCTGCTGCAGAGAACAATAGCTGAGCAAAAAAAAAAAAAATCCTCTTTCTCTCCCGGCACCAACAGCATTTGAGATGTAGTATGAAAAACAGTGTTTTTTGGGTTTAAGGTAAAATTCAGGTGTCCCGGGAGAAGCACAGACAGACAGCCACGCTCCTTGAACATGCTAATTTAGTCTCTATCCTCTATTCCCCTGCTGCACCTCCAGACTCTCCAGCACTCCTGTTCTTCTTGGATGCACATACATACTATTTTCCTTTTCGTATTCACCTCTCATCCCCCCCCCTCTGTGCATACCTGCTTACACGTTTTATTCATATAAATATAGCTTTTCCTGATAATCATTAAATTTAGCATTATTTGTGTAAGCATTTGCAACGGATTTGAGATGTTGGTGTCATTGGAATACATTGATGCACCCCACTGACTCCTATTTTATTCTCCCACAATCTATTTTAAACAAACACCAGCACTACTGATGCAGTGTGCTGTGAGTCAGCTTGTCTGAATGCTCCGAGAGAAACAAGGATGTTGGATGGATGCGAGAAAAACACGCCCCGGCATTTACTCTGTTACACAAGCATAGTTACACACTCGCTTAGTTATGTGCGCCGCCTAAAGATACAATTTCTATTATTCCAAACTCTTTCTCCTCACGTCTTCCCCGTGAGCCGTCAGGGTATTCAAAGAGAGAGCTCATGGTGTGAAGTGAAATGGTGTTAGACTAAATGAGATGGATAGGAAGCGCACATACTGTGAGTGTAACACACAGCGAAGGTGGTGAGAATGAATTTAATTACGTCGAGCAGATGCATGTGAAAGATAAACCATCTGTCTGATCGAAACTGACTCCTCTTCGCTATATATGATCGCGTATTAACTTAAATCCTTCCCGCAGATTTCACGAGTTATCTCCGGCTACAGTAACGGGAGCGGAGCGGCGTATTTGCTTTAACTAAATGATCAGGTGTAACACTGAGGCCCAGCTGTGAAATCCTTGCATTCTGAAGGTTGTTTTTCTTCTCACGTCTTGTCAGGCTGAGGAGGGAAAAGATGGGGAGGAAAGACGCCAGCGCGACCGGATTGCCAGTCGAGCAGTACAGGAAACAGATCGGTGAGTGTCCCGTCGGCCTGCTGCTGATCAATCAATTTGTTAAGCAATATGAGTAATAATAAAAAATAGATAATAACAGATTTAAAGAAATGGTGTGATTGCGTGTCTTTTCTTTCTCTGGGCATTTTCTATACCACATGATTGAAGGTTTAATCAAAACGTTGATTGATCATCAATATATTGAAACAATAAGGTTCGTAAATTAGTTCATGATGCTTTTTGAGGGTTGACATTTGTCTTTGACTGGTTGCGTCTCTGCATTTCAACCAAAACCAATCACCCCCCCGCTTCATGTGGGCAACTTTACCACTACACAGGGATCTGTTCATCGCTCTGTTATAGATACGATCTAATGTCACTCTTAATAAATCATACACGATCCTGTGTTGCAGTACGCAGGCATGCATTCGGTTCATAACCTGAATGTTTCAATCTGCCCATCATTTTTGAAGACATCAACATGTATCAGTTTGTGAGAATTAGCATTGGGTTCTTTGCAAAGGCCTGGGAAGTTTTTACAATTCGAATTGGATCGAACAGAAAATCAAATCAGACTCGCTGGATTATATACATGCTGTGGAAGTAATTACACTTGGAGACAGAGGCGCAGCATCTGAGGTCATTTAATTTATGGACGGTGAATTCCGCGCGTAAAAAAACTGCCCCTTTGATATCATGTCAGAAACTATTTTGTCAAAGTGTAGTACCACCCTAATCCTGCTCTACTGTTTCCCCATCTCTCCCTTTACATCAAAAAACCCTAACTAAGGCAATATGGGAGGTATCAATCAAGAAGTTGGGCCCCTTCAGCACGCCAGCTGTGGTTGCTTGTAGAGCACAGCTCATATCATGTTTTTTTTTTGTTGTTTTTGTTTTCCTCTTATGAAGCGAAAAACCAAAAGGTCGCCAGTGGCAAAGCTGGGTAATTGTAAGCAGCTATGACGCAAATGCAATGTTCTCCTCGTAGGATTCTCTTCACATCCCAGGAGTGGTACATCCTGCACAAGGACTCTGACTGTGTGTTCTTATTAGATACAACAGGAAGGAGATATTTGCACAAAATCTGAGTCATACTAAAACTCTGGCACTGGACTGTAGAAGGGAACTCATGAGTGAGAATGAGTTCCTACATAGACTTGGCAATAATAACAATCACAAGACTAACGGGACACCTTGGATGTCGATGACTAAGTGTGTCCATGGAGACTCCGGAGGTCTGTGGAGCAGGTGCACCAGAGACAGTCCTCGTGCATTTAACATTTCCCTGTAGACTTCCACATCATCCTGTGACGCAGGCCATCAGAGACATAAAGCTATCAAAACACTTGGCATTATGATGCTGTCAAAGTACATAAATAGTGACTTTATAACTAAGCAGACCAACTTACCCAAATACCCTGGACCCTCAGAGATGCTTGTGGAGAGGAGGGGAGAGGATTTTATAGGAAGTGAGGCCAGCAGTTGATTCGCTCTACGGTTTCACAACCCACCTGCTGCAACTCGCGTCAGTCATGACATTGTTGTGGTCCACTTCCTCCAGTCGACGGCTGTTTGTCGGCCCCTGGTGATTCACATCCTCTGACTTTCCCAAGTTTTACATTCCCCCAGCGCTACCTCAGTGTTAATAAGGATCATGAGATGTCTCCTTAATGTGTCAGTGCACGTTTTTGATTTGGAATTCCTTCTTCACATTGTATTTTTTTTTTGTATGATGCAGGACATTGTTTCACAGACAGGGAATTGCAGTAGTTTTCTTTCTCAGGCACATGCTCATCTGTATTTTTAATGTCATTTGTAATCTTCCAGCCTTTAAGAGCACGGGTCTGAAAAAGCAATGTGATGTTTGCATAAGTTTTTATACTGGGACAGGAAAATAGGATTATTTGGTTTTCAAATAACTATCCCTATCCTGGTCCTAGAAAAAAAGATGGACGACGTGTTTCCACTTCTTCCCGCTCTCCAGAATTTAAGCCCAATAACACTTGTCAATCACGATGTTTCACCCTTTTTTTATTTAATTATAACTTATAATCAACACTTGATCAAACATTAGTGGGATCTTTGTAAAATGACAGCAACCATCCTTTAGAATTTTGTTTGACGGGACTTTTTAGTTTCGTCCATGTCCAAACAAATACATGAAATAACAAGCTCATGTTCGACTGTTTTCCAATTTTCTTCCTTCCATTACAGTCTTTTTCTTTCTCAGCACATCTCATCAATAACAAAAAATATGCAGCGATGGTCTTGGGGACAATTTGCTCTTCTCTCTCCCTACACTTTCCTCCAAACCCTCAATTTGTACAATTTTTTTCCTCCTTTTTCAAAAGAATGGCCATCAGGCAATTTCACCAAACCACTGTTTAACAGCGGAGGTGGAAAAACAGTGAGTGGTGGGAAACGACAGCGAGGAGAAAAATGAAATCTTCAACTCGAGCATGGGGCTCGGTCTTCTGAGAGCTGGAACGGGCCACTCAGGGTAATTTAAAATCGCAATAGGGTGGCTTATTCACCGCACATCAGCAGTAGTCCAGGCTGGATGTCGAGCTGTGCCATCATCTCAGCTGGAGTGCTTTTGTCATGTCAGGTGCCATCAAGCCGCCGCTGTTGACACGCTCTTTAAATACCATTATTAGGCCTGTTATAATTGACCGCGCCAAGCTGCCCTCACGAGAGCTTGAGCTTCAGTGTTTTTACATGGAAGTGCAAGTGGTCACTGCTCAAGTTAAGATTGCTCCTGGTGCAGATATAGAAACCAACAATTTCACGTGCCAAATAGCTAATTATTAGCTTTTAGAAAGTGAATTTTGATATATTTCACTTCCATCTGTAGTTAGGCTATATTATATCATCAAAGTATAGTTTTAATTATCTTATTTCAGAAGTCATTATCTTAATTTCGTTATTGATATATGGTTAATGCTCTCAGATTACAAATAATCCCTCTTAATCTAGGCTTGTGCCACCAGCTTTGATTTGACCTCTCCTCTCCTCCTCTGACATGATGCAAAGGACAAGGCATACATTTCTCCCATGTGTCTGGCATCAACCCTGCAGTTCTACGACCAGGCATTCTCTCAGACGCCAGGGATCTGCGCCATGTGGTCACACCACGATTTGGCCGCCATGCCAGATAGACACACAAGCAGAGCAAAGCACGCCGAACTGTCAGACACACTGTCAGCGCATCGCCCGAATGGTCCCAGGGTTCTCGGACGGAGAGAGAGATGGTGGGCTGTCGGTCCAAATCACCCCATCACCCTCCATGTAATGCATATGCATGACCACTCGTCCCCAGACACAAACACGTGTCCTGAATTCCTCGGGCATGTTGTGTGTTCCTCTTCACACCCTTTTGGGCTTGTTCGTGTAGTTTTGCCTTCACATCAATTGTGACTAGCTTTTAAAACATTACAGCACTGACTGGATGTTATGTAGACCCTAGCAAACAAATGGCTATAGAGATAAGTTCTCTGCTTCACTAAAAAATGGTGATTACTAATATTTGGTAAGCTTTCCCAAAGAAGGTTTAACGCACTCTCCTGAAATAGGTTGGATCGGTTTAGGTTTCAGAGAATGTAAACTCACATTATAGCCAAACAGCACTGTATGTGGCACGAACATTTACTACCTGTGTTTCTTTTCATTCGGACAAACGGGGAATTCTCTGAGGTGTTGAACCCTCTTCTGGTGTCATTTTAATGGTTGGATTGCGTGACACACAAATAACATACCTTTCCGCCCTCCTTCAATCACATGTGGCTAATATTAGCTAAGACCCCCTACCTGCCACTTTATGCTGCGCAGAACAAAAGCTCAAGATGAGAACTGATCCCTCCTCTGTCTTAATCAGGTGCCATTTATAGCTGATTGACGCAATGAGGGAAAAACACACAAAACGCATTTAAGGGAATCTACAGTTAGTGGCGTGGGAGGCGAAGGGCCGCTTTCACTTTTCTCTTGTCCTCTTGACACGAAAGCAGCGATAACCTGGGTGAAAGGCGCTCTCAGGGAAGCCTCTCAGCAGGCTCTCTCGGCCACCTTGCAAGGGCTAATGTTCCTCTGAGACACGGCATTGTTGTCGCTGTACCGGAGGACAGTGATGCCTTTTCAGCGTGGCAGACACAAGCAGCGAGGGATGGGAGGACAGCGTGTAGCCCAGCGCGGACAGATAATTGGTGACAGAAAGTGTCTACAGCACCGGTGCAGCATGGGGGAGCAGCGATGACAAATAGGAGAGCTCATAATCCCAATGCAATATCATCAGGACTGTCAGTGTGTGTGTGTGCTTTTGTGAATGTGTGTGTGTGTGTGTGTGTGTGTATGTATTTGTGTGTGCAGGCTGCAGACCCACAGTAAAAAATAACTACAAGAGAGTTATACAACAACATAACAATTCCTTACACAGTCAAATGTTATTCTCCTGCATTGTTCCTCCATATTCACAATTAATACTCTTGTTTTTTCTGATTTTGCTCCAGTTAAGAATATCTTCCTTCCCAAGGGTTAACAGTGAACTGGGTTTTTTATATCATGAATGGAGATAAAGTACGACTGCATGTTTTTTTAAGCGTTTTATTTCCATTATAGTTATTGCACATATGGAGTGCCTCCATGTCCACATATAGGATGTAACCGACGGTTAATTATCCCTTGCACGTTTTGTAGCCCCCTGTGCCTGTGGATTGACCGAGCACTTTAATAGTAGTTGAGTAGGAGTAACACATGATTTACAATCTGTCTTTATAGCAGCCACGTGATGCTATTTCATTTCAACAATTCTTTAAATGCTTCATGCAAGACAAGGTTATAATTGTATATATAGCATTGTATATTCATTTTCATACATTTCTCTGTTAATTTTGACACCACAATGTATCTGGCCATTTATTCTCTCCTTTTGAATGTTGGTCTCATGGTGTTTTTATGTAGCTTTCCGCATCCTCACATGATCACAACCAACCACTTTGCAGTCGGAAAGTCCTTCCACACATTTCTGTGAATGGAGAGCAACCTGAGGTGCCCTCCAATCAAATTTCCACCTCTCCACTTTCTGACAAGTAGAGGAGACATCCAGTGGCCCTCCTAATGAATTCCCACCAGCTCACTGTCTGCTCCTGGCAACATGTTCCCCATTTCTATTAGCCCTCCTCTGAGTCAGAGGGAGGTGGGGGAGGAGTCCGTGACCAGGAGGGATGGAGGGAGAGATAGCAATTGAGTGCAAGATCTCCAAAAAAAATAGAAGCAGGGGGAGTGAGATGGTTGTAGAAGAGAAAGTGTGTGTGTGTGTGGTTTGCAGGTCTGTCTTTGTGTCTAGAAACACAACATGCACACAAATCATCTCTCGCATTTACTGTTTTCTCTCCGCCAGATGGATTTGGACGTTTTTACCTCCTTTCGCTCCTCTTGTTCTCTCTGTCAATGCATATGAGGCTTAATTAGGTGGAGGGTAAAGTGGCATCAGTGACTGAGAAAAACTGGGCTTGGTCTCTGTCTGTCACACACCTACTTGTGTATTTGTCCTCAGTCTTTATGAGGATTATTCACGGATTGACTGCACATCTCTGTCCGAGTTTCACACTTAACCTCAGCCCTCGCCCTAATCGTAATCAAATCCTGTTAATCCTTAACAGACGTTTTAAGAATATCATCTCTAGGGACTATTATATATATTTATTTTATCATATTATATTGATATAATACCAACTCACCATCTTGAGTTCAAATGGGTTCTCTCAAAAAATAGAAGAAGACACACACACAAGCCAAGCTGTTGCCTTTCCACCCCATTGTTAGCAAAGTTCCTTTTCCTGCAGTATGTTGGGTCTAATTAGACCAAGACTGCCAGCTCTACCTTGTGTGAAATAGACACACACACACACACACACACACACACACACACACACACACACACACACACACACACACACACACACACACACACACACACACACACACACTATCTAAGATAGATAGATAGATAGATTATTGATCCAGTGAAAATTGTAGGTGGTTTGTTTGCCCAAAATACAATTGAGAGTTGAGTCTAGGGGGAAGTCCTACAGTTATAATAATAATATTTTTGCAGTCATTTGATTTACGTCTTCCTATTTCTTCTCTCTCTCAGGTAAGCAGGACCACAAAAAGACAAAATCGGTCTTAAAGGCCACACGGCTGAAGGCTGACGCGAAGAAGAATTCCTCTGGATTCAGGGTGAGACTCAACTCGGACTTTCTGTTTCACATTACTGACGTCTGTTATCTGCATGTCCTCTTCTCTCTCTGCCTGCCTGTCCGTCCTGGTCCATAAGCTCGTCTGTCTCTCTGCCAACCGTCTCCTATCCATTTCTCTGTCTGCCTGTTTGAGAGCGCGTCTCACTGGATCACATTCACATCCTCCACTCTCTCACAACTTATTTTTAAAGACCTAATGGGAATGTAGCAATATACATCCACCTGGACTGATATGAGATGGGGCCCCTGCCTGTCTGCTGAAGATCTGTGCAAAGTGATGAAAACTTGAGGAAAAGTGGGATCTCCCTGGAATAAAGTTTACACTCCTCTGACATATCTGAAAGAAAGCCGACATAACTCGCAGCTTTTTAACGCTCAGGGAATTCCTGGAAGGATCAAGTTTTAAAAGAGCATCGGGGAGGGAAAGTGGGAGAAGTAGGGGAATACAAAAAGCAGAGCGGAATAAGAGACAAAGAGAAAATAAGAAAGTGATAAGATAGAATTGAGTAATGTGAAAGTAAAGGGAGGTGAGGGTGTTGCTAGGGCAGAGAAATGGGTCTCTCTCCGTTGCTTTGTCACACCGCAGCGATTAGGGGCGGTTGTGCAGGCGAAGATGGATGACACCACGTTTATCACTCTGCCTGCTTATGCTTTCCCTCGTTCATTTGGCTCAGCAATAAACAATTTTACTATTCCAAGGTTGTTGTTTTCTTTTCTTGCACAGAGCAAGCTCCTGCAAATAAAATCTACAGTCTGTGGTTTTTTCGAATTCTCTTTGAAATCGCATAAAATCAACTCCTCAGTGATTTTTATAGTTGTTTTCAAGTGAGAGTTGGGATTAAATAATTCACTATGTCCGCTGTTATTTTTTATAGTTTCTTTTCCTATGCCGGCCCCTGTTTCCATTTCCCCTCTAAGCTTTAGATGGTATGTCGTACACATGAGCAAATCAGAGTGAGGATTAAACACTGGGTGAAATGGTCAGGTTTTAAAATATGCATCTCTTAGACACGCAAGGCCTCATTAAGCACGTCTTTAATCCAATTAGATTAGTCCATATCTTGAAATATTGATATTGCTCATGAATAATTCAGGATTTTTTTCATGCCCAAGACGAGGGGAAATTTCAGAGGTTGGATTAAAAATACCTCCGGGACGAGGATATTAAACCGACGCAGACCTCTTGGCCCCCGAGTTCGATTGAAATTCAGCCCAGATGTAATGGATATTTGGTCACGCTTGCTCTGCCGTCAAGTCTTCTTTGGTGTTTAATAAAGTTGTGATTTTTACACAGCTCTGATGACACATTCACACACATACACACACACACACACACACACACACACACACACACACACACACACACACACACACACCCTCCTAATTCGATCAACCTTTGGTTTTTGGCAACAATGGTTTATATAGACATGTTGCTTTATGCATAAATCTCCTCTCCTCTTTTCTCTTCTTCTTCTCTGGTTCTCTTCTCTCCTTATCCTCCTCCTTGTTCTCCTTCCCTGGGTAAGATTTTTATGGATTTTGGCAACAATGGTTTATTTAGACATGTTGCTTTATGCATAAATCCCCTCTTCTCCTTTCTCCTCTATTTCTCTGGTTCTCTTCTCTCCTTATCCTCCTCCTCCTTCTTGTTCTCCTTCCCTGGGTAAGATTTTTGGCATTTTGGGCAACAATGGTTTATACAGACATGTTGCTTTCTTCTGTCTTCCTCTCTCCTCTCGTCTTCTCTCCTCATCCTTCTTCTTGCTCTCCGTCTTCTTCCCGGGGTTAAGATGCTGGTCTCAGATGCAGCTGGCATCTCAGAAGGGCCAACAGACATGGCGGGCACGGAGAATGCGGCAGCTGCCAGGGCAGGCTGTCTCAGGGCTGTCCCAGTGGCGGGGCAGTCTGGATAAAGTTGGCAGAGAATAGGATGGGAGGACTGGGAAAAGAGCGAGCATGGAAGGGAGAACTTCTGTTCCCGCAACAGTGATCTTGTCGGGGTTTGCACAAAAAAAAAACGCTGACCTGAGAAGTTGAGGAAAGCAGCCACCTGTTGCACAAGAGCATGTTTTCATACACACATGGAGTCGGGTGTTTTTCTGCCGTGGTGTCCGTTACCTGGATGCCAAGCGGCGGGTCTTTCTGAATGGTGGTGGATGGCTGGAGGTCACGATCAGCAGAGATGAAGGACCTGGCAGGGAGTCTGGTTCCAGTCTCTCTTCAGGTTGCTCAGGGAAGAGGAAGCACCTTGGAAGTGGCTCCAGCTCCCGAGCATGCAGCACAGGAAGCGAGCCTGCTGTCTTGTCTAATTGGCACACTAGCCTTCTGTTCAGTTCTGCACTGTTCTCTCTCAGTCTGATTTAGCCGCTGAGCCGAGTTCGGGAAAAAAAACTGCTTATGGAATTAGCCGAGGATGGAGGCTACCAGCTGTTATTTGTGAATATATATATATATATATGGTAAATAATACCATATAGAACAGAATGATAAACATGTTTACTTGTTTTATGTATTCAACCAATTTCCCGGTCAGTTTTTTGGTGGCATGTGCAGAACCCATTTATCCTGGCACGAAGCTGCAGGTTTTATTTTAAAAAGGACAGACTGGGGTGAAAACATTATCTCCACGGTGAATGTAATAAACTAAAAGAAGTTAAACGTTTCAGTATAAACTGTGACGGATGCTGTGTTGAAAACCTGGAGCCAAACTGCAACATGTGCTTCTGAAGCCGATTTCTGGATCCGTTATCTGTGCCGGCCATTAGGTTTATGAGGCCCATTCAGACTTTTTAGTTGTTGAGCAGCGTTGCCAGTTAGCAGCACATGGGAATCTGTCGATTTTATTGCCTTTTATGCTTTTTGATTTACAATGAGCTTTATGAAAAGAGTTGAGATAGACAAGGCTTCTCCTGTTCACAGTGGTTTTCTTTTACAAGTGTCTGTAAAGCATTCGGAAAAGTACACGACTGTTGTACTACAATTGTATGTGTTTCACTGCAGATAATCAGATGTAAACTCAAAGTACAGTGTGACTTGTAGGTACATTTGGTAACAGCTGCTATGATGACTGAGATTTTTGTTGACATGATTAGCCCATTAATCATTCAGGTGACAGAACTTTAGGAAAAAGGTTTTATAATCCTAAAAGTCACAAACATTTCAAGTGTTTTCCTTCTCTGGGATAAAACAGGTTATTTGAAGATGTACTTTTGAGTTGTAATTGTGGAGTTCTTTGGCAATTTTTCTAAATAATTGATAATTGGACAAGAAGGGCGGCACGGGGGTGCAGTGGTAAGCACGATCGCTTCACAGCGAGATTCTGTTTTGAGTTTGCATTTTCTCCCTGTGTCCGCGTGGCTTTTCTCCGGGTTACTCCGACCTCCTCCCTCACTCCACAGACATGCAGAGCCGGGTTCGGTCAAGACTCTAAATTATCTGTAGCTGTGAATGTGAGCTTGTGAAATTGTTGCTGCCTCTCTCCTAATGTCAGCTGAGATTTGCTCCAGCTCCCCCTGCCACCCTCAAAGGATGAGTGGTACAGATACGGTAAATGAGAGATATGATTTGTTTCTTGCTATTTGAACAGATGAGACATTCTTACCGTCCTTGGTTCAAATGCAGCAGCAGCTGTTTGTAGCTTTGCGTCTGTGGGCCGCCTACATACAGCTGCAAATACACCGAGCTCAGTGTGTCGGCACATACAGACTGACCTACACATCCACTTACAGCACACAGTCCAGCCCAGGAGCAGAATAAAATGCGAGTCGAGGGGATGTCGAGCTGGGTCTCTTGTCACCACGGTGACAGAGACCCAGCTCCCAGCATGCCGCGTGTGCTGCAGCTGCCGGTGCTGAGAGAGCGGCATGATGAAGATGATGATGTGCCTGGGCCCCATCCAGGGATCTCCATCAGAATGTGGGCAGAGAGCCTGTGAGGTTGTCTGGAGTGTGTGTGTGTGTGTGTGTGTGGGCGCACATAAATGTGTTTTTCGAGACGAGGCAAGAGTCAACACAGTGGGCCACTCTCCTCGAAAACAATGATCTCAATCAAGTGCAGGTGCTTTCCACCACTCGAGTGTTTTCACCAAAACTCCTCCAGCTTGTTTTCACAGACAAGTCAGTGTAACCAGCTGTTCTCCCTCTTCCTCTCTCTCCCTCTCTCTTTCTCTATCTCCGAAACCCGAAGCAAAAAAAAAACGACTGGATTGTAATTACGTGCATCCTTGTGTTTCAGCGGAACGCTCACCTACGTCAGAAGCACCGCATTCCTTCTCGCGATCTGCTCGACAGAATTACAAATGCTCCTCTTTGTCGTGTTCTCTTTCAAAGCTGCGAGGGAGCACAATAAAAGCAGAGGAAAAAAAACAATCAAGGCGCCATGATTTGATAACAATTCTCTTTTTCTCTGAGGCCCCGGCAAAATAGAAAAGTAAATCAAGCGGTTGGAGCCTGGCGGTTAATATATGAAACTAAAGTGCATGAAATTTAAAAGTTTTCCAATTAAGCGGGGGGACTTAAAGCTGTTTGGAGGCTGTCGGGATGTAGATAAATGTGGGCTGAGGCTAATGAAGACCAATGCTGCTGATGACTAGGCACTACAACATGTACACAGATAGCCGAGGATGCCGTGACGCCTTTTAATTGTCGTCCCCACCACCACCACCACCACCACCACCGCTCCCCCCTTTCGTCAGAGTGGAATTATTATTAGGCCCCCACCACCCCTCAATTGTGCCAGGCCTTATCTCCGACATGTTTTCTCCCTCTCTTGTTTTCCATTCTGTCTTCTCTCTCGCCACTGGCATGAATTCTCATTCGTCTGTGTTTGCTATAACCGAACTGAGGTTTCCTGAAATTGTCTTTCTTTTTTATTTGTCGTTCTTGCTTTCTAGTCTCGTTTGCTTCTCTCCTGCTTGTCATTTCCTCTAGTTGTGACCCGGCATCACCTCCGTCCATTACTCATGAATACACAGCTTAATGGGACATTACTGGCTGATTGTCTTTCAATTGTTCAGGTAGTTTTCCCCTCAAGTGTCTTTAAGACGCCATTAATGGAAGATTGAAATTATAGATACCTTATTCAAATGAATGGGAAAGTGGTCTCTGGCATTTAGGCCCCTCTGTATCTGCAGAAATTAAACCTGCACATTATGAATGAGTGGGTTTAGGACCAAAATCCAGTGTGTTGAATTCACTTGTCATGTCACGTGTATTGCCGTGGCCCAGTTTTCATGTCAAAACTTCCATTTCCATGTTCAGTTTCATTATTTTTTTAAATAACCTCCAATCAGACTGTACTCTCCACGCTCCTAAAGCCCTCCAAGCTCTCCAGTGTTGATTAGAAAGTTTGCTGCTAATGAGTTCTCTTGATAAAAGAGTAACTGGCATTGTTCAATACTCTGAGTGGCCCTAATGAAACTCCAGCTGATGAAGATTGTAATCGTGCGAGCGCCACATAATGAACGAGCGCTCCAAATTCCCATTTTCAAGTTGAATGCCACTCCTGTGGAAAGCCTCAATTTGTTTGACAATTAACCAATAGAAAATCTACACACAAAAAAAAGAGGGAGAGAGAGAAAATAGTTCGTTTTGTGGAGGAAAGTTTAATTCGTCTGTAGAAATGTCAGGAGACTGATTGCAGATAGAACAGATTATTATAGAGCAGTCACTCAAAGGTCTTTCTCTTGGATGTTATGCTCAGTAATATGTGGCTTTATTTGCATCCAGAGAAAACCTGAAGCTGATTTATTATATATTCTTTTTCACAAATATGCAAAGTTCTGTCGCACTTTACTGAAATTAAACTATACAAAAGCAAAAAGAGTCAATCCAGGTCTGTCATTGGAAAAAACGAATGTCCTAAATTTGGTTGGAATATCCGCCTGTTCTCCTCCAGGAAAGAGATGGAGGAGGACAACTGGCCAAAGTGACCACAGCTGCTGCGGTGTACGTGTTTTCATTTTAAGAACCTTGTTTTTCCTCTTCCCCAGGATGCGTTCCTCGTCATTGCAGCGATCGCGTTAGGTGTGCTCTGCATCTACGCCTTCTTCTACCTCAACCTGAGCACCGAGCTCAACCTGGACGTGGACGAGGATTAACAGGAATCCAAGCTGTTCAGTATGTGAGCAGGACACACTTTGACAATGAACTGCCTCTTTAGGAGGGAATTAGACAATGTAAGTTTGAGGCCATTTTTGAGATTTGACACACATTGTCCCTTGATTTTCAGCATAAAACTGCAGAAATAATTGTGCTGACATTCATTATTTTACGGTTTTAAATCCATAAAATAGAAACCGAGCCTCCTCTCACGCACGTCTTCCAAGCCGGAGCTCTGTTAATCGTATTCCGCCGAGTCACGTCCCGATGTTTTCTCCACTAATAGAAAAATTTAAATCTCCAACAGAACCTCTCGTCACATCAAGACAAACACTTGCCTCACATGCCAGTGCACAAACCCGCTCCTCGCGAACAGCCGCAGATCACAGAGTGTGAGATTAGAATCCACAAAGCCCTGGTCCTGATTGAACATGTGTGCGGAATACAGAGATGCGCATTGTACCTGCAGCACATACATGCCGCACTTAGGCAGACGTCCTCGGGATTAGCATGACAAACATCTGGGCTGTTCTTTCATTTGAATGGAAATTGACAAAGGTGACTGACGCATGCTGCTCATGAGGAACACCTTGATGACTTCCCCCTTTACAGTGTGATGCATCTCTATAGAACCAGACGTCAGGGTTTAGTCAATGTTTATTTTCTTTCTACTTCTCACTACGTTCAATGTTAGCGTCTCTCTTTTGAGTCCACAAGCCACTTTGAAATTATATAATATTTGCATTTAATTATCACTTTCTGCTGCAAGCTTCCAGCACATTCTTCCAGCCCTAACTAGCAATATCCGTGCTGTTTTATAAAAGCCAATCGATGCATTATTCTGGAAACGTTTTTTTAATGCATTAAAAGGCCGTTACTAAAAAACACAAGAGGCCTTTTGACTTCTCTCATTCCGAACATGTTTTTTCTTTTTTCGTTTTTTTCCCGCTGAGCCTTTTCTTAAAAAACAAGTCTTAACGTCTGTGTCTCGATTGTGTTCCGGGGCTCGAAATATGAGTCAGATTTCGTGCTTTCAGTTTCTGCATTTTCTCCCATGACCTCCCGACCTCTAGTAAAAGACTACACGTCAAAGAAACCATTATGATAAGCATGCACCCGTACCCTCACCCAGTGGCTTTTATCAGGCCTCGGTACATCCACCCCCCCCCCCCACCCCCACCCTCGCATGTGTAACAATAGACAGCCCGGGCCCTAATAGACCTTCATACATGACACCTGTTATCTCAAAGGTCAGCGTTACCAAATACAAAAGCTCTGACATCAGCGCGTTGAAAAGGAATCGCAGCTCCACCAGCCATGTTGGGCAAGATGAGATGCAAGCTATGCTTCACAGAGGTTTAATGGTTTAGTGCTGTTTTTGAATTGGTTTGAATGGTATATACACATGCTACAGTTTGCTTTGGTTCATTTACTGGATGCTGTGTGATGTCTTATCAACTACATTTCTGTATTGCTTTTGTTTAAATTGATTTTAAATCAAAAGGATGAATCGCTTTATATGGAAAAAATGTATAATGTAAAAAAAATATTAAAAGAAACTCCTTTCAGGTTTGATTGCTTTATTTGAATGAATGTTTTGGGATGTTGGTTGTGAACAAACCAGTGTGTGTTATCATGTTAGGTTACTTTAGATCAGAGGTTCACTTTGCAGCTCGTGACCCCAAATTAACCCGGCCAAAGATTTGCAACCCCCATTGTCCCAAAAGATATTGATATCAGTGAGTTCACTAAAGATCTTCACCTACGTGCACATGTTGCAATGTTTCCTACTTTTGTTATAACATGGAGACAAAGATAGTAGATTTATTTTTAAACTTTTCTAAGAATGATGCTGATAATATGCTTATTTTGAATTGATTTAAAATTGTATTTGATTTCTGGGGCACATCTTGCAACCCTCCTTTGGGAACCGCTGCTTTTAACTGATGACTCTGATGCAGACAGATTTTCAAATCCTTGTACAAATCCAAAGCCATCCGTGTGTCAAAGGAATTACTGTAATTGCAAATATTAATTTATATGTAAGAAGAGATTGTATTTGAACAGAATTACAGCTGATCGGGTCGGTCGCAGTTAATCTAACGCCTCGACATTAACTTTAACTACCGGTGATGCTTTATTCTTCTTTATTCCTAAAGGTTTATATTTAGCTGTTAAATGCAGGTGTAGTCGTTACGTCGAGTCTTAAAAGTTAATGAATAAAAAATCCCAGCGTCGATTTACTTTTATGGGCTAAAAGCTCGCCATTATTTCCTCTCACATGGCTTTATTTCCAGGCCATAAACAACCGTGTTCTATCAGTGATGGGTTATTAAATTGTATTGACTTCACTGGGCTGCGTGTCGTGTCACGGCCTTTCCTTATTAAGAGCAAATCTGCCAGAGCGTCAACAAGTCAGAGTGGAGATGTTGACGCAGGATTCCAGGAGATGGGAGGTTTGTGTCTCCGGAGTTAATCCACACGCGACGACAAAAGGACACGGCTCGTGACGTCGTGCCACGTGACACATCTGCTAATTGACTTCTGTTTGCAGGAAGTCGAACAGAGGAAATTAATCAGGCAGCAGCAGCTTCTGAGCGTTTAGCACGACCTCAACAGTCTTCAGCAGGAGTTGGAGCTCGCTGGAGCTTTACCCACCATCCTGTGACAAATGAGCCCGACGCCACGCACCCCAATCCCACTCATTAGTCATGTGAGGTGTGTCACCAAGAATAATTACACTTAGCCCGAAAACGTGGTCATGCACCAACATACACACACACACGAAAAAATCTCTAATGTTCCCTCCACTTTCCCACACTTTAGGCAGTTAGAAATATTCTCGTACATGCGTGGCTGTTAACTGAGACATGAATCATAATTATGACTCCCGGTGAAGCCGACACCACGCGCTCGCAGCATGCTGGCTTTGGCTTGCATGCTGTTTGCTTTTTGAAATATACAAACACGTGCATTTTGTCACATTGTGTGTCTGCGCCGTGACGTCGTGTGAACACAACTGCTCACTGACCTCGGCGTATTTTCTGTTTAGTTTCCAAGATGGCGTTTACCTCTGTTTTGGGGCCGTGTGTGTGTATGTGAGCGCACAGAGGGCTTTGGCAGCCACTTTTCTGTCTGTGTGTGTGTGTGTATGTATGTGTATGTGTGTATTTTCAATATTCAGAACCGTGCCTGTAGCCATGCTCCAGTGGAGCGCTCAGTCTCTCTGACGGACCGGTGAGAAGTGAGGAGGGTCAGTCCCGCCAGGAGCCCATTTAGTCCCTATCTCTATCAAACACACACACACACACACACACACACACATACACACACACATACACACACACACACACACACACACACACACACACACACACACTCACAGTCCCGCTGCAAGTCACTCTGACAGGGAGACTCATGGCTCCCGCTCGCTGTCTCACACACACATACACACACACACACTGCTGTGCACCCATTAGGGAGATGTAGTGAGGAGACAGGACTGATGATGCATGTCACAGTCGGCCTACTACTCCTATAGTCTCACACACTACGTCTCCCATTCCTCGTTTTCTTCCCCTTCTCGTTGATCTGCTCCTTTACTGCACATTTCTCACTGCCTCTGTATTTCTGCTTAAAAATATTAAAATATGTAGATTTCTATCATGTAGGGGACTTAAGAGTCTGAGTGTTACAATGACCACGGACGGAGAAGATGAAATGTGTATTTGGAAGCTTGAGCTCATTTAATAACCTACAGATTTATGTTATTATTTGCTGTGTAGACTTTGTCTGTTCTCCGGCTGCCTCCCACAGTCCAAAGACATTCTAACCTAATGTTAATTGCAGACTCTGAACTGACTGTAAGTGGGAAAAGTTTTCTTTCTGTGTATTGACCCTGTGATACACTGATGACCTGTCCAGGGCGGACACGACCTTTCACTCACCTGGCAACCATCAAAAGATGAGGCATCGAGACTATGGGTGGTTGGATGGATTATCCTTTGAGGTTTATTATGCAGCAATTTTTCCATTGTCTGAATATTTGATATTCAGACCAAAAGTATGTCTTTGACCTACAAATGTACTTCCTACACGTCTATCTCCTCCAACCAGATTCTGGTAACAGCAGATTTAATGCGAAAAACAACCACGACCACTTCAACGCTGAACTTGACAGTAATACTTTGGTGTTTAATTCTCCACCGACCTCCGCTGCCGCTGTGTCTGTTATGAATGCATTAGCAGGATTGTGCTGTGCTGTAGATTAGAAACTCCCCCGTGCTTTGTGAGGTGTGTGGTAATGCCAGACTTAGTGGATTCTGCTGCGAATCACATCCTCCCATCGCCGTCTTAATCCCTGATGCGCTGCCTAATGACACAGAGACTGAAGAGCTCGGTGGGAGAGCGGGGGAGAGGCAGGGAGGGCCGGGAGAAAGTGACGGGAAAGTTATTAGATCTAAGGTCTCTCAGAGTCTGTGGATAGTAAAGTGTAACTTTGTCTCATTGGCTGCGAGTAAAGACGTCACTGATCCGTCTCTATGCTGCGATTTGAAGGGAATGTGCATGTTTGAGCTGTTTTCATTTGTGTGTGTGTGTGTTTACAACTGCCGCATCCATAATCAGTGTCATGAGCGGATCGAGCAGGTGCTCAACAGGTGTGCTCTCTGATACCAGTCCCTCTCCATTTGCCTGTCTGTCCCTCCGTGTTTGCACATGCTCATTGTGTTCTCCATAGAAGAACACCTGGGCTTTACCGCACCTGGGCTTGTTGCCCAGTCCTCTAACAGTGCACACACACACACACACACAAACAAACACACACACACACACACACACACACACACACACTGGAACACAGCCAGTTCCTGTTACCGGCTAAAGCAGGAAGCAGCAGCTGACATCCTATCCTTCAGTTCCCAAGAGACTCAACACCTTGAGTAAACCATCCAACTCTGAACCACTCGAGACCGACACATCTGGGAATCAGGCCTTTGGTACACAGCAGTTAAATGGAGAGGGAAAGCACTGAGGAGTCTGTTTGCACATTAAAATAACAACTACTTGGGAGCTTCTGACGGATTCTCTGAGGCTGATTGTTTTGGGCGATCATTTGTTTTTTTGCCTTTCAGGAGTTGGTACATCCCCGAAAACACCAGCGTGCAACCACAGCTTCCTGAGCTTGTTTTCGGTGAATGAGCCTCAGTGGCAGATGCTAAACTTGCCTGTGGCTTTGTTTTGATCAACAGACTTTTCAAAGCAGCAGAGATGGACTATATTAAAAACATATAGGAACTTTATTATAATAACTTCAAATAAAACCGCCCGCCACAAGACCAGCTTCTTCCCGACTGCAGTTGGCCTTATCAACAAGGCCCGGACCTCCACCTGACTTGGACTTTTATTCCGCCCCCACACCTCAAGGATGTGTTACATTAACACATATTTTATATTTTATTTTATTATATTATATTATATTATACTGTATTACATTGCATATTGCAATTTGACACTGTTCACTGTTTTGCTTTTTGCATTTTGAATTTCACTTTTTACTTCACTTTTTATATCTTTTGTCTTTTATATCTTTTTATATAGATATGTTTATGTCTAATAAATGCTACCTTGTATAAATATTAGGAAAAGTGAGTAAATAAGAAGTAAATAGTGAGTAAATATATATTGTTTTTTTTTATTATTATTATTATTGTTTTTCTTATGTGTGGTGTATTTATTGTGTTTTTATGTTTCTATGTTCATTGTATGCACCAATAACCAGAGCAAATTCCAGGTAGGGGTAAACCTACTTGGCAATAAATACCTTCTGATTCTGATTCTGATTCTGATTCTGAAGTAAAACGCGTCCATGCCAGTTTTAAGTGAGTTTTCAGAATTATTCAGTACTTGCATGCTTTTCATAGTCGAACGGTCGGCACAGTGGGAGGCCTCCAAGAAATTGAGTTTTTGTGTTTCTCGCTGTGCTGTTTCTTTTGGCCGTGCACTGGTGTGCGTGGGATAACCTGAGGGAGCGCCACCAACCGGTTCCCCTGTGGTGCTTCTGGTTTGTTGTGGTTTTTACGGGAATAAGTAAGAAGATCTCAAATCCCCCCCCCGCTTCCTCTGTGAATCGCTGTTCCAGAGAGCAGGCGAGCACTGTTGCATGCTGATGCACTCAGGTAGGATAGTCGCTCGCTTGATTGTTCCTCAACCATCAGGCTTTCCCATTAGCACCTAGTTTAGAGAAGGTTCAGTAATTTAACCATTTAACTGGTGAAATTGGTGCGTTCCTCGTGTTGTCACTTAAAACTCTCCAATGTCATTGTTTGTAGAACATTTTCTTTTATTTGATTTGACTATTTAAACACGGTGTTTGCAGTTGCTGAAGTAGGAATGTCAGATTTTTCCCAACACTGACTCCAGGTGTGGACCTTAACACACACTTCATGGGTATGTGTGTGCATGTGAAACATTCAACACATGTGGAATAAAAAACATGATGGTGAGCTGACAGCGACAGAACAAATTCCTTGATCTAACCGATTTGTCTGGATTCCACTTCAAGATTTAATGGGTTGGTCCTTGAGTCGTGCCCCCGCCCCCCCCCTCCACAAAAGCACACAAACGCAGTTGAAAACATGACCTCCCTAGCAGAGGTAAAGTGTGTGAGCGCTTGACAAATACAGTATCGACGATGAGGAGTAAAGTACATTGAGATTCACCAAACAAGTGTCCACTTTGAAGACAGTCTGCAGAGTCTCACATTTGTTTTTTGTTTAACACTTTTTTATTGGTTTTCTTTGGGTAATCAATACAATTATACAATTACACATCACAAATCTGATGGATATACCCCTACCCACAATAAGACCCACCCACCTCCAGCCAGCCTACCCCATGCAGCAGAAGTACATAAAATAGAGACACTTTAGATTGTATATATATATATATATATATATGTATATAGGAATATTAGATTATTACAATACAATTACATGCAACACTGCTGCAAGACAAAGCAGAGAAAAGAAAGAAAGAGGAAAATAAAAAATTTAAATGAAATTAAAATGAATTAATTAATTAATCAAATAAATCAGTAAATAGGTAAATAAAATTTGGGTCTCACATTTTGAATTGCACCCTTTTGACTTAAGATGAAACTATGCATTGGCCACTTGGGGCAGCACAACAAGATATTAAGATAATAGAGACTTGTTATCACATACTATAGTTGATATCTTTAATCTGTTAGCAGCCACTCAATAATTTACACATCTATTCGACGCAAAACTGTAACTCTATATTAATTTGAAGGGAAGTTTTGGCCACATCGTCGTACATCCACTCACATTCCTATGAGGCTTTTCATTTAGGTAATTTGAAATTTTTTGCTGCTTGATGCATCTGGAAATTTGCGCTACAATTAATTTCAATCTCAGTTCAACCTTTCTTTTTCTTCCCTACTCCTCATCCCTCCCCAACAGCAGGTGCTGAACAATTAGCCATTCTCCCATCTTCACGCTTTACAGGCGCATGGTTGACCCGGGCAGGAAACCAAACCCCATAGGAGCAACACATTAGTTACATTAGAAGCACAACCTACATCATTAGCAGTGACATTTCAACGGGGGCTGAAGCAGCAGTCATTGTGTTTTGGCAACAGCAACAATGGCGGATGATACATGGGCTGAGACGACGGTGGCTATCAATCCTTCCGTTCACCCCTCCGTCTCGTTCACTTGTTCCCTCTTTGTGGGTGAAACAAACCTGAACAGGTATCACATGACGGGGGGGGGGGGGGGGGGGGTAACGAGGCGGAACTCAGGATTTCAGTGCACATCAGCTGTATGTTGGCGTCTCTCAGCTATTGGTCCATTTCTGTTAATGACTGTATCAAAGCCTCCCTTCTCATTACTCTCCTCTCTAATCTGTACCTGAGTGAAGACTCTCGGTGGCATTGATCTCTCTGGGTCCCCGGAGGGTGTTTACATTTTGAGACGCAGCGATGGAGAGACAGAGCAGCTCCTTGGCCCATTTTCAAAGTAGTTGAGCGGGTCATCAATGTCTTTGATTTAAAGGAGCCGGAGTCGCAGGACGTGTACCCCGGGGGCAAGGAGAGCCGGCACACACACTCGCACACACTTTCTTTTCTCCCGCCTCGTCTTCTCTTTCTACGTCCCACCAGTGCACACACTGCCCTCTCTATTTGCGCTACCACTGTCCACTCGCTGTCTTTCTTGTCCCCTCAAGCCGCAGGTCAGCGGAGGTCAGGGCACATATCATTCAGTCAGAGGGACATTAGGGGAAGAAAGGGAGTCATTCAGAGAGAACTTTTCTCTTGTTGCTCGTTCTTTCTCTCTCATCCCAGCACCTCTGCCACTCTGGATGATTAGTGCCAGAAAGCCTCGGACACACAGTAGTGAGGCAACGGACCACGTGCAGAGAGGTCTTCATGTTGGATTCAGAGCGCCTGCATAGACTTTGTGTTTTGTCCCACTTACAGCTTGTGAATACTGTAGATTCATTTGTAAAGAAAGATCCCATTAGATTTTGGTGTTTAACATTCTCACCGCTCTCATTGATCTTGATTCCAAAAATAAATCATACATATTAGGAGAGCTGATATTTATCAATTTGGTGCAGCTTGATTTGATTTAAGGGGACTGTTGCACTTTGACTGTCATTGTACTTTGAAGTCGATCTGTGTATTTGGGCAGATGTTGGAGCTGGAGTAAGACAGATAATGTCCCTTGCCTTGTGGCTGCAGGGGTTTCAGTGGTGTCCTTTGGTTGATCAGTCCATCATTTTGTGTTCAATGGATCAACACAAAATCTGTTGACTTTAATATTCCCCTCAGCGCCACGTTTAGCCAGAACATCTACTATTACTTATGATAAAATATCATGAATTCAGAGTTCTTACTTGTGGGATAAGTAGGGCAGTAATAGAGTTAAACTGTACAAAGCTTATCAATGTGTGCCTTGAAGTTGTTGTGTATAAAGAGCTTGAAGTTATCACAGAATCAGCTGACAGGAGGCTGTCTACACAAACACTGTGGAGCAGTGAGTGACATGGCAGTTTACACAGGTGCTCACTCTGCAAAGGGGAAAGAAAACTTCCTGTGATATTTGCATTTGACTTCTAAATATCCTCCTTTAACACACACACACACACACACACACACACACAAACGCACACACACACACACACACAAACGCACACACACACACACACACACACACACACACACACACACACACACACACACACACACACACACACACACACACACACACACACACACACACACATTGTGAGTGAGGAAGGGAGACAGCAAACTGTCAGGCCTTAGGGCTAAAGTGGCATTTACACAGACAGGCCTAATACCAATACCTTTGTGAAGGACAACTCTTATACCACAGTGGGTACGTGCCATTAAATTTAGTTCACATCAGAGGACACTGCGTGTGTGAGTGTGTGTGAGTGCGTGTGAGTGTGTGTGTTTGTGTGCACATGTGTGTGTCAGTAACACACCTTCTTTTAATGATTGGATTACAAAATACACACCTGTGGCCTTCTCATTAGCAACACTGTCTCTCTCTCTCTCTCTCTCTCTCTCTCTCTCTCTCTCTCTCACTCTCTCCCTCTGTCTCTCTCTCACTCTCTCTGTCGAGTTCATCCTGTGTTTGTCTCTCCACATTGTCCATCTTTTGCATCAGGACTGTTCAGGCACATGCTAATTGCATCACTTACCGGTTAGCCCCTCTGTCTACTAAATTTTTATATAATATTATTATATATTTGCTTAGTTTATGATTAAAGACGCCTCATAGTACAAGTCATGAATATAAGTCGGGTGCTACAGAGTAAAGGAGTCTTATCACGTGTGGAGACGAGAGATGACTGACAAGGTGGAGGACTCGGAGTCACAGCGGAAAGTAAAAGCACCTATTTGTCAGCATGTCAGAATGAATCTGAACGCCGAAAGGGAACTTGATCATATTAATGAGGAAATCTGCAAACTGTGTCTGATGAATGAGGACAGCATCTGGAGGCAGGCTCTCATCTGCATCAGAGAGACAGGTGGGCGCCACAGTGAGGGCATGTGCTGGTCTGTCTGCACTGACATGGTGGGATTTAAACCAGTGATGCTAATGGTGAGACTATGACAGACGGATCAATGTCTTTCTGTGAAAGAGAGAGAGAGAAAGAGAGAGAGAGAGAGAGAGAGAGAGAGAGAGAGAGAGAGAGAATTTATTTTCTTATAAAATGTTCTGTGTATTCAGTAACACCATCATAAGCAGCCCTACTTTAACAGGACCTTCACACATTGGGGGAACGATAATGCTTAATGCTCACTTGCAAATATTTCTTATTAAAACTGTTCATACATTTTGTGATGGTCATTTACAACACTTGCAAGAGTTTAAAAAAGTTTGTAAAACTAGTAATTATTCATTTTCACTACGTTATATTCTTCCTCCTTTTTTTCAAGTATTTCATTATAAAAGCAACTGTTGGAATAAATATGTATTGAGAAGCAAATGAATCACATGGACAAAGAAACGACCACAAGTGTGTGCAGACCTTGAATGTTTCTGAATCCCAACACGACATTCTGCAACAAACAGTGTGCTTGAATAAATATTAACTCCTTCCAAATCTGATAATAAATGTTTGTTTCTGACTGTCAAGAGAGGAAAGATACAGTTCACTGCAAATCACATTTCCCTCGGGTTTTTAGACTAAAGCCAGATTTTTTTTGCGGTTTTTCGAGGAACAGTTTCCCCTGTGCTATGGAAATCATCTGGTGTAAGAAACAAAACTTCCCTCAACAAAGTATAGCAGATCATTTATCTCTTTTTGTTGTCGTCACACCCTTACAAAATACTAGAAACCAGCTCCAGATGACAAAGCAAACAGGAATGTCCAAGGCAAACATGGCGTTATTGCCTCTTTTAATGAAAATATTGTTTGTTCTAAATTGCTGCTTTGCTGTTTTTTTCTTACTGTATTTTATATTGTGAAGGGATTGTTGAATAATGGCCTTAAAGGGTTATTTCAACGAAAAATTAAAATAGAATAGGTTCTGTTTTACTTTAATTGTATTGAATACGGCTGCAACACTGTTTACCATCGGCACAGTGGTGAGCAGATAATGAGAGAATTTTCAATTTTTCTGTGAACTATCCCTTTACTGCATCATGTCTCGAATTTGCCTACATTTATAGTATAGGTGGAAATTTAAAATCCAAATACATCCAGTTTATTTTATTTTTTTTTTGCAAAGGTTAATATTTCTGGTTTGAGCTTGTTTATTTTAAATCCTTGGGAGATGTTTGCAAACTAACAACAGGCTGTAATTCGATATATATTGGAACTAATATTCAAACACAGTGTTTATTACTTATCCCGACTAGTTTTCATCACAGCTTAACGGCCTGAAGCCTGAAGCAGAGCATTCATAATGTTTTTCTTCAACCCGGCTCACAGCTTGGCTTCATTGTCACTTCTCCACTCGCCTCCTAGAAAATAAACAAAGCTGCTCACACAGTCTGATAATCACCATGTTCGGTCTAACACCGCTCAGTGTTTTCTTAAGATTTAACATGAAGTTAAATATAAGCTGTAGTGCAAGAACGGCAACAATGACAGAATTGGCCTTCCTCACACGTTGTCCTCATCATTCCATCACCTTGACCGGAGAGAAACAAGGAGTGTAAAGGTCTCTGCAAATCAGTTACAGATGCCGACTAGTTGTATAAATACATGTTGCCTGTGTGTGTGTTTGTGTGTGTGTGTGTGTGTATGTATGTGTGTGTGTGTGTGTCTGTGTGTGTAAACTTCTGTTACCTGTGATTTATTGCAGGAGCTTGTGTTTTCTTTTTGTCTGTCTGTCTGTTGCTGCTTTAGCTCCTTCTCTAACCTTGCGGGCACACACACACACACACACACACACACACACACACACACACACACACACACACACACGCACACACACACACACATATGTAATGTATATATTTCCCATCGTACTATTCTTCCTTCCCACTTTAGCTCTCAGGCCGAACACTAACTACCTAGAAGGACACACCCACACGCAGCCCTGACCCTGCCCCTCCACCCTCCATCACTGATCAGAGTAAAAAGGGGGTGAGCAAGACGGATCCCAGGCCTCATCTCAAGTCGGTACCAGGGTGAAACAGGGCACATCCCCTGCATATTTGCCCCCTGACTCACCCGTAAATTGGGGTGAACTCATCCAGGTCCCCCTCCTCTGTCTCCCACGCACCCTGTCCCTCCCTGCTGCCTCATCTGTCTCCCTTTCGAACGTCTCCTGCCTTTTTTGCCACTTTTGCTTTTTGTATTGGTTTATTTTGGTTGTAAAAGCTTTCGTGGTCTGTCTTCTATCTGTCTTTCTCTTTTTATTTCTCTGTCTTTGCTTCGAGACATTTAATTGTTTTCACAACAGACTCTAACCTCTTAATGTTCTAATAAGCTTTCATGTCTGTTATTTTCCATGTTTATTTTGCTCCTTTCATGTCTTTTTACCATAAATGATAATGAGATGCCAAACCGCAAACAAATATTAGCAGAACAAATGGAGGAATATTTTAATTAGCATTTGCAGCTAATTTAACACATTTTTCATCTTGCCATCTTTGTGCTGTCACCCTGCCTGTTTGAAATTAACTGCACACATTTTGTGCTAATTTGATCTGAGACTGTTTTTCTATTTTTATCTTATTGTTGTTCTTTAAATGACAAAAGGTTTTGCTTTTGACTGATGGAATTAAGAAAATCGTAAACATTGAGGATTGAGCCTTTTTTTCTTGGTGAGAGATCAGGATTTATTTCTCTCTTGCATCATGCATCACGACCTGCTGGTGAATCATTGACACTTTTAAAAACCAATTAAATGAAGCATGTTTTTTCATGTTAAATCAGATTTTCAGATGAAAAACATTGCTATTATAACTAAATCTGTGCACCACCCAGAGACATATGGGATTCCTCTGGTGTTCCATTGGTTTCTTTGCAGAGCTATGATCCAATTCATCCTTCGACCACGGCTATTGTGCTGAGAGAGCATCGACTAAATAGAGCAATAACCATAGGCTCTTTGTTAAAAAAGAAAAATGCAAACTAGAGATAGTAAGATGGAAAAGAAGAATATAGAAAATTTCGACCCTATTGCCGTCTGGTATAATTTTCAATTGGAGCCATGTGCTGGAAATTTTCTGTGCCGCAATTGATGGCCTATTCATCTCAAAGGCTGAATTGCATTTTTGAAAAGGAATGGATCATGGCGTATTCACACATGTTGCAGAGATACAAAGAGCACTTACAAGGACCCCTGGAATTGCTGCTGGAGGAAAAGGCAAAACGATTACACCCACTGTTGCTATTATTTCACTGTGACCCTCACTTGGGTAGCCTGACACACAGATTACTTCTTACAAATCAGCTTAATCTGCAGCCAAAGAAACATAGAATCTGCTGGAGAGAAGACGCCATAAACACTTGAATACAATTGCACATGTAAGATTCTCCCAAAGGAATTAGTCGATCAACGTTTATCCTCATTAAAAAAAGACAAAAAAAAAGATCCAGAAGCAGTTATATTTTGAAATGAGATAGGATCCATGTTAGAGTTCAGAGACTTAAAAAAACATGCAAGATTTTTTATGTTTATTCTCACATTTGTACAATACAAACATGTAAACACTTTTACAGGTATGCTCCATTTACCAAAACGGATAGTTATATAAGTAATAAGAATAATACGAAACAATAAAGGTGGAAATAGTCAAAAAAATGTAAATACAGTAATACTTTATAAAAATGTATATGGTATTTACAAATTGCATTGTCCCTGTAATTTAAAACTAAATAATAAATCACAATAATGGAATAAGAAAAAAACAAAAACATTATTTTTAATGTAGATACTGTGTTGCAAAGATTTATGGTTGTGACAATAATATATATATGAAGCTTTATCATTTATTTTTACATTTATTTATTTCCTCTATGTTAATCTCTTGCAGCTATAATATAGCATTGTCTTAATGCAGGGAAGTGGACAACACATACTAGACCATTTTAAGAAAAACTGATGTATTCAACTGAACCAGCTTCACAAAATAGGTGCCTTCTAAGCTGTCACCGTAATTTGCGAAGCGGTTTGGCTGAGGCAAAGACAACGCGCCAAATCAGGCGACGGATACGCCATCGTTATGCATCACATGAACCGTTGCTGTCCCCTCACGTCTTGGAGGGAGTCAGCCAAATGGACCAGAGTGCTTGTTAAACATATGTTTCAGGCAGAGAGGGAGGCGAGTTCAAGCAAAAGCTGTTAGTCTGCGGAGGAGTCTCAGGTCCTCTATGGATATGCATGCTGGGCTCTCTGTGAGGGCGGGTATGGCATTGTGCATTTTGTGTGTGTGTGTGTGTGTGTGTGTTGTTTTTTTAAAGAGTAAAAATGCATGTGCGTGTCCTCCATATGTGCTGATGTGTATTAACTGCACACAAGCCCTGCGCACTGTGTGGCTACCTGTAAACACACTTCCCTTCACATGCATCCTTGCATAAGAGCGAGTGAGGCCGTTTAAACACGTGTGTGTGAGCGTATGCGTGTATATGTGCGTGCATGTGGGTGTGTGCGGCTTTGCACGCTGCCAAATATAATTACGACTTCCCAGGGCCACTTCCCACTGTCTGGGCTGGCTCTCCCAGCAGGGGTAGATTGGGAGAAAATAAGGGCTTATTCAGTGGACTATAAAAAGAGCTGTAAACAATCCCACATTTTAGCTACTGGGAGGAAACAGAGAGCTGGCAGCTTGGAGGACACACTCAGCTGCACTGGCTTGCTAACTGGCTGCTTGGATTCAAGGTCGACTTCTTGACTGACTATCTGGTTAGTCGGGTTGTTACAGTTTGGCTGTCCACTGCTCTCCGCATGCATCTGGCCGTCTCTGCCAGGCACTGAGGCTCTTTACAGAGAAGGAGGAGGTGAAAACAGGTTTATAAAGGAGAGAGACAGCATTTGCATCCAGTGTTATATAACCTCAAACCTGGCAGCTTTTGTCAGGGATATAATACATATAATTCTAAGGCTTTTTGATAATCCAGCTTTTGTATTGAGTTACTGATTTAAAATAAATGTGTTTGAAATATGTAGATGTGGATTTTTTAGGTCCAAGGTCTGAGACAAACATTCCTTCACACTCATATTCACACCTACTGGCAGTTTACAGTAATTGATTAACCTAACCTGAGCGTCTATGGACCATGAAGATACTGGAACCGTTAGCAATTCGCCTCACAGCAAGAATGTCCCCGATGCTATTCCCAGTTTATAGACTTTGCATAATATTCTCGTGTTTGCGGGGGATTTCTCAGGGTACTCTTAAATGTTCTGTAGGTGTGTAGTTGTTTGTCTCTATATAATGGCCCTGCAACACACTAGCGACCTGTCCACAGTGTCTTTCGTCTAATGTCAGCTGGATAGGTGGATGTATGGATGGATAGATAATTGGAAGGAAGGAAGGAAGGACAACAGAAAGATGATACCATGTAGGCATTGGGAACCAGGTAATAATAATGGCCCTGAAAGTGTTTGTCATACAAATAAGACAAAGTGCTCAGCTCGGTTGGTGAGACAGACAGACGAGAGACTGTTATAGACATTACATTCCTGTTATGTGCTGATATCAAACTAAGCAAGGAAAGAACATACATTTACCTGATTGCTTTTAGTGACCAGAAGGATCATTTGGTTTCATCAACAGCTTGAGTTGCTTCAATTAATATGATATAGTCGCATCAATATGCATGCACAGTATGAAGGGAGCATTTATATAATGGCCTTGCACCACATCCGGCACGTAATAATTACACAATAGGCATTTGCCTGGTAATGGCCGATAATTGCCCTCCATCAAGATTCCTCTCGGACTCGTCCCATTCTGTGGCGTATCGATTCAGCTCTAATGAGAGTCTGGGCAGCAAGAAGTTTCACAAAGGTCACAGGCTGCTCCACAATGCATCAGTAATGATTCATAAAAATAAAGGCTAGATATCTATTGGTTGGTAGGTAGAAGGATAAGTGGGTTGGTTAGTCTGTTGGTAGGTAAGTCAGTCTGTTGCTCTATTGGTAGGTACCTAGATAGGTTGGTATATAGAGTGATTTATTTTTTTCTTTTTCAAGAGCATTGTTCAATTGGTAGGTAAGTCAGTCAGGCAATCGGTTGGTTGGTTGGTCGATTGGCAGGTTTGTATGTCGATCCATCGATTGGTCAGTTGGTTGTTAGGTCAGTCGGTAGGTCAGGCACTCAATCGGGAGGTCAGGCAGTCAATCGGTAGGTCAGGCAGTAGATAGGTACGTCCTGTAGTAGAAAATTAACTCAGCAAGGTTGAAAAAGTATTTTGTATAAGTGTTTAAAGACTTCTCAAGACTTTTATGACTTGTATTTACATACAACAGATTATTGATGACTTGAGCTGTTTTATGGTCGGAACTGTTTATGACGTCAATATAGTAAGACCTTGTGCGACTTAATTACCCATCAAAGGAAGGAGTGTATCTATTCTTATCACCTCAGGGAACACATGTGAATCAGCTGTTATGTTTAGTTTCCTGTCCTTCCCCCACCTATGGGAACCTGTCTGGATTGGCTCAGAGAGACAGCCCTATCCCCTGGTATATAAGATCTGTGTATCTGACTGTTCTGCATCTTCACTCTGAGTTCTTTGGGACTCCCTGTGTTGATCCTTTCTGCAGAAAGCCCCTTATTAAATACACGTAGATAACTTTGTTGTTTTTAGCCTCTTGTATCTCCAGATTTCCATCACAAATTTGGTGTCAGAAGTGGGATCGCACGTCTGGACGCATCTGGACTCGGTGTCTACGGTTGACTGATCATCTTGGAAAAAAGTTTCCAACCTTAACCTCCCCACGGGTGAGACGCAGGGACCTAGACCCGAGCCGGATCGTCTCAGCGCTGCGATCTATCCGGTGAGAATCTGAGATTTCAAGTGTAATTTATCCCAGCAGAACATAGTGTTATAGAGTTGGTCTAAGAGGAACGGGATCCTCAAGACGGGTGAAAGCCCCGTAAATTTTTAACCAAGGTTTAGAAGAAACCTGGAAGGTAGACTGACGAGGTACCTTAAGGAGTTGTTTCGACTGCAACCACAGAGAGGACATAATACTGAGTGTATTTGCATTGTGTCAGGCAACTCAAAAAAAAAGCGCGCTATGTAGAGAACTTCTTTAGGGCACTATGCTTTATGTTGGTTAGGCAGGATTTTTAAAAGTGTATTAAACCGCAAAAAAAAAAAAAAAAAAAAAAAAAAAAGAGACGAATTGAGAAATTACTATTGATTATTATATAGGGGATACGACAGTATTTTGAGGATATTAATATTACTACGTTTCCTATTTTGCTCCTTACGAAAGTGTTTTGGAGATTGATTGAAGATAACTAAAACTTAAAATAATTTTTTTTTAAATATGGGTAAAAGTAACAGTAAAGAAAAATTTGATGGAACTGATCTGAGTAGTCCTAATATGAATTTCATGCGAAGGAACTATGGTGACACAGCACTTAGCCAGGTGAAAGTTTGGATGAATGAATGTGGGTTTCCAGAGGGGGGGAGTTTTAGCATGAGACAGCTGAAACAGCTGAAACTAAAGCTAGAGGAGAAAGAAAGAGTAAAACGTACATTTCAGGCAGAATGGAAGGGATATGGAATGTGGTTAGAAGAAGCACAACGTAGGGACAAAAAACAAACATTTGTAAAGACAGATAAACCCTCACAAGTGTCTCAGTGTTTCAAAATGCAGGATTCCGACCTCGACTCTGCCCCGCCAAGAAGACAACAACCTGCACAGCTCCAAGCTGCACCGCAAGCGGGTGCTCCACAAGCAGGAGCCCAAGCTCCACCACCTCTTCCACCTCTTCCACCTCTTCCACCACCTCCTCTACCACCTCTTCCACCATCTCCTCCACCATACAACATTCCAGACCCTCAACCCCCTTCTCCACCTCACACCCGACGAGGCGGACGATACGGACCGGAACAGGATCCGGCCCACAATGTTTTGTGCCTCCCGATGGTTGAAGTGGCAGGAGCAAATGGGAATGCCATACTTGTGCACAGGCCATGGACAACCAGCGATATCCAAGCAGCAATGAGTCACCTCCCTTCCCCATCAAATGCAGGGGGAGTGAAGTTTGCACAGGAGCTGCTTGTCTTCTGCAGAGAATTCCGCCCCACAAGCTTTGAACTGAGACGATTGCTCATGGCTAAAATGGGTAATGGATGGGCAAAAATAGCAGCAGGGTACCCACAACAAGACCTTAGGATGACACATCCAGACTGGAATAATGCCGCAAATGCTGTGTATATGAATGCCATTAATAATCTGAATGGGCGAATTGAAGCCGCATTCCCAGTGCGAATGGACATGACAAAGATTTCAGCGTGTAAGCAAGAAGAAGATGAGACAGTTCACAACTACTTGACTCGCTTAACCGAAGCTCACAACACTCACAGTGGGTTGACTCCACCTCCTGATGTAAACGCAGCAGAAATAACACCATGGGAAGCCCACCTGAGAAATAGTTTCATCAACGGCCTAAGACTTGATGTTGCCAGCCTGTTAAAACGCACATGCATCCAGTGGGACTCTGGAAAACTCAGCTTGATTGAATCACATGCAGTGCATGCTGAGAAGCTAATCAGAGATGGAGACAAGAGGAAGAAGGACAAAAGAGAGACTGATCTGCATCACGCCACATTGACCATGTTCGCAGGTACACCTCGCGGGTACTCCAGAGGCCGAGGGCGCGGACGGAAAAGAGGAGGATTTCAAGGAAGGAGGGGAGACCAAATGTGGAATTATGATCCGGACATTTGTTTTTACTGTGGAGAGAAGGGACATTGGGCAAAAGATTGTCCAGACAGACAGCAACCTTACAAGGCTGATTGAACCGAGGCGGGGACGGAGGAGAGGGAGGAACCAGCATCTTTGGACACAGAACGAGGCCGTGAGGAACACATCACACATCAAGAGGGTGAATGCACCACACCAACACAAACACTAAACACAGAAGTAAAAGATTTTTTAGAAAAGAAAGACAAATTACTTATAGAAACATATGTTAAGTATCAATCAGATGCTTATGCTCATATGCCAATGCACACACTCACAGTGCTAGGGAAAGACATTACATTCCTTGTAGATTCAGGAGCAACACATTCCGTCATCAAGAGCAATATGTTTGAAACACCTCCTAAAATGAGTGGACGATTTGTTAGATCTGTGGGCGCTTCAGGAAGCACCGTGGTTGAAAAATTCACTACTCCCTTAATATGTAGTGATAGCAGCACAGGAAAATTTAAGTGTTCATTTTTGCTATCCTCATGTTGTCCAATTAATTTGATGGGAAGAGACGTAATGTGTCTTATGGGCATTTCTCTAATTTCCACCCCATCAGGAGTAGTAGTGATCCGAACGACTGATCTGGATCCCCCACAGATTTACACATGCATTAAGTATAATGCTGATTCACTGCTATATGCGTATGAATGGAAGCTCTGCTCATCTGTTGTCACCTCAATCAACACTGATCTAGTGGATAAGGCACATTCAGTCACACTAGGAACAGACACCACATATATGTTTCCAGAAGATTTACACTGCATGGCACACATACACGAAGGGAAAGATCCAGGATTTGAGAAAAGATGGTTTCGAGAAAGTTGTTTGAGAGAGAAGTTAACGCTAAGTTGCATGTTCTGGAATGAACATAGATGTGCTGTTTCTGTAATTTTGCCTAACGCAGAATATAAGTCACCCTCTAAGTTCCTTCACAGATATTCAGAGGTTGCTTCCCTTTTTGACGTTCCTGATTCCTATCCACATGTCTCACTGTCGAAGCACAAAAATGATGAATGGCAAGACTTGGGACCGTGGATAAAAACATGTATCAATGCTGACGTTTGGGAAAAAACATCAGATCCTGTGGTTCAGTATAATCCATTTTTGAAAGTGTATAGAAAACGATTTACGTCTGTTGTTCACACATTCAGAACTGTTCAACTGGTACCAGACACACACACAGACACCCAATATGCACATGCATATTTAAATGACACAAACATCATTTCAGAAACACACCCAGCTCTAAAAGATGTCCCTAAGACACTTTGGGCTCAAGGCAATCATGATGTGGGTTTAATTCGAAACATGAAACCTGTAGTCATCAAACCAAAATCTGACTATAGACCACATCAATCTCAATATCCACTAAGACAGGAAGCCATCGATGGTATTACGCCAGTTTTCAACTCTCTATTGAAGGCGGGTGTAATTGTTCCTTGCAAGGATTCACCGGTGCGCACTCCGATTTTTCCGGTCAAGAAAGTTCGCGATGAATTACAACCTGACGATTGGCGATTTGTTCAAGATTTGAAAGCTGTCAATGCTGCAGTACAGCAGCGCGCTCCGTTGGTTCCAAATCCTTATACAATCCTTTCCCAAGTTCCGCCGGATAGTAAATGGTTCTCTGTTGTTGATCTGGCAAATGCATTTTTCAGCGTTCAAATCGATAAAGACAGCCAATACTGGTTTGCATTTGAGTTCAACAGAGAAAGTTACACCTTCACACGCCTATGTCAGGGCTACTGTGAATCACCTACCATTTACAACCAGGCATTAAAAGACAGCTTGAGCTCATTAGAGATCACACCAGGAAGTGCACTGTTACAATACGTTGACGATTTAATGATTTGTGCTCCAACTAAAGAACAGTGTGAAAATGATACTGTGGCTCTCTTAAAACATTTAGATGCAGAAGGCCACAAAGCAAGCCTGAAAAAATTGCAGTTTGTAAAAGAACGAGTTTCATTTTTAGGGCATGTGATCACAGCAGAGGGCAAATCCCTCTCCCCTAAGAGAGCATTAGCAATTCAAAATATTCCAAAACCTGTCACAAAGAAACAAGTGATGTCATTCCTGGGAATGTGCTCTTATTGTAGATCATTTATTCCTAACTATGCTGTCCTCGAGGCGCCCCTTAGCGCAATCGCACACGGGCAAGGCTTGCAAGCATATAGCAAAGTGACATGGACTGATGACGCGGAGAAAGCTTTCACTGACTTGAAACTGACCTTACAAACGACCCCGACTTTAGGACTACCGAACCCTGACCGACCTTTCACACAAGCAGTTGACGAGAAGGGTGGCTACATGACTTCAGTGCTGCTCCAAGAACATGGGGGTAAACAGAGACCTGTTGCATTTTTCTCAGCAAAACTTGATCCAGTTGCTGCAGGCCTGCCTACTTGTCTCAGAGCTGTAGCAGCTGCAGAGAAGGCTGTACTGGCATCCAGGGATTTAGTAGGATACTCCCCACTCACCCTGTTGGTTCCACATGCTGTGTCTATGATTTTGTTGGAACAAAAGACATCTCATTTGTCTGCTGCACGCTGGCTTCGTTATCATGCTATTCTGTTGGAAATGCCTAACATCACTGTGAAAAGATGTAATGTTCTTAACCCAGCAACTCTTCTTCCAACAGAAGGAGATGGTGAACAACATAACTGTGTAGTAACAATAACTGAAGTTTGTTCCCCCAGACCAGATTTACAGGAAACACCACTGCAGAATCCAGACTATGAACTGTTTGTGGATGGATCAGCGTCTCGCAATTCAGACACAGGAGCGAATCAAGTTGGTTTCTCTGTGGTTACAGCACATGATACATTGATTGCACGACCTCTCCCTGCTTCCCTGTCAGCACAGGCAGCAGAGCTCACTGCTCTCATTGAAGCATGCAAATTGGCTAAGGGGAAAAGGGTGAATATCTACACTGACAGTAGATATGCATTTGGTGTAGTACATGATTTTGGCACGATTTGGAAGCACAGAGAATTCCTTACATCATCAGGCAAACCAATTGCACATCATGCTCTAGTGTCTCAGATGCTTGATGCTGTCCTCCTCCCCAAACAGGTTGCTGTATGTAAATGTGATGCTCACACTTCTAATAATGACCCAGTATCACAAGGAAATGCCAGGGCAGATGCAGCAGCGAAAGCAGCTGCTCGTCAGCCCCTATCTGCTTCACACATTCTGTTACAGGTCGACCCCACCACCCCCACGGCTGACCTACAAGAACTTCAACTTAGAGCAACAGTGGAAGAGCGTGGACTTTGGAAGAGAAGTTAAAGACGCACTCCCTACCCCGGCGACTGGACCACTTCATAACCTGAAGCCCGGCGAATGGGTGGTAGTGAAAGACCTAAGGCGGAAAAGTTGGCGACACAGACGCTGGACAGGACCGTACCAGATCCTATTAACGACCTACACGGCTGTGAAGGTCGCTGAGAGGACAACGTGGATTCATGCCAGTCACTGCAAGAGAGTCCCAGAACCAGACCATCCACCTGCTGCACCCACACTTAATAATTAAAACAAAGGATCGGTGAAGAGAGGGCAGTGCTGACCAGCACAGCTGTTGGTAATCGTTGCTTCGGAGAATCACATAATACACACACAGCAGAGAAGGCGACGATGAAACACCGACCTCCGTGGCATCACTTCAGTCAGCTGGGTCGGAGTGGCAGTAGAGGAACTGTTCTCTCAATATTGATGACATCAATCCCCCGCTGACTGATAACTCTTGATACGAATTTCGTTTTTGAAACATTCAATCCAATCTCCCATGCCAGTTTGATTTGTTGGGTTCCAAGCATCCTGTTTTCGCACGTATGTCTCCCCCACACTGCACCTTTATATTCCCAGTTTGGTTACTGTTGGGGTTTATGGGGGATGCCAGCTGTGTCCCGATGGTTTGCTCCGCCAGATGACGCGCCAATTAGATTTACAGTGACGATAATGTAAGATGTGTTTCCCCTCCCTGACTGGTTTCCTCCCCAGTACCCTTTAATATCGATGAAGAATGTAATATTGTTGTGTTGTCTGTTTAATCTACTTTTATCAGTGCTTTCTCCCATTTAAAGACGCATACCGTCCACAACAAAGGCAGTTTGTTTTACACTACAGTGATGATGATGATGCATTTTGAAATCCTGGTGAATTGATGTATTTGATGTTTTACTGTAGTTGTAAACTCTCTTATGTTGTCAATAAATGACAAAAAGGAGGGAAATGTAGTAGAAAATTAACTCAGCAAGGTTGAAAAAGTATTTTGTATAAGTGTTTAAAGACTTCTCAAGACTTTTATGACTTGTATTTACATACAACAGATTATTGATGACTTGAGCTGTTTTATGGTCGGAACTGTTTATGACGTCAATATAGTAAGACCTTGTGCGACTTAATTACCCATCAAAGGAAGGAGTGTATCTATTCTTATCACCTCAGGGAACACATGTGAATCAGCTGTTATGTTTAGTTTCCTGTCCTTCCCCCACCTATGGGAACCTGTCTGGATTGGCTCAGAGAGACAGCCCTATCCCCTGGTATATAAGATCTGTGTATCTGACTGTTCTGCATCTTCACTCTGAGTTCTTTGGGACTCCCTGTGTTGATCCTTTCTGCAGAAAGCCCCTTATTAAATACACGTAGATAACTTTGTTGTTTTTAGCCTCTTGTATCTCCAGATTTCCATCACAGTCCATAAATTAGTAAATCAGTTAATCGGTCTGTCAGAAGGTAGGTAGGTATAAGTCGCTGGTCGATTAGTATATACCTAGGTAACTTGGTTTATTGAGTGATGTATAATTTTATTTAAGCGTTTTCAAACCATTTTAATAAAATCCCAGTGAAGTCACTCCTACTGGTGTCTTGGTTGCATCTGCGTAGCTCCGCAGGGTCGATTGGAAACACACCCCAGGCGCCCGCTGACGACTCGCTCATTAAAACAACCTGTGTGTTTTTGCCAAGTCCTTCCAGCATTTGGGGGACATCATTTTGCAACACACACTTCTTTCTGGGAGCATGGGGAGGGGTATAATTTACTGTTGCACAACTCTGAGGAGCCACTTACGCGTGAAAGGCAGATGTGTTTGTACTGTAAACAAGAGAAGGGAGAGGGAGAGTGGTGCAAAGCCAAGAGATCCCCTCTGGCTGCCAAGGGTCTGCAATGCTTGACGTCACAAAACAAGAATGGACTGGCACAGGATGACAATTTCTTTTTTACGCAATTCCTTCCCAGTATTTGCAAGTGGCAAATGCTTGTATTCAGTTTGCCACAATGAAGAATATATAATACATTTATTTTCATAAAATTTAAGGTTTAAGATCAAGCATCTTTCCAAAGGTCTACACAAAGCATTTATTCACTCTTTACAAAACTAATGATGACATACATCCTCTCACAGTATCAGGAGGCAGATACAGTTTTAAGAATTGGGATACTGCGTCTACTGGCTAGAGTTTAATAAGGTTTCATTCTTAAAAAGCACGTGTCCTCCTTCTGCCTGTGTATGAATAGAGTAGACCCAGTTATTTGCTCTCCATAGTTCACAATGTAGTTAATCACATCTCTCCTCAAGCTGTTCCCTTCTTTCCTGGCCTATATTGTTGCGTCGTTTCCCACAGTCATCGTTCCCTTTCAGACCAAATGTGATGCATGTTGCTTCATCAGCACCGAGGAGGCAAGGTGGCCACAGCGGCTCGGTCCATCACTGCAGAATTTGTCTGACCTCTTCATTTTCCCTGTAACAGGTACTGGACACAAAACGCACTTAATTAGTGGCAGTGTAAAATATTGCATCTTTTTTCCGAGCTATAACAATTTACTTGTCAGCGGAAAAGAATAAATAGTTCCTGCTGCACGGTAAGTGGATTCTGTTGAATGTTGTTAGGGGACATGGGATTTGCTGGCGAGGAAGATACAGAGCTGTTTACTAAATGTGTGCATCACCTGAGAGTGACCCACAAACAGTAGAAGACAAAGTTACTGGCGTAACTGTGCTACACAATATCACAATCCTGTGAAAAGTGGGTCCTAATAATCATTGTAGATAAAGACTGGGATTATGAAGCAATTATCTGGGTTCATCAAAGTAGACGTGTTGCGTTTATCTCTGCATTTGTATGTAAATTTATGAAATGCATATATACCTTAGTATTATCTCTAAGTATAATTTATCTGTTTTTCATATACTCTATAATTCAAAGGTTGCATAAAGATGCAAGTGTCAATAGTTAGCAGATGTCCCCCTAACTGGCCACATGAGATCGTTGTTTGGGTGATCCTGTTTAAATTGAAAATAAACCAGAACAGTTACAACATTAATTATTTTTGCAGCAGAAAGACAAAAGTGGAAGCCAAAATGCGTGATGGTGCCAGAGTGTGGTGATTGAGAAGAAACCAAAAAATATATACATAGTTCAAATAACTTATGGGGTTCATTCTTCTCCATTCAGAAATCAAAAGCAAAATATTTAATTAATTTGAGAATTTTGTAGTTTTACATTTCTAACAAAGTCTTGTTACCTTCTTGTTATACCGATTCCAAAGCTTGTGATCCCAGTAAATACTCCAGCAATCCAGCCAGTCTTTAATAAATCTAATGGTTTGGAGTGACACATTCGAAATAAAAATGGTCAAAACCAAAGTTGCAGAAGCTGAGATCTCCTGAATTCTGAGGAGAAGTGCAGGTTAGATTTTGCACCAGATTCTTAGATCAAATTATTGTTATCTATGTAATTTTAGTTTATGTGCACCAGACAATGGACAGTGTTAAGTATTTACATTTATTTTCCTGTTAAATCTCTTTGCTGTCACTGCAGTGTTTGGTCACTTCAGTTTACCGAACATTATACAATCAATACCGAAGGCTCTGGAAATGTCTGTTTGTCACAACTGACTTTACTTCAATAACTGTCTTCTGACATTATGTGTTTCTACATTTTTCTTTACCTCACTTTAGCTTTGTGTTTTATTCAGCAGTTGACACTCACTCACTCCCCGTCTCAGACTGACACGTGTGCTTTCCGTCTGAGAGAATCCTTGAACCGTCTTTCTCACCACGTGCAGCCGAACACAACCTCAGAGGTTTGTTCAGTTTCGAATGACACTATGAATCTAAGATAATGAAACTATCAGCTAGTCTGTACATATACACAGTCATCCCGGCCGAATGTTACTGATTTTTTATTTAGCTTATCCCTGCTTTCTGTGTGTTTTCTTTTTCCATCAATTTCCCGTCCACGAGTAGATTCTAGATTAGAAATACAGGATATTCTCATAGTATGACAACTTTCTGTTTTCAGATATTCCTTGACTGGATTTCTCCCCAGATTAGATGAGATCCTCAAGCTATAATAAAATATTGTAATTAAGAAGTATGCCTATGCCTTCGGTCCACAGCCGGGTTTTTTCACCGTCCCCTCTTTTGCCTTATTTATTAATAGAGCAATCATTTGCCCTTTTTTGTCACAAAGTGTTTGAAATACCCATACATTTCAATTAATAAGTTCTGCTCAGTGGCCATGAACTTCCCAGTGTGGTCCTGACAGGAGCTCGTTGCCATTAGGGATGACGTGGCTCGATATCGACCTCACCAGCTTAGGAATATTATGTTTTCGCATTTATCTTAATTGCTCAAACTTTGAGAAACGAGGCCTGTTCAGTGAAGCTGAATGCATTTTGAAATCAATTAGTCCTTGTAAGATATAAAATCTTTTGTTTTCTTCACTTGTCTAATAAGTACCCCACTGGTCCGCAGGGAGATGTCTGTGTTCCGTGATATTTATGATATTTATGTATGAGTTGGCTCAGTGGGAGGAAACTTAATTGATAATATCATAATAATGATCATATCTATTTTGGTTGAAGACCTGAGTCTGATCATTTTTCTGTTTGACTTCATGTGTGTGTGTACTTGTTTGTGTAGGGATGCGCAGTTCGCTTGTGTGTGTGTGTGTGTGTGTGTGTGTGTGTGTTTGTGTGTGGCACGTCGTGATTATCAGCGTGGGTGCGAGGGAGAGGTGTGTGTTGTTGTTTTTTTAGGCTGAATGTATAAATGGCTGGCAAACATGCATTAAGAGAGAAGTGTGGTGATAATGGTGATTGTGTGTGTGTGTGTGTGTGTGTGTGTGTGTGTGTGTGTGTGTGTGTGTGTGTGTGTGTGTGTGTGTGTCTTCAGTACACAAGAATGTGTGTGTGGGAGTAAGCGCAGTGTGTGCACCTAGTGTTAATGAGGCCTCACACTCGCTTGTGTCTGTGTGCATGTGTCTGCATACGTGTGTACGTGTGTGTGTGTGTGTGTGTGTACACACATCTCATCTGCATGGCGCCATGCCCCATCGCTTCCATCGGGGTGTGTGAGAACAAAGACTTTCCATTTCCAGCGCTGCTGTGCCTGCAGGGAAAAGCCTGATCATAATTAGCTGAATGATGAGCCTCCGCCATGCACCGCACAGCAGGCCCGTGGCTGCCTCTCCCTCCGCAGCACCCCTCTCTCTCTCTCTCTCTCTCTCTCTCTCTCTCTCTCTCTCTCTCTCTCTCTCTCTCTCTCTCTCTCTCTCTCTCTCTCTCTCTCTCTCTCTCCTCTTCATTTTCCCTACTTTCACCTCCTTCTTTCTATTTCTGGCATTTTCTTTCTATTCATTGTCTCTTGTGTGTGATGTGTGATGTGTGTTGCTCACCATCTATCTTCTCTCCCAGTCTGACTCTTCCTTTCTCTTCTCTCTCTGTCTCTCTGCCTTTATCATTCCTTCTCTTTATTTAATTCCTTGGATCTTACTCACTCTGTTTTCCCTCTGTCTACTTTTTTCTCTCTTTTCTCTCTCTGTGATCTTCTGAAACACTCTTTTTTTTGTATCTTCCATTTCTTCTGAAGCTGGAAAAAGTGAGGATGGGACACGACTGACTTTAAACTGTCTGATCAGACCCAGACTTGGATTTACATACTCAAACAGCAACACGCCACCGAGCAGAGTTAGGAGTGTGTTATGATGCGTATGCCAATTCCTCAATCATCATTCAACAATTGATCATTATTATTTATAGAAAAGTATTTTTTGTATTACTGTATTCATTTCTAATTATCTTTTTAACTGTGTTTTTAAGACAGTGTTTTATTTTGTAACACCTCAAGTAAATTACAGAAATATAAAAAGGTACCGCTCATTTTTAAGGTGATTTAAATCATTTAATCGATTTTTGTGAATGTCATTAATACCTTTTACTCTCAAACAATTATTTCGTAATAAGCTTCAACTGTACAAATCTCCATTATCTCTCATCTGCCGACATCCCACCTCTTCACATTGTTTGAAAACGTTTCATCAACGAGGATGTACACAAAGAAAAAAAATGGCAACATCGTGCAAAAACAATTCTTCTAGATTCCTCCCACATCGAGAGATAAGACACTTTCAATTTGTTTCTCCTCTCTTCCCCTCGATCTTATCAGTTAATTCAGTCTGGCAATAATTCCAAACATCGTAATATGATTTTCTGTTTCCTCGCACAGACCCGTTCTGGTGTTCACCTCCAGGGTGAGCGTATCCATGTTTGTTGACTGTATCATGACTTAGGGATCAGCTGCGTTTCATTATGCCGGGGATTATTAATGACATCTGTTCCGAACCCCACACTGCTGCCCTTCCTCCATGATGGAGCGCACTGGAAGCCAATGAAGGTTCCGCTCACTAACAGATGAAAGGGGAAACTGTAAAACAATCTAATTTGGGTTCGACTCAAGTGGGGACTCCATCATCTGCTGAACATCTGCACGGGCTGGACACTCATTTGTTTTCATCGGGTGTTGATGTTTGATGCATTAATGTGCTAAATCATTATTGGGACATATTTTAAATTCCTCCCCTTTAGTCTGGATACTGTTAAGAATTTAGTTCAACTGCGTGATCTTGAAACCATATTAACTAGATACTGAATATTAAGGACTACCTGTATGTGCTGCAGATTGCCTCTGTGTGTGTGCAAGTGTGTGTGTGTGTGTGTGTGTGTGTGTGTGTGTGTGTGTGTGTGTGTGTGTGTGTGTGTGTGTGTGTGTGTGTGTGTGTGTGCGTGTGTGTGTGTGTCTGCTATTTTGGGGCGCGTCAATCTCAAAGGTCCTTGTCAAACTCTAATTTAAAATCTGTTTTTAGCTCTTAATTAAAACTCACTCACTCAGGGAATCATTCTGCTCAACATTATTACTCTTATTTTATCCTGGTTCTTATTTTTCTTCCTTTCAAAGATTCTATTCCGATTACATTTTGTTTCCTGATGCTGCGATCTTTATCAAATAATACATTTAAATTTGAATGTGGGAACTGAATAGATGAAACCTTTCTGAGGATGCATCATCATCATCATATCTTATCTCACCAGTAAACCAGGAAAGTGTTGTTCATCTTCCTCAGGAGCAAATGGGACCCAGTGGGCAATCGGGGAGGGGTTGTGAGCCATGATCTTTAGAGTCTCGCCACAGGGACACTGACCATTGATGTTGATTCCCCACATCTGCTTTCTCTGCTGCTCGTGTTTGGTGCAGGTTCTCAACAGTTGTGAAGCCTTTGCTGGGATCATTTAGTTTCAGTTCTCTTGATGGTCGGATGTGGAGGCGGTGGGATACATGTACCTGCCTGGTTGGTGAACTGCAGGGTTCTGGAGGTTCCACCATAAGAACCATTGGCTTTGTCATGTGACCTAGATTGAAACTCCAATACCACACTGTGTGATTTCTACTGGAATTATTAACAAAAAACACAACTACACTTATTTCACCCAACATGTACAAATTGAAACAAATATACAAAAAAAAATATGGTTTGTTTGAATAACAATTTGGCACCTCTACCATTGCTGTATAGGATAAGTGTTAACAAGTAGATATAATATATACAGTATATATATATTATAATCCACTCCCATGAGACCTTTCCGAAGACAAGACACCAACAGCAGATGTGTTTTGGCAATCTCAGTTTTGTCTGCCACACCAGTAAAAAAACACTGTGTGTGCATGTGTGTGTGTGGACGTGTGTGTTTGTTCATGCGCGGAGCAAGTAGGTCGTCTGCTAAACCGACGGACCACCAGAACAATATTCTGTGAGGTGGCCTCTTGGCTAATGTGGCTGTTCAGCGTGCCACCCCACCACTCACACAGACACACACAAGAACATACACATATCCACCCGCTCTCTCTCTCTCTCTGTATACCACAACAGGCTGGGCAGATGGCAGCCCCTCGGCCCGCCGTGCCAGAAAAAGCATGTGAATTAAAGGTTATACCCAGCAGGTTTGAAGAGCTGCCAGCACCGGCGCGGTGCGGCAGAGGGGGGGCCCTGGCCCACCTGCCTCCCAGGCTCGGGGACATCTGGCTGGGGTTTTGTGGAATGATGAGCGCAGGGCCGCCAGCCGCCGCTACTGCCACCACGACCGGCACTGCGCCGAAAGGAGAAGCCATCATCTGTTCAGCTTTTCAGCTAGAAAATGAACAAATGAGTGGGTTTCCGTCTGTCTGCTGGTCTGTGTGGAATTGTGTGTCTGTGTATGTGTGTGTGTGTGTGTGTGTGTGTGTGTGCAGGGATACTAGGCAAAGTGGTGACAACCCTATAGATCCGCTATGGGATGGGATTGACCGTGTGAGGTGCCCTGTTGTACACATTCGATTTCAGCCAAGTTTTAGCAGACTACAATTTTCATTTTTGGGCTGGAGTCCTTCATTTTCCTTTATTTCTGACTCTCCGTTAATAAAACTCTCAAACACGTGCACGTCTGAGAAGTCTCCGCTAATAGTCGCACATTTTAAACCTCCAGACCTTGCAAATCAGTACCTAAGAAATCTTGGCTGAGGTTGCCAGGTCCATAAAGTGGTTGCCAGGTCAGGCCGTCTGTAGACGCTGACTGAAACAGACAAGTCGTCGGTGGAGGCTTAACAATACAGCCTGTCTCAAATCTGCCCTTAATTCCTTCCCAATATGTTTCCCCTTGTTTGCTTTAGCTGGGAGCAGAGTGAAACGTTAGGACCCCGAGTAGCTTCACAGATGTTACAGCATATTTCTGGAGCTGCCAGCGCACAGAAGCTTTATCAGGGAGCAAGACACATTACATCCACCTCAGGGAGTCACTGACAGTTATCATTAGAGGTGGTTTGATTGGAATGGCCTTTGGTTTGTGTGGTTTCCAAAAATCCTGAAATATTGAATGACTCTTAAGGGTTACAGTTGCTGTCTTTTAGTCGTTGTAAGACTTTGTTTCTATCACTACTGGCTAATAACAGATTTAGCAACTCTGGGAAGGAACCTTGAAACACCTAGAAACAATCACTGGTAATGATAGAACCTCTATTATAGAGACACAGGACATAGTTCAGCAAATGACGTTTTTATCTCCTTTTAAACTTTCAAATTTTCACAAACTGTTCCATATTTAGTTGGTGCATTGAGAGCATCAGCCTTGTGAAATGATTTGGTGACTTCAGGTCGTTCATGGACCAGTTTGATTTCATTCCATCACAACCTGGGTCTCTTTTTCACAGGTGCAGTTATTATTTCTTACCCGTAATAACAACACTAATATTTTACTAAACATGACAAATCATGATAAAAATCATCATCATCATTATCATCCTATCTGGTCAAATCTAATAGAAGAATAATGGATCTTCTTTGTGGTTCCTACTTAACCGTTTTCTTGGTATGACATAAAAATGAATTGTTTTAGACTATTTAACAAAACCTATTTTATTGTCTGATAACATTTAAATCTGTCTTGTATTAATTGATGCATCAGATAACTCTTTAACTTGACGTTCTTTGGTTGAATAAACAGCAGGATCCTGTCAGAATATCATCAAAGCTCTTTGATATTTGGATATGGAGGCATTGCTCTGCCGTGTCCTCTGTGAGACATGTTGTGTTGATGTTCTGTGGTCCCTGGAAACCAAACATGTGACTCGTCTGCGACCTTTCCGTTCCAGGGGTCAAAACCATCAGTGATGTCAGAGGAAAAGCAGACGCTGGGTGGAGGTGGTAATGACTGCTCAGCCCCAAACTCAACACGGGTTGGGGATGCTGAGTGTGCGCGCCGACGCCAGGGGGACGACTCTTAACGGAGAGGAACTCTTATGAGGTGGGAGTGTGTGTTTTCATCGTCGTTAATGTGTTAATGTGCTTATCTGATTTAATAGACGTGGACACTTGGGCAAGTCGATCGTACTCCCTCCTGCTTTCTCTTAGTCTCTGACACACACACACACACACACACACACACACACACACACACACACACACACACACACACACACACACACACACACACACACACACACACACACACACACACACACACAAACTCTGGCCAGCATGTTGAAGTAGCTCCTAATGCCTGAGCCTCTAGACACAGTGCTGGACTCCCTCCCTCCCCACCAGCTGCCAGCTCCTGACCTCTTGGTACATCCTCCTCCACATGGCCCACACAGCTGGTGCAGAGAGCCTACACACTGTTGGCCGCTCGCTTGCACACACACACACACACACACACACACACGCTTGCAAACATACACAAATGCGTGGGCAGACGAACATGTATGTTGGCATAGTTACACAGGCTCTCTTGCACATAAGTGGAATTGCACACGCAAATACAAAAACATGATCATCATTCACAGGACAAAACACACTTAGATTAGCTTTCTCTCCTGCCCACACACAGATGCACGCTCCAACCACATTTCACCACACACACACACACACATACACACACAAACACACACACACACACACACCTTAAACCACTCATTGTCTCTCACTCTCATTTCAATTTGGCAGTGAAGGTGCACAGGGCAGAGAGCAGCGTCCTGGACACCACGCCATTGTTCCTCCGGCTCTGTTAAACTACTCACACACACTCCCCTGCGTACGCTCCCCCCTGTCTCCTGCTCGTATCTGTGCGTTGTGTTGTGCGGCGGGGAGTTCTTTGCATGAGTGACTGACAAATAGTTGGACACGAGGTTGATGGGAAAAGCATGAGGGGGTGATTTGTGGCAGATGATTGATTTTAAAGAGACGCTAGCTCGTGGAAAGTGTTTTGGGTGTATTATGTTGTCAGCAGCCCCTGGAGGTGTATTCATCATTGTTGCACAACTCAAGTGCACACAGTGAAAAGTTTTGACACACAGAAGAAAGCAGGAGTTTCAAGCGCATCTTTGGCTTATTACATATTGCTGCTGTCGTTGTTTATGCAGCATCACACAGCACCCTGTGGCAATTTGAAAGCAATTGCTTCAGACCTTAATTTCATTCCAGCATACCTGACCCTGCCCGAGGGTTTGTTTGTTCTTTGTGCAAACACGCACACGCAACACTCCATCACCATTTCACCCATGACGGCCTGCAGCCTGTGAATAGCCCCCGTGGCGATGCACTGTCTGCTGCCATCATCAGAGGCTCTCGTCATTAACTGGCAATGCCACGTTGGTCACCAGGCCCAGCACCGTGAGGCCTTTATATCCTACATAATAATCCTGAAGGAGCCAACTTGAACCGGACCAAAGCGCCACAAGCTGTGCCTCCTCATTGGTTCATTTCCATTAGTTCTGGCCTTTCCCTCTGATCAGTTATGACACAGCCTCAACTGTATGGCACAGCGTGGAAGAATCAAATTTGCAGTTCAAGGACTTTGCAGAGAAGCCTGCTGGTCTTGACGTCAAGACTTCTAATGTAAGAGCACACAGAGAGCTGCCCTGCTTCCTTCAAAGTTAGATTTTAAGCCACAGGTAGCTCTGGAACCGGTGCACCTGAGTCCTTTCTCCTTTTGAGGACATAGATATTTGCAGTTTTTCTACTTAAACCGGTTAAAATTAAAACATTTCTCAAGTCCTTGAACATCCAATCATCACCAAAGATTATTCAAGACAAATGTATAAAGATGAATTTATTGATTCACAACATCCCCTCATGCAAGTAATCACACGCTGGGAAACACTTCACCTTCAATGTAGCCTTCGGTAGCCTATAGACTTTGAGCCGCACCGGGATTCAAATAGTTTATTTTCTACCTTGCCAACCTCAACTAGTTTATTTATGGATATGCCTGTTAAACCTGGACATGCTGATTTAATTAGAGCTGGGTAACCTGTGTTTTCAAAAGCTTTCAAATTAGCGTGACATTTTTTTCCTGTTAATGGATGTTTTGAATCCGACTTCATTGCTTGACACAAATAAGAAAATGGAAACAGTCAAAACACAAACCACATAACTACAACCTGATACTTTCAGGGTATTGTCCAACAGCTGAATGTTTAGTTGACTGCTGCATAATATTCTGATATGATGAAACTAATCATATCTAACACTTGGTTTGGTCACTTATAGTTGATTAATGCACAAACAACTTTACTAACAGTGGTTAAATGAGCTTCAACATGTGCAGGCAAGGACACGTCATTGGTGCACTTAAATTGATATCTTCAACTCCCGTAAACTTAAGATTTAAATTGTTCGAATTTAACATAATTTTTTCACCAGTGCAGTTTGATCTGTTGTGTTCTGCTCTGAGAGAAAGGGAGTGTTGTGGAAGACGGCCGCCTCAGGGCAGGTTATCAGCCACTGCAGGCTCCTGAGTCAAAGCACGCCTGGTGGGTGTCAATATGGTGCCAGAGGGCTCATTTGATGCAAACCAGACCGAGTCTGGGGCTGAAAGGTAAAGCACTTCTGGGATGAGGGGATGGAGAGAAAAGCTCCACAGTACGGTGTATTAGAGAGAGGAGTGTTGGAATGAATACGGGGAATGGTTACAGTCGAAAGACACATGAGAAGCAATGTGATAAACATTCGGTGAGTTGGAGTGAAGTAGAAGGGGAGTGGGATGGATTTGGGAAGCTTACAGCAGGACACAGTCCATCTTTCATCATCAGACCGTGTGGTGGTAAACAAGATGGACGCTCCTGGGATTAACTTTGTGCTTTATAGTCATATTAACAGTTAGCACAAAACTTAGTTTGAAAAGCATTAGATCCAAATTTAGTGAAAAAACATTTCAGTTGTCCTGAAGCTGTCAACACAGATCCAAGTAAAACAGGGAGAAACGCAGCTGTGCATAATTGTTCTATTTGTAGCCGCAGTTTATTTCCACGTCTGGAAACAATCTTCGAGGTTTGATTTATTTGAAACTGTAAATTCTCTCAACATAAAATTGTCATCGAGCACTGGATCCACAACAACCCTGTCTATCAGTCCATGTGTGCATGTACACATGATGAACTATAAAGTTTATTTGCACCACTGAAATTCATAGAAGTGAATTACTGGAAAGCAGTCACATCATTTCTGATATGTACTTGAATATATTGGATCAGACAACTTCAGAAATGTATGAACAGAGCCTGAAGCAGGGGTGTGTTTGATTTGTGAGCAGGGGAAAGCGACGGCGGCAGTGTGACACAGTGCAGGTACATGGAGGTGGCTGTTGGCTATCAGGCTGAGAGGTGGTGCAGACACACAGCACTGACCGAGAGGCAGGGACGACAAAGTGCTGCTGATAAGGACTGGAGACAGAGGATCACATGAGGGACGGCTGGATCCAAGCCCACTTCACTGAGTAAACACACACACACACACACACACACACACACACACACACACACACACACACACACACACACACACACACACGCGCACGCACACACACACACACTTCAGAGGATATTAGATTAGATTTACATACACTTCCTGGTGACTTACTTTTACCATAACCACTACTTAGCGAACATTTACCCTTAACCTTCCCTTAACTTTACTGTAAAACATGTCATCAGCATAAAAATGCAGTGATTTACATTATAATCATTCCCATCAGGACACATAATATAACTGTAGAAACAGATGTCTGTGCTCACAACTTCAGTTACAACCAGACCACACACACATAAAGTTTGTTATGTCACACATCCACATATGTTGTATATAAAAACTAGATTTATATTTAAGCGACCCTCACAAAAAATGTTTGTTAAAATCCAAAATTAAGATAAAATCCAATTTGGAAATTATCCCTAAAAATGGGCAGTTCTTAGAAAAATATTATTTCATATATGTCTATAACTTGTTTCTAGTAATAATATGATTGCAGTGATTTATCTTTCTGGGTTTTAATATTTGAACTTTACTCGTAGGACATTTATATGACGTCTTTACTTTAGTAGAGTAGAAGTTTACCTGAGTAGAATATCCTCAAAGAATCAGTAGAAGCAGTATTTTACTTCTCTCTACGACCCGGTGAATAGGAGTACATGCGTGTTTATGTGTGAGACGTCCTGGGATACATCTGAATTATTTGAGAACAAGCTGTTAAATGAAGCTGAACTACCTGAGGAAAACAGCAGCATCTTTTCATCCCGTGAAATACAACTTCAGGGACGCTGTGTTGGACGTGCAAACACACAAAGAGTGTAAAAGATCCCCTGAGCTTTTTTATTCTTCTTGGCAAGCAGGAAGTCAACGTCTCGATTTTTCACGAGGGCAGACTAATCCTGTGCATTGGGCTCTCATTTCAAAGCACGAGCTCTGAATTTAAGTCGTATTTTAACAGAGACAAGTGGTTTCAAATGGCGAATGATTAACAGCAAAGTGATTCCTCAGAAATACAAACTGACAATAAAGAAATATAGTTATATTTTCTTACATATATGAAAACTGAGTGGAAATTAAATTCATAACCTTGAAAACTGAGAAAGGCTGGGAAAGGGAAAGCGAGTATTGCCATGATTATAATTTTTCCAACTTGTTTGACAAAGATGGTGACGACCTGCCAAACTCTGTCAAAGTGTTTTACAGACGACCATGAAGAATGTCTCCGACCTGACATGAGTGAAACGAGTCAGAAGTGTTTGTGTGTGTGTGTGGGTGTGTGTGTGTGTGTGTGTGTGTGTGTGTTTGTGTGTGTGTGTGTGTGTGTGTGTGTGTGTGTGTGTGTGTGTGTGTGTGTGTTTCAGTGAAAGGTTGAACTTGAGACAGTCAGAGCTGAAACTGAGGCCCAGGAAGAAATAGCCCCAAAAAAGATGGGGTACTGGGAGTTAATGGGTGGTCCGACTGTCATGACTGGAACCTACAGTCAGAAATATTGCATTATTATTGCGTCTGTATGTGTTACTATATACAGTAGGTGCAAATAACTGTTATGTGTTTAACTACCCAGGGTACTGTTTCTTGGCTTGACCCCCAAACAGGGTGTGTGAGCCATTCCCCCCGAGGATGAACTGTATATCTCTAACCATGGACATCTGCAGTGTAAACTCAACATGCTGCAAACGAATCTAAAATGATGCCTGGCTCCTTGAGGGGCTGTTTGGGTCATGATTCAAACTTTAACTCTGAGTGTGACTGCTCACATATCACAATGCAGCACACACATGAGAAAAAATATACATATACGTTGATATATGTTTATTCATTTGTCTTATTCAAACTTTACTTGAACTAAAGCTGACGACAATTATTCAAAATACAGTTCTCACCTTTCAACAAATAAGCTTATTTGGATTTAATCTTCTTCCAATCACCTGTTATTCATCCTGAGAAAAAAAAAAAAATATATATATATATATATATATAAATGTAGTTATACAGCTGAGATAGAAGAATCATTAACTAAATGTAAATCTATGGCCTTCAACTAAAATTCATTCCACAGTGTGTATGTTTTTTTGATATTTGTATTCAGCATGTCCTGTTAACTCTACTGTCTCTAATGTAACAGATGGCTGTTTAAATTTTACACGAGCATTTAGAAGAAATCTTAAAAGAACTGCTAATGTGAAAACAGAACCAACATGAGCTTCCATTTCCTGATTGCTTATTCTGGCCGTGCACAGGGAGCATTCCTCTCCTATCATGGTCCATGCGAGCTGTGAAGCAGCCCAGCCCGCCTGCTCTCCATCATGTCCCTGTCACAAGTGCAGTCGGCGGCTCCCAGCTCCTAATTTGCTGCCTGGAGTTAGCGAGCAGTGGTCTGGCTAGTGTTAAACCACCGAATGATAAGATCCAGGTCCTCTCCTCTGCGAGTCCTCGTTTTTCCACATGAACCAATGGGCTCTTTTGTTTGAGGGGATGAGTGTTGGCAGACTCGCACAGGCATCATGTGCATGTATGCAGGGAAAAAACATGCCTCCACACACACACACACACACACACACACAAATACCAACACAGGCACACACATTCTTCACATTGCCCTCACCACTTCCTCCAAGCGAAACACAGAAGATGTATGACTTGTCTGCGGCCTGACGCTAGCTGTTGCGTACCTCGCCAATTCCTGGAGTGTGTAACAGATGATGTGTGTATTGTGGCGGAGAGCATGCCTGGTATGGCTCATGGGCTGAGAGAGGTTTTCCCATACAACATCAGGCAGACAGTCCCACCACAATCCTGAGAAAAGGTTCGTCTGAAGCTGCAGTTCTGATCTCCTGCTCTCAGTTTGCAGCTAACCTCTGCACTACAGAGTACCTGCTCATCCCTGACCGGGCATCACATGCATAAAACTCCGAAAGGACCTTCGATCTTTGATTTAATAAGAGCAATTAAAGTTGCATGTTTAAGTTTCATAACAATTTGAAGACTTGCACATCCCTTGGGACCGCAGTAAACATATTGGCTTTCACTAATACATACTGTGGTATATTGATTTGAAATTGGACTGACCACCAGCAAGCTGTACGTTCACTAATCAGTTCCCAGAGGAAAGAAAGTTCATCTGAGCTAAGTGGGATTGAGACAGAAAAAAAAAGTTGCCTGTGGCATCACCTCTGCTCGCTGCTCATCCGCTGCCTGCATAATGTTATAGATCTGTTTACGCTGGCTCTGACTGACAGCTGACCAACTTTGTCAGCAACCTTGCAAAAGTTCACCACTTCTGCTACTCCCGCAGACCAATATCGATGACCTTCCATCTCAAACGGCAGACCATAATACCCACTGAAAGCTTCCTTTTATCAGGGGCCAGTTGCAGAGTAGTTCCCCTTCAGAGAGCATAATGCAGAAAGCATAACAGGTCAGGCCGTTCACAGCCATGAATCATCCTCCGCAGAAAGGACGATCCTTCAGCCCTCGTGTTGTTTCATTACAGGCTGATGAAGTAGTCCAGCCCCGTGAAGTGAGGAATCTTGTTTAGCTTGGGCATCCCTCCCCTGACCTCAGAAATTCATGAATGCCACATGTAAAACTCTTTCATACACTGTAAATCCACCTGTTATTTTTGCCATATTCTCTTTTAGATTAAGCATAGAAGAGCAAAAGAAAAACATTATTATAACCGATCCTTTTAAATTTCTGAACGGTGGTGAAAGGTTTGCCATAGAAACTGTTATTTGTTAAAAGTGGAGGAACCTGTCTTATCGCTGAATGAGAAAGCCAGGTTTTCAGAGGGGTCTGTTCCTTCGCTCTACAATTGGAGTCACAGCAGACGAATGAAGGTCAGCATTGTGTGTCTGGAAAATATAGAGCTCACTCAGTCTGCCGTAGAATGCTTCCAAATAACTCCATCACTGTCTGCCGGCCCAGATGCATCTGTCTATTCAGATCTGTCACTCCTGTCCCTTTTCCTTGTCACTGTCCAACTCTGCCTATTGTGTTCTCAACGAGATGTATCTCTGCTTCCTGCCCGACTCTTCTTCTACCTTCCTACCCTCCTCCCTCCGTCTCTGCGACTCTCACAGATCCAAACACATCAGTCCTCCTCAATAAGTGTCCAGAGGTCCCCTATGAGGTAACAATCCTGCAGTCTGTTTCATCTCCAAGAATGTCTCAGCTTGCTTGAAATCACATGAAGGGCCTCGAAATTGCTTCAAAACAAAGGCGGCTACAAAGGTACCGATTGTGGTAATATCACCGATTCAAACGGGACTCACACAACCAGGCCTGCCAGGAAATTTATTTTAGTAATGAGATGGAGAGATGCCCTGCACATATCACAGCTTGGGCTTTGATTTATGCCGCCGAATGAGGTGATGCCGTAATTTGTGCACGAGGGGAAAACACACGCAGCCATTTAGTGATGGGATCCAGCTCTGTTCAGTGGCACTCTCCCAGCCCATCTGGCTTCATTTACAATCCAGTTGGAGTCACACACGAACATTATATTTGGCTGTCTTCATTTTTATTGGTCAGCCTTGATTTATGACCATCAAAGTCCAAAATAATTGGCTGACACTGGATGTCTTTTATAAGTCGTGTTCAGGGGGGCATGCTTCGGCGGCAAAAATGTTGGAAAATGAGTGAAAACAGAAGGAATGCATGACGTGATGCCTTGAGAAGGAGCAGCAAAGTCCCTGCAGCCGAGCTTCCACTTGTGTATTTTTATAACAGGCGCCTCCTTGGCCAGCTATGTATGGTCGTGCCAAGTACTTGTGTATACAGCGTTGGCCAGGTCATGTAACTCGTAGATGAAAAACATCTTTGCCAAGATAGATTCGGTGACTGGCGAAAACACTGAACTGCATTGACGCTGTATTATTTAATTCTGAAGCAAGAGGAAGTAAATAAACGGGGGAAAAAACATTTCCTTTATTTAATGTCTATTTTGTTGTAATAATTATGAACAGCATTTCTAAAAAGCTGAACTGAAATGTGAATTTATGAGAAGAAATAAAGGTCACTGAGGCTATTTGTTGTTTTTCAAGGGGAGAATGAGACTGTCAAGACATATTGGAAACTGTGTCTTGGCCTCTTGAAGCTATTTATGTTTCTACTCAGAAAGTTTGGCTTATTAAACCAGCGTATTCATGCTATCATTGATTACCACTAGATGTTAAGCCAGTTTTTGATCATATTATTTTACCACAGTGTCACATCTGGCCCATATTACACAAAGGAGGAGCCCAGCTAGCATTAGCCATGCTTCATTTATGGATCCAGTGATGGTTGATCTGTAACCTCGACAGTGCAAACTTACCCCATGGGCATTATTTATATAAGTAATGTACACAGTGCAGAGAAGATCACACACACGTCCGACTCCAGTTACACTTAAGCACATCCTGATGCACTGTAAGACCAGGATCACTCAAGGCTGATGCACCTGCACATTCAAGGCAGCACAACCAGTTCTCACGGTGTTGACCAGCAGGGCTGGAAAGATCCTACATCCATGCCGTCCATACCCCTTAGCAAATTAGTCTGGGAAGATGAGGGAAAAAACTGATTTGCCATATCTAGATCGGACATAGGGGAGCTAGGCAAGGATATTGGCCCAATCAACCTCAGACCAAACTCTAAGAATGGCAGTGGATTACATTCTTAAGCACGAGAAAAATAGTATGCAATGCTGGTATACACCTGCACGTACAAGACAGAACAACCAGGTCAAACGGTGTATTACAATGGGACTGGAAAAATGTTCAATCCTTCATCAACCATTGAAGGATTACCTTTCACACTACTACTGTAGCTAGCAACATCATTAGACTGGGAGGGTCAAACCAGACAAGCCACATCAAGACCACACATTGGCCAAGGTATACGACTGGAAGATGGCGGCAGGCTTAGGTTCTGCCGCCAGGTTCTGCTCCCGAAACTAAAATTGCAGTGGATGACATTCTTGAGCTCAAGGAACTGAGGTATGCAGAGCTGGCAGATACACAACCACATGGCTGGACAACAAAGGTCTGGCCGGTGGAGGAGGACCGCAGATGGTTGCAGCCACATGCAACATTCACGGCTAGTCCAGGAGGTGGGAGTGCCAGGGAAGACCCAGCGACAGGCCATCAAAGACTTCTCCAGGGCCCTGGAGTGAGTGAAGAGCATGAAAGGCACGAGCCGGGGACACCAGGAATCACAGCTGAACCCTCTGGAGGTGTCACGGTCCGGTCAGCGACACATCAGTGAGGGGGCATCCATCTGATGCCACAACTCACTGGACAAAGCTGCGTCTATAGGCAGTTTCTCAGTGTGATACATGGAAGATTAAGATTTTTTATACATAACAGATCTGTGAGTATAACATGTGTTGGTAGGGAAGCCACAGCGCAAGTCACTGTAAGCTACACAATGACACACCACCAAAAAAAGATCCTACAATTTTGGTTTCACACAGAACAAGACTGATGCGAGTATAGACTATTTGTCATATTGTTTTATTTTATTTTTTTACAAAAGGGGATTCAAATAGTTGTTTTTAGAGCTTGTTTTTCAAAAATCTTTTTGTCTTTCCAAGAAGACAACGGATGCACAGTCTAGTCTGCCTGCAGGTATTTGATCAGTTCCTTTTCAGTAAGTCCTCAAAACATCCTTGAAAACTCAAACTAAATGAAAAGTTGCACCGTCTCATTCAGGCAGACTTAAATGACAAAAAAATAATAAGAACAGAAAAAACAGAAAGTAATAAGCCCGCAGGATGAGATCGAGTGAGCTGAGCCAAGCAGCTAGAGAGGTTTTTTTTTTCCTTCTGCCTCCTTTTTTTAGTTTTTGGAAGGAAGCCTAAAAATGTGCCTGTCGCAGATGTTTGGACAGAAGGTGTTTGCATGCTGTTCGTTTATACACTGCCATACGGGACACAGTATGACCACCACAATAACCAGTAAGTAACACTCTCCATGTGCACAACGCCTCGCCAACTTCTACCGTCTGTTTTTGGAGGGATCGCGTACCCCCGTGGATTGAGACGTACCTTGAAGCTCCTGACTTGCCTCACCGCTACTATTAATGACGCTGCAGTGGTAATAGATTTTTCATTAGTAATTTTTTTTGGGAGGGAACACAATCTCTTCCTATCAAGATTTTATTTGATCAAATCAGTGTGTAAAGGCATGCATTGGTGCAAATGTCTGCATATGTTCACACTGCTATAGACCAGAGCTTGTTAAAACTCCTACACATGCAAACTTCTCCGTCATGACGCGGGAGCTTTGCACTGCTATGCTCCACTGCAGAAAGCTACCCAGGCCATCTGTCATTCTACCCATGAAGGTGAACAGACTGTGTGCCTGAACCAGTTCCAAGTTTCTCGAGCTACCACTCCTACTACATATTGCAGGGGTACAGTATCACTGTCACCAGCTTTGTACTGCATATTCATCAGTCTCAGCAGTTTGTCAGAGTTCCACCGTCAACACTGTTGACTTCCTCTCAAATGACAGCAAAATATAGATCTATGATGCACAGTAGAATATTGAAATGTCCAATATTGCAGAGACAAATATGTTTATCGCCCAGAGAAATGATAGATCAGAATCTACAGTTTTTTAAGATGGAAGGTGACATCCTCTCTGTATGTGAAAGAAAATCCTATTTGTGAACCATTTGCCACGTGTTTGTTTGAACCTCTCCGTCATCACATGTGAGAGAAGCACTTCTGTTCATCGGTGCGTCTCACCAGAACGGTGTAGATGAGGCAGACTGACGCAGCTCCAAACATATGCTGCTCATTTTTGTACCCATGAGCCATAGTTTCCTGCTTGGAATCTGGGATTATTTAGCAGAGCGAAGGAGAGGGCAGAAAGAAATCTGGTTCGGTCATGAATGTGGCATTAAGCCCGTGTGTAGTCTCACAAAAGTGATGTGTGTGTGTGTTGCACAATCCCCCTGAATACACTCGTGTCACTTTGAGGCTATGAAAATATACAGTTCTGCTAACAAACATTTTAAAAGTCATTTTTCTGTACTCGAAGCCTATTATTTGGATTGACTACTCAACTGGCTCGATTTCACACAGATTTAAAACTGGCAATCTGCAGTGGCCCGAAATCTTACCCATACATTATTGAGCTATAGACTCCTGGCTCTTATTTTCCATTTATACTAAAGAATATCTGAGCTGACATGATTAAAGAATACGTACCAATGCAACGTTTTTATGGATGTAATCATTCATTTAACCACAAAACGCACACGTTTTACTTGCTGCTTTAAGACCTCTTAAGATATAGTAAATAGAGCTAATTCCTTTTTAAACCACTAATATCAGTGAAAATAAATAATCTGCAGCAGTCTTGATAGACTTCCAGTAAATTCTGTGTGACCACAGCAATGTAGCATTAATCCCACACTGTAAACCATAACGCCTCCAGAGGAAAGACACTCGGGTTCATTTCCTCTCAAATGTGTAAAACGAATAGCTTATTTTGGGGAATATGTTGAGAAGATTGATACCATTGTCATGTCTGTCCATTAATTATGGAGTTACAGCCAGAAGGTGGTTGGCTTGACTCAGCAGAAGGACTGGAGGCAGGGGACACAGGCAGCCACCTCTGAAGCTCATTGATTTTAAATGGGGCTTTGTGTGAGTGTGTTTCTGGGCTAGGCAGTGAAATTAAGTTGCCAACAAGCAGCAGCGACCTGTGAAGTGACTCCAGCTTCATATCCTCTGTTCAGATATAAGAGTCATACAGAGATAATCTACAAATTTCCCCAAATGTCAAACGATTCCTTTAAAGGGGACATGTTGAGCCTTTTCAGTTTTTCCTTTTATACTGTGTCTTAAAACGTTTTTTTTTGTGTATGTAAAAGTAGCGATTGACCAATCAGAGCAGCCTGCTTTTTGTGGGAGGGCCTTAAAGAGACGCAAGCTAAAAGGACAGTATGAGGTAAATGTGTTTTCTGAACATTAGAGCGTTTAAACCTTTTCAAGTCATTAAAACGATGAACCTGAATGTTAGCATAATATATATCCTTTAAATAAGTGGATGTTAATAATGTTATGTGAGAATTATCGGCAGCATCTCTTCATCTCGGGATGGTTCGTAGGTTTTAACTTCAGATGATTTACCACGATTTGTTGCCAGTTACTCTTTCAGAAAGCTTCCCTGATGTGTGCTGGAATGACCTCAAACAAATAAGAAGCAGGATAGTGTTATTTAGATATGAAATATTCCACTTTTATTAATTTTTTATTCTGTTGACACAGATGCTGCTTTGTCGGTAAAAAACATTTCCATTTCTGCAAAATATCATTATGATTGATTTTAATTTCACTGTAATTTTTCTTTCATCACATACCGACTGAGCTCAGGCTTAAAGGAGAGAGAAAAATACCCTTACATGTAACTGAATAGGCTCTGCCCCTGAATAACCACTGTGTCAGAGGAGTGCACTTCATAGTACTGTAGGTCTGTGTTTATGCATGGGTCTGTGTTCGGTGGGAGCAAATCCAAGAAGCAGTGAATAACAGTCTTTGTTGAAGAAGCCAAACCTTTCGCAAAAATCCAATTTCTGAAACTACGTGAATGAAAGACCTCAAGCAGAAATGTGAAAGTCAGCGTCGGGTTCAAGGCGACTTTATTTTGTTCACCATTCAGGCAGCGAAGCAACAGTTTACTTCAAAGTTCAAGTTAGTGTTCTAAAAGTTGCCTTATTTTCTGAAGGTCATATTAATAAAACCTTTGTAAATAAAGAGTAAAGTTGGACATTTTGCTTTTAGCTTGAAGAAAGCTGCCCAAACAACAATGATTTGGACCAACTTTTTCGGAACAATGACAATATTTACCTTTCATTGTCTGATTCTCTATAGAAGGAGAAGGGGGAAACACGACCATTACAATTGGACAGGTTGCATTTTTGTCCCCCCCCCCCGCCCCACATATTCTCTCATTGACATGCAAATGTGCTCCTATCTACCCCCACTCTGCAGAAAAAAAAGAGAAAATCAGTTATTAAAATTCAGGTAATGTATTCCTGTTTCTGAATTCTATTTGAGAAACGTTATTAATTTCATATATCAAGTTGGGAACGGCCATCTGTTCGCGGCGCACCGCTGCACCTCCCTCCATCTGCCCCTGAGTTCCCTGCGCGCCGTTCCACCGCCGCCGGCTCCAAGTTTTTATGCGCTCTGGCTTTTTGATTTGTCACTCATTGCAGCCCAGGCCCATGTGACCAGCTGAGCACGCTCACTCCGGGATGGCAGGGGCACAGCAGGGGGGGGGGGCATCCGGCGGGATCAGCGATGGTGACATCACAGGTGACTCAAGGAACTGCAGAGGTTTAATAAGTGACTCTGAGCGGCTGTGGTCTCGGCTCTCACCTCCTGACACCGCTGAAGTGCAGTGGTGGAGGAAGTACTGCAGTTTTGAAGTACCCAGGAAAATATATGGTAAAAAGTATTTACTTTTAAATTTACTTTAAGTATTAAAAGTAAAAGTACTCACGCAATGGGTTGTCTCTCAATGTCTAGGCTGTGCCATTTTGATAAAGAATGCAGATATAGCTACTGGTAATACTCATGCCTCTACAGATGTCACTACTAGAAATAATTATAAGCAACAACATTTGTTTATTGGAAAGGTTGTTGTACTTATTGTGCTTACCCTCTGTAATACTGTTCACACTCTATCTTACAATTCTGCGGATGACAAGTTATCTACCGCTGAAGTGTCCTCAGTTGTTACTCTCTGCACCTCCTCTCCTCCTTCCTGTTTTGTTTTTATCTCTGTCTCTTTTTCCTCCTCTTCTTCCCTCCTTTGTTTAACTCTCTCTCTCTCCCCCCACAGTGTTCTCTCCTCCAGCTACAACACCCCGTTCCTCCCGCCCTCCCTCCCTCCCTTCTGTAAGTGGAGGAAGCAGATTGTGCAGTCGGCACAGTGCGACGTGTCCCTGCCACAGTTAATTTAGCATCTGTGCCTTCATGAATATGAATACATTTACACGTCCAGGATATAATTAGGTGGTGGAGTGTGGAGAGGGTTCACGACACTCCAGGTGGGGAGAGGGAGAGAGAGAGAGAGAGAGAGAGAGAGACGGAAAGAGAGAGACAGGGGAGAAGAGCCGAGTGGAAGAGAGGTGCAGGTAGGGCTAAAACAATCTCCCAGGCTCTGTGACCTCTGTCTCCGGGCTAAGCACTCCCATCAATCACACAGAAAATGGCTGGAACTGCATGACTGAGAGGGTTTACATGTTGGCACAGAGAGGAAGATGCAGATGCAGAGGCAGGCTGTGAGGCCACTTAAGCTTAGGGCTAAATGCACAGTTGTGATGCTAGCTGATGATTGCCTGCAGACTGTGTGACAAATATGTGTGTACACATATGGATGGCTCATGTTACATGTATTACAATCACTGCTGCAGCTTTTTACAGGGTTCAGGAGCCCGTTTACACCGAGAAACCAGCTTGACTTGATTTTTTACTCATACATATCTATGAAATACCAGTTGGGTGGTCTAAGGTTTGCATCTCAATGTTCTGCTGAAGACGTTCTGTCTCGGTTGGACAGCTGCATGGCCCGGGGAGGTTTCAAGCAAATTGTTAAGTAGTTGCATTTCCATTTAAAGCCCTGGTCATGGTGTTGAAACATTAATAATTGTCCTCAGTGGATTTAAAAACCAGTATTGTAATAAGGTTAAGTTTTTCATTTTAACACAATGAATGTTCTAGATGATGTCATAGTGAAGAAGATTTTGACCCTGAAAGTGACACCACGTTACGAGTTATACACCATGTCTTCAGATGTGATCAAGTTTCAGGTAATGACTTAAAACGGCATTACCTGAAACTTACTCGGCAGGGGTCATGGCTCAGGGTTTAAGTATCAAGGAGAAGAACCACATTGTGAGGAGTCAATTAAGATGATTAGGCTGTTATTGAGTTTCTCCAATAACTGTCCTATCAATCAATCAAAATGTACTTGTATCGCCCATAATTACGAATCACAATTTGTCTCTTAGGCAAAGTGCGACGTCTTCTGTCCTTAACCCTCATCAAGGGTAAGAACTAAATAAATATAATTTTAACAGGGGATAAAATGTAGGAACCTCAGAGAGAACCACATGTGAGGGATCCATCTCCCAGGACGACCAGAAGTGCAATAGATGCTATGTGTTACTGGGAACATCAGCAAAATAACAGTATTTACCTTAACATTGATTAGAAGAAACTGTTTTTATCATAATTGAAAGGTGAGTCATTGTTGTGTTTATTCATAAATAAATATAAATGGAGTATAAATGGAGAATAAAGATGAATGGAGCAGCAATGACAAATTAATTGAGGAGTTATTGTCAGTAATGGTAGAATATGTGAGTAGGGTTATTGTATATCAAGAATAAATAAACAATAATCCATGATCAGCCGCCACCACGATCAGGATTCCCCAACACAATCAGATGCCACCAAAATCCAAAATCCGACTTCCCCAAATAGAGGGAAGAGAGAAGTGGTGAAACGGATTTTTTACTATTCTGTTCTGGCACAGTGACCTGCCAGGGACGGATGGTTGAATAGATGTGTTGACAGACTGATGCTGTAAACAGTACATATGTGTATTTACAGTAGTTGTATAATGTTTAAATGAATTATGTTGGCTCATATGTGGCATGTGTGTAGTTTTGCATGTTTGCATGTTTGTATGCAGATTGCTTCATTTTATTGTGCTCAGCTTGACGCACACGCCCATAATTCATTCACGCGGCATAATGGCTTATTTGCCAAAACACTGTGCTGTTTAGGCACCAGGGAGGCACAGTCTCCAAAATGTTTAATGTTGTGTAGTTTAGCCATATGCCACTGTTTTACAGGGAGCATCGGCTGTGTCATTACACCCCGGTGCATTGGGCGCTTTCCATAATGGAGCCGTAACAACAAGTTTCTTCAAATGAATAGCCAAACATCTTTGGGGATGTTTGTTTAACACAGGTGTTAGCGTCCTGTAAGCACCATGGCAAGATGCCGTGTGATGACGCGAGTTTGCCAAACAGAGGTTGGTGTTTTGTGTGGCGAGCAGACAACTGTTCTGTCTGCCCAGTCAGGAGGAGGGATGGGGACTTGAGGCTTAATGAAGTTTTTTGCATTTGCGTCCTGTCTGTGGTCCGATCTGACTGACATGTAGGGTTGCAAAATTCCGGGAATATTCAAACTTGGAAACTTTCCATGGGAATTAACGGGAATTAACAGGAATATATGTAGGTAATTTATACTAACTGTATTTACCTTGTCATATACAGACATAAATATAAACATTTTGTTTTGTCATAGGCTGATTTGAGCCCTGAGGAAACTTTGGGCACTAGACTTAATATGCTTCTGCATAGTTGTGTCATTCTTAACATAGGTCTTTGCACAGTATTTGCTAATGTACACAGCCTTTCCTTCTACACTGGCTGGGGTGAAATGTCTCCACACATGAGATGTTCTGTAGAATAAGATGAGAAAAAGTTTGTAAAAAAACCCTAATGCAATGCCAGAGATATAAATAGTTAGCCAAACAATTTAAATCGTCCGTAAAAATATTTTTCAATTGACCGATAAATGAATGGAAATAGGCTAGATGAACAGATGAACAATCCTCAATCAGCATGCTAATATATTTTCACCAGTAATATCATCGAAACTTACCTGACTAGTCCTGCACACTACAGCAGGCCTCAATAGCCCTGCTGTAGAGTGAAGGATGCTGGGAATTATCTGTGCATGTGATGGAAGAATGCACAGTGGAGGGTTGAAATTCAACGTGCAGTGTGTGCTGCATTCCATACATCTTTAAAATAGAGTTTTGAATTATGTTTTTATTGCTCAGCGTTTAATTTGCTTATTTTTTTTTTTTTTCAAAATTCCCCAAATTCCCGAGCTTAACTTCCCGCAATTTACCAGAAACTGTCCGCCCGTTTGCAACCCTAGACATGAGTAAATAACTCCTTCAAACCAGCTTTCACAGTGAGCGATTTGAATGAGGGAGTGTTTTGAAGTGATACAGAAATCTCCTCATCCGTAACACACCGGCATCAGAGATGTCCTTCAAAGTGAAAAACAATGTCGTCTTTAAGGTTAAAAGTTTGTGGTGGAGCCTTCACACTGTGCCACTCTGTTCCTCGCCAAACGCTCGCCAGGGGACCAAGCGAGGTAATTGATTTTGGATGCAGTCATGCAGGGGTCGTCCCAGCCACCGCAGATAAGAAAGAATTTCAAATCAAAATTATGTCTGCACTATGCATATGAATCAGATCAGGCCTAATAAAATAAAGGTATTAGCAGCAAGGGAGGCAGAGAAGTAATTAAAGCAACTCACCAGGCGCAGCTCTGGTTGCGCTCGGGAGGGCTCGGCACCTTGGGGTAAGTCAAAGAACTTGTAGCTTTTAACAGAAGGCACAGAGGTCAACTGACTTTCACTTCATTGCAGCTTCTCAACAGGGGTTCATGCTGGGGTTCAATCGAGTGCATAGCGTAGCACAACTTCTCCATTAATCCTTATCATATCAAATATTTAAATACAGTGGTGTGTGCAAACATTTGTGCAAAGGGACGAAATGAGTGAACAGATGCCATCGAATAATGAGTATGGGGCAAATATTATTGCTTATTCTGAAACTGAAAAAAGGCTTTGAAATGTTAAAATGTTGTGTTTGAAAAGCTTGAAATACATAAAAAAGATTTTGACCCGACTTTTTTAGCCCCAGCTTATCAAATTAAAGTGCAAGGCTTTGACACAAACTAGATTTTAAACTATCGAGGCCTTCTTATTCTGTTTTTGAATATGGCACGAAATGCTTTATATCTATAAAGAGAAGTAATACATCACGTTTTACCTGAGTCGTTTTTACTGTCAACTCTTTCTCACCTTCAGAAATCTACAATTTCTTTTCATTTGAATCTAATCTAATCTATGGTTTTACATGCATCTGTTAGTGAACGTGTGAAAGCAGAGCTGAGCTTCGTAACAACACTTTCGCAGAAATTAAAAGTGCTGCTCCCTTAGGGCCGGAGCCACTGTCATACTCCCTGTTGCTCCCTTTGCCAACCGCTGCCTCGTGAAACACACTCCACACATCTGGCACATGCACGGGGAAGAAGACACACACACACACACACACTCTCTCTCTGAGTCTATCTCTCCCCATCAACAGATGAGTGAACAACCATTTCAGTTGCAGGAGTCATTCTCTTTGTCTGCAGTCAGGTGCTCGATACGTTCTCTGGGGAATAAGGATTATCCACCCCCCATCACACACAAAGACACACACACACTCTCTCTCTCTGTCTCCACTCCCCTCAGGGCTTCCCTTTGAGTGTGTCCCTGGATGCTCTTCTTGATCTGGACCCTTCTGTGGCTCTCTCTCATTCCCTTTTTATTTGTGTTTTCTCTTTTTTCCTAAGAGAGAAAACTCTCCTTCCTTTGGTGCCACCCGTCAAATTCCCCTCTGTACCGTCCTGTCGTCTTCCTGCCTCCTCTCAACTCTTTGTGCAGGTTGTGCTTCGGGGACGAGCACAGCTTCTAGAGAGAGAGGGGACACACACACGGGGACAGACCAGCGGTGGATGGAGGCTCTAACAGGTGTGAGTCCAACTTCTCCAGCTGGAGGAAACGGTGGAGGGATTGTGTTTCTTTCATCACAGCTTCACATCCTGCAACATCCCCTTCAACACCACTACTACCACCACCAGGACTGCACACACACACACACACACACACACACACACACACACACACACACACACACGCACACACACACACACACCCTCACCCTCAGCGTGAATACAACAACAGGAAAAGTGTGTAGGACAACAAGGTCAAAAGCAAGCCAGGACGCTAAGGCATTCTTGTATGCCTGCATATGTGCATTTGTGTGTGTGAATGAGTGAGGGAGGACAAAAAAGACCAAGAGAGCGAGGGAGGTAGCAAGCGGAGAGAATCTATTATGATTACAAAATGAATAAGTCTTGGCACTACACATACACACACACACACAAGCCTTGCAGAGACTGAATGTGACAGCAGAGACTGTCCTCTTTTATCCCTGCTGGATTTTATCTGCTGGCTCCAGAATCAGTCCAATCCAATTTATTCTGTCCTTCACCCTCACCGTGTTATTTATGCCTGCTCTAATTTCCGTATCATTTAATTCTGCTGCAGATCTTCATCTCCTCCCGTTTCTTCGTGACACCACATTCTGACTTCTAAGGGAAAAAAAGTTTTGATAGACACACAATGCTAACATAGAGAGACACGATGGACTATTGCAAATCCAGCAGTCAGGACAGGTGATTCCTGAATGTCACCTTGGTAGAAGGAAGGAGCTGGAGAGCAGATTTGCCACCTGTAAGTTACAATTGTGCATTCTGCAGTCATACAGCAGCAAGAAATGGGTTGTGCCATAAATTACTTATTTAAAAGACAAGAACAAAAAAAGTTAGGAAGGCATAAAACAAATGAGATCAACTTCTTTGTTTTTAAGGGAAATAATATACTGTTTTCTCACAATCACGGTCAATCATATTTGAAATAATTCATGAGCCTAGATGGTTCTGAAGAATTTTTCAAATCTACAGTTTGTGTGTTTACATCCTCACATTCATTTATTTCACAGAAATGCCAGAGGAAGAAGAGCACGAGCCGGCAGGAAGTCCACAGCCTCCGTTGTTGCCTAATGATACGGGACAAGGAGCTCGTTCTACTGTTGCACAATATAAGTCCTTAAACACTCCAAATGTAATTGTAAATGTTCCGATTTTGCTCAATCTTGCCAGATATTTGAAGAATGACAAATGTAAAGCCAATGTTTGTTGAGAGTACAGCTGGTCCAACAACCCTCGGATGACCTCTAAAAGTTGCCTCTTTTGTCCTGAGAGAGAGGGACGTGCCAAAGCCCCAGTCTGTGCGCCCTGCGAGTGAGCGTGGGCCGGGCGGCGCTGCCAGTCCAGAGACGGGGGGGGAGTCCTGCGGGCCATCTGGGAAAGCTCCAGGAGGATCCTGGGAGAGCCTGGCACTCGTCAGCAGGGGCCTGGGACCTGCGAGTGAGCCAGGATCATAAACGAAAAGGCAACAAGGCGCATGAATGGACCGGGACATATCAGAAAAGGTATAAAAAAAACACAATGAGCTTAAAGGTGAGATGTTTTGTTGGAAAGATTGAGTTGAAGTGAACATAAATAGATTAAGATACATTTATTTGTCCCAAACACATGCACAGACATGCACAAGCACACTCATGCAAGGAGGGAAATTGAACCTCTGCTTTTAACCCATCTGGTGCAGGACACACAGAGCACATACTAGCCTGAAGTTGTCATACTCATGATTCTAGTCAGAATATGAGTCTGAGACCGCTCCATTGGGCTGTGATTATGGGGCATGTTTCAGGGAAAAAAATGCCTCTTCGTCGCTCAATTGGATAGACCTACAACCAATCAGAGCAACGTAGTATGTGACGTATGAATCCCATAGGAGGACGGCAAAAACATCTTTTCGATCTACAAATGCCTTGATCGCGTTTCTCTGTTCCTCTTTCAAAATGAATGCGCTGTCGATGTCTCCTAAGACTCAATGGCAGCATCTACACATCTCAGCTCCCCAGCGGCAGGCATGTTCGTGGAAAACAAAGTCAACCCAAGCGCTCTTTGATGACGTAGTTGATTACGTACCTGTTGATCATCTGTCCATCATCGTATAAAGCCCGCCCTGACAATTTGATTGGTCCGAACAGCTTCTGGTCGGAGATAATTTCTCGCCAACGGAGCGACTCCAGACCGAATTTCCCGACCGAAAAATGTTGTGGGCGGGGCTAAATTCGTCTGGCACCCAGGCTACATGAATACACCATTCACCATATGAAGATGTGTAGGTGTCAAATGCTCCTTCAGACAGAAAAAACACATCAGTGAGCAAACCTCGCTCTCCCGATGATGCTTTGACTTTCCTGAAAACTCTGGGTGTGTTTGCTGCTTAGTTTCTCCCTCGATAGATTTATCATATGAAAATGACTGAAGGGATGAAAGAGAATACTTAAGAGGCTGAACAAATTTTTTTCTCCTAATGGTCAATTTAAGCAGCACTTAAGAAGGCATCGCTTTGAAGCCTTTGAAATTTTAATGATGACCTTGATTCTTTGCGTGAATCAAATGCTTCAGCGGGGGGGCAGAATGCGCATCAATGACTCCCGCTCACGTTTAAAAAGCTCCCGGCGCACCGACGGCTAAAGTTCGGTTGTTCGTGAAGTCTCCAAAGCGCCGGCAGGTGGTCGACGTGGTCATTAATTACTCGGCAAAGATGTGAACACCCTTCAAGAAGTCGTGTTTGTGCGTTTCATTTTTGCTTTGATAGTCAAAGCCGATTTAGGTTGAATTCAAAGGAAACGCTCATTTGAACAAGATGAAGTCAAAATAAATTTTAATTGTAGAGAGAAAATAAAAATGAAATATGAAATGCACGCAAAAAGAGACACTTTCATTGGCTACGACTTTCACACTCAGTCTGAATCTTAAATAGTGTAGATGGATGGATGTGGTTTTTTTTTTTGTCTTCTCTGAGACACCTAACTCCAACGACTGATGTGTTAAAATCTTCTTTCATCCCTCTTCTGTAGGGCCTATTGATCACACTGCGCTGTGGTCAAAGTTACAACCCACCCCCCCACCCCACCCACCCCCCACCGTCTTTTGCTTAATGTAGTCAATAATCGTAATGGTGTGATCACTGCTACTCCCCGTGAAATGGGTGCACAGCTGTGACTGCTTCATTTGACTGGTCGGAGAGCTGGAGGAGGGGAAGAGGGGAAGAGGGGAAGAGATGAGAGATTCCGAAGCGGGGAGGGGGGGGATTAGATTATTTGATGGATGCATGGATGGATGGATGGATGGATGGATGGATGGATGGATGGATGGATGGATGGATGGATGGATGGATGGATGGATGGATGGAGTAAAATAAATGCACGGAACGCCGGATTCATTTAGAAAAGTGTTAGGGGGATAAAAACAATAAGAAGTCTGGTTTACAGCGTAACAGATGGGAGGATTGATGGGATGATTGGAGAGAGGAGGCGATGAGGATGGAAGAAGGGAAGGAGGAAAGGGGGGGATGGAGGACTCTTAAAGCATCGTGGCGTCCCGGCTTCCCAGAGGAAGGAGATTAATGGCGTGTGCCTCTCCGTCTCCGTGCCTCTTTGTGCCAGGCGCCCCATCATAAAGCACACCTCACACATCTGGCACGGGCGGGGGGGCACGGGGCACCGATCCCTCTCTGCCTCTCCGTCTCATCCTCTCTGTGGAGGAAGGAAGTTCCCCTCGGTGATGCTATACTATGAGTTTACTGCAATGGTGGAGGATTCTTCATATTCTGATTGATAATTACTTTGTGAAGATTTGACCTCCATCACCAAGGTGACCCTCTTTTTGAGGTTACTGTATGTTCACCAGATGTATTCCTGTCAATTACAGCACTTAGTAAACAACCTATTGGGAATGTTAGCGTCATGTAGCCACTAATAAAATTACCTTGTTAGTCACTGATAGGATTACTCTCACACTGAGCACTGAGGGATATGGGTGTCGTTGTTATGCATGACTATACCTGTCTTCACTAGTCCACTGAAATGATTCCAAATGAATCTCGTGAAAAAATGTTTTTGTACATCTAATTTGCTCTCCTGCTGCTTGTATGGAAAAAATCGTGAAACAAAATGATTGAGAGTTGACACTGAATCGCGATTGGTCGAATGTGTGTTGCTACATCCTCCGATTGCTACTGTGCAGACTCCAAAATGCGCACGATGGCAGCTTTCATACCCCGGGATATTTTAGATTCATTTCTGGATACTGGGACAAAGTGGAGACACGTCATCCATCGTTATAAAGTCTATGGTGTTAGCGAAGGCATTTGGATCTTCTACTACAAAAGGTTCAGACCAGGGTTTTTTATCCCTCTCCCCTTGTGCTATTACACTTGTTCTTATTGGTTTGGTGAAAGATTTCACGAATATAGGATTGGTTCTATATATCAAAATGTCAATGCAGTACAATAAAATTTCTTCACCTCAACACATTTATTTGAGTTGCCCAATATCATCTAAACATTGTGTATCGTACATTTCTCTTGATAAAGATGTTTAATCTGTGCATGATGCTACTTATACAAAACATTTATTTTTGCTAATTGGTTGTACATTAATACAATTTTTCATTCAGTCATATGTTGAACTGTGTGTGCTCCTCTTCCAGCGAAGCCAAACACAACTTGGTGATTTAAACTCTCTGAAAGCTGCTCGACACTCCAAACAGCAATTTGTCACCGAGATTTGAGTGAAACGCTGTATGAGAGGTGTTGAAATGTTTTTGATCGGCAGTGAGAGGTGAGCAAAGGGTTGTGTGTGTGTGTACGCATGTATCAGCGTGTGTGAGGTTTTTGCACCACACCGAAAATATTGTGAGTGATACGTGTGTAGTCTATATGTAATTGAGAAGTGAGTGTGTGTGCCCTCCGCGGCCGTGTGTGTGTGTGTAACCTATCGGAGGGTTTGAGGCGATCAGTCTCCCGTGAATTCCTGTCGACGCCGGAGAGCGGGAACGTTTGACGGATCGCCCCCCCCCCCCCACACTCTTAGGACGCCACGTTCCGACACAGATGGCGTAATTAACGGGAGGCGAGCCAGGGAGGGAAATTTATCTTTGATCAGCACCTTCGCGCCAGATTGTCATCTATGTTAATATGATGATAGCATCAGTGCGCACGCGTGCACGCACACTCACATGCACACACAGCAAGAAATGGATGGAGAGAGAATAGAGGCTCTGCAGCAGTCAGCCCTGAGGATATAGGGTTATGTGTGCAGTGTCTCTCTCACACACACACAGACACACACACAAACACACACATACACACACACACACACACACACACACAGACACACACATGGACTCCTCCTAATCCTTTGTTCACAGCATGGCACTGCACTCCCCTACTGTGAGGAAAGCTGCGATGAACTTTGGAGGGTGCCTCAGACAGAATCATACATACAGCACACACACACATAACTGTACATGGGCGTGTGTGTGCATGTGTGCGTGTGTGTGTGTGTGTGTGTGTGTGTGTGTGTGTGTGTGTGTGTGTGTGTGCCATGATCAAGACTACTGCACATGAATCTGCCAATTCAGTTTCAGAAAATCATATTGAGATCCTGGATTGAAACCCTCTTCTTATATAAACCCAGATTTAAAAAATGTTTCATGTTTAAATTTATGAATTTGAAAATATTCAGGTGAAACCTCAAATAAGACAGTTGGTCTCTGGGTTTTCCTGCTGTGTGCATGGAACCTATGCCCATTAAATCTACTGTGCAGTGTGTGTATGTGTATGTGTGTGTTTGTGTGTGTGTGTGTGTGTGTGTGTGTGTGTGTGTGTGTGTGTGTGTGTGTGTGACTTTGTGTGTGACTTTGTGTGTGACTGTGTGAGAGGAAATGTCACAGATGAGCTCCGCCACGTACATACTTTCACCCCAGTGAGATATTAGGAGTAATGGCGTGTAGGTGTAATGGCATGTGCCACAACATCTGGGCTGAGCGAGAGAGAGAGAGAGAATTGAGAGGAAAGGTAGAGAGAGGAAAAGAGAAAAAGAGAGATGGAGGGATAGGTCATCTCCAAGGTCTCCGGGGAGCAAAGATGCTGTGGAGGAAGGAGGATGTGATGATAGATTGATTGTTGATGTAAGAACGTAGGAAGAGAAAACATGAAACAAAGGGGGTCAAATCGCAAAAGGAAGTTTGCAGGTCAAAGTAATGGAGGGGATGGATGGATAGAAAAAAGAAGAAGATGAGTGAGAACTGAAGAGAAAGGAGAAGTGCCAAGGAGAGAGCAGAAGGGAAGAGATGGGAGAGTTGGCAAGTTTGAGGGAACTGAGAGAGGAGGAAAAGGAGAGAGGGGAAATGAGTGAGGAGAGCGGGAGCACGCTGGTGAGTGTTCAAACATTTCCAAACAGACCGACAGGCAGGCAGAGGGAGAGAGGGAGAGAGAGAGAGAAAGAGAGAGAGAGAGATAGGAAGACATGTAGACAGACAAAAAACATGGAGGCAGACAGACAGCAGGGAGAACAAAGGCTGTGTTCCTCCGCCTCGCTCTGCTGCTCCCGAGTCCATCTGCTGCTGCTGCACAGCCTCCGATCTGTTTCACACTCATTTACAGCCTCGCTCCTCTCCATCCTTTCCTCCCTCTCTCTCTCTATCCCTCCCCAACCTCTTCTCCCATGGTGCGCACACACACACACACATATACACACACACACACACACGTATTTTTGCTCGTTTGCATCCCTAAACTTCCACAGTTAATTTTCTTCCTAACTTCCATCTGTTGTTTATTATTTTGAGCTCTTAACGTATGACACAACCACTTCCTGCAGGAGACAATAGTAACCGCACGTACAGATTATCACTCGTACTAATCTCATCCTGAATTTATATTTCCAATAATCTCTGTCTGTCTGTGTGTGGACTGAATATCTCAAGAACCATACGTGTGTTGTTAAGGGCCCGAGGAACTGGAGAGTACCTTTGATATAAATAAACTTTCTTTTCCATTGCTCAATCTCTGCAGGTCACTTTTAAAGCTTCAGAAAGGAAGCTCCAAACCATCATTACCACAGGCCGAGCAAACAGCCCACTCCAAACAGGTTTAGACTGGGCACTAATAACAAACAAAGACACTATTTCTATGGCTGATTTTGGCCCCCAAAAGAGAGGTGCACATTTGTGTAAAGAATTTTGTTTGATTTAACAGCCGGCATGACTGTAGGCACATGTTTTTATTGGTCTACCTTTTCCCATTTCATTAATTTGGCGTAATTACAGGTCAGAGTATGTTTTTGTAAGTGAACACACACTCACACACTTGTGTTCACATGACCTCTCGCATCATTTAGTCGCTGCTGACTCTCCAAACAGGACCGCCCAAGCGGCCCCCCCATAATAACGCACAAAATAATGGGAGATTTGCTTTCATGAACTCAGCTCCGGGACAGTTTGGACCTCCTATTTAGACTCAACAGGAACTTGGCACTGACTCCGCACAGGTGCAGGCTGAGAGAGAGAGAGAGAGAGAGAGAGAGAGAGAGAGAGAGAGAGAGAGAGAGAGAGAGAGAGAGAGAGAGAGAGAGAGAGAGAGAGAGAGAGAGAGAGAGAGAGAGAGAATTTGGTCCCGCGAACAACATTCAACATCTGTGTCAATGGCTGTTGCACAAAATTTCACCAATACAATGGAGAGCAAAGGGGAGAGGAGAGAGTCAGAGAGAGAGTGTGTGTGTGTGTGTGTGTGTGGGGGGGGGGGGGTTAGGAGTTAAGCAGGGATTCAACATCTGTCAGTGTCTGTTATGCTTTCTACCAAATTGAGAGGGAAACGGAGAGAAAACGAGGTAGGAGCTTAAAATAGCTGAGAGAAAGTTGGTGGCTGGCCAAGCCTGGATGAAGCAATCCACCTCCAGCTGTTGTCCTGTTTGTGTATCAGAGAGAGGACAGGAGGGGAGGCAGGGACGACGGGAAGCTAAAACACCACTGAAGGTGTTGAAGAAGAGAGGGATGAAGACGGGATGGGAAGGTTAAAGTGATCATGCAGGAGGGAGTGAGGAGACAGCTGCTCCACAGCTTGAGATGTGGGAAGGAACTATACCGTTCCCCACTGTAGGATGAACATGTTTCTCCGGCATGTTCACCCACTCCTTCCTCTTATGCTCACCCTGAACTTAAAAATAAGTACAGTTCATTATCTATAGTTCACTCTTTCTGGGCTGGGCTGCAGAGGCCAGCCGACCTCAGCATCCGGGCCTGGTGCAGAGTGCCGAGGCCTCTGGGCACAAAATCTGGATCAAATGTTAAAAGATGCAGTTGGCAGATGTCGTGTCATAAAGCGGTAATATGCACTAAACACACGAGATCTGCAACATAGAGTTTAAGGACATGACAATAGAAGATGATTTAAAGTTAATACTCATACCCTTCCTTAAAATAGCCCACCTAGGGTTAAGGGTTTACTCAGCTTTTGAGGCCTGAACAGGGTTTAAACAGAGAGAGAATTTATTAACCCAGTAGTCTGATCAATTAATGTATTGCTTGATTTCAGTTGCCTGAAGGTTATTTGGACATAAGCTCGAAGCTCTGGTATAAACCTGAACCATGACTGTGGACTGAGGGAGGAGAAGAGAAAACACACACTTAACACATGACCAAATTTTACCAATTAACCATAATTATAACTAAGAGCTCAACAAAAAACAAATACATGTGACGCCATTTTTTTTCTTTTGCACAGCAGGTTTGGCACAAACTAGAATTCATGATATTAAAGAGAATATGTTGAATATTTGTTTTGAGGACAATTCTTCTCTTTCTGTTCGTACCAGCAGATTTTTCTCTGCAGCCTGTTTCAAAGTCGTGACAGACAAATTAAGGTTAAAAAAAATCAACATCTTGTTTTATTTCTTATTTTGTTATTTACCATTTTGAAACGAAAGAGACATTCCATTTCATTTCAAAAGTGGTTTCTCCTTCACAACAGAACCTTTTAAAAGCTGCTAGTGATTCACATTCTTTCATCATTCGAGCACTGAAAAACGTTTTTGTTCCACAAAGCAATGGACATGTCAAATTGAAAAGAGAATTGCCTTGACTTAAGAAAAGAAGATATTTAATGAATAAGTGGCTTCAGTACATTTGAGTTCCATCACTGCCACTCTTCTTTTTTTTTACATCATGTGCTCGTTCGTTCCTTTAACAGCCTCTGCCAGTTGTGGCTGGTTCTTTCATACAAGCATTGACCTGTGGTTTGTGTGTGAACCTGAATCTTTCTGTACGGATTCTTTTTTTAACCACTTTCTAGGTCTGCTTGATAGATAAGTGGCAGTTTTAGGGGCAAAACGTTGCTTATGCAGAAATCAACAGGCTTTTGAAATTTGCCAAATTGACGGGCTTGAATAGGAACTGAAGCAGTGCCCTCTTTACGTGATTGCATGTGTCAGAGTTAAAACCAAGCTTTTTCTTTTACCGTGAAGAGGTTCTTCATTTGTGATGTTTCAGCTTTACAGTCAAAAGGCTAAAATGAAGCAATTTAAAAGCTGAGGAGGCTCGAGGGGGAAAAACTGGGCAGTAAATTGCAAAGGACACATCTTCACCATCAGCACTGGGGGCGATGCTTACCCTGCACGTGGGCTCTATATACTGTAATATCTTTATACTCTAATACTGACATGTTCATTATACCGTCATCATGACATAATTTTTATCGTATCATGACAAATGATTGGTCAAATAAAGTAATCTATAGATTGTGTCTCGAATCTTGCAAATTTATTTTTTTATAAACTTTTAGTTGTGTCATTACTTCACAATATGAATTACTTTCTAACTTCATAGTGACATCATGATGACATCTTTTCTACCGTATTATCGTGAATGATTTTTCGATCAATGTTTAGGTTGTGTTTGTAGCCTAATCTAATGTGGATACACGTCCCCAAAGCCATTTTTGACTTTTGAACTTTTTCACAGCTAATCATTTAACCTTGTGCAATTGGGAGTCATTTTCTGGTCGATATTGTTGTCGAGAAATCTTGGACTTCAGAGGGTTTTTGACCAAAATCGGGATTTAACCTCCATGCACCAAGAATCAGAGGAGATTTCTGGTCTGGAACTCAGAACCCAGACGATCGGAATCATCTTTCAGACTCGTTGCCGCTCTTCATTTTTTTTTTGCATGAGGTCACATGAGAAACATGAGCTGCCACTGAAGCAATAATAACATCCTATTATTTTCCAATCTTACGGCATGGGCATGTGATTATAGAGAAGGCAAACTGTGAAGATTCTCCTCATGGTCATGATGCAACCAGATTTCAAAATCACTCTGACATCATATTTACTTTCATGAACTCTGACCTATCAGCTCTTAAAGCCTCCAGACTTACCATCCATGCATTGTTCCGTTTTTTTTATACACACAAACGGGGGTCAAAAACAACACCCTGCTTCTGGCTACATTGTCATGGAGGGTAAACAACATATTTAATGTAGGAATGCAATTCCAACTATTTGTAAGTTTTCATTTTCATTTTTAGAAAAAAATCAAACTAGGTCACACCAACAAATCAATTAATGCAAGCAATGTAATGTCTGGCGCTCCAGTCTGGCCATTGTTGTTTCCAACTCCTGAAGTTGCTTGGAATCATTTTTTCGACATTGGACCCCGAGTCGTGTTTTTTGGTCTCAACTCACTCTGAGCAATTTTCTCTCCTCTGAGTACCGTGCATCGACAATACCAGTAAAGATTGCCTCCTGGCTGTTACTCATGCATAGAAAATGTTGCCTCTGAGTTGTGGATTTCACCCAATGCATAGAAAGTACTGTAGATATGACTCTCGTTATTTTTTTTCGTGGCCATGTTTTGGAATCTGTCAATGCTGATAATGATGAGAGTCTTTTGTGGTTGGAGAAAAGGTGTTTGGTGAGTCTTTTTGAGGAAAACATAGAAATCACTTTGTTTGTGTTCCCTCCCAGTCAAGGGCAGACTAAAATGTGTGCTCTTTCAGCGTAGTTTATGTTTCCTCCCACATTTAGAGAATAATAAAACATCAGGGATGAAGGAGATTTTTTTTTATTTTTTTAAACCTGCAACAAACAGAAATGTATTTATTTAGTACCGATAACAAAGTGTAAATTGATGGACACTGGGCTGTGGAGTTGTTGAGTGGTCAACTTGTTGGATGTAAGTGTGTGTAACTGATGTGTATTTGAGAAAGAGCATATATACTCAATGCATATATCAAAAGAGTTTAAAGGGAATTCTGGTATTTTTCAACTTGGGTCCCATGTATATAAATGTGAGTGTGTAAATGAATACTACTTACAAAAACTTCTGGAAATGCTGTTGTCTGAGGAAAGACCAAGAACATAAAGGCACCCATATTTCGGAGGGTGGGGCTGAAAAGAGGAGTTGCAGTAATGGACAGTTGCATGTTATTACCCAAATGAAAAATATGGAAATGACTGTGAGCTCAATATTTCTCCTTTAATGTATTTAAGTGCACACACAGAATCAAAGAACAAAAGACAATACTTGTTTCTCCCCTTTACATAAAACACATCTTCAGGTCTCTGTTTTGCATGTTTATGTCCCAGTTTTATTATCGATAAAACATAATCTCCTCATTAAGTTGCATAGAGGCGTTAATCGTAAAAGGGTTCCCCACATAGCTCATCTGTTTAATGCAATGTTAACCTTTCAGGATTAGCAAGACGACAGGATACACCTCTTTTTCTTTAAATGCACGGAATCAGTCGATTTTACAGCATTTTTGCATTAAAGAATGTTCTCCCTCTGAAAATACAGAAGATCCATGCTACGTTTCTTCCTTTTTTCCACACACATACTGCACGCATATACTTTTCCGACACACACACTCACACTCACACACACACTTTCTCCTGTCTTCTGTGCAGGCTATTAACCTGTCTGCCTTCTGCAGAATCTCTGTAATTTGGCTGTCAGTTATTAAAATTCTACCTGCTGGCACATTGAGACAGAAAAGGGCCCCGGCATTCATCCTGGACCCCGAAAGGACGGAGTGCTAATGCACATGGGCAAACGTATGTGACGTCCCGGGTACCGTAGGTCTGACACTGGGTCCCAGCACTCTGAGTGGATAATTGTATATGTGATGAGAGGGGTGGGGGAAAAGGAAGGACTGGCGTTTGCTTAACAGTATGAATGTTATAATAAATTGGCGAACAGTTGTGTTACTGTAAATGAGGACAGGCCGTGATTTCATGGGCTGGATGTGTCTCACAGTGACGGTGAGACACGAATGATTGATGATTTGAAACCACCAGAAAGCAGGATTAGCTAACAAGAGTCCCAGCATCTTCAGACCTGCTCTCACAGATCTTCAGTTCAGCTGTGCAGTCTGAAAGGAAATGCTGAAATGCAGCGTTTGCTTCTCTTTGTTGTCCGTGTGGTATAATATAGGCATGTTCAGCATTTTTCGGATAATTCGGCGGGGGGGCTGCGACTTCCTGGAGTCTCTCTGTCTCCCTGGTTTGGCAGCCTGCCAAAAAGCGGTCCCCAGCACATAATCCCCCATAAAACACAAAGGTGTAATTCCTACCTGTGCCAAGGGAGGTTTTGTTTTCGTCTGAGCGTGTTTATGTGTTGGTTAGCCGGAGTAGACAAAAATGACTCAACCAAATTCCATACAATTTTGCAGATCTGGATCAGGATGCAGATTCAGGAATTTGTATTCACTTTCATGAAAATTGCATGATATGTTCTCTGACTGCCATTCTAGTTTACACTTTGGATTAAACAAACAAGATATAGCGTGTTAATTACTGAGCTTTAGTGGTGGTTATCTGGCTCTTTTATGTTGTAATGCTAAGCTAATAAGGTAATATGCTTCAACGAGATGTATTCCTGAGCTCGTACTGGATCATGGAGTTTAGAGAAAAAGCTTTGATTTATGTTTTCGACAACAAAAGGTATTTCAGACCCAAGTTGTGAGTTGAACATGTACATGTGCTGTAGAAGAAAAAGTATGAGACCTTATATCGTTGAGGTTGATGTGCAGCCCATTGATTTGTGCATAGCTAGTGTTTGTAGGTCTGCAAGGTCATATCAAAAAAACAAAACGGTCTACAGCTCCATATTGAAAAACATTTTACCCTTTCTTTTCAGGCTAATATGAACCATACGCTCCCCCATGAGCTCGCCAAGAATAGAATGGCAACGGTGGAACGTTGGGGGGGTGCGCTTGATTATTTATTTGTGTTTCAACTGGGGAAATTGGAGCTCCGTCACCACTATGAGTCATAAAAGCCTGTTTATTTAGAAACCAGAACTTGCTGCTCGACAGGCCGTTACATCTGGTGGCAATTATATCATTCAGCTCTCCGTCCCACATGCTGAATTCAATGCATATGTGGGAGTTGCATCACATCAGAGCGTTGTACTGTATGTGAGCGGCAGTGTGTGTGTGTGTTCTACATCCCTCGCTACACACTTTTACTTGTGATCCAAAAAATTTCATCAGTTTAACGAAGTCACAGTTTCTAAATTATAAGTTTATGATAGTTGTTCAAATGAGCAAAAGTCATTGTTGGGTGTTTTTGTTCCTCAAAGATGAATTTCTGACCCCTGGTATTCGCTGCGGAGGTCAATCCGTGTTCTCGCCCGGGTGAAGAGTTTTTCCATAAGCTTTTTATCACCGAACTGAACAAGAAGTGGGTTTCAGAAGAATGCCGCTGTTTTTTTCTTGTGGTTTCTTTACTGACGGGGCTCGGGTTCAACAGCTGCTAAAACTTCACTCAGAGCTCGGCCGTTGAGGGAAAACATCTTGTTTCATTTTAGTGGCTCTGTTGTTAAAATATTGGAACAGTCGCTCGCTCTCATCACTGCGCTGCTCGCTCCTTGCTCTCCCTCCTCCTGCCTCCTTCCCTTTCTTCCCTTCTCCTCTCCTCAGGTCCTGTCAAACCGCTCACTGGGGAGAAACAGAAGGTGTGTTGCTTCTCAGAGGTGTGTGTGTGTGAGTATGTGTGTGTCTGTGCATGTAACTCTCTAAGTGCACTCTTGTCTATGCAGTCGTGTGCGTGTGTCTCCGTGTGACTCAGTGTGTGTTCTGTTTAAAACCCTCCGTCTCCAAAGCCTTACAAGGCTCCCTGCGTATAATGGGTGACCTATTACTTTCTTCCCGTTGCATTTGACAGATATGAATTGGAGACTGCCATGCAGACATGCTGATTAATGACAACCGAAATTGGTACCTTTTAATTGCCGAGGATGAGAAGTCAGGCTCTGCACAGAGAGAGGCAGAGTGACGAACACACACACATGCACATACGCACACACACACACACACACACACACACACACACACACAAAATCTCTTTTGCACACTTCTGTAAATTATAGGGTGTGTGTTTGTGTCGCATCTCTTTATGCACATCCAGGTCATTTCTGACACTAGGTTGTAGTCATTTTAATCAACCAATGGTGGAAGATTATGGGACCAGCTGTTTGTGTGTGTGTGTGTGTGGGTGGTTGTATGTATTTTCACTTCTCATGTATGTGAACCGATGGGGGGGGGGGTCTGCAGGGGGATTGTATTCGTAATGTGTGTGATTTAGCACACATCTGGTCATATACACTCCACAAGGGAGCAGATAGTTATATATGCACACACCACAAACGCACACACACACACACACACACACACACACACACACACACACACACACACACACACACACACACACACACACACACACACACACACACTCACACTGCCATACATGAACCTATCTACACATGACGTGGGTGGCTCCTCAACCTAAATCAATCTGTGCTAATTGCCGGTCTGTGCTCCCCTGCGTCTTAACCTCGCTCCCTGTCAGATCTGCTTGTCTGATTTGACAAGTAACTCCCACGTCTTCGAGCCGCTGTGATCAACTCCGGGAACTCAAAGGTCTCTCGGTGTTGTGATCTCGCCGCGATGTCAAGACACCGTGTTGCAGAAATAGCTCTGCCCTTATCTAACATCTCTTAGTCTTTGAACGTGTGGTTAAAGTCACGCGTCGCTCCTCTGTGAATTCTCAACTTGAAGTAGCTGAGGAGTTCATGTTAAGGTTACTCAAACTATCCATCATATGAAACACAGACAACAAGCCCTTTTCTTTCACACTGCGCATTGTTTGAACTGTGAAGCTACTCACTGGGATTTACTATTTGGAGAAGAATGAGGATTTGGATTTGGATTTAGGTGAGTCTCCGTTTCTGCCTCTCTTTTTTTTACAACTTCTCTGGCACGCCTTCCTGTCCTTGTCAGAGATGCAGATGATCCGTTACACTCGCTCCATCCACCGCTTGCAAGCCAACTAGAAATGGTCTTGTCATCAATAAGGATGTTGCCAGGAGTCGAAAAACGGGACCAAGAACGGAGGAGGAGCCGCTCCCAGCCACCAGGGCCTTAAAAGGGAAAAGGTATGAGGAGAAAGTAGCTGTTCTGTGTCATTTCCACAAAAGCAGACATCTGTCTTCCTTTGGCATTTCTCCCCACGCTGACAAGGGGTCGTGAGTTTGTGTTGTGTAAGCACGGGGGTTGCCGTGATTCTGTTCATCTCAATGGAATGATACGAATGTGACAAGAAAGGCAAAGAGCACATAGACATAACAACAGAAACATGACCGAAAAACCATGGAATTTTGGGACGGGCTGTCCATAGAAGGCCATTCATTTCATCACATTAGGCCCATACTCCTTACAAGAAACCTTCGAGATGATTTGACGGCGTAAAAAAAAAAATGGTACAATTCAATCCATCTGCTACTTGGGCATGATTCACTATTGTCGAGATCCCGGACCGAGCCCCTCATTAGCAATTAGCATATTAGCCGAGGCTTCAGGTGAGGACATTTGGCACGGCAGAGGGGGTTAATGTGAATGTCTCCGACGAGGGAATTGCAAAAAGGGGAGGGAGGGGAGAGGAGGGGAGGGGAGGGGAGGGGTGTCTAAGTGGGCCTGCATGCCTCTCCCTCAGATGGAGCTGTACTTTAAACAGCTGGAGGAGGGTTGCAGACGGGCTACTGGGGAAAGAAATGCACAAAAGAAAGGGGAGGGGGCGGCTTGGGTTGGGGGGGGTCGTTACAGTCCCTCGGAGCAGTTGTTCGGAGCCGTAAATCCATCAGCTATATTTCAGCGGGGCCGGCCGCACTAATAGACGCATGTAGTTAATATTTTATTAAGTGTAAGATGCGTGCATGTGCGAGCCCTTTGCAAAAAGGGGAGGGAGGGGAGGGAGGGGAGGGGAGGGAGGAAGGGGGGGGTGTTGTGATTGTGTCACAGTGAAACGTGGCTCACGGTTACGAGGGGGAAGCTAAAGGAGGACGGACACACCGAGGCTCGAGCCCATCAATTACTGCACTGCTGCTGGAAAACCAACACAGGCAGGGAGCTGAGGATGTTTGACATGGATATGCAAAAATGTAATTTGTGTGGCAAACGTTTAAAAACAAATGGGAGTTATTTCGATGGTATTTGTCTCTGTCGTGTTGAGACTCCTCTAACTGGAATGGCACTCAGTCCTGTTATGAAACAACATATAAACAGCACCGAATTGCTCACGCTCATAAATATCAGTCCCCTAAACGTATGAGTCAATATCCATGAATTATTCTATAGGAAATCAACCGAAATGTTGAAAACAATGCATTTTTTTCCTATCTTCCTTTAGAGTGAGGACTTTCATTTTAATGCAGGACTTATTGATTTCACGTCCAGATTTTGCAATGCTTTCACTCAAAACCCTGCGCTTGAAGTCAAATGAACCCAGCTTGTGTTCAGATTTCCTGATCTTCAGGTTCAGCTCTTCTCCTTCTCCTCGGTCAAGACACCATCTGAATAAGTGAATGCTTGACACACTTCTTAATGCTCTCACAAGTTCATTTATCTGCTGGAAAGCCTTTACAGACCACAGTGGTTGAGTCTTAGGTAGAACAAGTACTATTAGATTTTTTATTCACGTGGATTTTTAAAGACAATAGAGACAGCGATCACAATAATATGACTATGACAAAAAACATGTTATGTCAATATGGCAGAAAGGTTTTAAGGTTAGAAAACATTTTTCCCGGCTTTTTTTCCCATCAGCAGCTTTATAATGAAGTTGACCAGCTTGGAGTCAGGTCATGCTCTATCTCACCACCCACCTCCAGGCTTCCTGAGGCCTAGAAACCCGATCGCCAATCACGGACAGCAATACACTGACTCCAGAGGATGACTGGGAGGCAGAGAAAGACAGACTTCAAACCCAGATGGGCTTTGATACGGCCTCTGAACCGGTCCCTTGTCATCTAATGGATGGTGGCAAGAGAGAAAAGGGGGGAAGGAGGAGATAAAGAGAGAGAGAGAGAGAGAGAGAGAGAGAGAGAGAGAGAGAGAGAGAGAGAGAGAGAGAGAGAAGGCCCGGGGAGGTTTTGAAGTGAATATACTTGTGTCATGATCAAAGAAAAGTTAGGAGAGAAGACGAGAGAAGGGAAAATGTCAGATGAGTTAAATGCCCTTCAGTCAAAGTTACAACTGCAAGTTAACTTAACAAATACTGCTTACTTTCAAATGTCCAAATCGTATTGTTTTTACCTTTTCTGGCATGAGACAAAAAATACTATGTTTATATTGCAAATCCTACAATAAGAAGTTGAATAATAGAAAGCATGTACTTCAGGAAACATATAGTCAAAGTAATGTCCTCTGGAGTCATGGAGACATAACTGTGTCCATGAGACATGACAGTGTTTGTCTGCGTGTGTGTGTGTGTGTGTGTGTGTGTGTGTGTGTGTGTGTGTGTGTGTGTGTGTGTGTGTGTGTGTGTGTGTGTGTGTGTGTGTGAGCGCCATGTTTCTAAGGCTTGTGTTCTGCTGACATCTGTTTCTGATGAGAGGACTGAATGGATCTTGGACGGGCTGTGTGACCAACTGTCTGTCCCCTCTGACTCTGTGGCCCAGCTGAACGGCTGCCATCTGAGCTGGACTGTGTCTGTGTGTGTGTGGGTGTGTGTTTTATGTGTGTATCATGTTGTGGGGACAAAAAATCTGTTAAAATCAGCACTAATGAGTGACTCTCCTCCCATCGGTGGAATAAAATCCAGCCCACTTGAGAAGCAGAAGTTAAATAAGAAGATTAATAAACAATCAGAGTTAGGATCAGGGTTTTGGATTGGAGACGTAGTGGTTATGGTTTGGCTAAAGGTTATTAACACAACTTAAACTCGTGTCTACACGTACAAATTAACAAATTAAGAAACTGAAGCAAAAGCTTAACTGAAACTAACCAAACTTGTTTTGGAACAACTAAACCATGACTCAGAAAAACATCAGCATCCAAAACAATCTCACCTAAAGCAGCTGTCACATGATCCTCTGAATCATTTTGTGGCCCATGTGATCTGATTGAAAGCTCCACAGTAAGTACTTAATGGACCTTGAATGAAAGTTTAAATCTTTTAGGCCAAATTAGACAAGGAATTGTTCACATGCTGAGAAAAACACGTAAACATGTTCAGTTTTGTGACAATTGGGTGAACTCTGTTTGTCGATGAAGCTCCTGTGATGTGACTAAAAGCTCCTTAGCAGCTAATAAATACATTGTTGTTGTCAAAATCTGTGATGTGTATTTAAACATTTTAAGACACAGATTTTACCCTGATGAAAACAAATCCCCAGTCTCCCTACACAAATGTGTGTATTCTGTTACTTCCTTGTTATATGATACCGTAAAGATTTGAATGTGAACACTAAATTGTGCATGAAAGAAAAGTTGGACCCAAAAGTAGAAAAGTGGTCGTAGAAAGAAAACTTGTGATTCCACTGCTCTCCCTTCTCTCGCGCCTGCTCCCTTTATTTCCCTCCTGTGCTCATTTTCAGTGGGAGCGGCGGCGGGGGGAGAAAATGTGAGATCCAGATGTGGAGCCCTTTCTGCAGATGTGCTCACTTACAGGCCAAGAAACGCTAATCTGCTTTGCTGAGTGCAAACACGCAGACACACACACACACACACACACACACAGAAGCATGAAAGTGGGCACATGCATTTACAAATTCTACATAAACACCTATTTTCAGAGAGAACATTACATATGCAGACAAAGAGTCCAAGAAACATATAAAAACAAATCCATGAGACCAAAATCCCTCTTACACTGTTGCTGCATTTTATTTACTAAACAGCCCCTGGCCTCTCAAGCATCAGACACAAATCTACACATTAACACTCAGTGGTTTTAAAATCGTTTCAAATATTATTATTATTTCCTATGTTCACCTGCTGGCACATTGTTGTAGAAACAAGCTGTGTTGGAGAGAGCGAGTCTTTTCCAAGGACTAATGACACGAACAGGAAGGGCATTGAATGACATTGATATTTAAAATCGAACAATGACTTTGAATATAAACCGCTCCTGGTCTTTCAGGTTGCTTATTAAGGAGGAAATAAGAACTGATTAAAATGCTGTCGAATAGAATAGAATTAAGGCTGCAATAATTATTTCAGTTTTTTTCATTTTGAATATTCGTTTATTCATTGAAAAATCTTCGGGAATTGTGCCAAATGTCCTTCACAAGCTCTAAGACCCCAAGGTGAGAGCTTCAAATGACTTGTTTTGTCAGAGAAAAAAATAAATGTTGGGTTCACAATGAGACAAAACATAAAAAAGCAACAAATTGACACAATGGAAAAGCTGTAGCTTTCCAAAATAAATGCTTTGACTAATCAAACTATTTTCACAATCGTTGATGAATAGGTTTGAGTTTACGATTCCATTAATGCACTCAGTGTCGAGTGGAAACATTTCTTTGTTTGCACATTACATTCTCCTGCAGCGCCTTTTAAAGATTCATATTTTTATATCCATAAAATACTTGAGATTTCAGATACATTTTGAGTCTGTTTTTCTGCTTCACATTTAACAGTATGTTGCCTCATTGTCGGTTATTTTTATGCAGCAAAACTGTGCTGATGACTCAATACTTATGTTTCAGTGTGTATTCAATGTGCAGTACATTGCGTAAGCCAAAGAAATTGCTCTCTCTCTCTGTTTCTTAGCGTGTGTGTGTACGTGTGTGTGTGTGTTTGTCTGTGTGTGTGTGTGTGTGTGTGTGTGTGTGTGTGTGTGTGTCGGGGGGGTTATTGGGGAGTCAGATGAGCACAGACATATCAATGTGTATGCAGGGGTGAAAGGGTGGAGCTATAAAGCAGCTTTGAAATATTCAGTAGAGAACAACACATCAACATCAAGGTGAAAAAACGGATACGTGTGTGTGTGCGTGTGTGTGTGCGTGTGTGTGTGCGTGTGTGTGTGTGAGTGTGTGTGTGTGAGTGTGTGTATGTGTGCGCTCGTGCTTCTCTCCGGGGGCCTGTTGCTCATTATTCGTCCTTGTGTCCTCCCAGCCAATGATTATTGATCATGCCACGTTAAGTATGGAGAGGGCACCTCACTGTGACAGCTCCCCTGGTGCTGCAGCACCTTGATCTTTTCTGAAGGGAGGCAGAGAGGAGGGGTGGGGGGGGGGGGGGGTAGGAGGGTCTCCATGTGAAGCTGTGGGAGAATGTGGGAGAAGATGTTCGGGGGTTGAAAGTGCAGAGACGTGTTGCTGGATGAGGCGGCTTGGTTTAAACCCCATGTGCTTGTGGCCACTTTCGTCTACCATCATTGGTCAAAGACTCTCCGGAGGACGCATTCAAATACATGTAAAAATACATAGTAAAGAATCCATCACACACATGTGTAGATATAAGCATCACAATATGCACACGGCAGGAAGCGTGGTAATGACAAACTGGAAGAGAAGGAGTCAGGGTCACGGAGGGAGAAATCAATTGACACGGCTCATGCAGTGGGAGCAGCAGCAGGGATCAACAAAGTAGCGCCAGCAGCAACAACACAATGCAGCAGCACTTATACCGACGTACAGCCGGCCTCACTGTTGTCATACAATGTGCTGTGTGCTGGTGCCAGAGCTAAAGCAATTACCTGCAACCTGTCTTTGTTTCATTGTTGGTCTGTAGTTCTGATCTGTGTCTCTTCCTGACAATGACCAGTTTATGCAAATGGGAACTCAGACTGTGTCCTTTCATTTACAAGGTTTCAGTTTTTATCCTTGTTTCTATTTTATGTTTTTTGTTTATGGTTTACAACTATCATTCGTATTGTTGTTGCATGTATAGCAGTTACCAGCCCTGCTCTGTAGGCTTTTTCCAAAAAGTCAGGGCTGTTTGAAACCATCAACCTGTGACAACTAATAACAAAAGTTTAGATCTGAATCAGCGTCATAATAACTCTTTATCATCTCTTACTAAAGCTGTGCCACAGTGGGTTTGTTTAATTTGCTTTAACAATCATTTGCACCATATTCATCTTGGCTAATTGTTAAGATATTTTGACATTAGGATGCATCATACTTTGAAAGATGTTTTGAATGTGCAGAGGAATGTGAAACCATGTATTTTAGCATTTATTATTTTCTGCTATGAATACAATTTACTTTATCATAGCTGCTTGGAAACACAAGACTCAGATCTCCATTGAAATGTTTATGTCTTAGGGAAAAGATGTCGAATCTACATATTTATTTACTTACGATACATATGATTTCTCTCGTTGTGGTTGGATTGCGACAGATAACGGCCCCAGCTATTCATCCTGGTGGTTCAGGATCTGGAGTGCTGCCCACTGGCCCGCTTCAATGCCCTCCTGTTTGTTTTCTCCACGAGAGGAGATGAGTCAACTGATTGGCAGTCAGACGGCACGCGCCACGATAATGCTAAATCTTGGCCCCGGCTAAACTCTTCAATTATTCACGGAAAGAGGAATAAAAGAAGGGGGTGTGCGTGTGTGAGTCTGTGTGTGAGTCTGTGTGTGTGTGTGAGTGTGGGTGGGCGGGTGAGAAAGACTGCACAAAAAACGTATGAAAGGGAAAAGAAAAAGTAGTTAATGGGAGAAAATGAAATGCAGAACATTACCTAATATTTCCGACTGAGAGAAATCTGCTACTTATTATCACCCACCTTCACTGGTGCAAAGCTCTGCCTAATGCCTTAATCTAGCTGCTAGCCACTGCCACCTACCACAGCGTGAGACTCACAAACACAATAAAGAAGCACTGCCTCTGCCAACACCACACACACACACACACACACGCACACACACACACACACACACACAAACACACACACACACACACGCACTCACACACTCCAAGCACTCCAGCATATGGGTCAGATCTAATCGCAATAATTTCATTTCCCTCCTCATCAGCTCCAAGCCAGATAGACTAAGTCCCATTTGTAACCACTGCAGCGCTACTGGAAGGAAATATGACAGATAAGAGGACTCTTGTAATAAGCCGGCTGTGTGGATCTGATAAATGAAGAGAGCCTTTTGCCAGTTAGCTGGAGAAATATATTGCGGAGCAGCAGAAACCCGAGTGCGGTGGCTTGAGGATTCACAGAAATAAACGTGGGGGAAACAAATTAACTTTGTTGATTAGCGGCAAAGATGGAAGAAGCCGCTTGGAAATGACTCGACGACGCCTGGGAAATCTTGGGGAGTGTGAGGCGGCGTTCCGATATCAAAGAGGAGGGGGTGGTGAAGGTTTGGGGGTGGGGGGTTGAGAAAGAGCAGAGATGTGTAAGATACAGTAAATCCTCGTAGGCATCTTTTCAACGACAGTCAGTCCTCTCTCTTTCAATAACAATTCTCTATCTCTCACACATGCACACACACACACATGTACTGACACACACTTTCTGTTGGTACAGTCCACCCTTTTCAGCTGTTCCCAGTTAAAAGACAGATGTTGAGATGTTGTTTGCGATGGTATCTGTTTAGACTCGGGCCTGCGTCATGCCCACGTGGTCTTCACAGGGAGAGGCGGAGCTGCTCAGGCGAGGATTTGAAATGTAAATAGAACAAAGTGTGGTGGAAGGTGGGTCATTTATTTCCCCATGGCAGGTGATCATCCTTTCTCTGTGTGGCCTGTGAAATCATGTTTGACATGCTTTCCACAGTTCAGAAGTCTGCATGAGAAAAATCAAGGCAAAGTTGCAGAGTGACAAATTACATTAACACAACTCAATTTCGAGTGCACGACTGTTTAAATAACTGGGCTGGAATGTGAAGCCTTTTGGAATATTATTCTTCTGGAATCCTCCAAAGAGTCTGTGTATCTTCGGTAACTGAGGTATTTTGCTGCATTGGGAATATTCCACTAAAAACAGGTCAAACGGAAAGTCGAGGAAGTTTTCTTCAGCTGCAGAGATTTCTCTCTCTCTCTCTCTCTCTCTCTCTCTCTCTCTCTCTCTCTCTCTCTCTCTCTCTCTCTCTCTCTTTCTCTCTCTCTCTCTCTCGCTCTCTTTCTCCAGTAGAAACACTTCAGTGCATCTCAGAGAATCAGCCATGCAAGACCCAACACATAAACAGTCACCTTGTCAGTCACCTTGTCAGTCACCTTGTCAGTCATTCAGTCAGTCAGTCAGTCAGTCAGTCAGTCATTCAGTTAGTCGACCAGCTCTCCATCCAGCGAGTCAGTCACCGATCCTCCTCCCTCTGTTTCCCCAAACTCCTCGGCACCGACTGAGCTTCACAGACCTGAAATGATCCAGTGTCTCCTCCACTTACTAATGCTTGGGGAAGTTGCTGGACATCTCCCAGACAAACATTTTTATGTATTCTTTCACTTTATTAAACCAGTTTGAATTGTATGTAGTAGCATTTTTATCCATAAATCTGTTATCTTTATACTTATGATTACATAGGAAACATTGGGGTGTTTTACGGTTGAGTCTCAGAAACAGACAAAGCTACGGGTAAAGTGAATATGATGTTATTATAAGGTGAAAAGCCAAAAGTAAATCCTGTTACCTTAAATAAAACTGTGGATTTCTCTGGGTTTGAACGATGTTGGAAACATTTTGAATAATGTGAACACACAAGTCAACAAAAATATAACAAACATAAGTCCAGTCAGGATTAAACATTCTTATGAGGAATTGTTACATATTGTATCTTTAACTATATAACAGCTTTGCTATTGTTGCAGAGTGAAGAGAAATACTTTTGCAAAATAAAAATGTTAATGGAATGTTAAAACTTTAAATCTAATAATTATTTATATTGCGTACAATATGTATCTTGATGTGATCGGTTTACTTGGAAATCATTAAGATTTGCTCATAAAATAATGATGTTCATCAAATTTAATGATTCAACAGCTCCGCCCTTCGGGGACATGATTTATTCCACGGCCGACGTTGGCGTATTGACAGACACGTCAATGTTTAGATGCATAATTCTTATTACTTAAGCATCAAAGCATCCTGATTCAAGAGGAACAGAGTGTTTTAACACCTATCCTCCCCATCAGACTCCATCTTTATTATTTAAGCTACTTCCTCGCGCCGCATATTCAGAATCACATCGAGAAAAAAAGCGAGAACCAGTTTCTTCCCGTCTCTTTTGATGAAATGAGTGTGCTTGTGGGGCCACTGAATTGGCATAATTACATCAGTTTAAATGCAAATTTATGGTGTGCTTATTAATTCTATTCTGCTCATTTCAAATGACTGACTGCACTTAATTAAATCAGATTGATTAGCCCTTTTCTAGACTTTCCCTTTACAACCACATAATTACAACAAATAGAGCCACTTGACACCAGAAGCATGGACGGAGCTTTCTTCTCTCGCCTGTTCAGACTCCTTCAGGTCCTGCAGTGGTTCCTACAGGCAGGTCACAAGGCCACATTATCCTGGATTACCGCTGTTTATTTTGAGGCTACCGAACTGTTGTTCAGTTCTTATCTGACCACTGGTGGAAAGATTACATCACCCGCTCAGAGCACTTTTATCTCAGACACACCGGCTCAATACTCTGGACAGACTGTGCTTTATTGACGATATGATGTTAAGTCTTTCCAACCGCTTAAATTGGCGCTTTGAAATATAAAATATAATAGACGATGATTCATTATCAAAAACTAATCAGATTAATTGGATATGATTTCCTGCTATTGCACACAATGATGTAGTGACTGCTTTAAGGACGTGCCTCCAATACCATTGGGTTTCCTTATAATACATCATTTGTCTAATTGCAAGACAGAAACCAGAAGAAAACCATCTCCTGATTATGGTCCTGATTGTCTAACACAGTTGAGCCAGGTCATGTGAGAGATAGACTTGAAAAAAAGTTGTGATTAAGTGAATCAACTCTTTTGTCAATGCAGTTACTTAACTTGAATATTAATAATTGCCAAACAGTGCTACTGCCGGGATGAAGACAAAGGGAGAATAATGAAGAGAGAGGGTGAAAAACAATATGCATAAAATGCATTCAAAGAAATGTAATATTTAAAAAGCAGCACCCCAGGACGTGGCAAGTTAATGGCTGAAAGGGATCCTGCTCCTCAAGTGTTTTTCTGAGCTTTGATTGCAATTTAGAAAGGAATTATCTCGCTGGGGTGCGTGGGTGGAAGGAGGTTGGATCTGACTGTGAAGTGCGTTTCATTACCAAGATCTCTCCCCTTCTGTTTTCCCTTATTCCCTTTGTCTAACTCTCTTCCCCTCTCCCCCTTTGTCTAACTCGCCTCGGTGCGGTTGTTCTGCAACGGCAGCTTGACAGTGTCAAAATATTGGCGAGTGCCATAATACAACACGTTTATACAGAACACGGGATTTGTGTGTGACGATCGAGTGATACCTGAAAAAAAAACCCACCTATATTTTGTATAATATATTAATATGTTTGTGAACTCAACTATTCTGAGGCCCTGCAGGAAGTCCTATACAATTTGGAGCAAGGACATAGTTCCACAGATCTACACACACACATCTGTAAGTCCATATGCTGTCACGTTCACCCACGTATTGGACGCCGATGCTCTCCATGAAGACAGGTTCATTCTCCACGTTCCTCCCCCCTGCTCTTTCTCTGCCATTGATTTGACAATCACTGTGTAATCTCGGGCTTAAATGACTCTTTTTAAAAATGCCGTGGGCGCGAGGGTCACGATATTTCCCCTTAATTACCGTGCCACATTATCACCGTAAAGCACTTTCCACCTCTCTCACACTTCTAATTACATTGTTCTGATTGCCGTGACACATCCTTTCATTCGCTGATGCACTCTGCAAGTGTGTGAGCGGAAAAAAAGGGAGAGAAAGGTCAAAAGGGAGAAGGAGGGAGAGAGAGAGTGACACTAAAGCCCACTGCCCACGAATGCAAACAAAATATCTTTTTCAATTAAATTTGTCATATCAAGTCCAAACTTGTTCTCAAAGCTGCAACAGTTTTATATATATATATATATATATATATGAAAACTGAAAAACTAAAAACACCTGTCAGTGTAACACAAAACAATTAAATCACATCACAAACTACTGAAATAAAAAATCAACAAAAACTAAAGATTACAACCTTCATGAAAAGCTGATGTAATTTTTGACAAACTGACATTGATGTATTTTTTACACACAAGACTGTGGATCTGGTTAAAATTTATTTGTACGACCTCTTTTAATAAGAAATGTTCGATGATAACTTTTTAAATAAAAAAACAAATAGCATGAAATTACAGTATATTAGACTAAAATGAACATTGTCAGTTAGCTTGTTTGTCTATACAGTATTTATTCCTTGTAGTTAAAGGATGATTTTATGGTTAAGCAACTTTAAACTTGAATTTAGGAAAACACCTTACACATCTTAAAAGATTCCCTCAGGAGGAACTTCTGCACTTGCCAGTGGATATGTTGAAAGATGTTAAAAATAAAAGCTCTAATTCCCCTAATTTTCAATTTCAATAAAAAGACTGATCTTTTGGTTTAAAAAAAATGTGTTTTGGAGGAAAAAGAAAAATACACAAATAAATGTACAAATTGGTGCAAAGCTGAAGTTTTATACATTAATTGTCACAATAAGCTCTGATACGCAAACTGCACATATCTCCTTCCAACATAAATCAGTTAATGAAGTGAAATGATAGTGACTGAAAACTGGAGGAGACCATTATATTTCCGTCAAAAACAACTGTCAAGTCAAAGTTTATTTATGTAAGACAACAGTTGACCGAGGTATTGAGCAAGCTTGAAATACAATTATATAGATAGTGGATGTTAAAATAAAAAATTCAATAAGCTATAAAACGCACACAAACAATTTTTTATTAAAATATTGCTCAAAAGCATATGAAAATCATGGTATCAAACTCAAATCAAACTGAAAGCCAGTTAAAGGAAGTCAGTCTACAATGATTTTAACATGTATTCCATTTATAAATCAATTCTTTATAGATTCGTATTTTCTTCATGCACAGAGAAACTGCAGTGTTTCCCTCTTGACTGCATCACTGCAGCCTCTCTGCTGTTGAGATTTTTAAATTAACAACATGAAGCTGGGCCTCACAGCCCTATATAAATAACAATGACTTCAAATTTGAGCTGGGACTCCCCCCTTTTAAACACCCCAACTCCCACCACCATCATCCCATTTTACTTGTCACAGCGCTCACCAACCATTATGAGGTATTTTCCACTGGGGGGGGGTTTGCAGTTCTACCAGGTGAGCTCTTTGCTAAATGGCCGTCGCCGGCTTAATGTGCCCATTAAAGGCAGTGAAGTGGTGATGCTGTCGGACAACCCTTTCCTGTGTGAACACGATATGAACCCTGGTGTGTTTCCATCGGTCGTCTCCATTTCTCTCACTCGGCTGCTCTGTCTCCGTCTTCAACCCCGAAGCTGCTACACACCAACGGAGAGAGTCCAGAACTCTTCAACACCTTATGTTTAAAACCACAGAGAAGATGGAGACAGTTAAGATAATATATTAATCAATATGCACCTTTGTGACGTTTGGGAGAGAACACACACACACACACACACACACACACACACACACACACACACACACGTGGATCTGTGTGTTGATGTAAGAGGGGCAGGAGGGGGACATTTAAATGGAGGGTTGAGTGGTTTGTATTGAGTGGGTGAAAAAAAGAAAATCTGAGAGAGAACAGTCCTTTCATGTTTTGTGTGGACAGAGTTGAAGGTCACTGACTAAGACCAATTCTGGATTTAGTATGGAAGCTAAATGCTAAATAATGCACCTCATGTAAAATTAATACATGCTAGCATTAAACAAAACACAGGTCTACATCTATTTCTACAATGACGTGGGCTCAGAGGCTTGTTACACTGTTCATCTCCATGTTTTACCTCCAAGCTCTGCTTTTTTTATTTATTCTGTGTGCATGTGCAGGCAATGTGTTGTTTTATTTCGACATAAAACACTCAAAATATTGTATAAATCTGTAATTCTAAAAAGTATTTCAATGGTTTATCTCTCTAGGTATGGCTTTTTAAATCCCAAACAGTAAAATGATTTATCTTTATAAAATTGGTAAATATATATTTTTGCCAGTTTAAATGTCTTAGCTTCAGCAAGTTTGGTTGTAGTTAAAGAAACATGGAGTAACAGAACATATATAACATATAAAACATATCAATCCATCAGTTTTCAGGCTGTTTTTGTTTGTTGGCTCATTTCGTGGAGGACAGAAAAACATTTGTGCAATAAGTAGGTAGATTTAATATATTTTCTCCTTTTCTTAGAAAGGATTCAAAAAGAATACCTATTAAAATAATGGATAGAAAAGCTCAAGTCCCTCCTCCTCTGTCCAAACAGACACACCACTAAGTTGATGGTTCCTGGAACCAGAATATTGAAGGATACATTTCTCATCCTATCCTTTACAAAGAATACTCCAACAAAAAACAGATGTATTATGTTGTACTGTCTGAGACCGGACGATATCAGTTCTGTTATTTGCCTGTTACATTCAGTCCATGTCTGTTTTGGTTAATGTGCCTCTGGTCAAATACAATGAACCTAAATATTGACCTAGTCTTGTGTAGTTAGGTCAATCACACTTGACCTGAAGAATTACAGATTAAATATTTACTAAGTACCTAATTATCTGTGTGTTGGGTTCGTTCCTTTCTGTCACAATTAAGAGTTTCAATCGAATTGAATAAAACTACTTGTTTTGTTTACCTCAGGATGCCTGTGTGAGATAGTAATATTAACGTTTTATGTAAACAGAGCATTCTAACATGCGAACTAACCTTTAATCGTACATCTGAATGAAGTCAATCCAGAATCATCAGCAACAACATTCATTCCATTATGATGTGCCGTTTCCATATGCTATTATTCTCCTTTGAATTGCAAAATAAAGGTATGTGTACCATGTTACTATAGCTACCATGTCGCCGCTAATCATGCACACAACATGGTGCGTGCAGTCCATATATTATTATGGCACAGGTACTGTGCAAGGTCACATATATGCACAATAATCTGCTAATATAATACAAGTCCCCACTTAGCATGATGACTTTTCAATGTCTGCGGTGATGTGGAAGGAGCGTGGCTGCGTGAAAGGGATGATAAATGGATGGCAGTGGGCTGATGTGGCAGAGTTTGTCCGTTTGGCTCTGTGTGATTGCACCAGTGTGTGAGCGCGTGCATATTTCACATTGGAGAGGTGAAAATGAACAAAGGTGTGCGTGGCCGGGGAGCGTGGGTGTGTGTTCCTGCGACTTGGTGTGAATGCTGCCTGGCCGCGCGTCGCTCTCAGCCTTTGACGACCTTTGCGTGTTGCCGCTGCGAGTGGAGTGACCTGGCTGTACTCATTAAAACCAATGGAACGGATCATTCCTCGCTAATTGTTTTCCACTGACAAATGGCTCCTCTGACTCCTGAGGACTGCTGCAGGGGCCCTGCCTGCCTAGAGCACACTGACTACACTAATGAGAACCGCTGGTCTGTGAGTGAGTGAGTCTGTGTGTGTGTGTGCGACTGGGTGTGTGTGTGAGCAAGAGTGTAAATGTATGTCTGTGAATGGAGTGAAAGTCTGTGTTTGTGTATCTCGCATTTGTGCTGCCAGCCTCCCTCGCTGTGCACTGGCATGTGTGAAGTTGGAAACGCTGCTACATTAGGCTCAACATAAGCCATTAAGGCATTTTTTCTCTTGTCAATCACCCTAACACCAAGGTAGTGTAACAAGCAAAGAATTCAACTAACTGCTTAAAAACTCATTATTCACAGTCGGTACTTCTTCAGTACAGTGTGAGGTTAGTATGGCCATCATCTCAGTAAGGAAATGGTCATTTTATCCCTTATTTACACTGTAGGTTGAATATTTGCACTGTTTGCTTTAACATCGTTGTCATAATTAAAATCAGATGTGTTCCGACTCCTCATAAACTCTCAATATGTCTGCAATTTGTTTCACTTATTTGAACATATACAGGGCTATGTTTTATGAAACAATCCTCTTATCTGCAACCCCATCACGACAACAGTATTTACACTATATTATAAAGATACATCATTATATTATCATTTTCATAGTGAAGTTATAAAGTGTAAAAGTCCAAAACAACAATAATATAACAATAAAATGCAATACAGTTCAAATTAAATAACGTAAATTATAATTCACATAGAGATTGAGCTTTTTGTTATAATAATATTTGAGGATATATTTAAAAACTGAAAAACGATGAAAATCTGTTCTCAGCTGGTAGGTCACAGTTTGGGGGGGGGGGGTCTGTACTTCAAAGGCACGACAGCATTTGGTCATCGGGTTTCCGGAATGACCATCTCCAAGAGAAATTGGGATTAGTGAATGTGGGCTATACAAATAGAATTTAATTGATTTGAGTTTGTAAATCCTTCATATACATAAGGGTTTGCTAAGAGTCTTCCTAAACTTTGTGAAAATTGCCAGAATAAAATATTTTTTTGTCGTGACAGATTTTGTTATTTTTAGCAACAAAAACAAAGTGTTCACAGTGAGGAAGTGATCATTGTCCTGGTTAAATAAACCCTGCATTTACTGTAGGTAGGAAAACGGAAAGCGAACAGCAGACGTCTCCCATGTCAAAGTCAACAGATCCTGCAAATCAAACCACAAGATATGTGTAAAACAATCTGAACTTCTATCCATCAGTGGAATGACACTATTTATAGAAAGATGACACTTGAGCAGATTAGATTAGAAAAACATCAAGGTTTAGGTAAAACAACTTTCATCATCGAGGTTGTGAGACCTTTATCATCACGGTTACAATAAGAAACATGTGGTTAGGATTATGAAACAATTAGGGTCACACTTTGAAAAAACACTAATGGTTGGAAACAGGAAAGTCTCCCGTGTTGAAGTCCGATGTTTAACCACCCGGCTTCCTCATCTGCTGACTCCGACTGTAACAATGTCACACGACTTCCTGCTCCGCTCCAGATGGACATCGCTCTGCTAACGGCGCTGAAATGACTCATGTTGTCATGTTGAGGCCTGTCCTCTCTTTCCCTGGTTTGTCTCTTCTTTCTTCCACTTCTGGAGGATTTCTCCCTCTTTCTTCCTCTATACATTTCTCACCTCTCCATCTCTTTGAGCTGCGTGCTACTACACACACACATACACACACGCACGCACACACACAACTCCCTCTCTCCCCGATGTCCCTCTCTCTGCTTCCACCTGTTCCATGGTCCACTGGATCACCGTGAATCCTATTAGGTGACACCCCTCTCCGCAGCCCCAGCCCCCCTCCCCAGCCACACTACCTGGCACTAATCCATCAGAGGGGCAGTCAGGCTGCGCGCCCACCACCCCGCCGCCACCCACCCCCCCGCTACCCACCAGTGCCCAGTGCCGCAGCAGAGGCCCCAGCTGGGGGACCGCCAAAGCTCGGTCGTTATTAGATGACGGATAGCTTCATATCAGGTGTGTAAAGCGAGCGAGCGTAGGAGAGGGCCATCTGGCCGATGATTTGGGGGAAGTTGGGAAGTCGGGTCCGCAAGCGAGGTAGAGCGAGGTGGGTGATGATGATGGATGGGACCGGGAGTACTGCTGCCAATCACATCAACCTTTGGCAGCCATTATAAATACATTCATAAGCAAAGTGTTTCATAACCACGTGAGGATACAGGCATTATTGTACAATAGCTGTAAATATTCATGTGTATGGATTTAGTTGGAGTTTTTGTATTTGTTTACCACTTTTTAACTCAGAGGGTTTTATAGATAGTGTATCTATGGGCAGCACGTTTTCTGTGAGAAATGGAGGGATTCAGTTTCTTATCAGTATTCATATAAGCATCCTCCTTCAAGCCGAGTTTGAACTAGTGACCTAAGGAGCCATTTTGTCTCTACTTTAGATTTTCCATATTTTACCTTCTTTCCCGACTTGTTAACATTAACCACAACTAAACCCTCATTCAGGAAGGACCCGGTTTAGTTCAGAGTCTGAGGATGTCTGGACCCCACACCTTCACTATGAAGACAGGTCTTGTATTAGAGATAGATATATCAGTTTGTACGTGTCTTTGAATGCATCTTTGGACGGCCTCATGGGCATAGGAGTTTTGTTCACTGATTCCATAATGACAGGACGTGGGCAGAGGCCTATGAACATCACATGTATTAGACCTATGAGCTTCACAGTCACACTTATGTACAGATTGTCGACATTATTGGGTTCAAACCATTATGATGCACACACTTTAACAAAAGTTACCAAAAGATTGTGCTAACAGGAAGTGGAAGCTCAGTGAGCACCAATGTTGGCTTTATATTTTCAACAAAAAATACTCTGTTTGTCTTATTCATGTATTTATTCATTTTTTAATGATGTAGTATTCACACATGATAATTCAGAAGTAAACCTCAGAATTGGGGGTGCTACTAATATGAGCGTTTACTGTTTGAACCTGTGGTGGCAGAATCAAAAAGAAAGAAATGATTATAGCATCTCCAAACAAAGGTAGCCTGATTAATTCCACCGTAAAATAAAAACAACGTTTCCTTCACCATTGTTTTTCCGACAAACCTGTGAAATTATAATGAGATACTTCTTTTTTTTTTCATCAGGGTGCTTCTACATCTAAAGGCATTAAATGTCCTTGTGTGACATGAATAAACTGTGAAAGGGTTTTTCTGGAGTCGATGAAAACACTGCGCCAGGAACATGCTTCTGTTTCCCGTCACAAAGGAATAATGTTAGGTGGTTAATTACTTTCTGAGCTGATGAGTAGTTTTGTCACTTCAGCTCCACTGTTCATTTGTTTTGCAAACATCAAGAGGCTCAGAAGATGATTCATCGATCGAGCGACATTATAACAAAGGGCTTAGCACAGCTCTCGAAAGAGAACTACGGAGGTAAGAATTACAAAGGGCAAAACCTCTGTGTAAAGAGAAACGCAATTATTGCATTTTAATAAATGCAGGTATGCTGGTTGCTTCGTGTGCAGTATTTTTCTTTAGGTTCAAATCTCTGAGCTCACTTCGGACTGAACTGTACATCGGAGCAGTTAATGTTTTTTGCCTTTGTCCGTTGACGTGCGTATAAAATCTCAAACATATACGGGAAGCGTATCTGGCTTCTTAATTTACCCACGCAATTTGAAAACCCTCCTGAGATGTGTTGTAAAGGTCTCATTGACTGAGTACACTTCCAGTTGTTAAAACACAGACCCGTTTGGCAAATGAATTCCCTCCATCATCCCTGATGTAAAACTGGCTCTCGACTTTCACAGGTTGTGCTCGCTTTGAAAAAAAAAGAAATACAACTCTGTGTCAGACCCGACGGCACCCGAACATTTCTGTGCGTCGTGTCTGTCTTCCTCTGGTCTGTCAACTTATTCTTTTGTCTTCCCACAACCAGAGGGAATACAGGAGTGAAGAGAGAGGGAGGAGAGGGATGGGAAGAGAGAGAGAGAGGCGATGTGTTTTTCACATGTTCACATCAAATGCGTGTGGAAAAGTACAGCACCTCAAGGGATTGTGGGATACCCTCCAGGCTCGAGCACAGAGGCAACAACAGATTAAACATGTATCTGCAGTTTTGATGTACACAGAGAAAATGCTGAGGGGATATTTCTACACTTACTTTTCCACTAGTATTAGTTACTCGTTAGACGTGGAGTCTGTCCTGTTCCATATTCCATGACATAATAAGACATCACCGCAGTCTGGTTATGATCTGTACGCCGACGTCTGCTCTGGAAGTGGGAGAGACTCGTTTACATTTTCATGGAGGAAGCTGCGGATGTCAGTTTTTCGCCCACTTAGTTCTTCTCCTTTGCTGAGAGCCAGACGGTGGGTTGAATTCAATAATACCCAAGTGAGTGACAGAAATCCCTTTCCAGACTCTGTACCTGCATAGGATGCTGCACTGCAGCTGCTTTCCCATCATGCAGCTCTGTCTCTATTCCTGCCTCCAACAATCTCTGAGGTGCCTGGAGAGTATTGTTTGATTTAAACTTGATGGATTACTTTTTGGACTTTATCCACGAGCTGCAGAATATTGAGGGTATCATGTTGTATTTAAATATTCATTTCGCGATAGATAACTTTATATGAATCTGTCCAGTGTGTCAGTAGCATGTTGTTACTGGAGTCAAGCCATTGTTCTGTGTGTCTTAGGTTTAAATTCACCCAAATATGTCAAATAATAAATGTAGTTAACAAAATCCCTGACTTTTTTCAATAAAATTAAATTCTTTTTTTTCCCATGGACAGAATGGCCCCCCCTTTTTCCATAAATGCTACTTTTATGTCTATCCGAGATTCAGAAAATATTCAATATCTGCTGACTCATTCAGGAGAATTCTAAAAGTTATCATAAGCTTGGACGTTATTCTCTGACAGACCATTTTCCTTTTTCACACAAATCTATCTGCAGAGGAACTTTATCCTTCATTTCGAAAAACACGACATTTACACAGTGCACACTAATTGGGCTCAAATATGGGATGGAAAGTCTAAACTTACCGGACAATAAATCTACTTAAGTAAAGTTCATATTCATGAACAGTGTAATTGAGTGCAGTAGTGAAGCGAATGTATTTTGTTACATCCCACTACTGTCAGTTGTGTCTCTTCTTATCCAGTTGCTTTAGTCACTGGTGGTGTTGATGAAGCTGATGGGCTGTTTGGCCTCAGGCAATGTTGATCCAGTAGCAGATAATTAGAGGGGTTCGATTGACACTTGTTTTCTGTCAGCTCCCAACTTATAATTGTGTGTGTGTGTGTGTGTGTTTGTGTGTGAGTGTGTGTGAGTGAGACTGCTACAGGTGGCCGCCCAGTAGGTGGGAAAATGCAGGAAGTCTGCTTGTCTGTGTGCACATGTATCAGACGCAGCATGTTTTTCCCTTTCAGAGGCGAGGTATCCTGTGTGTGTGTGTGTGTGTGTGTGTGTGTGTGTGTCGTTGTGTGTGTGTGTGTCTGTCGGTGTGTGTGTCTCCGATCACACTGGGGCGGCTGACTTCCAGGAACCCCTGCAGCAAAAACAGGCACTGTGTGTTTCCTGCTCTCACGCGCCGTTATCACAGGACACACACACTCACAAACACACACACACATACGCGGATCATTGCCCTATTCTCTTTTCCCTTGCAGGTTTCCTCAACGCCTATCCTCGTGCCTCCGGCCGTCAAGATGTTTCGCTGTGATTGTCATGAAAGAACCAGCTCTCCGGGAACAAACCGGAGGACGCAAATAGGCGAGGAGTGACGGCATCCACTCGGGTCCTGCTGGCTTCTCTGACCGTCTGGTTAGAGTGGGCACGTTACCTCTGCACCCCCCGTGACCTTTCTCTTGAAAGGCCGCTGATTTCTCAGACACGCACTCCCCACAAACTCCTTCCTTCATTTCATCCCCGTCAAGTCTCATGTTCAATATTCCCTTCTTTCCTCAGAGGGAGAGAGGGTAAGGGATGCTTTGCTCGCACCTGCTGTGTAGCTCACTGTCTATGTGACACAAAACCATCCAGGATGGAAAATGGAAGTGGAGCGTCCCAGCTCTCTGCTTATGAAAGAGCCAGCGACTGTATCTATCCAGAGTCTGTTTGAGAACACAATGCAAACCCTAAGCAGAAGCACTCCAGACGACCAGGGAGGGATGAGAGGGGGGAGAGAGAGAGACAAAATGAAAGAGAAACGCACAATGGCACAGTTGCAAACAATTGCCATTAATGGCATCATCTTTTCCCCACAGAGATCACATTGAGGGAACAATGAGCTTCACGTTGGTTCACTAACAATCCACAGAGTGTTTTACATATACATGATAGACAAGAGAACACACCTCTACTTTAGTTTTGATGATGCTCCATTTGCTGAATTAGGGACATTGAAAAACTGAATCATTTTAGCCAGTAAAAACACATTGGATGAGATTGTATTAATTTTCAGAAATTGTGTATCGTCGAGGCTGAATTTTGAAGGTTCACTGAGGAATGTGTTGCAATTCCCTGAAGTTCAGTAATTGGCGCTAGCACCAACATCATCTTTTTGTAAATAAGTTTCATTCAAAAGTCAAAACCACATGTACCTGTGGACTGCAGAATAGAAGTTAATAGAAAAGAGCGGCACAGAATAGAGCATGAATGTTTTATGAGATCTAGAACAAGGCTGCGGTGCATGACTTGCTCGTCCATGCAGTTCAAGTGGACCAGTTGTTATCACCGAGTTGTGAACGTAGCTCCTGCTCTGTGCTTTTCACCGGCTCTGCAGGCGAGATGACTTCCAGATGGTCCGGGGAAAGCGTTTGCCTTAGGTTACTGCAGGCCAGCCTGCCTGTGCCTTACTCAGCTGAGGGGAAGATACAGATACAGTTTGTGTGTTTGTGTAAGTGCAGACATGCTTCATGCAGACCTACTTCTCTTTTTGCACACACACCCGCACACACACAAACACACACACAACAGCCAACCGGCTCCTCCAGCTCTCAACTGGCTGGTTCCTGTCCCTGACACTCAGCTGCTGTCTGTGCAAGTGGTTCTCAAAGTCGAGTCCGAGGAGCACGAGGACACGCCACTGGATCCCAACTCAAAATAAACAAAACTAAAAGAAATAGTTGATTCAATGTGGATGGATAACGAGGTCCAATTCTTTTCAAGTTAGTTTTAAAACTCATTGTTTGTTGCTCATTTCCATACTGGCCACAAACAGAAACTCTTATCAAGCAGGTTTAATGTGATATATGAGGACAAGTACGACTTTTCTATGTCACTATGCCCCAACTTTATGGCTCTTATTTGTGCAAAAATGTGTATCTGAAGCAAACAGGAGGCTTCATCTGCCAGAGAAAGACGAGTCAAGTGGCTTCTTTCCAAAGTTGGACGTTGTGTTGCCAAGTTTCCATACGAATGTAGTTCAATTTTTGTAACACAATTTCCAGAAAACTGTCAAGAGAAAAGGTACGTGTGTTTCCATAAACTATACTCGTATATGAAATTTTGAACCTGGGCCTATTGACATAAGCATTTGCTTGTGCATATCGGTGCCGTTAAACTGTAGAGAACAGAAGAACATGGTGCAGTGAGATGATGCAACTGGAAGAGCATGAGTCAAACCTTAAACACAAACCATCAATAAATAATGGATATAGGCTGTTTATGTTTGTTTCATGTATACATGATCTAATGCTTTCATATGTTAAAGTCATGCATTATTTAGTAACTAAGCCTATTGCCTTTGCATTTTGTTTGGAATCCGTTTAATCAACGCACCAACTTTTCTACATCAAAAAGCTTTTTGCTTATTCCAATTATTTTCATTTTAAACTTCAGCTGTTTCAATCCAGTTTTTTGTAAACGCAGATTTAAACTCAGTATTAAAGAGAGTAGATGGAAATTGAATCTAGTGTTTTCTTACTCATCTGCAGTGAAGGTAGTGTTGCCAACAGGATATTGAAGTCAAAGTCAAATGAGACTTGGACGGATCCACAGGCAACAGGACTTTCACACCAAACACTTTCTGTTAGTTTCCCATTTGAAACCCATAGTTTTTGTTGTTTCTTGGATTCCTCAACATTCCACCTTAACCTCCTGTTTGTTGTAACCAATGCTATAAACGTCCTCTAACCTTAAGGAAGCCGTTATTTGAACCCAAACCGCAAACTTTTCCTAAACCTTAAATACTTTTGAGCCTAAACATAACACAACCATAACCAAACCTAACCTTAACCCGAAATCATAACAATGAGCACAATGTGACCACGACACAGATGGATGCTATTTCAGGAGACCTTCCTACATGGGTCAGAGACAAGCTATCTCTCTGTTCTTAGTCAGGTTGGACGACTTGTTGTGAGAAGACTGAAGTCCCTTTTCCACTGATTAAAAACACAACTACTAACCTCCAAGAACATCTGGCTTTTGTCTGCAATAGAAATGGATTCACTCCCGGGTCAAAAGATTTAAATCGGCTCCGGCTCCGATCTGCGGTGATGGAAACTTGACACCAGGGTGAATTTGGCAAGACAGCGAGATGAGAGCGCTTCGCCTTTCGGTCCGTTTGTGACGTCGAACACGATGCATATTTCATGTACTGATGTGATGTGTATGGGTTGTGCGTTGGTTGTGTGTTGTTTGCAAACCAAATTGCCCCTCTGGGACAATAAAGACTACCCTTAACCCTTAAACACAGACACACACCAGGGGACTAAACAGGAAGGGCTCTATTGGAAAAGGAGTGTGTACCGGCTCACTTTAGTGTTAAAGAGGTTTAACTGACACATGACCTCTGACCTGGTCTGAGTCCGACTTCTTAAGCCTCATTTGATCTGAATTTTAAATTCTGCATTCCCTTTTTTTGGCCGACAACAAAATATTTTTCTCCAACACAGGAAAAACATCACAGAATACCCAGTGGTGTATAAAGTACTTGAAAGCCATACTTGAGTAAAAGTACAGATATCTTACCTAAAAGTGACTTCGGTAAAAGTAAAAGTCTCCCGTCAGAAAATGACTTGAGTAAAAGTCTTAAAGTAGCTCATATTAAATGTACTTAAGTATCAAAAGTATCTGGTTTGAAATTTAGTATCAAAAGTAAAAGTACAAGTACCAAAATTAAAAATGCAAAGTGCTTTTTATAGTAGGTCTTAGACGTCATTTCAAGTTGATATGATCGAACGTGATTGAACGTGTAATATCAAAGATTGGCGACTTCCTGTTGCGTTTCCGTTCCGTTCCGCCATAACGTCTTTAAATGGAACTGTTGTTGTACTGTTCCTTGAGAAAAAAAATGAAAAAAAATGATATAAAAAAAAAATATATATTATATCTCAAATAGTAATGGACTAGTGCGTAAAGCCCGTGTTGCGCTAACCTCTGCTGCTCAAGTAACGAGACAGTTTTGAGAATGTAAGAAGTAGAAAGTGCAGAAATTGGTGTTCAAATGTAACGAGTAAAAGTAAAAAGTAGTCAGGAAAATAAATACTCAAGTAAAGTACAGATATGTGAAAAATCGACTTAAGTACAGCAACGAAGTATTTGTACTTCGTTACTTCCCACCACTGAGAATACCACAGAAGCAGTGACGCTTTCTACTGCACATGTGGACATTTTAGGATTTCAGGATGGAGCTTAAAAGTGTGTTAATTATTTCTTGACCAACCTAGGCTACTGTTTGACTCGTACTCACATTCTCTGGCGCCCTTGGGTAAAGAAGAACCTTGGGGAGGAATCTCCCTGACAGCCCTTGGCGTGAAAAAGCTTCGGGAGCCACTGGCGCAGTTGAAAACACTTCGACTTGACCTGACCCTGCTTTTTTTTCCAACCTGTTTTAGGACACACAGATGCTGCTGCTGCCCACTCTCCTCCTCCTCCTCCTCCTCTTCCTCAGCTTCAGTCCCGCCCACCGCCACCTGGCTCTGCTGCGCACCGCCGACTGGAGGCAGAGCGCCGCTACTCCTCTTCCCCTCGCCAGCGGAGAGAAGCAGAAACCCGGGAGAGCCCCTGAGCAAACCGAGGGTCTGAGCGAGACCTGTTTTCTCACCTTTTTCAACAAAAAACAACAACGATTTCCACACGATCCGAAGCGACTCGACGTTTTTGGAGGATTCTGGAGCAGAGAGCCAAGACGCGTAAAGAGCGAACCAGAGGAGGCTTTTGCGCACCGCTGCATCCTCTCCTCTCCATCTCTTTCTCCTCTCTCCTCCTCCTCCTCCTCCTCAGCCTCTGCGCTTTTTGACGAGACTCCGGGCTTCTTCTCCTCCTCTTCTTCACACTCACCACGAGCCTCGTCGTGAGCTGCCCTTCTTCTTCTTTTGGTCGGAGTTTGGAACCACCTTTTTCCCCGAGCCGCTGGAAGTATACGCCGCCTCAGCCCCGTGGACTCCGGCGGATCATCGCGGGCACCGTGCGCGTAATCTGGGGGACTGGGAATTATTGAGCCCTCTCCCATCAACGTACCGCATGGTGGGAATTTCTGCCTCCTTTCAGTGTAAGTGCTCTCTCGCTTTGTGGGTTGTGTTGTTTTTTCCCCCCAGTTGTGTTTTGTTCTCACGCACAGAAATCGGTGCCACATTTAAGCAAATAGCTGTTGATCCGTGGCAGAATGTAGCGTTTTGGTGATTTGTGCCCCTATATGGTGATTTATCGAGCTGGAGAGTTAAAGTCCGAGACCGTGTTGAATCAAAGCCGGTCATCACGTTTGACTATTTTCTTTTCAATATTTTACAGAAGTAGAAACATTTCATTTGATTTCTATTGTCTGAGGGGACAAGTTGCGGGAGTGAACAATGTGTCTGTGCGTGACTGTGTGTTATGGTCACGGACACGTTCTATTCTAATGGGAAATGAACAGTGAGCTCATTTGTCATGAAAGACATTTTAAGTGTAGATTGTCTAAATATCCCAAACTTTACAGATTTAACACCCATTTCCCTTAAAACTCTCTACAGAAAAATGTAATTCTCAACTTAACCATTTCACCAGTTCTTGTATCTGGGGATATTTTTCGAAGAATCGAGTCATTTTTGTGATTTGAAAAAACAAAACTATTCCCTTTACACAAATGACTGGTTGAGTCTGTTGAGATATAGACGTGGAGTCACAGCTGTCCCCATAAAGAGCACACATCAATTCATGAGCTTGAATCCAGGACGAAGGGTTGTTCTCAGGCAACAGGCAACTCACTGGTCAAGTTTGTTCTCTTAAAAGGGAAGTACACACTTTACAGCAGCTGGGAAAAAATGAAAATAGCAGAGGGTGAACGTGAATGAAGAGAATAAACCAAAATCTGAAGATAGATTCTCAGTATAGTTCTTAAAAGGAAAAAATATTATCTATTTCATCATAGTTCTTCAACACATTGCTGTTGAAGATGTTTGAAGGTTGGTGGAAATATTGTTGAATGAAGCGACTTTGTTATTCTGTCTGTGTTTGTGGAAAGCCTCCTCTATCCTCCTCTATTCACCTCTATCCTCCTCCTCTCCTCTCTCCCCTCTCTCCTCTCCTTCCTCTCCTCTCCTCTCTGCGTGCTCGGGCATCCTGGAAAGCATTTACAGAGAGAGACTTTGCCTTTCTGAGTTTGCATTTGAAAACATCCTCCAGAGACTCTGTTACAACTGTCAAATGCATCTTCTCAAATCCATATGAAGTTTCCAGCTCCACCCGCTGTGACTTTGTCATCATCACACAACCTAAAGCACACACACAAAAAAAAAAGAAGGCAGAAATCTGAATCTCTTTTTTTAATGGAGTGGCGTAGGATTGAAATTAAAGGGTTTGGGCTATATTTTACTCCAGTGGGAATGTTTTCACCCGACTGGGAAAAGAGCAGACGTGCGGGTTAGAGGGAGGCAGGCTGCTGGGACACAAGGCTGCCGATGCCCTACAGTTCTCACGGCTCTGACTATAGAGGAGGAGGAGGAAAATATCTCCTGGAAACACGCAGGGGCTTTGGACATTTTTGACGCATGCCAAATAGTCCCATGCAAAGCCAAGAGGGCGATTGTTAACTCCTCTCAAAAGCTGGAGCCGCTGCTGATGTTGACTTTGCTGTGTTAAATGTGGATGGAGGGGGATTGTTTACCAGCATTTTGCATTGATACATCAACAAGAAAACTAAGAAGTGTTTTTACTGGGCTGTCATCATGGATACATGGTGATATAAAAGTAAATGCAATATTATCAAGCTTATTATTCTCAAGTATTTATTGTTATTTTTTATTTACTGCTGTGGTCACACTATTCAAATTGTTTACCCCGGCCATCATTTACTGTGTCATCTGTTGTTTTTTTTCCCCCATTCTTTAACCACTGGGACTTCCATTAAAGAAGTGACTTGACTGAAAACACCATTACCTGGAGTGTGTGTGTTTACAGAGATAAAGAGAGAGAGGGAGACAGAGAGAGAGAGAGAGAGAGAGAGAGAGAGAGAGAGAGAGAGAGAGAGAGAGAGAGAGAGAGAGAGAGAGAGAGAGAGAGAAGGAGTAAATGAAAGGTAAACAAAGCTGGTGATGAGGGGAGAGTAAATGATAAGTGCTGTTTGCAGGTTATCAGTTTGTGTGTGTGTGTGTGTGTGTGTGTGTGTGTGTGTGTGTGTGTGTGTGTGTGTGTGTGTGTGTGTGTGTGTGTGTGTGTGTGTGTGTGTGTGTGTGTGTGTGTGTGTATGTGTGTGTATAAACAGGCTCGTATTAACATTAGCCGCTAACCGTGGTCCGGGCTCTGCAGAATCAGCCGTCACTTCCAGGGGCCATCTGCCTGCAGCCACCAGCCTGCCTCACACCTGTTCCCCCTCCCCACCCTCTCACCCCCCCGCCTCCCGGGCTATAGGGTTAAATGCATCCGACCGCCGCTTGCACACACACACACACACACACACATGGACGTGGCCATGCAAACCTGATGACACTGATTTTATTCTCACCTGCACACAAACACTACACACACTGCTAGTTGGCCGGCTGGAAGAGTGCACGCAGTTCGAGCACACGATGTGGTTTTTATATATACCATCACTTTGCTTTCATTATCTGCATTTTTTCCCCCCCTTCTTCCATGCTTTTTGATGTTAACCACAGCGCGTAGCTTGCTAGTGGTTTATAGTGCATCTAAACACAGCTTTCATTTCCTTCAGAGGGGAAACTGCTGATTTCCCCTTTAGCACAGTCACACTGAGCCGCTGTGATTCAATTACGGAGCACTTCTTTTAAGTGTGACACACGGCCGTTTGGATGCAGTCCAGATTTGCTATATGGTGCACAAGTGATGATGACTCAACAGAGTTAATATGCCGGCTACACTGTGGAGGCCCCTTGTGTATTTCTGCATCAGCTGGAAGGTTTTACTTTCTCTTAGCATATGAACTATTCTCCCAGCAGAAGCCTGTTTATGTTAATGGCTCAGTATTGGCTGGTGCACCTGCAAATGTCCTGTGTTGTTCCAATGGGCTCATTTGGCTTCTTGAACAGGTTGAGCAGTAGATGCATCTTTTTTGGCATGTTCTTCCTGCCTTGTTGTGCTTCTGCAGAAACTAGCTACTTCATTAATGGACTGGCTATAGGGCTGTTATAGATTAGTCAATTAATCACAAACGGATTTCATAATGTTTCATAATTGATTTATAGGTTTCAGTCTTTTTTAATGAGAAAAAATACAAAATATTGTACTGTACGATGAACAGTACAGATGAAAAGGTTCAATACTTTTAAACAACACGATTGATCGAAAAAATTAAATCATCAATAGATAATTTGAGAATGAAAAACCCAACATTGCATTTAAAATCATAAATATCAGTCCTCGTCTGATTTTTTTCATCGGGATCTCTGAATTTTTTACTGACAAATCAATGATGATGGAAATGTTTAAGAAAGTAAAAAAATATATAAATAAAAAATATACTCCTGGATCTGTCCCCTGTTCCAAATCAGCACCAATGGCTTTTTCCCTGATACCCAATCATTCCAGTTCCCTGGTATTCCGACCTGTATTTTTTGCGTAATCCTGCTAATAAACAAACACAAACAGATAAAAACACAACATGTTTTTCCAGAGATAACTAATAAGTTGCAGCCCAAATGGCGACGCTATTGGAAAAGCCATAAATTCTTCAGAGTTGACAGTTTGGCTTTCCATTTTTTTCTGCAAATCCTGGGTTTGATTGCTGCTCGGAGGGTTTGTTGCTGACTCCTTTTGTGAAGCTCAACGTATTAATCATTCAAACACATCGGCCGCAATAACTGAACTGTGATATATGAAGATAAAGATGGGGGGGAGGGGGTGTTTTGTTTGAAGACGTGCAGTCAGAGGGCAAGTATAAGCTGTAGAAGTGGATACTAAAACCACTGTTCCGTGCACTCCTTCAAGATGTATAGATCTGTTCTGATTATTCAGAGCCGTCTGTTACCAAGTCCCAGAGTGAATTATAGATGGAATCAGAGTGCATGTGTGTGTGTGTGTGTGGGTGTGTTGGTGTATGTGTGGGTGGGTGCGTGCACATACACACACACACACACACATTGCCCTTGTAGATCGATGGGCCCATTGATGGTTATCAGCGAGAGGGCAGTTCTCTTCACTGCTTATTGAATTTCATCACCCATGAAAGAGCAGCAGTGTTATAAAAGGACTTGCAGGTAAATGTGTGTGTGTGTGTGTGTTTTTCTGCGTATGCATTTGTGTGTCTGTGCGCGCCCTCCCATGCCCACAAAGGCAAGAGGTCTTCGCTTTATTGTAGCCGTGAGTTGGCCTTTACGGCGGCTTATTTAATGTCAAAGTCAACAGCGAGCACCACAAACCGATTTTTATTGGCCTTGTTCGTGTTTTTTTACTCCAGATAACATGAGACTTATAGGGCAACTGAAGAGGAGGCCAACAGGGCAGAGTCGGTCAATTCATCACGTTTCATGGACGCCGTAAATTCGTTTTTGCGGGATTCTTCACCTCAAGCCGTTTAGCGAACGGGAAATCACCTTGATAGAAATGCGACCGAATGCAACTTCCTCATCCTCCGTCTTCTTCGGTGACGTAGCGACAGCTGTACAAGCGGCGTCCAAAAGACGGACAGCTGGGAAATACAGGTTGGTCGTTGTTGAGGTAAACGGCGAAACTGTGTGTGAGAGCGCTCAGTGTTTGCTGGGCTAAAACACACACTGATAGACCTGTGCAGGGCAACACAAACACACACTCTCTGCCCTCATAGTCCTCTGTATATAGACTGGGATTGAGTTGCTAATTAACTCCACTTTCTCTAACTGTATCACGCACAGGCAGACTGCCACACAGACAGAAACACACACTCACACACACACACACAAAGAATCTCTCTCTTAGGCCTCTTCTCATGATGTCTGTCCTCTCGCTCTCTCTTTCTCCCACTGTTTATTTTCCTGCCTCCATCTGGAGTCGGCTGATATTGTAATCGCCCTAATGCACATTGCCTTCCCCTCGCACACGTACACACACACATACACACACACACACACACTCACACACGCCCACACAATGTGCCATCCTGACAAGCCCCTTTTCTTATTCCAAAAGATAAGCCACTGGATGTGATTCTCTGACTGCAGCCTGTGTGTGTGCGTGTGTGTGAGAGTGCACACGCAGGTGTCTATACAGTATGTCTTAAAGAATACAAAAGGACACACACACACACACACACACAAAAGTGTATTTCTCCCTCCACTCCGCCAAAGGTAACGATATTGAATAGAAGATTCTGAGTGATGCGGACCGGTGATAATGTGGCTGAGTGAAGATGTTTCTCCTTATCGCTCACCTCCTCGATATTCACCTGTCAGCTAATTTACATTTAAAGACTAGATGGTGTGTGTGTCTGTGTGTGTGTGTGGGCGTGTGTGTTTACTTGTATTTTGTAAAGGTTGGTGTGAAAAGAAAAAGTGTGTACATGTGTGTGGGCGTATGTGGAAGGAGATTACTGCACTGCCATTTCTAATAGCTTTTGTTTTGTGATTCTGCAGACGTTTGGGATGATGGAAGGTGGGAGCCCTCTCTCTCTCTCTCTCTCTCACTCTCTCTCTCTCTCTCTCTCTGGCTCGCTCGCACACACACGCTTAGGACACAGGCAGGTTTGATTGATGGGGAGTAAGAGCTGTGAAACTGTGTGATTAGGAGCCTTTTTTCTCCTTAGTTCACAAGAGGACAATTGTTGAGGAATGGACCGGCTTGCTTTGTTGCCAGTCCATAAAACCTGGCCATAAAAGTCGCTTTTGACCTTGTCTCTCCGTGTGTGTGTGTGTTTGTGTGTGTGTGTGTGAGTGTGTGTGTGAGTGAGCGAGAAAGCGGGAGAGCTCTTAAAACAAACAAACAGGCAGGCAGAGAATCAGACAAATTGACAAAACGAGAGACACAAAGAGAGCAGACGAGAAAGTGGCAGATTGAGTGAGGGTGGGGGGGGCAGACACGTCACCTCGGCCCTGTCACGCTTTAACGCTTTTAATAACCCGAACCGAGGTGGCTTCTCGCATAAAAATCCTACATTGTTAACGCTGACCTGCATGAGCATGTGAAAGTAATTCTCTTTCTGCCCCCAACCCCCCCCACTCCCCCTCTTTTTTTAAAGACATAATTTACGATCACCATGCCGACTTATCAGCTTGGATACCCTACCCCGATATATGATTTACAGCTCCGTTCTCTCTCATTAATTTTGATCTATGGATCTGGACGGTACACTTTCTTGAAAAGGGCAGCGGCTGCAGTGGAGCCTCGGCCGGCCTGGTAAAAAGAAGTGTAATTAAGATCAGCAGACAGGGAGGGAGAGAGAGAGAGAGGAGCGCCGATCGATGGACGCAGACAGTGGACCCTCTGTTTTTTCCCTGCGAGTATTGACGTGTTCAGTCAATTACAGAGCGAGAGAGAAGGAGAGAAGCAGGAGAGTGTGTGTGTGTTTGTGTGTGTGTGTTCAAATATGTGTGTGCTGACATGCCTGCGTGTGTGCGTGAGTGCGAACAGCCATCGCACATCTGCGTCTAAGATGTGTTCCTCTGATATTCACAATAAAGTGCAGTCGACAACTGCAGAGCAGACACGCGGCCACTGTTGTTTCAGGACTTCCAGTCGCTCCCGAGCCTTTTTATCCGACATCACAACTCAATCACTGCTTCCTCCACTTGCTGGTTAATATCACACCACTGCAGCCAAGTAATGAGGCTCTCCTCTTTTGTGCTTGAATTTGACTTGCATGACGGGTATTGTAGGAGGAGAGAGGCTTCCAGCTGTTGTCAGCTCATGTCACATAGGCAAACAGGGAGATAGGACAATGGAGCGACGGCCGCTTCCTCCGTCCCAATTGTGTTGTTGTCAAACCCGACAGCAGGTGCCTTGAATGATAAACGCCGAGAGTAAATTATTTGTACGGAAGGGCCATTTTGGAAATTGGAATGGAAATGGAAGGAGCTGGTCCATTTTTTCCCCCAATTGGGGCCGAGTAAAAGCCTCATTTTGTTTAACTTCTAGTGTATGCTCACCCCGCCCCCCCCCCCCATCCCCATCCAGCCTTCCATAGCCTGACTTGTCGGGAGCCACAGCGCTAAGTGTTTGCACGCTCAGAGTCGATATAGCCTTTCGCCGGGAATAAAATTACAGTCCATTTTATCTCAACAGAAATGATATTTGATGGCATTTCCTCCTCCAAAAAATACGATTACGTTCAGAATTATCAACCTGACACTGGGGGATTTTTTTTGCTTTAAGGAGATTTTTTTTTTTAAAGTCTGAAAATGGTGGTTGAGTAAAGAAAGCTGCTGCAGTTGGACGAGAGGATTAGATGTGAGGCTGTAGCTGAGTATTGATGGAACAGATAGAGATCTCAAGAGCCGCCTCTCCTCTGTCCTCTGGTGTGTGTGTGTGTGTGTGTGTGTGTGTGTGTGTGTGTGTGTGTGTGTGTGTGTTTTTTTTTTATTATTACAGATAGAAAACATCTGTCTATCTGGCGGTCTGTCGTTCTATGCAAGCACCTCTCCTCAGATGTGTGTGTTTGTTACATATTGAAAACATATCTATCCATCCATCCCTCCCTCCATCTATATATCCATCTCTATCTGTGTATCTATCTATCCATCCATCCATCCATCCCTCCCTCCCTCCATCTATCTATCCATCTCTATCTGTGTATCTTTCTATCCATCCATCCCTCCCTCCCTCCCTCCATCTATCCATCCATCTCTATCTGTGTATCTATCTATCTATCCATCTCTATCTGTATGTCTGTGGTGTTATCTGATCCACACTCGTGACCCCAGCTGCTCTTATGGATTTGCGATTGACAGTCCTTTCATCAAAGCATCTGTTCTCTCCCTCTGTTATAGTCTCACCATATGGACATGTCATCCTCAGCTGCGCGTTTTATAGTACTGTAGATGATGTGTCTCCATGGTAACCAAACTCCTCTTTTTAGAAATATGATATGAATTATATTTTTAGCCCCCACATGTGCATGATGTCTAAACACGCTGGAGTCCGTATAGTGCGATGTGCCTTGACATTTATGGCGTTTCATATCGAGCACGGCGGCGTGATGGTGAACCGGCGCCGACCTGCTATCGAGGCACACTTCTGAAGTTTTTACGGCTCCTCCAGTGCACGGGCATGTTTGTCCACTCCACACGATAGAGCCGTTTGTGGAAGAATCCGATCTCTTTCCCAGGATTTAAACAGCTCCAGATTTGCGGCAAAACTCTTTAGTCCTGGTTACAGAGAGTAGGCGCGGAGCAGAGGAGGGAGAAGGGCTCTCACGGAGCAATAAAAATCCAGGAGAGAGCGTAAATCCATCTCCCCTTGTAAGGTCCGAATTTTTTTTGCAGATGTTTCAAGATGTTTGGCCCGAGCGATGGTAATTTCTTGCCCATCTGTCTTCTCTCCTCCCCCTATGCCTCTTTATCAACATCTGGTTTTCGGTGCGGCGGGGAAACAAGTATCCTTTATAAGCCAAGGGTTCGCAGTTCCCCCTCTGCTTGTGCTATTAACTTATCCTCAACTACTGCTCTCTGTCTGTGCACACATAGTCACATATGCTAGCCATTAGGAAGTCATACCATTCAGAAAATGTAATAACTTTCAGTTAGAGGGGGGAGATAAAGTATTTGGCTTCTTTTTCTTTGGTTCTCTCTTTATTTTTTCCATAACTGCAAAGAATTTGGGGTTCTGTTTTTTTATGCCTCCCCAGTGAGAGGACAAATTACTGCCTAGATGTTAGTCGGAGGATGCTTTAGTGAGAGGAAAACCCCTTCCCCTTAACTATTTGAGTAGGACCCTGGGGTCTGTGTCAGCACCTCCACGACCCGGTCGGGAGGGAAGAGCGTAAAGCTGCTGCTCAGGGTCGGAGACGCATCTCATCAATTCACTTTGGAGGAAACAAGACAAGTTTAGGTGGGAAGAAATGCACACAAACAATTTGCTCCACACTTTAGCGGTGCAGCAAACACTAAGATCTTAATTTGCTATTTCCTCTTTGGCAGTATTAAATTGTCCGTGTATAATTCACAGCTGCGCCGGGATCGTGCATTGTGGCGCAGCTGCGACTTTATGTTTGCGAATTTAACCACCTCACACACAGGACTGAACTGCACACACACACACACACACACACACACACACACAAACACACAGGTGTGCACTCCCAAATTCGCTCTCTCACATGCTCACAGACAGAATGAAGTTGAATATTCAAACTAAGATTTGCAGCTCAGCAGCATATGGCAGAGTTTTCAATCTGAAATGAGGGAAGGTGCTTCGTCTGGTAAGGTGCTGTGTGGCCGTGGTGTGTATTTGATAGGGCACAGAGCAGCAATCGAGGGTTATGTGTCCACAGAGAAGCACATACACACAAATACAAAGTAAAATTTTGTGCACAAACAAATCAGATGTACCACTCTTACTCCAACAACCTCGTCCTGCCATTTAGCCACTTAACAAAAGCACACGGAGCTCATTGTTACAGCCGATTATCCTTCATTAAATCAATGTTTTTTTACTGTCACATAACACATACTAGTAGAATTTATTACATCTAAATTAAAATGAATTAAAAGGTCCCAACATGCACCACACCATGCATACAGTCCCTATATTTGGATAAATAAATTGAAAAAATGGAGTCTTTGGTTTTGCCCCTTTGCCCGAGGCTACGACACACAATCACACAAAAACACGAGCCCACACATGACAGATGCCCCTTCCTGCCAAAGACACTAATGCATTAGTCGTGCACTGCCCCTGGGCTCCTGCCTGGCAGGACAATAACCACCACCGAGTCACCAGCTGATATCAGAGATGGAGGACGCACGGTCACGCTGGTGCGAGCACATGTGTGTGATTAGGCTGAGCCCGTGTTTGTTTGCCATTAGCATGTAGAAGGGATTTACACATGTAGCTGAAGGTAATCAGTCAGTTTTAATAATTCAGTTTGTTGCTGTGTGTTTTCTTATGATACATCAAAATGTTTGAAGAGGTCATTATTTTAAGTAGTTTTGATTCAAGTGAATTAGCGTGTTGTTTGTGTGTGTGTGTGTGTGTGTGTGTGTGTTTGTGTGTGTGTGTGTGTGTGTGTGTGTGTGTACAAGCTCTGATGCCACCACTATGTTTGCAGATGATAATGTGTTGGAGGCGACCTTTGTTTGTACGCTCTATGTGTGTGTGGGGGGGGCTTTAATGTGCGTGCATGTGTGTTTGTGTTGGGGGCGGGTGGTGTCTTCACGGGGAATTGATTGAAAAGGATTAGATTGTGATTACAAAAATGGGGGTGGGGGAGACCAAAGTGGAGATAGGGGGAGAGAGTAAGGTGAACGGTGCCAAGGAGAGAGGTGCAGTGGGGTGAGATGTAGAAGAGAGAGAGGAGAGAGAGGAGAGAGAGGAGGATATTTACCAAAACTAGATCTGCACTCAGTAGAATGCATTCCTCTGCCAAAACCAAACACCAGATCTGTATATTTATTTGGATCTGCACCAAACTGCACACACTCAAAATTGGTTGGCAGAGTTAATGAGACATCCAAAGTCATTGGCTAAATAAAAACTAAATTAAACTGCTCTAATTAGATAGAACAGTCTGTATGTTAAAAAACTAAATAAGAAAATATTGTAATAATAATGGCATTAGTTATATCCTAGACAGTGAGCTTGTGATTTGACATTGAACCGAACTCTTCTATCTGTAGAGAGCAGTGACTCTTGGTACCAGCACTTAGTGGGAACGATCCAAAATGAGATTCCTGTTTTTTAGACCGAACGCCAGGTTATGAATCAGGCTGCGTGAGGTTGTGTGTGCATCTGTGGCTCTGATGTAAGCCTGTGTGTCGGTGCCAGTTGGAGAACAAGACCCTGGAAATAGAGTGGGACACATTTGTGAGTGACTCTAAAACCGCTGGAGTTTGGTGCCAGGAGCCACGGAGAGAGGGAGGGAGGGAGGTAGTGACAGAGAGAAAAAGAGAAAAAAAGAAGTGACCCAGTACAAGATGTTAAACAACAGTTACGAGTTCCCAAATTGCTGAGCTCGGATACAAGCTTCAGCTTTCAGACCTCTAATGTGTTTTTGAGATCCTCTGTCGCTGCCTCTCCGGCGTCGGTGCTGGAAGAGCTTCAGCATTTGGGGGGAAAATAACATATGAAATCAGTCAACCCATGTTTAACTTGTCCACGTCGAGGAGTTCACACAGCAAGTCTTAACCACAGCTACATGCCAGCCACTATATATATAGCTGCTCTACTGTAATAGAAAATTATAGTGCAACCGGGGATTAAGAGGTTGGGAATTTTCTTTTTGCATTCATGGTATGTGGAAGAATGCTTGTTAAGTATGCCACACGCAGCTCGAGAGAAAAATAACTTCTTGCTCTTCAAATGAATGCCGGGTGACGACGTCTTCCTGAAGATGGATGGAGAGGCGTGCGTGTTTTTTTTTTTTTTTTTTATGTTTTGTTTTTCTTTTAATGAGAGAAAAGAAGACACAGCAGCCACTGCGTGTGGGCTGCCAGGGAGCGCTCACATCCCGTATTTAATGGGTCTCCTCATTTGAAATGTGCCAGCGTTTCATTCACACCCCGCAAATTGAGTCTGGATCTGGCAATATGAAAGTGACAGTGTAAGACAATTAAATTCATGAATTCACACATCTCCAAAAAGTTAATTTACAGGAAACCCTGGAATATGGGTTTTTTACTTCATACACTTTCCCTGAGAAGTGGATTGTGTAGGAGCGAGTGATAGAACAAATCTCCTTAGATACAAAGGAAATGCCTTCACCATGTACACATATTCACACACTATGACAAGCCTCCATCCCTGGGAAACCATCAATCCTGAGACTGCTCAGTGGTTTTGATTGAGGATGGACAGACCGTCCCTTTCTGTATCTCTCTCCGGTGTCTGAGAGCAGCAGTAATGGTGCCAGAGGAAGAGGAAGAGGACACAGTGTTTTATTTTACCAGCCTGAGACGTGTGCTGGTAAAACACAGGTGAAGAACATAGGGTTCTGAGAAGAGAGACTTAATGTGAATCTAAATTCACATTATTTTTGTGTTCGAACTCACAGGCATGTTCAGAGAGACACCAATCAATGCTGGCTCTGTGCACTATACACACATTTCCTTTTATTCAGCAGTCATTCCGTTCTGTTTTCTCTCTTTTTTCCACCTTTCTTTTCTTTCCAGCAATCTTCCTTTCAGCTTACTCTTCTCTCTCCGTCACACCAGTAGCGTAAGAAGTGTGGATAAAATAAATAGCATCCTCGCGCTCACCTACCTCTGCATGTGCATGTATGTACATGTGTCCTTTGACAGTTGGGAGAGCATATCTGCTTCTCCTGTTGTCATGGAAACAGTGGGCACTGTGTGAGTGTTTGTATATATATCTATATCTAAGTGTGTTTCACTAGAGACCCCCCCCCCCTCCAAGATAGAGCATTGAGTTCTGGTCAGGAGAACCACGGCCACATTCAGATCTCATTCTGCCTCTGACTTAATTCACCTCTACTTTGTATTGTTGGACTCCAGTGAATAAACTGCTGCTTGACTCACTGTCCGATGCCCCCGGCAGCGTCTGAGGAAGACAGATAGGACAGTCCGCTCCACCCGGGGCAGGAGCCAGGCGGGTGGGGTCAGGTCCAGGGCCACCGGTCCCACCTCCACCCTCCAGTCCCCCTCTGCCTGCTCCACCAACTCTCCTCGCACCGCCCCTCCATCCCACAGTCGCTGCTGCGGCTTTAATTACTTGAAAACAAGGAAAAACATCCTGGACCCGGAGAGAGAGAGAGAGTGACTGAGTGGCCGGTGTGTGTGCGTGTGTGTGTGTGTGTGTGTGTGTGTGTGTGTGTGTGTGTGTGTGTGTGTGTGTGTGTGTGTGTGTGTGTGTTTTGCACGGGAACAAGACATTTATCTCGACGGCGCAATACTGTCTTCCACACACAAACACACACTGTCCCCTTCGCACACATCCTGACCCCAACCGGCCCACCGTCCCCGCCCTTCTCCTCTCGCTTTCTCTGCGGGTTCCCATCCTCTCCCCCCTGCCCCTTCCCCCCCGCCCCCTCCCCCTCCCAGGTTCCTTCTGGTTCCATTTCTGGTTCCTGACCAGCGGTGCTATCTGTGGACGGCCAGTGGTTCCTCTCATTCTGCCGGCCCATTGTGTGGTGAGCTGGGTTGGGCCCTGGGACCCCGGGGGCCGGGGAGGGGGGGCCAGGAATGGTCTGGTTCCTGTTGCTGTTGGAGTTAAAGGAACTGTGGCACCGCTTATATCACCACTGCTGTGAAAAAACTGAGTTTAGGGCTATTTTTGAGGGAAACAGCCACGTGAGTTGCTTCCCTGGCTTTGGGGAGAGAGCGGTGACTTTGATGAGGAGAATTCTCTGCTTTAATTGGAAGCTCCGGGTGTTAAAATAACTTGGTAACACAATTTGTTCCACAGCTGTTACATGACAAATCTGTGTCTTACATGTAGGAAATGTTGTTGCAACTTTAAATGTCTTTCTTTGGGATCAGGATTCTGAGGAGCGACTTAGACGCAGGTACATTTATAAACAAATAATGCAGTCATGACATTTTTAATGATATTAAACGGATAATGCCACCGTAACAATAATTTGTATTCAACTTTTTCCTTCATGCTTCTTAACAACTTTTATAGCCTTTGAAAACCCCTCTTTTTATTTATTGATTTTAGGATTGTTTATGGCAGCATTACTCAAATTTTGAGTCATTACTGACCTTACCAGCTTTGAACCCCCCCCCCCCCACCTTTAAGGACAACTTGAACTCGGCTTACTCACCCACCCCTCATTATCTGTGTCATTGACACGACAATGGGATGAAAACACATCATTACGTGTGTGAGCTGCACATATCTGCACAGAGCGTCCTCTGGTTTGAAGGAACACACTCACACACACACACACACACACGCACACACACAATTTGTGACACACTCACAGCCACGACCACAGCTCCAACTGGGACTTGAGTCCACCCTTGTGCCGCATATCTTCCTCCCTCTGAGACTCCCGGCTCACCGTGGTGGGGGGGGTGCACGGAGCGCGACACTAGCTACTGCGCTCGGTTAATTATGACTGCCAGGCCCGGCTGTCACAGTGATTCACCATGGAAAGAGAGAGAGAGAGAGAGAGAGAGAGAGAGAGAGAGAGAGAGAGAGAGAGAGAGAGAGAGAGAGAGAGAGAGAGAGAGAGAGAGAGAGAGTTGGGTGGAGCAAGAAGAGGGTCAGGGGACAGGAGTTGGCAGGTGTGCAGATGTATCATTAGCGCCACCTAGTGAGGCAGAGAGAAGATCTCCTTGAGTCGACAAACTCGATGTCACCCCGTCTGTATTGCCACACATTTTTCTTTTCCTCCTTTCCTCGTTCACATGTCTCCACAAATGTCCCGGGCTTCTATCGCTCGCCCTCCGTCTCTCAGCATCCACGCACTCCCCCTTTTCGTGCTCGCTTGTTTTTTTTCACTTTTTCTCCGTGTTGCCGGTGTCAGTCGCGCCGTTGCAACAAATCAAGTGCTCCATTCATCTGGTGTCATCTGTGCGCTATACAGAGAAACTGGAAATGTGCGCTCTCTCCCCTCCTCTGTCTCTCCTCTGACAGCCACCTCTCCACTTCATCACCGGTGAGCAGATCAGATTGGAAGTGGGCCAAGCCACTCAGCGCCGGCTAAATGGAAGTTGGCCGTGAGTGAGGATTTATGGGACTGGTTGAGGCCCGGTAGTGCCCTGTACTGGGATCATATGGTTTATCTGCCAATGATCCTTGAGGCACAGTGGGATGGGTGTTTAAAATACCGTTCCCGTCCACTCTGTAAGGTTTGTAAGATATATTGATAGTTGTCCGCCTGCAGTCGGTTAGAAATCAAGCATCTTCGTTCGGAGACACCGGATCATGTTTGAGTAATCTGGGGGGGAAATGGAGTCTGCATAACCATTAACAACTCTTACGGCAGTTAAGCAACTGGTTTGGTAGCAAGCAGCCGAGATTGGAAGATTTCAGCCGCCCATCCGTCCGTCCACCAACACACACACACACGGGCCCTCACACATGCATGCACCCACGGCAAAAAAGTCATTTGTTCTACCTCATTAGCATGTATTGTGGCGAGCGGGCGTAACACACTGAAAGGTGAAATGGGTCCGCCATGAATAGCACACCAGTCGGCAGAAGAGAGGGAAGAGGGGAAAAGAGGGAGGAGGAGGAGGAGGAGGTGGAGGAGGTGGAGGAGGTGGAGGAGGAGGAGAGTGTCCAGATGGCTGGGGACCTGCCGCACACACAGGGAGTCGCTCGCTCGCCGCTTTTCTCTTTTTTTTTTCCCCCTCCGCTGATTGCACCGTTTCGACTACACTCGCTTTCACTCGCTGTCTCTCCGCTGCTCCCTCTTCTTCTCGCTCATGCACACACAAAAGGCCGAGCCCACATGTAACCTCCCTTCAGAGTTCTTGCTCACTTGCAGCCATTGTGCATGTGCACGCACGCACACAGACACACACACACACACACACAGACAGACACACACACATGCACAGAGGCCGTGTGTGACCCGGAAGCAGAGAGCGGCTGAGCACAGCCTACAGGAGGGCTTGTTGTGGCCCATTGCACTTCTCCACGAGCTGGTATCTCTTTCAACCACCACCCTCTTCCTCTTCATCCATCCTTCCTCCTTCCATCCTTCCTCTCCTCTCATCTCCGTCAAAACACCCTTGATAAAAGCAGACAGGAGTTGGATGACTCCACGGACAGTCCGGCTTACAGTCGGAGACATTCTGGACAGATTTCACAAAGCCTCCTTCTCCAGTTCGACGACTGACTGCGACTGTTTGATATGCGGTGTTGAGACTCTGTTTCTGGCGAGTTACATCAGATTGCACTACAGCTGAGGCCATCTTTGGTCGATCCTTTGACAGCAAGAAGCGGAGAGAGGGAGAGAGAGAGTCGCGGAGAGGAAGAGTACTGACGTTTGCCCTGATGTTCCCTTTTCCTTTTCTCTCAGCATTGTGTAGCGCTGCCAGAATATCGGTTATCTTATCTTTCCATCTGTGTGTGTGTGTGTGTGTCACTCTGTCAGTCTCTCACTAACTCTCTCTTTCTCTCATCCCATTTCTCTGATTCCGACCAACCCGCACCTCGTTCTCCTTTATATTCTTTTGCTTCTTTTCCTGTGTGTCTCTCTCAGACTACGTCTTTCCTGTGTGTCTTTTAGAGAATCAGTAATGGTCTCCACTGGGATGTAGACTGTGTGAGGTTCTGTTGGTTTTTGTAGGCTGCACACACACACACATGCACACACACACACACACAGACACACTCACTCACACATGCACATGGAAGTACGCACATCAGTTTGTGGGCAAAGGAGAAAGGATAGGGAAAACAATGTGTGTGTGTGTGTGTGTGTGTGTGTGTGTGTGTGTGTGTGTGTGTGTGTGTGTGTGTGTGTGTGTGTGTGTGTGTGTGTGTGTGTGTGTGTGTGTGTGTGTGTGTATGTGTGTGTGTGTGTGTGTCTGTGTGTGTGCGGTGTCATGTGAGTCTAAACACAACCCTTTATTTACATGCTTTTGCATCTACATGTTCTTTTTGCATATTTCTCTTCCTGCATCCCCTCGCTTACGTCCCTCTGTGCCATTAAACCTACACACATGGGACTTCAGTGTGTGTGTGTGTGTGTGTGAGAGAGAGAGAGAGAGAGAGAGGGAGCAGTCTGTGTGTGTGTGTCTGTCTCACTCCATCACCCCCACTATTCAAGTCCACCTCATTGACTCATCATTGAGTGGGCCCTCCAAAGCTCTATTGAGTTTATCAAGTCTTCCACAAAAAGTCACTCCCATTCATTCTTGTTGAAGTGAGCTACACCCCCTCCCACCCCTTGCACACACACACACACACACACACACACACACACACACACACATGCACGGATGCTCTGGCCCAGGCAAAATGGCATTGACGCTTCAATAAAACCCCCTCACCGTCCTCATCAGCATGTGTGACTATTCAGATTGTTAAAGTGCTTGTATGAAGAAGGGCTTTTATTCGCCTGTTTTGAATTTAAGCCCATATATTAACCCCTTGTACGGAATGACTCTTTAATACTGTGAATAGGAGGCGAAGGGAGGGTGTTAGGGGACAGGAAAGGAGGCGAGTGGAGACAGATATATGATTGGGATTCGGCGAGCTTATACGTAAATCCACAGCGTTTGTCGCCCGCTGACAAGTTGACTTGTTTAATACTTGCATAAAGTACGGCCCTGATGCTCATTCACAGACACGCTCGCACAACGAGAGCGTAATTTAACACAGCACGACTCATATCCCACACAGATGTAAATGTGCTGTTTGCAATGGGAGCGCTTTGAATGTATTTGTGCCTTTTTAACAAAAGTGCCCGAATGGCAGCGAGCGCCGTTACAACAAACACGTGCAGTTGTAGATTTTACAACACGCCGACCAGAATGCAAACAATCCCGACTATTTGTAGTTGAGCAAAGCTGTTGTTGCCGTCAGTCGGATTGTGTGTCTTGGCAAGCCTCTCGCTGAAGTATTTGTTTGGTAGCCTACGTCTGTCGCTTGTTATTACATGTTTTTGTTGTGGACGAGATGGTGAAAGTGGGACCGCTGCCAGGCAATCTGGGACAGAGAGAACAAATGGCCTGAAGAGAGGCTTCGGCATTCCCGCTACAGCGCTCTTCCACACATATGACATGATTTCATAGCTGCTGTGAGCCCAATGAATCCTTATTAGGTAAAAAAAAAGCTTTCCACTGAACTGACTGATCACGTATCCCGACTGGTATATATATGGCCTGGCACCGGTTAGCATGGCGGGCCTTCCTGGCGCTTACAGGGTTCAAAAATAATCAATAACAGGTCTCCGATTACGATAACTGGAAGGTGGGATATGAAATCAACTTCCCCACTGCTGTTTATTGAATAAACTGAATCCATTGTATCAGTGTCTGCTTGTGAAAGGAAATATGAGCTGAAAGAGAGAGAGACAGTGCGTATGTGAGTGCGAGTTTTTTTTAGGGGCCACAAGTCTCAGGGGAGCTGGTGGAGCTGTTGCTGTTGTTTATCAGCACACACACACACACACACACACACACACACACACACACACACACACTCACACACACTCATCCGTCTCTATCTCAATTCTCTCGCTGTCTTATTATATTTCTTTATCCCTTTCTCTCTCTCCTCCATTACTGGCGTTTTAAGCAGCTCACTTGGGAACATGAGGCTTGTTGGCTCGCAATAATGTTAAGATGCTTTGTCTCTCATCTATTGTGGGCACACACACACACACTCTCTCTCTCACAAGCACAAACACACACACACACACACACACACACACACACACACACTCACGCAGAAAGGGAGGTAAACGCAGTTAAAAGGAGGATCAGGGGAATTTCGGTGCCATTCTTTGTCTCCTACCCTCCTGAACCTGAGACACGGTGCATGGGATTGTGCGAAAGTGTGCGCGAATGTGTGTGTGGGTGTGCATGTGTGCAGATGCCTGCAAGCTGACAGGGAGTGAAAGCCCAGACATATGTTAATCAGATGTTGTGATGATGGCAGAGCAGAAGGAGAGAGCGAGAGTGAGAGAGGGAGAGAGACAGCACTGGAGAGACGGATGAGGGGTGAAAATACATGCAGAGCTTTTAAAAGACAGAGTGTGAGGACGGAGAAAAAAGGAACGGTGCAGGAAGAGGAGAGGAGAAGAAATGAGGAGGAGAACAGAGAAAATGACAGCAAAACGGTGCAGTGATTTATTTTTCGAACTGCACAAACCACTGCAGAGAATCGATCCAATCCATTAGTTTAACTGAATGGACCTCCACTATAAGTTTGAGGTCATTGAACAAAAATGATAAATGTTTCCTGTCTGCACTGGGATACATTAGCCAAACACAGTGCGATTTTTTTGTCTACAATTTTACTACTACATTGTTACCCTGTTTTAACCTGGTAGTAACATCTGATATCTGCCACATGTATCATATAAATCCACCTAGTGTCAAAGTGGACAGTCCCTCAGTATTAAAGTTGATTTATATTTATGGATTGACCGGTTGCCAGGACGATCAGATCCTGAAATCCGCTGCCAATCCGGCACTGATTCCTACACGGCCGGTACCTTAAGCAATGAAAGTGTTATTTACGGTTAAAATTATTGTAGTTTATATTAATAGATTATTCTTTTAACTGTTGACAGTTTAAATTGAATCTTCCAATTTGCCTTAGCAATATAATAGCCGCTCGTATTGTCGACCGTCGTATCAGTTTTGACACCATTTAGTCGCTGGTACCACTTTACTTAAAATAATAATTTATAGGTGTTAAAATGTTAGTTGTGAAATAAAAAGTGGGTTTGGTTACATCAGCAAAGTAATGAGAGGTCAACAGGGAGAGTGGAGGAGTCGATTGGGCGAATTCAAAGCAACGTAACGAAATCGTGCAAGAAAATAAGATATTAAAGTGTTGGTCGGAGAAGTTTTGGTCCAATATAATTGAAAACATGTTATCATTTTGGCTCAAGAAACGGATAAAGCAGCGAAGAAGAATGGAGAGAACATCAGGAGGAGGAGGGGAGAGATGTGGGGCAGGTCTACTCAGGAGAGTTCAGAGGGGGCCGGAGAAGCTGCAGACGGCTGCTCCAAATGGATTTTCCTTGTTTGTAATGAGGCTACTTGTTCTGCTGCGGCTGCCAGAGCATGTGGCGTTTCTAGGCGGGGGGGGTTGGATGGAGAGAAGGACAGAGATAGTGGCGGACGAGTGGTGGAGATGGGCGGAGGCGATATATAGGGGAGAGCAGGAACGTAGGCGACTGTGAGGGGAGGAGGAGAAGGAGGAGGAGAGGTGAGATGGTGGGAGAAACAATCAGTTATTGCAGATAGCGAGAGGGAGAAGAAATAAACAGAGGGAGAGGGTAGAGAGAGAGATACTTGTGATGGAAAATATTACAGCTGTTGTGTTGTCGAGGAGGAGAGTAATGGCTTGGTGGTCTTCCAACACTCAAGCTGTTAAACTGTGATGCCGGAATAAAGATATTGAGATAAATTGAGCGCCATCTGGAAAAGTGTATTGATTTTTTTTCTCCTCTCTCTATACTGTTTCGGCAAATGAGCTGATTGACCGAATCGCATGTGAACGTACTGCCACGGAAGAAAGAGGAGGAAAAAGATGTGTGGAGAACTCGTGTGTGCGTTTCCTTGGCCTTCGTTTTCAAACAGTGGTTCAGAGGGATTTTAAATGAGAAACATGTGAGAGAGAGAGAGAGAGAGAGAGAGAGAGAGATTCACCCAAGGCAAAACTCGCTAAAGACACTGACCTGTTTTAGCTTTTCTTTGATGTGAATTCCACGGTTATGAATTTATATTACCTCCCCACTCCTCCTCTCCTCTCCTCTCTGGGTCTCTCTCTCTCCCTTGGCTTTTATCCTCTCTTTTGTTCTCACTCACTCCGCTCTGCAGAAGAACACCGTGTGTAATGGGACTTCTCGCCACCTCACAGTCGCTCCTTTTGTCCCCGAGTTTTTCATCTCTCGCTCTGGTTTTCATCGGTTTTGTGCGATGCATTATGGGTAATCGCTGGATTCTACATGTGTTCACACCCGAGCGTATATTTATTGCAAACAGTATTTCAGACCGACTGATCTCATCTGTTTTGGCGAGAGGCTGGTCTGTCTCTATCTGTTTCAGATAACCTGCAAACAGATCTGTCAGGTGATGGCACATCCTATTATCTCATATGCCGGGATATCAACATACATGTCAGGTGTCACGTACACAGGTGGCAGCGACATAACATAACATGGGATCTGTGATTTGGAAATGCATCCGGCAAGATGAGACTTGCTGAGAGAGAGAGAGTGAGGAGGTGAGGAGGGGGACTGAGAGTTTACGAAAGCACGAAACAAGGGCAGGAGAAGGAAGCAGGGGGAGAAGTCAGAGGCAGATCACAGATGGTGAGCTGTCAGTGGCCGGCTGCGCTCGTGTGTGTGTGTGTGTGTGTGTGTGTGTGTGTGTGTGTGTGTGCAGTGTTCGTTCCATGCATGTTTGTGCGCCCTGCATGTATGTGTAGCGCACGCCTGCCCTTGCTCTCCTGTGTGTATCCGTGCATGTGTGTGTGTCTGTGCCCTCTGAGTTGAGGAGCGGTGCTGTATGTGCACAGAGCTGTTCTTCCCAGATGGCCCTGGCAAACAGACACTGCAAGGCTGGCGGAGTTGGCACGGCAACGCGGTGCACAGTTGGCGCTGCCAGCCACCGTGCTCTCCCCTACGCACCGGGGCGAGGGAACCTGCTGCCAGCCACCGAAGCTCATTGACTGACTCGCAGGCTGTCTCCCGACCGACTTCTTCAGTTGGTTAAAGTTGCTCCGTCTTTGTTTCATCTCCACCGAGTGTCCTTCTCACCCTGAATCCTGAGAAAAACCTTCTGACAGCTCCAGACTCAGTTCTTCACCAGGCGGTTACCTCACCGTGGCAGCTGATACACAACATGACGTGACATCAGATTCCCGTCACAACATCGCACCTCGAGCGTTTGGAAACAGTTTTCAGCCGCATTGTAAATACATTGTGTCGCTTCCATTGTTCCAGCGCAAGCTTTCATGTCTTAATTTCATTCATGTCAAATCGTTCACAGTGACGTGTCTGAACACACTCCTCTGATCGTGCCGATCTATAGGTCTCCGCTGGCAGGCTGCCAGCGCTGGAGGCTTTCCAGCGCAACGCCTTGATGTTCTCTCTCTGTGTGTGGTGAGGAAACAAGCAGAACCATACAAGGTTGAATAAAGACGGAGGATAAAGGAGCATATTAGTCAGTGTTTGTGTGTCAGACACATGCACACAAATGCATATGTCAGTCTGCGTGTGGGCTTCGGTGGTGGCAGCAGCGAGATGTGTGTGCGCGCAATGTGTGGGTGGGGAGGACTTTATACATCCCATGTCTTAAACAGGAAGTGTGTAAACTAAGCACTGTGTGTGTGTGTGTGTGTTTGTGTGTGTGTGTGTGTGTGTGTGTGTGTGTGTGTGTGTGTGTGTGTGTGTGTGTGTGTGTGTGTGTGTGTGTGTATTTGTGTGTGGTATTGCAGTTGTCCGCTGTGTGTAAACTGTGTGTATGTGCCTCTGAGGAAGCAGCTGTGCAAGAGGCAGCGAGTGGCAGGTTGGAAAAGCAGAACTAAGACACTATGTGTGTGTGTGTGTGTGTGTGTGTGTGTGCGTGTGTGTGTGTGTGTGTGTGTTTGTGTATGCAGGGGGGTATTTTGGCCACCCATCTGTGCAAGGCTATTTCGCTACTGTTTCTGCAGGCACACACACACACACACACACACAGCACAGTCTCACACAGACACACACACACAGCACAGTGCCAGGCAAGCTGTTCACTAGCTGGCGCTGGCATCGCTCCAGAGAGAGTGGTGGCATCCATCTGTAGCACTGGAGAGCGGCTCGGCTGCGTGTCACAGTCTCTCTCTCTCTCTCTCTCTCTCTCTCTCTCTCTCTCTCTCTCTCTCTCTCTCTCTCTCTCTCTCTCTCTCTCTCTCTCTCTCTCTCTCTCTCTCTCTGTGTCTCCATGTGTGTGTCCGTGCCACAGAAAAGCTAAACACTGGGGTTGTCGCGACGATGCTGTTAGTAGTATCGGCGGTGGGTGTGAGGACAGAGTTCAGAGTTGTTAAAAAAGCTGCTGCATTGTTTGATGCCGAGTGGGAGGTTGGTGTGCGGGGGGGGTCAGTGATCTGAGGCGCCTCGGGCAGAACAGATATTGCAGCTTGTGTCTCCGCAAAGCAGAGTTAACTCTAATGAAGTCTGAGCAAAGTTGTGCTGCCCTGTTCTGAGGAATCCTGGCTCCTCCGGGCTGAAAGCAAAAAGGAAAAAGAAGAAATGCCAAGCAGTTACAATCCATGGCATGTTTGCGGATATTTTATAGCAACATTTAATGGGACATTTTATTTATTTACATATTTATAGCATGTACGATATTTTAAGTATGATGGCACTCAGTGGAGCACATACCTGTGGCCCAGTTGTCCCGTTGAATTCAATCCAATCATCCCAAATGACACACACTTACAGATTTCAGTACCCTAACTATGCCTGATCGTTTTCATAAAGACCCAATAACTATTCTATGAGAAAACACTGAAAAGGTAAAATAAAAACCTCCTGTCTCGCAATGTTAAAGAAGATTCCTGCACCAAAATGAAATGGGTACTTCCCTGACCCATAACCCCCCCCCCCTTCCACCACGTTACAGAGAAATCTGTCCTGTAGGTTTTTGAGTAATATCGCTCATGAACAAGCAATATGAATGAAAACATAACCTTCTTGGCGGAGGTACTAAGAATCATCAATTTCCTCTTTTTCCGCCGGGTGTGCCGGTACTGATTTTGTATGTGTGTGTGTGTGTGTGTGTGTGTGTGTGTTTGTGTGTTTGTCTGTGCCATCTCTTCGTTTCTAGCTATACTCTCAGCCACTCAGAGCCATTAGCAAACTAGGGTCACCATATCACACACAACCTCACTGGGTCACACACACACACACACACACACACGCACACACATGTACACACACACACACATGCACACACACTATGTAATCCTGGAAATGCCCTGATGGGAGGTCACACCAGCCACCACTCTCCGGCTCCCTGCTCGCCAGATGTGACTAGAGAGAGAGAGAGAGATGGAGAGAGAGAGAGAGAGAGAGAGAGAGAGAGAGAGAGAGAGAGGGAGTGTAAAAAGAAAAGAGTAGCGGTTTTCAGAGAAAGGGTGATGAGGGGGGGGGGTAAAGGTTTTTTTTTCCCCCCAACAGTTTTGCAAATCTGGTTCTACTTAGCCGAGCCCTGGAACACATTTCATAAATTGCAGACATATTTTTTCGGAGCGGTTTTCGGGGGAAGATAGTTAAGCGGCAGTAATTTCCAACACATGGCAGCCGTCATGTGATATTTTGAAAACACCAGGCAGACGGGTTGTTCCCTCCCCCCCGCCCCCCCCCCAGGAACCCCTCCCTGCCTTACTGTTAAACTCTGCCCTCTTTCTCTCTCTGTTGCTCGTCCTCTGCCTCTTTGGCGTTTGATTTCCCCCGTCTGTCTCTCGTAGTCGCTTGTTATCTCTCGTTTTTCAGCCTCCTTTCTTTTTTTTCCCAGTGTCCTCACCTCCCTTTTCCTACCTCCTCCCTCTTTCTTGAACTCTGATTTTACCGCATGTGTGTTTCATCCTTTCATCCCCGGCTGTTTTTATACCCATCGCACACAATAACTGCCAGCATTGTCTATCTCTCCATCCATCCATCCATCCATCCCTCCGATCCGCCGGTCCCTCCATCCTTCAGCTCTCTACACATAGTAAAAGATAACCGACATGTAAAACACGAGGGCCTTAACTGTCTGTTGAAAATTGATTTCGCTCCAGATGACGGGGATATGATTCCTTTTATCGTGGACACACACACACACACACACACACACACACACACACACACACACACACACACACACACACACACACACACACAGATATAAATTGGTTGCAAAGAGGAGCTTCCATTTGGCTGAAGGGGGGGGGCAGAGCAGGCAAACAGATACAAATTGCCACTTGGGTGCATGTGTGTGGCTGTGTGTGAGTGTGTGTATCAGTGTGTTTGTGTTTAGAGATGGACTGGATGCATCAGTGATTTCAAATTGTGCTTATGCTACAAGGGTCAAGCTTTTCATAGAGGGGTGTGTGTGTGATGCTTGTGTGTGTGTGTGTGTGTGTGTGTGATTGTGTGTGTGTGTGTGTGTGTGTGTGTGTGTGTGTGTGTGTGTGTGTGTGTGTGTGTGTGTGTGTGTGTGTGTGTGTGTGTGTGTGTGTGTGTTCTTGTGCCACTTATATTGACTGCGGCAAAGCTTTGTGTTTTAACGCATGACTTACAACGAGATTTCCATTTATCCATCTACCCAAGAATTCCCGAGAAGCTTTCATTGTTAATGTTCGTTTTGCTAAGGGCTAAAAGAAGTTTGGTGCTGAATCTGTTGCGATTTGGACGCTTGATACGTCCACAATAAATAAACTTTGAACAAAAAGGCGACCGGCGCCGGGAAGTAGCAGCAGCGGCGGCTGGAGAGGCACGAATCGGCTCAGACATCATCCTCATCGACACGTACGCTCGACTCATCCACCCACCCCACCCACCTGAAGGGGTTATTGTCTCCAATTTAAAGACCCACACCCCCGCATGAACATTTCAAATCTCCACTGTTCCAGGATTGAGGCAACTCGACGCGCTTGCACAAGCTTCTCTTCGTTAGGTGCTGCAGTCGTGGGAATGAGCGGCTTTGTTTCTCCCAAGAAGAAAGTTAATTTTCCTCTGATCACTCGTCCAATTGGCCTGTTTCACTCATCCAGCATCAATCAGAAATGTTTGACCTGCAAATCAAGCGCCAGGCAGAAGTTCAATCACTAACAGGCTCTGCAAAAGTAAACATTAAAACTAGATACTTGTTTTAATATGCTGCGACTATATCATCTCTCAGCCACACAGCACACTGTATATGTATATTAAAGTATTTAAGGTAACCCTGCGGCTCTGCATGGAGCTTTTGGAGCATGTGTCTTCAGCATTAGGATGTGCATTGACTGTCTGTGTGACTCGTCCTCCGCTGGCACCGAGTCCTGTCTGGGAAAACACCCAGATCCATTTGGGTTCACTTGGCCCGGCGTCAGCGTGGCATCAGAAACCAACCAAACTGTTGGAGGAGAGTCATTTTCAGTAGGCTGCCTTCCATCCAGCTCACCAAGGCTCACGTCTGATTTATACTCACTTTATTTCCCCCCGGAAAACAACATTTGTGTCATTATATTGACATCATGTCGTTAATGGCAACAACAGCTGCAGCTTTATTCCAAAACACATTTTTGATAGTTTTCTAAATATGTTAAGCCGTGCTTTGGAAAAAATGTCTAATGTTTCAATAGCAAATGCTTCCTGTTCCTATCTCCTTCTGTCGCTGTGCATATCCTCGTGTTTTCTTTACCTCTAACTCTCCCTGACCCTCTTTCTTCCCCCCATTCACCCACTTGCTGTATGTTTTCTTTTTCCACCACTCGTTCCCGTCGCCCGTCTGTTTCTTTTACAAGACCCTGTAGTTCAATTTTGCCTGGCAACAAGATGTGGCAGGGATCGGTTCGATTCGAGAGGACGTGTAACGGGCACTGTGAATCATTTTTATTGTTCCTTAACACTTGCTTCCTCTCCTCCTCTCTGCAAGAGAGACCTTATTTTAACAGATGGGTAAAGCAGACATTACTATAAATCCTTTTTTTTTTCTTTTAAAGAGTGAAGGGCTCCGAATGTTATTCACAGCATATGTTTTATTGTCCAGTGTGTGTGTGTGTGTGTGTGTGGTGTGAGATGCTCTTCAGGATTTGTACGTTTAGTTTATGTATTTTTGTGTTTGTGTGCATATGTGCTGGCGTGTGTGTGTTAATGTTTGTGCGATGGAACAGATGGTGTTCAGACCTTTGTGTGCGATTGAGAAATCTCCTTATGTCTTTGCTGGCTTGAAAAAGTGTAAATACACTACGTGCGACTGAAGAGAGAAAAATACAATGCTCCAGTGATGTGACTCTGCCATCGCTCATTCACTATTATACTCAGTCTGTACATATGTCTATGTATTTATGATATTTGGTAACATGGCGCCATAAATCGCAGCAGAATGGATGCAAAACTCTTGAAAATCAGAGCATTAAGAGGGAAAACACTTCTTTTCGATACTGCAGTTTCTCACAGAGTATTCCTCCTGTGATTCCTCTATATAAACAGTTATTATGCAGCAGTGTTTATTCTACAATAATATAAACACGATGGCCTTTTTTTTCTCATAGCACAAGAACTGCGACCTTAAATCCCCAACATTCCTCTATTATTAGTTGGACCTCGTGAACGAGCCATTTTTAAGAAAACCATATTCCCTAATGTAACATATTCTACTAAATGACTGGTTCTTGGAGATGAAAAATGTGATGCTCTCGGATCAGTGGAACACATTAACTATTTAAACATTTAATATCAGTTGGTACACGTCCGCAGAAAAGTTTCTTTCTCCTTTGACAAATTACTTCAACTTATTCATCATAAAAAATAGTCTTATTAAAGATTCCCTTGGGTCCCGAGGCTCCATCTCTAATAAGTTTTTAAAAAATGAGAAACTTGAATTATTTTCCATCCACTTTGATTGAATGGACTGGGATGAAGACATCAAACACCAGGGGAGCTGAGGTTTGAAGCAAACCAACATCAATGTTTGAAGAGAGTGATTTGAAAAGAGATTTACCAGATAGTTGATCACATCCCATGAAGTCACATTTAAAGTCATGATATTTGCGTTAAATAAAATGACATCCTCATTACCGGAGGCTACGTCACACTGTGCCCGGTCGTTCACTGTAATTTTGCCGGGAGATGAGATGGCGCAGCAGTCGTAAGTGAATGTGGAGCGTTCACTCGGTAGAAATGTGTGTACAGAGGAGAAAGAAAGAGGGATGGAAAGGAGGTTGGGAAAATGAGAGAGAGAGAGAGAGAGGGCGAGAAAGAGTGGAGGAAGAAGAGAGGGAGAAGTCCAAAGGGACAAACTGATGGTGGTACAGCTCTCCTCTCTGCATCCTGCATCTGCTGGGGAGGGAAATAAATGAGATGATGGAAATCAGATCTATGTGTGGTTGTGAGAGAGAGAGAGAGAGAGAGTTGTGTTGTTTTGCTTGTAGTGTGCACATGCATCCTTGCAGTCTCGTGTATGTATTTGTGTGTTTGTGGGTTTGCGGCAGGGTGTAGCATCCATACATCTTCTTGACAAGCGGGTGGAGTTTGATGGGACATGCTCTGCATACTGCTCCATCTGGCTGCCGATGAACCTGTGTGTGGGTGCGTGCGTGCGTGCGTGTGTGTGTGTGTGTGTGTGTGTGTGTGCTTGTTCGTGCGTGTGTGTGCATGGTCTAGAGGAGGGGATGATGGAAAGAGAGGAGAGAGGTTACCACTCTTGCATACCGATAGATTCCTCTTGTTTCTCCGCGTACGCCGCCTGAATCTCAATCGACCCCACCTGTCCCTCAGCTGTGCTCTTCAACACATCCCTCCTCTCTCATTCTCTCCATTTTTTGTATCCCTCCCTTGTGTTCATCCCCTGCTCCCTCCCTCTCTCTCTCCCTCTCATCTGTACCCAGCACACAGAGGATTCACTACAAGCCGCTATCGCCAGCATCTCTGTATCGCTTCATCTATTCCATTTCCTATCCGTCCTCTTCCCATATTATTGTGTGTGTACATATATGTGTGTGTGTGTGTGTGTGTTGGGGGTATAACACACCCTGAGGAACCATCTTGCACAGACATTGGCATGGTGTGGACATTACCGCTCAATTCACAGGCTTCACGCAGCGTCAGTGCCTCACAGTTGTCACCTGAACGGCAACGAATCAGTGTGTGTGCTGGGGGTATTATGCATGTGTACGTTATATAAGTGTGTGTGTGTGTATGTGCAGTGCACGAGTGGGTCACTCTACGTGCATTTTTCCATTTAACTCCATAATGATGATATCTTATGTCTGACTAATACAATCTTGTGCTCGCGTAAATTGTTTATGTCACAGCCGCCAACTCTGGAAAATGCACCCAGCGTGATTGAAATCCATTGTCGTTGTGAAGAATGGGATTTGCCCGTGTGAAGTGCTCTCGAGTGGCGTATTACTGCCACTGTTATCACATCATTTTCTGGGTCTCCGACTGTATGATCACAGCGCACGCACACGCTCATGCAAACGCACACATATGCGCACGGAAGCAATTGGGGCTTATGAAGTGTGTAATGGAGATTGTTTGACTCCTGATGATAGACTTTGAAGTGATCGCAGCCCCTCTGAATAATACGAAACACCGAGGCTAGGCGATGTTGTCCTCATTTCTCATGGTGATTTGAATATAAAATGACCTCCTCTCGCTGTGCTCGTGTGATGATGAAATGCGTGAGCTTCTGATACAACATTGTAGCTCTGCACCGAGCTAAAGTCCTTTCGGTAACAGTTTGAACTGTTTCTCGGGGACTCGCGTTCCTCCTAGATATCGTCCGTTGCAACAACCTTGTTTTTAGGCGAGTGATGTAACTCGCATGAAACCTTAGAGAAGGCGCGCATCACAAGTCAGCGGGGGGATAAAAATCTCCTTTCTTTGAGCTCGGCTAGCGGGAGGGGGGAGAAAGAAAGGTTTTGCAAACATGGAGGATCACGTAATCACAGACGATGCAAACGGGTGATGTAAGTGTGAAGACATCCTTTGTGAGTGGCAGGTGGTTGTCCAGGGTTTCTCCTGATTTCGAGGTTCGCTCTGTGAGCCAGAGACATAGATAGTAAAGAGATTTGGGGAAGTTACAAACAAGAGTAATTTTAACTTTTACTTTTGGAGGAGACGTGAGGGTAGTTAGTGTGAAAGCGTGTTCGTTTATCCTTTAAGAGAAGACGAGCCGAACTCGGTTTAGTCAATGAACAGGTTACAGCAAAGCAATGGGCTTCCAGTACATTAGTTGTATCAGAGCGCCACGAACATCCGGCGTCAGTCCATTTTATAACAGTAGCTCTTCGTTCCTCCCTCCTCGGAAGTGCGCACACGCAGGCCATCCTCCTGGCATTTGAATACGGAAGTGAACAAGAAGACACTCCCAATGACGCTATAGTTGCTTGGCAACCTGTTTACTTCAAGAAAGGCCTTGACTCAGCAGATGCCATGACGGGCAAAGGTGTTTACAATTGGAGAAAAGATTATTATGTTTTCTGCTTCATCAAAACAAACCTGACTGTGTAAACATTCGCAACAACTGAACCCAAACAATGTCATACTGACTTTGCCCCAGAAGGACCAGTCCCATGAACTCCATCTGATGTGGACTGCAGCTAAGGAAAATATGCTTTAATATCAAAAAGTAAATTATGAGGACAAGTAAAAGATTCATTATTGACACTAAACAGCAACGGTTATTAAAAACATTTGTATGAAGGCCTAATATCTAGCTAAAACTGTTCCTATCTTTATTTGGTTAAGAGTTCAGTCAGCAAAGACTATAGTTAAAAATTTGAAATCCTCACATTAGCATATTTAAATTCTTACATATTTTCAACTGCTCAACTGGGGTGGATTGAAAAATAAATCCGAGCGGCACAAGATTACGGCTGCAGAGAGTTGGGAGCAGCCAAAAAAGGGTGAGAACCTTCAGGGATTTACACCAGATGATTTCTCGTGGCTTCGTGTCCGTGAAACAAGTTCAGCCTCTTCCCTCAGGCCAGCCCATAATTCAGTCAGATATCAGTGTAATCACCTGACACACACAATATGATAGCTGGATGATAATGCATTTAATGAAGAGCCACTACGGCCCCGGTATTCTCATGAGTTTGAGCCTCCCTCCGTCCACCTGTGATACAAATGTTTTCACTCAGAGCTCGATTAGAAGCCACTCGCCAAGTGGCTCAAATCACCGTCGACCACGCGGCGCTGGCTCGATGGGTTTGGCTTCTCTCGCCTGCTCGGAGTGCACGGGACGAATCAACACACATTTGGGAAGCTCTCCTCTTCTTTAATAGCCGGTTGCTGCCTCTTCAATCCATTAACTCCTGGACAACAGCACTTCTGAGAAGTCGTAAAGCGAGTTAGGCAAAGTCAAAGCACTCATCGGCAGCGTTCCATTAAAAAGCTCCTGCACGTCGATATCTGCCCGGTCCAGGAGTATCACCATCCTTCGCCTTCAGTGTGCAGCTGATGGGGCAGTAACAGGCCTAATAAATGGACGACCATCGACGTGCATTTAAGTTCGGCCATTAACGTTTAACAGGTGTATTAGTCTGGAGGAGACGGCCGGGCTTTGTTTTCAAGGTTGTTTAAGAACGCTTGTTCTTTTGGATTTGAATTATGCATGAAGTCGCTTGCCATCGCCGTCAATCAGAGGCCTGCCTGACACACGTCTGTACGTTTCTATAGTTGAAGTTTTAAGCCGTATTTGCTCATGAAAAACGACAAACACACAGTCCTATGTGTTTGCAATAATGTGCTCAACTTGCCGGGTGTATTTTTTATATTTGCCAAAGAGGATAAATTACCTCGTGGAGGGAGTATTGCTATTGATTCAAGTGGCACAGTAATTGCTGAGCGAACGGTTGGGTGCAGCCCTTGTTGGTTAGTATGAAGACATTGATTTTATTCTGCTTATAGTCTCTGCAATGCTCTCAATCAAATCAGAAACAGAGAGCAGGGTGCTTATAAATCTCAAAAGTGTGTGTGTGGGTTTGTGTGTGTATAGGAGGGGGAATATTGCCTATGTGTGTGTGCGTGTGTGTGTGCGTGTGTGTTTGCATGGATTTTCCCACTAATTCCTCCTTTATCCTTCATCTTCTTCACCTGAGGGACTGCGGATGAGTTTCAAATGCTTTCTGGGTTTTATGTTTTCTCTCCTCTCTACCCGGCGACTGCCACCCGACGATAACACTGACCCAGGTGTTAATCCTCAATTACAGGCCTGTAACCAAACTCATCTTTTTTCATAATGGCCGTCGGGCTCCCGGTGCCATGTGGGACTTCAGGTGGATCCCAAGTCCAGAATTTAGTTTGGATATTTATTTTGCCACCTCTTTACGCTTCAGATTGTCTTTTAAATCTTTTATTGTAGGAAACAATGTTTATAACTGTTGTGTCCCTTAAATTAATAACACCCCATGGAATAAAGCTCCAGCCATGTCTTTAAATCCCCCCCCCCATGTGCCACCCTGGGGACTGCCGGACCTCAGTGTCTGATTTCAAATTGCCTCGTGGTGATGTGAGTCATTCACTCTATCCGTTTCCTTATCAGGTCCGAAAGATTAATTATAAGACGATTTGGATCCTTATTATATCTCTAACAATAGACGATGTCCACTGGGCCCAGAAATTACCACACAATTAGAAGAGGGAAATAAACAGAAGTATGGAAAGCATGAGCTCAAAGATCAATTTGAAACAGGATAAGTGCAACCATGTGCGATAGGGTGACTTCTCCTTATTTAACTTGGGCTCGTTAAGTATACACATATAAGGTCTTTGTGTTTGACTGGAAAATGATGAATTACCTCGGGTGCCGTCACCCGGCCGTCTCTCTTTTAATGACCTTGTATTTTCGTAGATCATATTTTCAGCAGGCACACAGGATGTGATAGCTGGCAGCCAGAGGTAAGACTATATGTTTCCACTGGCCTTTCTGCTGAAGCCCGAGTTTATAAAATAAATAGTCAGATCCAGACTTTTTTGGACTTTTTTTTTTTTTACCGGGGTGAAATTAGAGCAGTAAACCTTTCTCAGTCTGGCCAGGTCGAGAGGATGAATGTGTGTGGAAAAAGGTAGCGAGAGGGGAAGGACGCAGCACAGTGGGTAGAGGGTTAGAGGTTTGGACAGTCGCTCCGTTCTCCGTGGCCTCCCTTCATATTTACTCCTCTTTCACCTCCATCCCTCCATCCTCTGCTTTCCCCATCACTCCAGTTTTTCCACTGCTCTGTGTCCATTCACGCCGCTCTCTGGCAATTTATCGCTTTCCCCTTCACATTTCATTCCCCATGTCCAAACTAAACCTTAACAAATATTAAGTGGGATGCACTTACATGGATATATTCATTATAACTTTACAATTAAAAATCTCTTTGTTGATTTACTTTTATTTCTTTATACTTTTATTTTACTTATCTGTTTTTAATTTTTTCTTTCTTGTATAGGACGTGACCCATGAATCTTCTGCCTGTATGGATTTGAATATGTGTGTGAGCCAAATGTTTGTCTTGTTTTTGTTTTGTTTTGTGTTGTATTACCTGTAGGAAAACTAATAAACATATATGTAAAAAATCCTAAACTGAACTTATTTGCAGCTAATTTCCCTGCTAGGTTTAGGTTCAGAGTTTCAATTTTGATGTGATGGGAGCCAGATAATTCCCATCTTCCCAGTGACTTTATCAGTCCAACCCTCCCAGCACACCACCGCAGTGTGCATGGTTTGAGGAGGAGGAGTGTGACCTCTGTCTTGAGAGAGGATGGGATGCTTCTTCCCTTTTCTCTTCCCTCCTCCGACAGAGTTTGAGTATCTCGCTCGGGCTGCGTTTGCCTCGAGGATCTCTATCCACCATCTCTCACCTCAACCGCATATCCCTGCGTATGGATGTGACCTTTACTGTTCCTGAACATGTTGCTGCTCATTACGCTCTTATAATTGGTCTGTATTTTCACATCATGTGTTCGAGCTCGATCGTTTCCTTCGTTCCCTCTCCTCATTTTCTCGATAGGGGTCAACACGTGGAGGAAACAGATCCGAGACCCAAACGTTTAAATCAGTAACCGGGCTGCGGAGTGCGCTCTATTTTGGAACTACTTTCACTGACATCTAGGGTTGCAAAATTCCGGGAATATTCAAAGTTGGAAAGTTTCCATGGAAATGAACGGGAATTAACGGGAATATACGGGAATTAACGGGAATTAACGGGAATTAACGGGAATAAACTGCAAATGCTGTGGGTAATTTATACTAACTGTATTTACCTTGTCATATACAGACATAAATATAAACAAATATTTTGTCATAGGCTGATTTGAGCCCTGAGGAAACTTTGGGGACTATATGCTTCTGCATCGTTCTTCATTCTTAACATAGGTCTTTGCACAGTATTTGAAAATGTACACAGCCTTTCCTTCTACATTGGATGGGGTGAAATGTCTCCACACATGAGATAGTGCACGTGGTATTGTTCTGTAGAATAAGATGAGAAAAAAATTGTAAAAAAACACTAATGCAATGCCAGATATTTAAATTATCTGTGCATGTGCTGGATGAATGCACAGTGGAGGGTTGAAATTCAACGTGCAGTGTGTGCTGCATTCCATACATCTTTAAAATAGAATTTTGAATGATGTTTTTATTGCTCAGCGTTAAATTTGCTTTTTTTTTTGTTTTTTTTTCCAAAATTCCCCAAATTCCCAAGCTTAACTTCCCATGGAAAGTTTCCGGAAAGTTTCCGAAAATTTACTGGAAAATGTCCGCCCCTTTTGCAACCCTACTGACGTCTCCATCTCTCGCTCGCCTGGCTGCTGAAGCCGAGCTGGCGTGACTGAAGTGCTTAGTCACAGTGCACCTCGGCAGCAGAGAGCTACTGAGGCTCGGGCCTAGCCAACAGGCTTAGGCTATCCCGTCTCCCACGTCAGTAGTTCTCTTTTCATTTTGTCTGAACTTGGCAGCGTGGAAGCAAACAGACGCCACAGAGGAGCGCTCACGTTCAAGTCGTCCGCAGTGTGTTTTTAAACACGCATGACGCCACGAACATTGAGGGAGAAACAAACACACGTGGACAAATAACAGGATGCATGTTCATCACGCAAAGAAATGCAGAGCCACCGGAGGAATGTGTGACTGGGACCACCCTGATTAATGTGTGTGTGTGTGTGTCCTAATGATTATAGCGCCAAGTTTCCAATGTCACTGATAGTAGTGTTGTTTCTCTCACTCCTCTCTCTTTGTATAAACCTCCACCCTCTCAAATCGTTCTTCTTTTCTTTTCTTTTTTTTTATAATTTCCTCCTCACAATGTGCCACAGAGACAGTTGATAATGGACTGTTGACTCTGCGATAGGCCTGTTTGTTGTGTGCTTGTGTGTGTGTGTGTGCGTGTGTGTGTGTGTGTGTGTGTGTGTGTGTGTGTGTGTGTGCACGTGTCTTATCCTGCACAATACAGCCCTCCCGCCGGTGCACCACTCTGATAATGTTGTGTTGCTGTTCTCATACGTTTGATGCGGTTGCGTTATCTATCTGCTGAGCACAAAGCGACATAATTGGGTGACAATGGTCATGTATTCCGAAAAAACAAAGTTTGGTTTTGCGATGGTTTATCTTTGATATATATTTCTTATGAGATATTAGGTTCGTGTCCTTCTTTCTGAAATGGAATCAGTTCACGGAGAAGATGCCTGTCTGCAGTGATCCTGTCCTGAACAGATGTGACTTTACTTTCCAGAGATACAAGCATTAGGGGCACAAGTGTGTGTGTGTGTGTGTGTGTGTGTGTGTGTGTGTGTGTGTGTGTGTGTGTGTGTGTGTGTGTGTGTGTGTGTGTGTGTGTGTGTAATGAGCACTGCAGTCGTTAGCGCGGGGGGGGGTACAGCGGGCATGCAGGATGGCACAGATGGTGGTGGAATGAGACCCGCGCTCGCTGCAGATTTACTCTCGTCTCTCGGGCGTCTGTCTGTGGCTCTCTCCCTCCTCTCTCTCTCTCTCTCTCTCTCTCTCTTTCTCTCTCTCTCTCCCGTTTCTCATTTGACAGTCTGAGAATAATGCATCAGTGTCCTAGTGGAAAGACATATGATGTGGTGAGCCATCTATTTCCACATCTAGTGCGTGTGTGTGTGTGTGTGTGTGTGTGCGTGTGTGTGTATGTGTATGTGTGTGTGTGTGTGAGACACCTTACAAAAGCATTGTTGTTATATTAAATGCTGCCACTGCGGGAATAATGATTTCGCTCTCTCTGGGATGTGTTGACTTGAAACGTTGTTTATTCCCTGTGTTTAATTGTCGTGATTGGTTTTGTTATTATAATCTTTTACCTTTTGCTGTCTCCTCTTCCAGATCGCACTGGGAAGCGCTCCACCATGCCCGACTCACCTGCGGACGTCAAGACACAGTCCAGGTTGACCCCCCCGACCATGCCGCCCCCACCCAGCACACAGGGAGCACCACGCAACAGCTCCTACACCCCCACAACCTGTGAGTAGAGACGGGTTTAGAGTTCTACTGTATGTTTATGGGGTTGTGCAATACAGCAGCAGAGGTGCACGTCACCCGGGATCCTGAAACCGAACAGATTTTTAAAAAGGTGAAACAGAGCAGATATACACGCGTCCTCAACCCTGTCTCCTCGAAATGAGCTTTCTATTTAATTAATCTTCAACAACAAATATGTAACATGGTAAAATAGGTGCTAACATATTGTTTTTGTATTAATTCAACGAGGATATATTGTTAATTAATGTGTTTGACAAGTTGCAAATTCGTTGATACTGAGTAAAATCAGACAAAATATCTGATCTTGCAAAACAGTAACTCCAACAATCATTAACTTTATTTTACAGCCATGTTAAGGTTAAGAAAACATTGTGATCTTTTTGTGAACATTGTCTAATACAGACAAACTTCACAGGGACTAGTACACAGACACATTGACACTTCAGCAAAAACCACCACCTTTCCATAACCTTAACCAAAGTGCTTTTGTCGCCTGAACCTGACCACAGTCGTGGCTGTGGGGGGGGGGAAGCTGCTGTGTGGCGCTCGTGCACTTCGTACGCACGCTCTCCACCTCAACCACCTGCTGGCGACTTGGCTGCTGGTAATAAATGTGGGGACTCGTGCACTGAAGAAACATCTGAATCGAATCCAGCCAACGTTCACGTATCACAAAACACATCTGCTGTTCAGTTGTATAGAAAGCAGGAGGCAAAGATACGCGATGCTCAATGGTGTCGTATATGAAAGGAAACATCCACATCATGAGACGCTCTTTACAATTTGCATTGAGCTTTTTCCAAATTGCCGTCGTTCCCAGCGACTCCCCCCAACAGGTTCATCGACGCCCACGCTTACAAACCCTTGGAGCGTCGCCATGACGCCAACACCGGCCGTGACGAGCAGATTTACACCCGGGGGATTCACTCACAAGTACACACTTAACCACTTGCATGAAGAGCACTAGAATCAAAGAATCAAAGGCGCCCGTGGTTCAAAACCTTCAATTCTGCATTTGCAGCGCCGCCTCTCTGCAACAAAGGCGTTATTTTGTTCTCTTTTCGGTCTCTTCCTCACCCTTTCTTCATCTGTTTGTTACTGCTTTCTCTTTCTCTTTGTATCCGTCTCTCTCGCAAACACTCACACTCCACAATTAACGTTGGGGCTTCCGTGCGACGAGAGAGAGAGGAAAAGGCCCGGCTCTCTCATTACGCATGCCGACGGTTTTCACAAAGCAGTGTGCTTTGATTCCCCCCCCCCGACGTAATTGTTACCAGATGCAGTTTGAGCATCTCGTCTCTCTCTCTCTCCTCGCTTTACAGTGGCGGCTTTGGACGGCGGCCAGAGGGGGAGTGAGCGGATCGCTAGTCAGAACCTAATCTCATTAGAGAGAAAGCTTTATGCCGCCTTGTATGTCTTTGTACACCAACTCCCCCCCCACAGACACGCGCACACACACACAACACACTAACTGGCAAGACGGGGGGGGGGGGGTCACGCTGTCCCTGCTTGTTTAGACTGCAGGAAAAGGAGGGAGAGAGAGACGGAGGTGGAACGAGGCAACGTGTCGCCGAACGCAGAAATATGTTTTTAATGAGAGGACGCCGCAAAGGATCAAAGGAGTCGGGATGATTGGAAACAAATGTGGAGTGTTGTGAATGTTTTCGGTGGAATGTAAACCATTTGAAATCAGCGGTTGAGTCTCCATGATGCTGGCCCATGTCCGTGTTTGCCAGTTTGGGTTTTAAGTTGTAATCTAGTGATTTATTTTCGGCAAACTAAAAATCAGAGTTCCCCTTTGCACAACAGTTTGTTTCCATGGAAATGATGTTTACCCAAAAAACCTAATCGTTCTCCCTTTGCTCACGTCTTTCTCTGGGTAACATCATGTATGTCCTTGTCTCCCGCAGTAACCAATGGCAGCAGCCACTCTCCCACAGCGCTCAACGGCGCTCCGTCCCCCCCCAACGGGTACAGCAACGGCCCCAGCTCGTCCTCTTCATCCTCGCTGGCCAATCAGCAGCTGCCGCCGGCCTGTGGCGCCCGGCAGCTCAGCAAGCTCAAGCGCTTCCTCACGACTCTGCAGCAGTTTGGCAACGACATCTCGCCTGAGATCGGCGAGCGGGTCCGCACATTAGTGCTGGGACTGGTGGTGAGTAGCTACTGTGTGTGTGTGTGTGTGTGTGTGTGTGTGTGTGTGTGTGTGTGTGTGTGTGTGTGTGTGTGTGTGTGTGTGTGTGTGTGTGTGTGAGCTGCAGTTCAAAGGGCTCATTGAGTGGAAGCTGACACCAGGTCTAACCTGAGCAGGACTAAGTGAATAAATTAGTGAGTTATTTGAGAATGACTCAAATGTACCTGAAGAGCCAGATGGAAAAGGGTTTATTGAACCCCCCCCCCCCCCCCCAAAAAAAAGTTTAAACAGTGTCAGGTTAGTTGTAAGTCACAGAGATGAGGAATTAAGCGACTTAACGCGGCTAATGAAAACCACCGGGGGGGTTTATATATCGCTGTTTTATTTTCCTGCGCGAAAAAAAACCTCTCACGCATCTGCTCCTTCAGGCGCGAGAGTAAAATAAACACCTGGAGAGATTTTGCACGTGCACTTCGCAGCCCTTTCTTCATTCCAACACCAAACACCCAACGTATGTTGTTGACTACAAAGACCGACATCAAATCACCAAACTACCATTTTTATTCACCGGATCCACTCTGGATTTAACTGTGTTACATTTATTTAAAGTGAAACACAACAGGCACGAGGCGATAAGGATTAAACGTCTCAGTTTAACATCAAACCTGAGGTGGTGCAGGTTCCTGATAAACGTCTGACTCAGCCGGTTATAATTATTTATTTGTAGTTATTTAGCGGATACATATATTTAATTGCAATGAAAAAAAAAAATGAAGGTTGTAGCTTTAAGAGGATGAACAAATTGAGATCCAGAGAATAGAGACAGTTGGATGTTCGATATCAAAATGAAATAGCGATCAAAGAGTTTCAAAGCGACATGTTCAGTGTTCATAGAATAACAACTGGATCCATGAAATGTTTAAATGACAGCGTGAGCAGAGATGTTTTCCTCACCAGAGATTTCTTCATCAGTAAAACTGCAAAAAGTACAAATCAAGCACACAGCAAGACATCCAAATACATTCAATCAAACAGAGGCTTGATGAGACAGATACGGTTCTATCCAGGCTACATCACCGGGAGCTTTTCGGTATAAAATACATGTGCAAATCTAAATATTTACGGCACGTCTGTGTGATCTGAGGGAAAAATCTGAGCAGCGCGAGCAGGGGAATACAGAACGAGTGATTGAACGTCGTGCAGAACGGAGGGAGGCGGAGGAGACGGAGGGAGGAATTCTTTTAATTAGCCACACAGAGCATAGCCTCCTTTTGGCTTCAGCGTGTTTATTTGTCTCACCGTCTACACACGCACGCGCCTCTCCTGTGTCCTTTTGGCTTGCACACCCACCACCACCTCGGTGTCTCTCTGCCTCTCTCTCTCTCTCCCTCCGTCCCTCCCCCTGCCTCATTGAAGAGAGTGACACTGTTAATTAGCTGCAGAGAGGGAGGCTCGGGAGGTTTCGCTAGCTGTCAAGAACAGCCCCGACGCAATCTGGGCGAACAGATGTAAGGCTGAATGTAACAAAATCCAGGTCTGGGAAATAAGGCTGTGAGAGTGTGGGGAGGAAAAAAATAATATCTGCAGCTTTTTTTCTGCTTTTTTTGTTATGTTTCCCGTCTCGCTTGATTTTTTTTTCCCCCTTTGTTTGTATTTTTGCTTGTTATGAAGCAGATTCTTCTCCCATGTGCACGCTCACCTCTTCCTTCCTCTTTCTTCCTCTTCCTCCATCATCTCTGCAGCTTCGGAATACTTCATGTTGAAAATTAAAAATAGTGTCGCTGCCGTCTCGTCAGGCATTATCGTGCGTCTCACACAACCAAAAGAGAAAAGTAGACCTTGCATGTGGTGGGGGGGGGGGCTGACAACCTGAAATCTATAACCCACTTTTAAAAACACACATGGACGTGTCTCCTATTTGTAACCACGCACGCTAAATATACAACCTAACTCCCTGTCTACTGCCTGCTCCACTTCACGCAGGTATTTTAGTCACGTTGGTGGAGACAGTTAGTCTGAGGTAACAAAGGGGAGGAGCCTCATGGCACCAGGGTGACAGGCTCTCATAGACTGGGTTGATAAGGACAAAGATGCCATTACATGTACGCAACAGAAAACATGTGTGTGTGTGTGTGTGTGTGTGTGTGTGTGCGCGCGTGTGTGTGTGTGTGTGCGCGCGTGTGTGTGTGTGTGTGCTAATGTGAAAATAGATTGAAAAGCCCTCAAGTGCAATCACATTTTTAGACACATCAAAAACCAATGATGAAGTCCACTAATAGTCATTATGAAATAAATGTTTTTCTAAATGATTATACTTGGTTTAAAATGAACACACGTGTTTTTCAATGATGTGACTCCTGCGTTTGTGTTTGTGTTGTTAATTGCAGGAGATGTGTGTCTTTGCTTTCTGCCGCTCTCTTCACTGTGGCCGGCACATGTGCTTCCTATTAGAAAAAAAAAACAAAAACGTTCACTCCAGGCCAGGATATAGCTTAGCTTCCAATAAGTAATATTATCACCTAATCCCTTCCACATGGATTCATGTGTTTTCTCTCTCCCTCTCTCTCTCTCTCTTTTTCTCTCTCCTCTAGAATTCCACGCTAACCATCGAAGAATTTCACTCCAAGCTCCAAGAAGCCACCAACTTCCCGCTGCGACCCTTTGTCATCCCCTTCCTGAAGGTACACAGAGAGTCAGTCTGCCTCATCAACCAAATCTGGAAAACATTTAGGCAGCACGTGATATTTATATTCCAGTTTACTCCTTATCTTCAGAGTCTCTCTTTATCTCTCTCTTATAATTATCCGGAACCTGTTTTTTCCTGTTTAGCTGTTTCTCTGCAATTCTTTTGCCTGTTACATAATTTACATTTTTTATTTCTTTGGTCGTAAGTTGTTCAGACAAAAAAGTCCACAAAATGATGCTCGGACTCGTTCACAACATCAGGAAAATGTCAAAAATATTCAGATGAGATCACATCCACACAGGCGTCGGGCCGCATTTCTGAAAACTCTTGAATCATGTTGACATCTTCATCTGCGTCCTCTCTTTGTGTCGTGTCAGTGTCCACTCGCTCGCTGTGAATTCTCTGGACGTCTTCCTGCTGAATTCGCACATGGATTCGCTCAGACATTTTCCAGACAATTTACCAGGGCGCCTGGCAATAAAAGTTCCGGAAAATGTCCAGAGCAACTGACTCGGACATTTGCTTTTCTCAAACACAGCCCCTCTGGATATTTTCAGGAATATCTCCAGATGTCATTGCATATCTGAAAGCAGCTTTAGCGTCTCCTCTAAATTAAATACACAAGTCACACTTTGTAGTTCCCTCTTTTTAAACCTAGAGTTGGCATCTTCTTCCACCGACTATAATTTATCTGTTCACTGTTTGAACTGGAAAGAAGTTGTTTTTTTTATTTTTGGAAGAAACTTAGCTGAACATGTGCTGGAACAGAGCGATGTGGGTTTGGCACGAGGACAACGTCCCCCTTTCTTGTGTTCGCTCTCCAGCCCTCCTTCTTTTTCCTTCTCTCCGGCTTTGTCATCGATTCTTCCTCCCACTAAGCCACATTTTCAGCGCGTATTTCCCATTTCCAGCCATTAACAAGGTACATTACAGAGGGCCGAGCACTCTCTTAAGCTCCCAGTCGTGACCTTGCCTCAGCCCATTTGTTGCCGCTCACCTTGTTTCTTTCACTCAGCAGTGCACCTCACGTCTCTCCATTCCAGTCGGAGGAATAAATGAAGTGGGATGTTGGTTTTTCTATATCGGGTGAAACGTTGACCATTTTGTGTCAAGTGGGAGCGCACTCGGAAAGTCAGCATGATTTAAAGGGCTTACGCTTTTTCTTTTTTTTTCAGTTTCCTTTCAATCCTCTTCTTCATTCCTCTCTCTTTATTCCTCTTTATCTTCTCTCCATCTCTTATCTGTCCCTCCGTATGCTGCCGTTTCCGATGTGACAGTCGTGAAGCAAAATGTAATTTTAGAAGATAAGACATTGTGCACTATCTGATGTGTGTGTGCGTGCACGAGTGAATATGCAGATGTGTGCACGTGTGAGCTGACATTCACAAGCTCATATTATCCACAAGGTCCTGCTTCTCGGATGCGGGCGGCAGAAACTGGTCCCACTAGAACCTCCATTACTGCCTGTTAACAACACAAAGAGGGAGTGTGTGTCCTCGCTCTCTCTCCTTCCTCACGTCACTCCCTCACTTTCCCTTATCTTTTTCTTTCATCTCTTCATCTCTCCTCCTAACTTACCTCCTGATTCCTCTCTATCCCCATTCCTGTATCTGTGTATCCACTGTGTTCTCTCCATCCATCCCTCCTCCGGTCCCTCCTTCCCTCCTCGTCCCCTCGCCAGATGGTTAGCGAATCACTGGGATGGCTGCGGAATCAAAGATGCAACTCTTTCTTTTTTTTTTTTCTTTCTCTCCTCCTTCACTCCTTCTCTGCTTCTCTCTCTCTCCCCAGTCTAATTTTAGTGTCTTCCCACTGCGGAGCCTTTAATGCCAGCTACCATATGGTAGCAGAGAGTGTGGGGGGGGGGGGCTTTTATAGGTGCGTCAAAGCACAGCTGCAACAATGCGTGTCAGGGCTCAGACTTTTTGATTCCGTTAATGTTAGACTGAGCCGACCCTTCCAGTTTCCCTCCCCCCAACATCCTCACCCAAAGATCCCACTCAACTCCTTTCCCCCTTCTGTTAATACTAAACCACAAATTGGTTGGGACTCTTTACTGGAAGGAGGCAATCACAAACCGCACAGCCCCAGTGACGTGATGTGCTGGCCGGACGCCCGTCACACGAGACAACTGGCTGCAGAAGCATCGGCGTTGTGTCTCTGTTTTGTTTTCCGAGTTGTGCTTTTCGTCCCCGTCTTGGCTGTGGAGTGGTTTGTTTTCCTTGTGCGGCGCAGGAGTGTGAGAGACGTGCTGCGACACAGATGAATAAACACATTTAGCACAAGAGAGAGAGAGCGGCTGATAGGAAATAATTGAAATAGGACAATCCAGACGTTTCAAAGGAGCGATTCTCCAGCAAATTACACAGTGAGAGAAATATGATTAAATGCAGTTTATCCTGTGTACCGCATATTTTCTGATTTTCTTTTTTGGCTCCATTTGACAAAATGACAGTTCCAACATTTTCTCAATAAATCATCCGGAGCAGATTCCAGCCGCTGAGCGAACACTACTTGAGGTTTTCCCTTAATGCAAGTAGACGTTGGTTACCGTGACTGTACAGAAGCAGATCTCGGCACTTAGTCAAGTGAAAAATGCTCCGGTCTCGTCAGCCGTCTGCTTTCCTTGACTCAAGTCTTTTTGTTAATGCATCCCGCATCTCTGGCAATTAGGATGACCTCTAATTAATGAAAGATGAGTTCACCGGGGTCAAAGCAATCTATTTTATGCTCCTTTTTTCTCCGAGGGTAATTACGATCATAAACTATTAACGGACCATTAACTCAGGCAGGTAAAGGGAAGGCCAGTGTTTGGCATTTCCTCTACAGCCAATTACTGGAGAGAGATTTCTTTTTGTGATTATGAAACATAAATACCACTAAAGAAATTGTGGTTGTGTTTTGTGAGTTTTACTTTTGTAGTCGGCAAAGATTAGATTGAATAGTCAAAATTCATCAGATAATGCGAGACAAGAGGAAAGAAAAAGATGAAGGAGTGAATAAAATCCTCCATCAGGAGGATTACAAAACTGGAGAAAAGGAGGAAAGTAGAAAATAAGGAGGAGACTTAGAGAGAGATTATGGTATTGAGGACAAAACAAAGATTAACGGACCTGAAACTTACAAAGACGGCCCCTCAAAGGGCTCCTGTGATGTACCTCCGCCAAAATAGCCCCCCACTCGCGTTCTGAGCCTCTCTGACGCAACACTTTCATCTCGTTGCCTCAGAACGCATCCCATCAGACGTGTTTGAAGTCGACTCTCGCGTACCTGCCTGACCCGTAACTCCGCACAAGAAAGCGGACCCCCCTGTTATGTCAAAGAGATGGAAAATCGCTGCTGCTCCTTAAAAAAAAGAAAGAAAAAGTGGACCCACCGTATAGAGAAAGTGTTAATGCACCTGAGATCACAGGAAGTGGTCCTGGTTCAGTGGTAATGAGCAAACAAGGGGTCGGATAACAGGGAGGAAATGGATCTGTTGTTACCTCAAATTGATGTATTCGGAACAAAATAACTGCAGAAAAACATGTTTATATATAAATATATATATTATTATAATAGCATATTGTCTGGGAGCTTTGTACTTTATGTTCTTACTGATAGTAAACTTTTTATGTGTTATCAGATATGCAATATTTCTCAAAAATAACCTCAATTCCATTTTGTAGAGCTTTACACTTTGAGCTGCACCAGTTTGATTATTTTTATCTTTCATCAATAACTTTTTTATATTTTGTTTAGTGTATTTTTCTTCATTTCACAGCAGAAGTTGACTTAATAACTTCTGCATCAATTTGTGTCTATGCACAATGGATTTGCATTTTATCTCTAACGTTTCATTGCTATGTTTGCACAACAAGATCTGGCCACAAGATACTTTAGTACAAATAACAATAATAAATTACTTTACTTTTTTACCTTCATCGAAAGACAAAAAATATTTTCCTAAACAGCAAACACTTTCCGCTAATAATCCAGTGCTGTTTCTCTTGATAGGCCAACCTGCCGCTTCTCCAGAGGGAGCTGCTGCACTGTGCCCGGCTGGCCAAGCAGAACCCGGCTCAGTACCTGGCCCAGCACGAGCAGCTGCTGCTGGACACCAGCACCACCTCCCCTGTGGACTCCTCCGAACTCCTAATGGACGTCAACGAGAACGGCAAGAGGAGGACGCCAGACAGGTGGGTGAATCGGGAAGTCGGAGCCACTTTGGAAACTGGATCGTGGTGCCAAGTGAATCTTAATTTTGGGTCAGAACAAGGCAATAGTGTAATGTGTTCATGTATATGAGGGAAGAGTCTGTCAGAGAGCCACCAGGCCTCATGACGTGCACCGTTGGACACCTCGGCTGCCAGCTCCTTGGTTTAATGGAGCAGAACTGAGGAAGGAAGAGATAGGAAAGACCTGGATACACCCAGACACACACACAAACACACACACACACACACACACAAACACACACACACACACACACCCCGAGGACAGACAAAAAGATAGGAGACAGCCGTGTCTTAATGTAAAGTGTGGGTGTATGAGCACTTCCTGGGCTGTGTATGATTCCGATTTCTAAATGATCATTTACTTCCATGCTTGAAGTCAGGCCCCCCCCGCCAGATCATTACAATCATTTGTTGTCATGGACTTGGGTTATGACTCAATGTTCCCAGCTCTAATGGACGAGTGGTGAGATGTTGCCTTCCAGGAACACGCAGCAGTGTAAACGCGTTTTGTCGTCTCTCCAACAGTCCCCCCCGAAGCAGCAGAAAATGAAAACAAGCAGAAAAGCTTTCCAGACCGACGTAAAACATTTGTGCATGGTTAAGACCGTGTGGCTTATTCCCAGGCCGCAGTGAATGTTGTGTGGTAGAAATGTGCAACACGACAAAAACACAACTGTAGAATCTGTATCCAGAGTTTTACCTTTGCTATTAGATATGCACAACTCATACAACTACTTTTTTTATTAAGCATTAACTTCTTGGAAAGAAAGTGTGTTAGTATTTGTTGTGAGTTTGTGCCTCTGCTGCAAAGTACAATGTGTCCCAGGTCTTCTGAAATAAAGAGTAATTCCTGCGGGTCTAAAAAATTTTAATACAGGCAGCGGAGAGGAAAATGTAATTTTTATATCTGCTGAGGGACAAAAAGCTGAACGCAATATTAATAATTCTCACCTCTTTTTCCCCCAACAGTCAGATAGGCAGAGTTTTTCTGTAAAACCTGCATATTCGCAGGCCGTCTGGTGCATAGGGGAGCGAGCTTAGGGGAGATGTGTGTGTAAATGTGTGAGAGAGGGAGAGAATATATGGGGGGAGAGGGAAAAGTAAGTAGGCATCTGTATTCAGCGAGAAGATGTGCCGTGTTTGTGTGAGTGTGTGTGAGTGTGTGTGTGTGTGCGTGTGTACAGGAATTGACTACCCAGTGTGAAAGTGTAAGGAGGGTTCATGCACACCTTTGTACAGTTTGTGTGTGTGCGTGTGTGTGTGTGTGTGTGTGTGTGTGTGTGTGTGTGTGTGTGTGTGTGTGTGTGTGTGTGTGTGTGTGTGTGTGTGTGTGTGTGTGTGTGTGTGTGTGTGTGTGTGTGTGTGTGTGTGTGTGCGCCTAGGGAGATGGGCTGATAACACATACAGATGAGGCTCCAGCACCAATACGGCTGGCTAAGCACCTCTGCTTTCTGCTTACCTCTGCTCCGCATTCCCACTTATTGGAGCCCTGGTTCAGAATACTGGAATCTGAATGGGAATCCTTAATTACCAACAACAATGCACCGTCAATGGATCCTCATTAATACTGGGCACTGCAGAAACTAGAGCAGGAATATCACAGGACAATATGCTTAACTGGAAGAAAAATACCCGTATAGTGTGTTCTGTAAGTTCTCTAACAAAAGCCGATATTTTTGATATAAGTTGCGAGTGCACAAATTACCGGGCTGTGTACTGTGAAGGCCTGTGAAGGGTAAATTCAGTATAATGCAGCGTAGTTTAAGACCATTACAGATCGGGCTGGTAAGTTGTTTCTGAAACAATTTCCATCTTGTCAAGGAGCCTCACACTGTCAAACACACTCATTCATACAGTGCTTCTATATATTGTCCTACACTATTTCACAATATTCACACTCTGAGACAATATGGGGCTCAGAGTATTTCCACACTACACAGGCTTCACAAGAAGATAGTGTTATCAAACTAAAACAATCTCTTTCCACACAAGCGTTTTGGCTCCGTATCAGTTTTAATCCTGGTTCATACTAACATGTCTGAAACGCATATCATGTGACCTCACATGCTTGAATCAAGGCTTGTTAGCAGTTGTATCATTGTAAAATTGTTGAGTAGTATGGACGTAGCCAAAGTGTCTTTCCCAAGGACGCTGACCTTCTGGTGACTGAGCGACCTGCTCCACCTCCTGAGCCACACCCCCCTTAATAGAAAACATGTATTTATCTACAGTAGCTAAATGATGTGCGCACACATGACGGCATTGTGTCCATGACGGCGAGCGTATGTGCCTGCGTGTACTCCGGTGCCTGCAGATATAAACAGTGTTGCAGCAGGAAAGCCAGGGAGATAAGAGTGTGGTTGGGGGTGTGGGGGGTACGAATGGATGGATGAGTCAAGGGAGGCAGGGAGAGACGGACGGATGGAGGGAAAGAGCATATGGAGAGCTGTGGATGAGCATTAGGAGCCCATAAAAACAGCTCATTAAGAAGTTCAATCTGTTCATCGGAGAGGGAGAGGAAGAGGAGAGGGGAAGAGAGAGAGAGAGAGGAAACTGCAGATAGTCGGGGGAGGTTGGCAAGATTTAACTGTGAACCGACAAAGCTACGAACACACACACACACACACACACACACACACACACACACACACACAGACACACATGTGCAAGCATGCACACACACACAAACACACCTGGCCACATTAATCTTTGGAAGCAGGCTGACAAAAATCCACCTGATCCCCTGGAAGCTACTTGTGTGAGTATGTATGTGTGTACCTGAGATTTTTGTGAGCATACACACACACACACATTCAAGCTTTAGTCGTGTATGTGTGTGTATATATGAATGGCCATGTTTTCAATGAAAGGGTTTTCAGGACGATTGCAAAAAAAAACAATCTTTTATATGGAACTTCCTTTGTCTGAGATTTAATTCCAATCTTCGCTGTATCACAAAGGACCGGCGCAGTTGTTGTGATGACATGTTTGGTTCTTTTCTGTAATAGCTCACAAACAAATTTGGAATCAGTTATTTTTTAACAAAATAGGTGGGACATCAACATCACACTGTGTGATGACTGTGTCCTCCTGTCCACTCCTCTTCTTTTATTCCCTTTTTCTTTCCTCCTCATCTATTGACGCACAAGAAATCTGTAGCTGTCATCGCAAACAACAGCAAAGAATTCAGCCATATTTGGTCTGATATGTAGATCTTGTATTTTACTTGCAACAAGTTATGTTTTTGAATGGTGAAATTATTCTACATGTAGGTGTTGTCTCAGGATTCTTGCAAAAATGTAAAACTCTTAACTTTTGACCCTCACTGGGAGAAAAGGAAATACAAACTCAAAACTCATATTCCTCTGTCTCCACCCAGAACCAAAGAAAATGGCTTCGAGCGAGATGGCGCCCTGCACCCAGACGTTCACCCCAACAAACGGCCCTGCACCATCAGCCCGGCCCAGCGCTTCAGCCCCTCCAACGGGCTCTCCTACCAGCCCAACGGCCTGCCCCACCCAGGCCCCATCCCCCCCCAGCACTACCGACTGGACGACATGGCCATCGCCCATCACTACCGAGACAACTACAGACACTCGGCCTCCAACCACCGGGAGGTCCGGGAGAGAGCCAGGTCCATCGGTGAGGACGTGCGGGATGGTGTGTTTGTGTGTTTGTGTGTGTGTGTGTGTGTGTGTGTGTTAAGTAAGAAATAACTAATCCCACAATGCTGAACAGTCTGAAAGCTCCTATTCAGTATTGTTACCAGGAGGATTTTGTGTAAAAAATGTAAGCACTGACATCAGTTACATCATTTTACGTCATTTCTCAGGCTTCTCACTTCTTTGTATAACAAGATCGGAATTTTATAACATTGATAATCAGTCAGGATCCACTTCAGCCCAGTGGAAGCTTATTGGTTTGTGGTACATGTTGGTTTGTTTGTGGACAAACCGAAACCCGATGGAGGAGAGTCCACAGCAGAAGCACATTTGGGCAGAGTGTTGTCATATTAGAGACATTTCTCTCTGTGTAGAGTAGACCAACCCTTGATGAAGCTATAATAACGACTTTGGCTCTCCTCTAAAAATAGGAGACATTTACCATGTCTCGCCCTGTGATAGATGTTTATTGGACTAGAAGCTCGGTCATTTCAGCTCTGGCCTCGGGGAGAAAGAGAAAGAAATGGATGGAGGGAAAGTGCCAACCAGGGACAGAATGAAGAATAGATGAATAAGGAGGGCAAAGCGAGTGGTGGCGTAATGTTACATCGATCCTCTGTGTCATACTGACCTACCCTTTGTTTATCTTTCTTTCTGTTTGTCCATCGTTCTCTTTCTTACAGGAATACATGCAGGGACCAGGCAGGAGGAAGTGATTGACCACAGGCTGACGGACAGAGAGTGGGCCGAGGAGTGGAAGCACCTTGACCATGTAAGAAAAGTAATAACATTTTTATTACTATACCCTATAGTTCTGTCTCTGTAAGAAGCGGAGATTGCCTAGGTCCTCGTTTCAGTTGTTTCAAATGAGTGAAACTGTCACTGACACTGTGCATTGAAGTTTAAGTCTCTGTGGCAAATTGTGAAAATCTGTGTTGTGCGTTAACTTCCATATACAGAATTAAAATATGTTAAGTGTAATTAAATCAATCAAAATAAAGGTTTAACATTACCTTTGAATCACAACTAATAGTCCTGAAGTCGTTTTGTATAGAATGGAGATGTATATGTTCATGCTTGCACGTAAATATGTTTGTTTGATTGTTTATCGTCAGTGTTGTTAACGCAGCAACTTTAAAGATGCTTTAACTTTCAAATTGTTCGAACTGTATGAAATATGACATCGAAACTTAATCAGCCAATCACATGAACACCAATATATTAATCACTGAAGTGATAAGTTAAGCATAAGGTGTGATGTACTATTTCCCGACTACATTCCACCATTCAGATGAATAGAATAATGACCCGCTAACTATAATAACATGATACGGTTTCATCTTTGATTTAGAACCCCACCACATCCTCACTGCTTCAATCAATCCATCCACATCTATGTGTAAACTCAGCGACACATCTGCTCCTTATCGCCCCCCAGCTGCTGAACTGTATCATGGACATGGTGGAGAAAACACGGCGCTCGCTCACGGTACTGCGGCGGTGCCAGGAGGCCGACCGAGAGGAGCTCAACTACTGGATCCGAAGATACAGCGATGCTGAAGAGCTGAAGAAGGGCGCCACTAGTGGGCAGCCAAGGCAGCAGAGTCCCGCAGCACAGGAGAATGCAACACCAGGTAAAGGAATCATCAAATCAACAACTTTATACAAATACTATTTATAAGCTGATCCAAACTAATTTCCATTCTCCCTTAAATAGATTGGATTCTACATGAAAATTGTGTTTTTTTCTAAGTTGTGTACATACTGAATGTGGAGTGCCCCAGGGTTCAATTCTGGGTCCTTTACTGTTTGTTTACACAGATGAGAGTGTGTGTGTTTTGACAGAGAGGAGCTGCTAGCTTCTGCTCTGATTTGTTCTACAGTCTTTTACATTATGTCCTGCCAAATAAGGGTTGGTCTCTGATAACCTTTGCTAAGTTGTTGGTTTGGTTTTGTCTTCCCAGAAATTCACAGGGAGCTGCTGCACCGGCCTGTGTCCGGCTACGTCCCGGAAGAGATTTGGAAGAAAGCTGGTGAGTTTCACTTTTACACCATCCAACATCATCTATCCCTCTCTCTGTTATTCTTAAAAAACATTCTACCATCTCATTCCAGTGTAATCTACAAAACTTAAGCACTTTCCCAGGTTTACTTTTGATATTTGATACAGTAGGAAGTTTTATACATTTTTGAAAGTTTCTCCAATGCCCTCAAAATATGATGTCAGGTAATAAAATTATTTTACTGCACTAGTCAAAAAAAGGACTTAAGTGGCTATTACAGCTGGACCAGTGGGTTTGCTGTTAACCGTACAGTAGAAAGATTTGGTGTCATTTTACTTTTTGTAATCCCCTCAGCGATAAACACTGCAGCTATTCTATTTAAGAAAGTGATGTAAAATTGTCGAGGCAAATTTGGAGAGCCAGTTAAGATCAAGTATCGAAACTAATTTGTTTCTTTAACAGCTTTCATTAGTTGCTATTAAATTGTTAGTGTACACAAACAGCATTCTTAAAACTTGTGGGCACAGCTGCAATCCCCATTATAGCTGTCCTGAAAAAACTGAAAGAATTTTTTTCCGCTGAGGGTTAGACGCTTGAGGAATCCATTTTATATTCACCGTCGGTGATACAGCATATCTGCTTTTTAAACCCCTTGGAGAAAAGAATTTGTCCCCTTGCTTGACCAAGCATGATGTGTGAGATACTCAGAACAAGTAATATGCATTTAAATTGAATTGAGTATCACCACCGGGACTCCTGCCTGCTCTCCAGTGCTCTGCTCCCCACACCAGCTTTGATCGATCTTCCATCTAAGGCATTTGGTGTGTAATCACAATTCCATGCACACGGCATATATCACACGGCACCAGGGCAATTTCCATGATTTCAAGCAGCACAGTAGGTTAAAGACAAAACCCCCCTGGTTTCAAAACTCAGCTCAGTAGGGATGAATAGAAAATGTTTGTCTTTAGAAAAGCACACATTGCTTGTCTGATCGGTTTTTACATTAGAATTACAGGAGTAATTTTCACAAAGAAAAATGAAGTAAAGTTAAGCATATTTATCAGATAGAAAGCAGTATATTTCTTTATTCAGTACATTTTCATAATGTTGACAGCAAGTTTAAATCCTCCCTGTGTTCCTCTCAATATTTATTCTATTCCTTTCACTTCAGTTGTACGAATTCTGGCTGAGGAGTGACTGATTTAAATGTGACCCAGGGAGGATTGCAAAATAGGATTTTTAACACAATGGAGTGTGGCGGTGAATACATCTGTTTTAAATGAGCAAAATGTTTACAGTTGGTGATAAATATTCAAGCACCTTGCACGGTGTCCTACCGGTTTCCCACTTCCCCTCACCGCATGGGCCTCTGGGATCACAATGGAAATGCATAATTTAAATATAAATTGCCTGATTTGCATACACAATTAGTCAAGTTACAGGCTTGATGGGAGCAAACAAAAAGCCCTCCTTTTGCTTTGACGTGTGCGGCTGGAATTCCACCGCTTAACACCCGCGCGGCAAGGTTATTCACTCCACAAAACAAGTCTCAAATAACACGCTGCTGCCGCTCATGAGCACATTTTCACAGTGATTACCTGGGATTATTTGGCTTGTGCTGTTGTCTCGGGGATATTTTTCAAATTAAAAGAGAAAAAAAACACATCTTCTTTAATCTCCTTAAAATAAAAACTATTTCATCTTTTTTTCAATTAAAGCAACACATATTGACCCATTAGAGGATCTAAGTGATTAAACATGCCCCAGTCATGGTCATAATACTTCCCTAATTAGAAGCGGGGATGCAAAAGACAGGATGTCGGTTGACAAACCTCAATAATTTAAAGCAAATCACAAATCCTTGTGTTAATGTTCCCAGTAAACATTCAGATGAGATGTGGGGATTAAAAAAGCTACAAACTACAATAGCTTAAGTTGTTTTCTTTGCCATTTGAAATATCTCATCCTCTTCAGAGCACAACTACAAAGTTTCTTCTCTCAGATTTTGTGTTTACATACAAATTTGTAAAAGCATTTGTGTGATGGTGACGATTTCTGTACAAACTTACTATGACACAGTAGTTTTGAATGGGATTTAAAAAACAAACAAACCACTCTTTGTGTGAGAGATGCTTATATCCAGAAATTGTAACATTGGTGTCTTAGTCCAAGATAAAACATGAGAGACTGTGTATTCACTTCAAATGAAGCTCAAACGACAGGATGATTTGACACAAACTACGTTGCAGGTGCCGGAGGCTTGAATTCCTCTGTGTCCACACTCTTTCCAGAAGAGGCAGTGAATGAGGTCAAGCGTCAAGCCATGTCCGAGCTGCAGAAGGCCGTGTCGGAGGCTGAGCGCAAGGCTCACGAGATGATCAGCAGCGAGCGGGCCAAGATGGAGCGCACGGTGGCCGAGGCCAAGCGGCAGGCGGCCGACGACGCCATCTCCGTAATCAACCAGCAGGAGGACTCCAGCGAGGTAGGAACACAGACGCGCACACACACACAGATACTTCAAAACATCAGAAGCTGTGCCCTCAGCTTTGAAACACATCACATTGTCTTCTTCTTCTGTCTTTCTTTTTCCTTTGTTCCTTTTATTGGCGAGGGTAACCATCGTCAAGGTGCATTAACGCCAATGTCATCGTCTTGTTTTTTGCAGTCATGGTGTCGCTTCTTCCTTCGATGTCGATGATTTTACTTTTGTTGCCAGCTGTTCTATTGACTCCCAAATTACACAGAGCCTAATTAATAAATCACTGTGCAATATCTTTCAAGTATATTAAAGAGGCGGCTTATTATTTGCAGCTTTAAGCTCCTGCAAATAAAGGTTAGTTTATAGTCAGTAAATAAATAAAGCAAAACAAGGTCAATCATGCATCTATTAGCCTCGCTTTCTTCCTTCCGCTTTCTTTTTCAGCAGCTAGCATGTTTTGAAATTCAGTTGAGAGGAAAAGGGAAAGGAGCTTTCATTTACTAATCACCATTGGAGACCTTGACGTTTAATCAGTTAAGTGAGCGGGAAGTATGGCTCACATCTGACATTAATTGCAGGAGTGATGTTTATGAGAGAGAAGCGCCCCAGAGGAGAACTTCTAGAAGCTGTTTGTAACCTTGTCCTCCTGTTTCCTGTGGATATGCAGCCGCCCCGGCGTGCTCTCCCTGCGGTTTCTAAGATATACAAGAGGCCCTAAGTGTAATGAGAGATGGGTTTTTGATCTGTCTGTGGTTTTTTTTTAAGCTTAAGTGTTGTAAAAGCAGGGAGTGCAGACTGGCACTCCGATAGCTGTTGCTAATTTTGGCGTCGAACGGTGAATAGACACGTAAAATAAAACAAATTACAGTTTCATCAATTATCAGAAGTTCATGTGTTCAACCAGCCAATTCTGTCTGATTGTTGATGGTTTTGTGTGTGAGTTAACTTTGTCTCTTTCTGTCTGTCAGAGCTGCTGGAACTGTGGCCGTAAAGCCAGTGAGACTTGCAGTGGGTGCAACACAGCACGCTACTGCGGCTCCTTCTGCCAGCATAAGGACTGGGAGAAGCACCACCACGTCTGCGGCCAGACCCTCCAGGCCCAGCAGCAGCAGCAGGCCAACCAGCAGCAGGGAGGCGTTCCCGGGTCAGAGACCCCCGCTCCCATTAGCTCATCCGCCTGCACCCCGAGCAGTGGGACCGGGAGTCCGGCTGCTACCCCGCCTGCTGCTACACCTCGCTCCTCCACCCCCAGCACCCCATCCTCCACCGCCCTGGACGGCACACCCCGCTAAGAGACTCTCACAGAGGATGGAGGCGTGAAGGCCTGGAGGGGTCAGAGCCCTCAACCCCACACACAGCATGACTGTCTACATTGCCTTGCAAAGATGCTAAGCTAACATGACTAACAGAGAGAGATGGCAATCCTTCTGTCTATCTTGCAGCAGAGTCATAGAAGGAGGAGGAGGTCCATAATCAGGTCATATTGACTTGCCATGACTTTAAGGAAACTCAAAGATATTCTTTGTTTTGAATGAATGAATTTAAATATTGACATCCTTTTGTCGTTACACTTGCTGTTCTTGTTGTCTGTTTGTCGTTGTGCCTGTTGTTGTTAATGTTGCTGTCATTGTAGCTTATCTTATTTTCTCCTGTAAATATGAGACTGACCAGAGATAGCCGTGAACCCAAGAACAGTATATATATCTGACCTCCCTGTTTTTTATGTTTTTTTTTTCCATCCTGGAATTAACACTTAATTACTTCCTGTACCTGGGACATGAGACTAGTCGACCTCAAGAAGACGATTTACCAAGCGACATACCAAGGGAATCTAACTAGCTAGCGGAATATGGCATCAGCATTCTTCGAAAGGAAAGAAATTTGATTTAAGAAACTCTGAAAGACGCTGACGGACGGAGACATAAATAAATGTGCTGCCTGGAGAGGGGAGAGGGATGGACTGAATCTCTGGTCCACAGACTGCCATGAAACGGGCAGATGTGCGGCAGATTGCGAGCAGAGCCAGCTGTTCAACCAATGTTATTTCCCTCTCACTTGTAATAATATCCAGGTCAGTGGGCTGGGAAATACAAATCCGTCTCCCTGAAGCATGTAAAAGGATACAAAAACTTTGCCCACTGCACATGTGGAGGATGTACCGACTACAATTCACACGTGCATGCTCGGTGGGTCAGGGAAGCTCTCCAGCAGCAAGCAAAGGCATCATCCCGCCGGTGAGACTGTCGAACTACCTGGACAGCAGCACACCGGGACACACGGAGCTGAAAGTCCACAGTGTGACCACTCACCCCACACTCTCCCCTTCACCTCTGAAAAAAAACATTCTCTCATCTTTCTTCATGTTCTTTTTCTATAGATGTCATGGTGTTTAAGACTTCTGTCCAGTGGTGTCATCAATGGTTATTTATTGTATATGTGTTGGACAATTGTGACACTGCATAGTACTTCAACCAGTCACAACTCACATACCTTCATAACTCTCTCTCTCTCTCTCTCTCTCTCTCTCTCTCTCTCTCTCTCTCTCGCTCTCTCTCTCTAGCTGGTGCAAAAAGAGACAAAAAAAAAGAAGTGTTATCTTTTTTCCAAGCTGCTTTTCTATTCTGTGTGTAGGTGGTAGATCCCTCGTAGTTACTATAAGTTTAACTTCCCTTTGTCCTCAAGAAAAGACAGAAGCTATATCTCAGAGCTGCTACTTGAGTCCGACCCAGATCTTTTCTGAGAACTAGCATGTTGCGCGGAATGCTACCCTAAATGTTTTGTACAAGGGACATACATAAATGTATTGCACTGTCACGGAGGTTATTTTGGCATGCTTCTTTTCAGCATACTAGTGTTGTTGGTATAGAGCCATAACTCTTCAGCCATTTTGTACGTAGTGATAGCATAATCCATTTTTAAATTTTTTGGGAGGGGCGGGTGGGACGGGTCTGGGGCCGCTGGAAAAATGTAAAATCACCAAACCCACTTCGTTTTATTCTTAACATGCTAACAAAAGCAGCCATATTGTTTTGTTTATTTTATAGTTACAGATACAGACAGTGCATGCACATTACTGAACGTTTGTGAAATATTTGTTATTTTTTAAGAAAAAAACGGAAAATCTACCAAAAAAAAGTAAAAACGAAGAAAAAAAACTAACAAACTAACTTTCCAAATGCAGAGGTGTAGACTCCGATTGACAGCTTTAACACTGCAAAGCACCAGGTAACACACAGTATTAACACAAGAGATACAAACAAATAATAATAAACACCAAAAACAGCCAAAGACTGACACCAAGGACCAAAATCCTGATTTAAAAAATTTTCAACAGAGGTTTGTTCTCACAAACATTTGGTTATTTATTTCTGCAGCTTTTGTTCTCACGTTCACAGAACAAGGTCAACTTTAATTTCATAAAATCGTTTATTTGAATTCCTTCTGGAAACCGACCACACTCGTCTTGCATTGTGAAATGAGAAGGTGTGAATTAAACATAATCAACGTCTCACAGCACTGTTACATTTTAACTGGAGCAATAATAACTAATGTGACAGGAACCCTAACGACTTCTGTGACAATTTTTTGAAATCTTGGGATTTGTTTTGATCTTGTTTGTGCATTTTCTCATTACACAAATGTCAGATTAAGTGCCCGTTTTAGCTTTAAGCAGTTTAGTTCTTTATTCATAACAGAGGTGAATGTGACACTGGGCTTTCACACCCACGCCATTTACAGCTGTTTTATATTTATTTATATCAGAGTATGTCTTTTTTTGGGATAGATAATCAGTCACAGCTTTGTTGTAAACCTTCAATGTAAATCAAACAAACCTCTCATCCATAGTAAGAGAGCACCAAACCTGACGCACACAAAGGCTCTTCACCCCAAACACCTTGGTGCTACACAGAAGCGCGTTACAAATTCTGACCTCAAGGAACAAGTGGACGCCCACAAAGGCTCTGTGCAGTTTTCTCCCTCTGTACTTCCTCATCTCTCCCTCTCTTTTTGTCGGACTAAACTACACGACTGCATTCTCAAAGGGTTAAACTATCCAAAAAGGTGTCTGACACCCAACTCGCGACTCCTCAGAAGCTGTGAAGGGACAGCCAAGCTGTTTTAACACAAGTGTGTTTGAAAGTATACAACAAATAACGTGTGGTCATCATTATCAGGGCAAAACCTGGGTTTTAAAAAAAGAAAAAAAAAAGGAAGATGCAAGTTATTGCTCAATAATTCTTTGAAAAGCTCTATATATTTTTTTTCTTTCTTCCCTCCTCTATGTGTGTTTTGCTACAAATTCCTCGGTGGCAAACAAGTCTCACTCTACCTCTTACAGCACGATAAGAGCATCAGTCGCGGCGCTGATACTGGTCTAGTCGAAACCAAATGGGCACAAGAGAACAGGAAAATAAAAAACCCAAAGTCGAAGCTCATACAGCTGCAAAACCATATCACTACTTGGTAACAATGCAGACCTCATAAATAAATGAAACACAAATGAATACAAATGAGAAAAAAGTGAAAAAAAAACTTTTGTTATGTTCCTTTATGCCTGTGGCGTTTTTAGAGTACATCGAGAGTTTGAATTGTTTGAACAGATTTTTAAAAAATTGTGCTGATTTTAATGAAAAGTGTTGCGATTCCTCTTTCGATGACACGAGCTAAGGTCACAGATAAGAAATGTTGTTTCTCTCTCGCTCTCTTTCTCCCCCGTTTCCCCTCCACCTTTTTCTCCTTTTCTCTTCTCTGTTGTAAAGACATGCTGAAGTGCTTGTCAACTTGTCAGCTGGGGTAAATTCAAAATGGGGATACACAAAAAGGAAAACCTCATAAAAATAAAAAATAAAAAAAGTATAAAAAAAATAAAGAAACAAAAAGTTTAAAGGCTATGAATTTAGGCATGCCTGTTTTTTCACAATAGGAGGAAATGTTATTTAAATTTCTTACTTAACAAGGAACATTGGGAAAATGAGTTGGGGCCAGCAGTGAACAGCAAAGGCCGTAGCATAAATCTGGGGGAGTGAGTTGAACTTTAAAGGGTGGGAGGTTTTTTTTACGTTCTCTTGAGAAAATTTATTGTGGAAAAAAAAAGAGTTCAAATGATTTGAAGTTGTTGTGCAATACTTAATTGAGACATGAAAACCACAGGTTAGTGGTAGGCTGACGCTGAGCGGTCTTTCCATCGCTTAGAGTCAGTGTCCTCTAGAGAGCTTTCCAGTCTACTATGTCAGAACTGTGGTTTCTTGTTGATTTTATTTCTTTTAGTTTCTTTTTTTTATTCCTTTTTTGGGCTGTAAACTATGGTCTGTCAGTCTGTGAAACTTTGCAGTATAATTCTGGTATTGTTGTTCTCTTTACGGTGTAATAAATATGTTAATACCTGCTTCGAAGTTTTGAGACTCCTGTTCTTTCTCTGCCGCAGCAGTGTCCAAGATATAGATAGTATCCAGATCAACACCAACGTATCTGCAAGTACACTCCATTCATTTCACTGCCCTAGTTCAGTTTACATGTCATGAGGTGTACGACTCTGATGATGTCATCTGGGTTATCTAAGCTTTGCTTTAAAACTATTTACAGACATTCCACATCACAAACTGGAAGTGTGAGCTTTGAAATAAGTATTTAGATGGGCAGGTTATCTTGGCGTCTGCTGCTTTTATTGAGCTAAGATTTTGTTTTATCTGTCCCTATATATATATATATATTATATATATACTGTATATACATACGGAAACATCCTTATCCCATCCCTACCCAACATGTGTGTCCCAAAGCTCGATGCTGGGGCCCTTTTTCTTTGTAATAAATGCTGCTTAGGTTAATTTATCCACTCATGTCACTGTTACACAGATGACGCCTATTACACATCTATTCCTGTCCTTCTAGCCCCAGCTTGTCTATGACTGCTGAGTACATACACCATTCCCTTAATTTGTTCAGTGTGTGTGTCTGTAGCCTGTGCCCGCTTAAGTTTAAGACATGGTTAGGAAGGCTTCATACCACACAACCCTAAAGTAGCCTTGAATGACCTGGAATATGTAGCTATGAGAGGGGTGAATTGTTTTCATTCACACAAGACGTGATAGAAACTCATTTACAGTAATCAGTGATACTATGACAAAAGCATCGTGGACTTAAAACATTCTTTTCTCTCCTTTTTGTTCGGATGATTCCTTAATTTCCTCACACTCACTGTCTGTTTCCCTCATCCTCTGCCCACAGTACAGTATGTACAGTTTAAACCAAAACCCACAGAGAAAATATCTTGCAGCATAATCCTATGCAATATATACCTCAACATAGTAAAATATATATTTCCTTTTCATTTCTCTCCTTTATAATATGATATCTACGGAAAATGTGTTGACATCACATTTTCAGTCAACGTTTTGCGTAATTGGTAAAGTGATAAATATGATGTCAGTTACAATTTAGCACTAAATACATTAAATCTGACCATATGTCTGGATGTCTTCAAATCCCATGACCCTGTTTGACTGCCCGTAAACTATTTTTATTGACCCTTTTAAATCATATGTTTAAGTCTGTAAATATAATTCCCATCTCCAAGTGGGCTCTGCCACTGTATTTGATAAGTGATTAGATATGACAAGTAAATGACTAGTGTTTGGTCTCGCAGAGAAGACGCCAGTATGAGAACCAGCTAGAGCCACCCACCCCATTAATATCCAGTATGTCCTGGATACGACCATTTGCTGACTAATATAGGAAACAAATCAGCCTAATCATTACTGAAGCTAGAATGTGAAATAAGCGTCAGTTTATGAAGAGGCAACCCTCGCCACCTGAAAGACTGATTAGACATCCGGTGCAACAACTTCACCCGACGCTTTCAAATGTCACCACACATAACCGACGGGGCTAAAGGAACTGTTAAAATTAAGTGGAGTGGTACAAATTACAACAAAGCCGTTAAGATGTGAGTCTTTGATGGAGCTATTTATATGCCGCTCTGACACCAGTACAATTAACCTCTTAACTAACCTCAGGTTTTTACCCAACGAGATTGTGTCGGGCCTCAAAGAGCTGGGATCAGCTGCTCCCCTTTCCAAATGAATGACAGTGAAGCCATAAAGCAGCTTGTCGGCTGCAGCAGCTCTGCCTTTTTTATGACCCCCAGCCCCCCCCATCTTTATCTCTGAGTTGAACCACTTTGGAGCTGATAAAGCTCAGGGATGAGTTGGACTGCTGTGATATTCCTGCCACATTCTTATACATAAAGTTCATTGTGACCAGGGCTCTTTTCTTCTCCCCTCATCTCCCCTTTCTCTCCCCTTGTCTTTTCTGACTCTCTCTTATCAAGCCAGGCAGAAGCAGACAGCGACTTGAATTAAGCGCTGTTCTGGCGGGAGCTGCTTGGAGCCGATAACAATACAAAATGGATTTTCTCAAACAGAGAAAAACAGCTGTCTCCATTATTTGAATGCTTCACCTTTCCCCACTCCATTAATTGGCTCTTTGATCACAGGCAGAGGTGCACGGTGACTGATAAGGAATAGGTTATTAGTAAAGTAGCCTGGAGGAGCGAGAGGCGGCCGGCCGTGCCGGGCTGCAGGAGATGAGATAAAGGCGTGGTAATGCCGATGTGAGAGAGTGCCGGTGAGTGATAGGGCCGCGTCGGCTGGCCTCTCGCACCCGCTTGGCTCACGGGCGGTGGGAAAAAGAGCAGCAGCAGGACGAAGAGTGATATCGCAGCTAATGCAGGATTGTGATTCAGCTTGTGGGGGATAGAGCGTGGGATTTGATTCCATAACGACTTGCTACTTTGAGTGGTAGATCTCTCTCTCTCTCCCCTCTCAGTCAGCCCCTGCCTCTCTCACTCACTCTTACAAAATCCAACTGTGTGACAGGAAACTTCCTCTGCGCTTTTCATATTGGTCTGATATGTGGTAAATGTTGGGCATATGATAGCCCGCCAGGAATAAAACTAGAAGGAGGGGGAAAATGACATTACCCTATCGAGGGCTTTTAAAAAGATGGGCGGCTCCTTTGATGTTGCGCTGAGTTAAATTCACTGCATTAAATCTGATGGAATTTTCACTATAAGCCTGTTTATGTATTTTCTCACATCCATGGACAAGGGACGATTTGCCACACTTCTCAGCAGAGGAAAGGAATCTTTAAGAAGTCCCTATCTTGTAATCCTCTCTCTCTCACTCTCTCTCTCTCTCCCTCGCTCCCCCTCTCTTCAAGAAACACGACCGGAGGGGACAAGCAGGGTATTTGTGTGTTGTAAAGCGTGGTAAGAAAAGAGGGGAAGTGTTGATATTAAATTACCGAACACAAGGTTATCTAGTTCCTGCACATGGCTAGGCTGCCCTGGGCCGGGGGTAATCTGCTAATAGCGTTCATACCGAATGACATTATTAAGGAACTGGGCCCATGTGTCAGACCTCTCTCTCTCTCTCTCTCTCTCTCTCTGCCTCTCACTCTCTCTCTATCCATCTCTCACTGTCTTTCAGACACACGTTGCAAACAGCAGTGAGGAGAAGAAAAATAGCAAAAGAGACAAGGGGCAGAGATTGATGGGGAGAGCTGGAGGAAGAGATAGCCAGGAGTCAAGCAACCAGACTGAGAGAGACAGAGGGAAAGATAGGAGGAGCGAGATAGTCAGGGGTAAAGGATATGAGGCTGAAACACTTTCTATCAGTAGCTTTTGATTAAAATGCACTGCAAATATCAGAGTTCTACGTGATTTATGACTTGGCGAAAGCAAAATGACAAAACACTTGTGTGTAGGTAACTGTAACCCACTAAAGCTATTTAATTCCCTCCTGATCCGAGGACAGTCATTGAATGAGGGATATTTAGTTCATTAGTCCAACACATTGGGAAGAAGGGACAGAGGTCAAGGTTGCAATTACGCCACAACCACTGTAGCTTGCTGAGTGAAAGAACGTCCTACACCCTTGTACTGTATCTCCTCAGCAGTGCTGCAGAGTGTAATCAGCTGCAGCGTATACAGGCCAAGGACAAAAAGTCCATGCAGCTATCAATGTCAATAAATGGCCTCCATACACTGCCTAGCAGGTGAGTGGAGAGAAAAATACACAATGCTTCCTTACGTCCCTGGGGAGAAAGTGAAAACTCACTATTCTGAAGTAATCTTTTCTCCTCTTCTTCCTCACTCTCCACTCCCTCACCCCTTCCCCGCCAGCTCCTCCAGTCTCCCCCTTAAGCCTGGTTTATGCTCCTATGTAGGACTGACACACAACCTTTATGTGGGTCTGTGTTACTCTGCATCGCTATAACAGCAATTAGTTGTCGGATTTCCATGTGACAATAGTGGCTGAAACGGAGTGGATGACGTTATAGTTGGAGCAAACAAATGTTGAACAAGAGGCTGACTTGTTTTACTGACATCACTGCAGCACAGAGCAGAGAGAAGAAGCTGCAGGAGATAATGTGTTTGACCACTGAACTGATTGAGTGTCCTTGTCCAGCCACTGAGCGATATGGACACGTCATGCTACAAAGTGGACCAACCGCACTTGGTCTGCCTTTTGACAATGTGTAGTTACATCTCCAGGGAGGAGCACCTCCAGTAATGGAACAAGCTGTGGCTTGGGGTGTATGAAGAGGAGAATTTGACCAAAAGGACCAAACATCCATCCCCCTGGATAACCTGTCAATTCTGCCACCCCCCCTCAGCTCATCCCTTGAGACAGCATCACTACATCTGCGCTTTAATTTTAAAAACGGAATCCAACTGGCATAAAAGAACAGCAGGGCAGCTCTCTTAGTCTCCCTCTCTCTCCCCCACACCAACACAATGAGCATTTGTTTGTCAGATACGTTCATCAGCTGGACCAGGAAAAAATACTACTTGCATCTGCAGTTAAAACATCCATAAAGATTTTACTGTCCTTGGCAGTCTGACAGGATTCTGTATAAACTCTGTAAATACAACTTTTATTGCAGATATTCATGCAACCACCAACAGGTGACCCCCTCCCTGGTAAAAAAAAAATTAAAACGCCGACTGGGAACATGACTTCAAATAGTGATTCAACACAGAAGTATAAATTGGCCTTTAGCCACGGCAGCATCCTGTAAACCATTGTGCATCTGGTCTTGTTGAGACAGCACAGACGCATTTGTTTCACACAAATGGAAATGCGTATTCAAGCATACACAGTCAAAGACACACCTGTTTCTTCACTGTGGAGAAATAAGGCTTGAAATGAGTGGAATTCAGAGCACATATGGCTGATAAAAACACTGCAATATGTCCCAGCTTTTTCCTATTCTCACAAAAAACCATAACAAATTGAAAACATACAGTTTGCTCAGTACATTGTAAGTGGCAGATTTCCTCTGTAAAACTGTCAAATAATAGAGAATCTCCCATTTCCTGCAAACAATAAATCTTGCCGTTTCTTTCTGGCACAAGAACCAGTTTACAATCTAGAGTTCATCATTTCAAAATCGTTTGAAAATAATTTTAAAATGAAAAATCTTGCCCGTTTGCTTATATTGTGTGATGGAAGATAAACAAGCCGCAGTATTAAACTTCAAGAGCTGGCAGACCATCAAATCAAAACAAAAAAAAACTTCTCAGTAAGTAAACATTTCTCTGAAACTCCACATTTGATGCTGCCTTCATGGGGTGAGGAAGTACATTTGTCAATGTGTGTGTGTGTGTGTGTGTGTGTGTGTGTGTGTGTGTGTGTGTGTGTGTGTGTGTGTGTGTGTGTGTGTGTGTGTGTGTGTGTTTGTGTGTGTGTGTGTGTGTGTGTGTGTGTGTGTGTGTGTGTGTGTGTGTGTGTGTGTGTGTGTGTGTTTGTGTGTGTGTTTGTGTGTGGGTGTGTTAAGTGCCAAAGTGAACATCTTGGTGGGACGTGAAGTCAGGAGGTCTCTCCTCATGCAGGCAGCCAGTGGACGGGAGGTGATTGATGGCTAATGAGAGCTGAATGAGGAGCAGAGGCCAAGCATACTGTACACTGCCTACTGCGGCTTTACCACATGATGAATGACACGCTGAGATATAGTACCCACACGTACACATGATACTGTTCAAGTTGTGGATATGCCTCTACGTGTGGTCTCTATGGAAACGTTTATGAGAGAAAGGCATATTGATATGGAAGTTTCATCTAGTTTGAATATTACTACCTTTACATTTCTTATGACCATGCTCGAGCGCTTCTCTCATGTTTTATTCTCTCTCTCTAAACATCTTCTGTCCCTCTCCAAGCCCACTGAGCCACATCCCGTCCAAAAACAGTTTACCATGACACACAGCGGGACATCTCGCACCATCCGTCATCTTGAACCCCGCTGTCTCCTGCTAAGTGGATCCATCCCATACCATCATAGCACCTCTCAGCTGCATGAAGCCTCGTATAAACCCTGCAACATATGGATAGTTAGGAAAATCCTTCTTATCATCCAGGTTTTCATAAGGTGATGAATTGGTCCATAGATTGAGCCTCAACTGTAACCTTGGGTGAAATGTTTGTTATTGCATGCAATAAAACAAACACTGTCTATAAACATTCAAATGACTAGAGGAGCAAATAACAGTTATTAATTATTTAAATTATGTTTTGGGTTAATTTATTTATCAAAGGTCAGAAAATTCCTAGTTGTTGACAAAACAACAATCTTAAGCCCAAATACATTCAGTTTAGAATAATATAAAAATATAACAGCAAAGTTTAAGTTTTTATTAGAATTGTTGCTGGACAGTTTTCAGTAATTGAATTTCGCTGTTTCAGGTCCAAGTTAAAAAAACGTACTTAAGAATGTAATATTTGTGGAGCTAAGTCGACATGATAATGACACAATTTGCAAAAGACAAAATATGCAAACATCCTGCTTATAAAACATAAAAAATTACTTTAAAACGTTTTAATATATATTCACAGTGTAAGATTCAATTATATAGTTTCTTACAGTATTAGACAGACCAGAGGACATTTGTCAAAATATTAATGCCATAAATGAATAGAAATGGATAGTGTTGATATTATCAGTCATCTAGAAAATGATCAATAACTGTAATGATAAATAAGAAAGTTTCATTTTCTCTCTGTGTGTGACCTCTAGCTTTATTTTCTCTAACTCCTGACGTTGTTCAAATGAAACTGTCCATTAATATAAGACACACAGAATGGTCCGAGAGGTGCCTGCTGCTCCATATATCTCCTCTTCCCCGGCACTGGAGGGACATAGAAGTCACGATTAAACATTAGGGGAATACTTTGGGCTAAATCACACATTTGAGCCATATATCAAAAAGTGAAAGTTAATCACTGTTGGCCACATTTGAACATTGAGGGTGTGTGGCTGCTGAGCGCTTGTGATGTATCTTTTCCAATCTTCAATGAAGCACCAAAGGAGGGCCATAAATCAGCCGGAATATTTTTCTGCAGAAGACACTCTTCTATCAATGTCTTCCATCTTTTTTTTTTTTTTTTTAAATTAGTCCTTCGGTTTGGAACCGCCGTCATGCTTTCTTCTTTCACATTAACATAGGTCTACGCCTGTCGGTCAAGAGAGCGCAAAAGTTTGCCTGATGAAACCGGGCTCGCCACCACAGCAACACCAGACATTAGTTCAGCTGTCTGGACAGACAAGGAGCAGCCACGAGCACCCGGAGCGCTCCTGAGGAAATTTATAGCTTATTCCTGAGCATCCTTTACACCCCCCCGGCCCCACTTCCATCCACCCATCCCCGGTCCTCTGTCTCCCCCATCCCTCCTCATCCAGCACCCCCGCCTCGGCTTCCCCAGCTGTTGTGCACCTGGATGCCGGCCTAGGAGAGGGATGGAAAGGCATGCCATCCATCTCTCTCAGGGGGCATGTGAAGTATACGTGTGTGTGTGTCTGTGTGTGTGTGTGTGTGTGTGTAGTGTTGGGGGTTGCTGGAGCTTCCAGGGAGCAAAGAGACATGGGGGGAGTTGCATTGCAGATACTATAGCTGACATAGCTTTGGGATGGTGCTGCAGCAACGGCCCTAGATTTAATGGTGGTCTTCATTTTTCAAAAAATGTCATAAATTGGGGGACATCACGACAATTAAGGTTAAACTTAGAAAGAACGTCCAAATGTTTGCAAAAACTGAGTGTCTGAGTTTGGGCTGTAATCCATAAAATGATTGGTTCTTGGTTCTTTTTAATTGATTTTTGTTACTGGTCATTCTTTATGAGGCCCATCTATGTGTAGTAGTTTGTAAATGGTGGGATATCTTCTCCCCTTTCAGAGGTAGAGTTGTTTGCACTGGTGACAGTTTTTATGTCTCGTCAAAAGAGTGATACTGTGGATTCAAATTCTATTTCACTCACACTCACTCAAAAATACATCCCAACTTCAATTAAATTCAGTTCAAAGTGTGTCCAATATTGAAATGTGTTAAAAAATATCTCCAGCTGAGTCTCAATGTTTCAGCGGAGTGATATTTGACTTGTAATGTTTTTCCTGGTTGTCAGAAAAAAAAAAAATGATGTTATGAGTTGATGAAAGTTGAAGGAGAGCCAATGGATTATTTATAGTCGTGCACTTCATGCAGTTTTCCCTGTGGATGAGGAATTTATTCCGAAGTCATGTATTAATAAAAATGTTAAAATGCAATAAAACCCCAGAGGCACGTCAAGCCATCAACTTGATTAAAAGCTATTTATCGGTGAACGGTTTGTTTGTTGAAATCAATTTTTCATTCAGAATGTCACATTTCTCTGAGTTTTGCAGATCGGCTGAGATATGTTGTTGAAATATACATGGGTCTCCTTTGATATCCCACGGCACACGGATTTGATTGGTGCGAGACGGAGGGAAGATTGATGACAGATTATCCAGGGTCGGTTGTCATGGGACCCAGGGAGGTTACAACACTGTTCTGTAGCTGCATGAAATGTCTCCCATCGAAAATGGCAGCTCCCATATGGATTCAAATCCAGACAAAATCCATGACTAATAACCAAACTGTGCACATAGGAGCCGTGTGCATGTGGGACATCAACAGACCTTAATTACCATACATTTTAATTAAATGAAGTTTGTATAATTTAACCCTAACCCCCTAACCCATAAGTATTACATTGCTCAAGCCACTCTTCCTACACATTTTTTTCCTGCAGTTGCCAAAATCATAAAGCAGTCAACATGTTGCTACAAAGCTTGAAGCTCAGATGCTATGAACAATATAAGGCCAAAGTAACCCTGACATTACAATTAAAAAAATCGGGCGTATTTCAAAAATCTTTGTGTTAAAATGTAAATTGTAGTTCAATCACATTTTTTTGTGAATAAGGACGTAATTCACTGTGTTTATTTCTATCCTTCAAGTGGCAAGCATCCTTTCTGTGTAGCAAATACTCAGAGAGCCGAGAAGACCAAAAGTCTAAATTAGAGTAACAATTTTTCTTCTGTAAGGGAGCTACTGAGCTCCTCTCTTATTAACAACTGAAGGCACAGACGTTTGATAGCTCATATTCTGAAAAAAAGAGATTAATATGAGCCTAATTTGTCTCATTCTACTCGGAGCTCCGCAGCTTCTCCAGAGTCTGCACCACTCATCCAGCTATAGATTACTAAACTTTGCTACCTGGTGGATCAAGTTCCTTCTAATACCTTCTCAACCAAGTGAAACAACTTCTCCGCTACTGTCACCGGCACAAAGCTAGACAGGATACCACAACAACTTTGTAATATCTAGATCATTATTTAGATTAGATCTTCTTACTCAGAGTAGTATAAAAATTATTGTAGGATTAATGGCCATGTTTATGACATGGACTTAGACCACTTTAGATAACAACTAAAGTTATATTGTTCGACAACCTAAACATAAAATGATAAGAAGCAAATGCAGCTATTATATATCATATAAAAATCGATATGTAAAGATGGATGACGTGTCTCCACTTCCGATACAGAAAAGAAGCATATGGATATGAACACTGCCCTCTTGTGGCGATGACGTAATTGCGAAGTCTGCGCAGAAGCAAAGATCGTCTGGAGCAGCAGTGTTTCATCCATTTTTATCGTAATTTTTAAGTAATTCAAACCAAATATTAGTGGAAAAATTAACACACAATTTAACATTAGTGGGATTAAAAATTACCTTCTATCTTTGAGCAAGTTTTGTGACGTGTCATTTTTTGTTTGGTCCATGTCCCATCTGCTAACATGGAGGCGGGGTTAATGACCTATGCTGCAGCCAGCCACCAGGAGGCTATCAAGATGATTTCACTTTCATGTCGTCGGTTTAAATATCCCATATCAAAGACTGAACTTCCTTTTCCATCATCTCTTTCTCTGAGAGGTGGGACTCCATCAGTGGTCAACTTATAGGTCACACAGCGAGCGGCCGACCATCATGAAACTATTTCCTCCATCAGACTTTCCCACTCTTTCCTTCCTCTGACATCTTGGATCCATCTTTTCTTCGCTGCTCATCTTTCTCTTCCTTCCCTATAACACCCCCTCCTCCTGCAACATCTTGTATTTATCATGTCATCCGTTGATTCTTCTTCTCCTATCGCTCTTTGTCAAATGACATCTTGCATTTATCAATCCATCCTTTATTATTCTAACATGTTGAACTCATCTGTCCTCCGTCACTTCGTTGCTCTCTCTCTCTGTCTCTCTCAGATCTACAGTAAATGTTTGACCAAGTTGTTCCACACTGTATTATTCAGCGCTGTATGTGAGCCGGAGTCATCAGACATGTACGGCTGACATGATGCATTGGCTCTGTTTAATTATAGAGATGCTGAATAAATATTTACAGATGGCCAATCTGTCTTCTCCCGGCCAGGCCCACGCGTGTGATTTATGAACCATCAGTTAATGCAGAAAATACAACTGTCATTGTATCTGTATGAAGGCTGAAGTATCATGGACTAAATGTAATGAATGTATTAAAAGCAGCTTTATGGTATTTCATGTCTTGGACACAAATCTGAAGAGAATTTGTTCAGAGTTTGCACAGGATCTCGACACTTTATTAAGCTGTAAACGTACTGTCGTGGCATTAGCTTAAGGTCTTGTCAGATATGGTTGATTCTGGCAATGTAGAAGATTAAAGGGAATATATAAAATATTTAAAAAAGTACCCTTAAATAACACAAAACACCTTTACATGCTCTGTTTTAACCTGAGAGATTTTATATTATAAAAAAAGACTTCAGAATAATGACAAATAAATAAATAGTGCCCCAATGTGTGCGGCATGTGTGTGTGTGTGATTGGGTGGGGGGGTGAGATAAAATTAAACCTGACCTAATTGGAGCCAGAGGGAATTAGATCCTGAATCAAGCCAAACCCAAAAAGAGCCAGGCTAATCGGTATTGGGCTGAGATTCAGGAGCTCTATAGCAACCCCTAAATCCACAGCAGGCGTGGGTGGCTTTGTGGAAACAGAGGAGCTGTGAGGCTCGTCGTGATAAACTACCGCCACGCAGTCGCTGTGCCTCTCCGTGCTGCAGGCAAAGCTCGGAGAACCTTCACGTGACGCACAACACGATTTGTGGCCGGTGTGTGGTTCAGATTCAGTGGCTTTTTGGGAGCAGATGAGTGAATGTACGCTGTATAAACAAAAATAAAGTGCCAGCGAAAAAATGCTCAATTTGCTCAGAAATTGTTGGCTCCAGCAAATCGACCCTTCGCAGCTGATGACAGATCCATATTTTAATCATGTTCCATTTCTTTGTTAACGTCTCTGTAGACAAATGTTTCCAATTGTAACATACCTCGCATGCCAAGGAACCTATTTCAGCACCGAAAACCTGTGTCCCATAAACTCTCGACATTTCATCCTGATCTAGCTTCAGACTTTACGAGTGACATTTATGTGAGCGCCGAGGTGCAGTGAGTTGTACTGTGGCCGTTATGTGTTGTGCATGAGTTCTGCCTCAGCTGCTTGAAGAGAAGTACAGTAAAAACACATTAAGCATTTCACTTTCAAACTCGCTGGAGGGCTGCAATGTTTCCTAATGCTCTGCTTTTTACTGCACACGAGCGCGTGCGTGCGTGTGTGTATGTGTGTGTGTGTGTGTGTGTGTGTGTGTGTGTGTGTGTGTGTGTGTGTGTGTGTGTGTGTGTGTGTACTAGCCTGTCTGCTGGCCATACTCCGCAGCCATCTGGTATCTGGTCAGTCTAGCGATCCTCTGGAGGGCACCTGGCCAGCAGCTTGCTCACCTGGCGTTGCGAGCCCTTGCCAACCACCACACCTGGCCATGGCCGGCACACGGGGGGGGGGGGGGACAGATTGCCCAGTGCAGTCAAAGCCACTCATAAATTTCAGCACGGAATAAAGCAGCGATACAGGACAAATCTGCTGTAAGGAGGTATAAACATATCATATGCACAATGCAATGATGTGATATATTTGAGGGGTGTATATGTATTAATATTCAAATATTGGTCGCCATGCAGATGTCAGTGCGTCTGGAAACAATGCTTCACAAGTCACTTGTTAGGAAAAGAGATCATCAACACACTCACATAAGTTTTCCATAATGAATAACGTTGACTTCTGCCGCATCTGTGCCAACAGTTTGTGCCAGTCTGTGCCAACCCATCCATTTAGCATACCATGGCACATCCTTCCTGCAGGTTGTCCTCTGCTATCAATTACACTCTCCTCTCCCTGCAAGAAAGATGCTCTTTGTCCCCCCGTGCACACACACACACACACACACACACACACAGACACACATAGGTGAAAATGTGTGCACATGCCACAGACGCAGAGGGACAGACACCTGCAGAGGGTTTGTCACCTCTTCTGTTGGCATCTGTGACCGCTCGGCATTGTGGGAGAGATGGCCATCTGTTGTCGGGGAGGCTGGACTCGAAGGGGACGGGCGGGGGGGGCACCATGCATCATGCTGCTCTTTTCTACTGGTCTGAGTTGTGTGAAGTGTTGAGTTGTTTTTCGGTGGTTTTTATTCCTGCCGGCGTCAATTAGCTGCGATATTATAGCAACAGGAAAAGGGAAAGCTGAATTTTGCATTAAAGCTACAAATACAAACAACTGTGCGGTTGTCACGATGTTAAAAGTAATTGGAGCTTCTCTTGAGGGCATTAACACATTTTTGTTGTTCAGGAAATTCGGCATATGCTAATTGCACGAAGGCAATGTCCCATACAGAATGTTTTGGATTCATTAAAACCACATGCAAATGGTTGTCTTTTGTCAGATTGAACCCTCTCCTAATTATCTTGGAAATGTTTACTCCTCTTCACAGGCACACAGCACATGAACGCGTGATTGACAAGGCAGTGGCTCCGGAGTTTCATCAATTATCCCGGCAAGGTTACGATTTCCGCCTCGTGATTCACAGCGGGTCCTTGTCATTCTCAACGCGGCGAAGCTAAACTCTTTTCTCTCTCTCTCTCTCTCCGCCGCTGTGACCTATGAATTTTAAATTTGCTACAGAAACAAGATGGACAGGGAGCTGGAGCTTTTAAAAGGATTGTGGTGTTTAAAACGCGGAGCCAGCTGAGGGCTGCTTTCAATTTCACTTTGTCGGTCAGTCGCTCAATCAATGTGGTGCAAAATGAAATATTCCAACAGCGGATTGCAATGAGATTCGTGTTAAGACCTTCGTGGCCCCGGAGGATGAGTCCTGCTGACCTTGGCAAGTCCTTAAAATATTGATTTGTCATAAAAGTATAAAGGATTTTCTTGCTGCATCTTTTAACAAATCCACATGTGCTTGAAATGCCAAATATATTGAAAATGAATCTTAGTTTCTACACTCTACATTTAAAATGAAAATAAAAAAGGAATCTAGTTCAGTTTCAACAGCTTCTTTGAGTGATGCTGCAAAGAAACCATTTGCTTCAAAAGAAACATCAACAAACACGGAGCTGGAGAGAAATGCAGATTTTATTCAGGGAACAAAGAGCAAATACAAAGACATGGATGGACAGGCCTGAGTGCAGTCAGATTGCGATAACAGAGACATTAACCCACATATTCCTGAAGGACATTCATGTGTGCAGGACGCTCATTTGGCCGGTTGGTTGAGCTGCTGGTCTGCTCATCCAGCCGGCCCGCACATCGCGGACAGATGTTCGACCAGCCAAGCCTGCAGCGCCACAGGCACTGGTGTGTTCCAGAAAAACGCGGAGACCAGATGCTACTACCTGGTGTCCCACCCGCCCGCCGATCTGCTGCACTGGGCATGCTCCAGTGGTCGTCACGTGACCCCCAGATTTGGGTTTGGAGATCATGTGCTGTCAATCACAGCAGATGATGGAGGAGAGCAGTTAGATGTGATGGCGTCAACTCAGCAGCTGATTGTTTTAAATGATGAATCTATGGGAACATGTCAAAGGATGTGCATTCTCTTCAGTGTGAGGAGTCACATTAGAACAACAGCAACACCGAGAACAATAACGCACAATAAATAACTACTTTTGGAAAATGCCAGCATCAAAACACACATAAAATACCGCATGGCGTTCCACCGAGTGAACTTTCTGAAGTGACATCAAACGATGAAAAGCAGCGACTACGTCTCTTTCAGCCTCGTTTTCCTTTTTCCCCTCTTCCAGTTCTGTTCCCCGAATAAATAAACAGTCGCTGGCTTTTTCGAAACAAACACAAACACCCGTCCCTCTCCGCCGCCGTCCCCGTTATTACCAGAACACGAGGAAACTTTCGAAGAGATTCAAAGACGCTGGAGATTAAAGATTTATTTTTTTGCTCTTTTGAAGTTTCGGCAGTGTCTTATTTCCTCAACAAATGTGGTGTGGTAATGGTGTTTTTTCGCAGCGTGGTTGGTGCTGACCCAGAACTGCCACAGAGAGGTCGCTGGCCCGGCGGCCGGGCGCTGGTCTGAGCTCCTTCTAATGAGGGACGGCTCAGGGATGGCACTGCTTCCATTGGAACCTCAAAGGACAGACAGTTTACCCGCTCGTATTCAGACGGTTATTTATATTACATTGTGTTGTAGACAAATAGAAAAAGATTAGGAGGAAGCCCAGTTATTGGATTGTTACATTTGGGTGGTTTTGTTTTATGGCATCTTTTTATAGTCTGGTCTGCAACACAAGTCTGGTTCGTTCAGATTGTTTCTTCTTCTCATGCGTGTGGAGGAAGCTCTTTTGTGGAGTATGTTGGTTGATTCTGATGAGGAGATAGTGCGGCTATTGTCTCGTTTATCTGCCTATCTACTGTGTCGTCCCTTTTCTCCTTTGATACGCATCAACGGGTTCAAGAAGACTTTCACCTTTCCTCACATTTGGCTGCACTTGTTAGATTCTCCAGTCACTCGTGTGTTGCCGCTCTCCGATCCGATGCACTGATTTCAATTAATCTTTGAATTCCAATAACGCCTCATTGTTCTTGTTTTTATTAACTGCTCTATCTCTTAGATTCATCAGGCACATCTCAGTGTGCTGTGCATCACTGCATCTCTCACTCCCCCCTCTCTGCTGGAGGGCCAGCAGAGAACCACACTGCCCCCTAGTGCTCGCTGCGATTAGTAACACAGCAGAATTAATGTGCGGCCATCGACCAGACAAGATCCTGGTACAGTGCCAGTGGCTCGATACCAAGTCCTGTCATGGGCAGCGATGGACAACAATAGAGTCTACTGATTGGAGTGATGCACACTACTGGTGATGACACTGGTCGACCACTCGTCTGTCTGTTTCTCTCACTTCAGTCACAAGCCCCCTAATTCAGCAATCAACAATATTCATCTAAGGAGGAACTCGGCTATTACAGAAGAGGAGAAATCAGGGGGAACCAGCGTCAGATCTTTCATCTGAGGCGAAAACCTCCATCAACGCTTTGATGGAGCTCTGGAAATGACCAAGCAAGCCACAGTGCTTGTGAAAATAAATCCTGTGGGACGGGGTTTGTTCCTTGAACCAGCTGCAAACACATGTCTGAGCATATAAAACATAAAAGTGTGGATTCATACAAAAACCACAGGAAAAAGAAAAGCAAATGACGTTTTAAGATTTAGAAACGGGATAAAAATAGACAGACTTGGAGTCGAAGAATCCACAGTGAAAAATACAGAGACAAGGCTTGACCTTTCATCGTATCTATAACAATAGGAGCCTGCAACCTGAATCCCGCGTTCTGTTTTTAGCCACAGTATCACTTGGCTTTTCTAGACCCGAGATGCGACGGGAGCCCAGGCAGCCATAGGCTCCTCTGAAGACATCCTGGGTAAGTGCTCCAAATGACAAGACAGACTAAATACCCCCTAACAAACGACACAAGACTGCAGAAAGCACTTTAACAAAGGAGCCATGTAATGAACCCAAGGTCCCTTCTACCCAATATATCATCCGGAGCGAATTTGCCAACATCACTCTCCTTACCTCCAAGCATGGTAAATGAGAATTTATGCACCCTCTACTTTATCATTCTTTACTTTTTCCTTCCCGCCCCCGTGAGGTAGCCACGCCATGTGAGACAGATATTTCCACCAAAGGCAATATCCCCTCGCAGTAATTATATCAGAGCCAGAGAATGGCTCATTAACATATGCAAGGCATGTCAGGAATTTACAAGCACCTTTTGTCGATGCCTCTCGTCGGTGCGCTGCTCCCATCCGTATGGCGTCTCCTTTGAGGATGCCACCTCCTCATTTCCATAGACGTCAATCAAAGCCGTGCGTGGATTTCTAGATACGCTCTGCGCAAACACACGGGGGCTCTCTGAATATGGCAATCATGAGGGACAGCTCAGTGATATGGAAGAAGAGTGTGTCTGCACGGGTGGTGGTGGGGGGGTGAGGGGTGCGACTACGTGTTCCGTGAAAACGACATGATGAAGACAAAGAGGGTGGGGTGGAAAGTTATCTTGATGATGTGCCATCAGTGCAGAGTGGATGGAGTGATTGTGTTTGATTTTTTTCGGCAGCGTGTTAAAGTGACGTGTGTGTGTGTGTGTGAACACAAGCAGGAAGCTCCACAGCAGACACCAGACCAACTCACAGACAAGTCCTGAGGCCTCTGCTGCTGCTGCTGCTGCTGCTCCACTGCTCCAGGACCCGGCATCTGCTGCCTGCGAGAAGGCACATACTGTTGGCCTTTCACCCATTAGTGAGGTCCCAGCAGATTGAAATGGCCTATTTAATGACCTATTTATGAGCCGTGTTCTTGTGCAGCCCTTAAAACTAGTTTAGAATTTCCATGGTGAGGACATTATGTAAACTTATGTATCATTTATGGTAAAATGTTCCCGAGAACCAAATAGTGTCGGTGTAATCTCAGAACATACAGTGCTCTTCCAGCGCTGCAGGCTGGGGAGCCAAGTCTACAGTGATGTAATCCGGCTGACTTTTTCTCGTGAACACACAGATCTGAAATTAACGGGCGAAATGATGGTATCCAGGGCGATAGTTTCAAGGCTTAACTAAATGTTTTTAGATTGAAGAATGTTTGCACAACTTCCGACGTTAATGTGTGGAAGTGAAAACACAGTTTCATTTCACGTCTGTAGTAGGGGTGGGAATTGGCAAAAATGTGACGATTCAATAGTATTGCGATATTTGGGCCACGATTCAATAGTATTGCGATTCTGCGATATATTGCGATACTGCAAGTATTGCAATTCGATTGTGCGATATATTGCGATTCATGTCCCCCATATTATTCAAAGGCATTACAAAAAATGAGGAAAATAAGACTGCTCAACTCACTTCAAATGTCACATTTAATTCTGTGAACAACATTGTCTGAAGTGCAAAAACTAAGAAAGGGTCGTGCAAAAACTTTGTCCTTGAACATTCAGGACACAGGACCTTTGTAATTATTTTCTGAATAGGAGACCTCTCACATGAACACTAAGCTCAATCATATAAATAAGAGTAACCTAGAGCTTCAATCAAATTGAGACCTGCAAGGTCATGACCCAAAATTTCATTTGGGAATATTGGCATTTTTGTTCAGAAAAAGGAGTTGGTGAACATGCTCAGATGTTAAAGTGCTCCTCTGGGCTGTTACTATATCTCCTGCAGTGGAGAACATCCTTTCCGCATACACACTAGGTATCTTTTAAAGTCTAAAACTCTCCTTGTCATGCTTTGCCAGCCAGGGGCTGTTACATATATAATTGTAAATAAATATTAAAAATTAAAAATATTGCAATACTTTGTGCTACAGTATCGATATAATCGCGGGCGCAAAATATCGCAATACTGAACAGAATCGATTTTTTCCCCCACCACTAGTCTTTAGTGAGACTGATGACAAATAATGAATGTTGAGGACCAAGCTCAGGGCAGGACTTTATCTGCCCATGCAAGTGATTTAGTGGCTTTGTGCCCCGGTCGCCCTGTCGCCCTCACTTTGTCTGCCTGACCAGTCAACACCAATCAGGCCGAGACAGACTCTCGTGGTTTTGTAGTTCCACAGTTTGCCAGAAAACTTACAAAGTGAGATGGAGCTTGAGAGAAAAGACATGTTTGAATGAGTCCAGTCTTTCCCCCCCGGCGAACGTCTGCAATGACCGAAGACCCAACGTCCATTTCCATCACCACCCGCTCTTTCTGTCTCTCCCTTTCCCTCTCATTAATTGTCATTGCCTTTTCCCTCTAAGTGTACTTTCGCCCACACCACTTGGAAATTGATTGAAACAAAATGTCACAATTATGCCCTGTAGCTCGCCGCTTCAATTATTCATCAATTAGGGACTAGGCTCCTTTTTTTCTCTCCTCTGAGCTGATTCTTCATTCAGTTTGCTCGAGATGTATGGCTCCCCTGCTGTTAACCAGTCCAAAGTCATTAGTTTCTGGGTTTGCAATTAAACCTGATGCATTATGCATGAGGCTCTGAGTCGGTAGACACACGCAGCAGCGGCGGCGGCCGCAGCAGCAGCTACAGCGAAAGAGCTAGCAAGCTCTGGAGGCGTGGATGGGAAATTAATTTGCCAGAAATGAAGCTCTATCTGTCTCTCTCTCTCCCTCCCTCTCTCGCTCTATCCCTCCCTTATCTGGCAGGTTGGAACAGATGCCACTGGCTGGAGATGGAGACAGAGATAGGGGGCATCCGTGGAGTCAGTTAGTGCAGCTCGATCAGCACTAAATACAAAACGTGTAGGGTAAACATTTTAGTAAATAGATTGTTGACATGTTTATGGATCGATAATTAGGGTGGATGATTGAGGCTTCAGATAAGCTTTGTGTTTCTCAACAGGGATCATGGTTAGATATGTACCTGCACTGACAATAACCATCTTGACAAAAACAGGGGACATATGTTTTTACGCATAGGTAAACAAACAATGTGTGGATAAACACCATATTTTCGGTTACTGTTTGTTGAAGTGTTAATAAAAGCTGTATTTACCACCCATTAAAGGTGTATTATGAAGTCAGCTGAGGACTGAGTTAAGCTCTGAAACAGGGTCCAACTGAATGTGTCAACAACCACGTTCATTTGCTGCCATCTAGTGGCCACAGAGGAAAATCTAATCGTGAGGGGTTAGAAAGAACATCAACACATCAAACGGTGTTGTCTCATTCATAAGGACTAAAATATGAGTGTTAGCAAATCTGTGTGATGAAATGTGATGGATCATGGTTAGTTGGGTTAGTACCTTTTTCATGAACTTGCATTCAACTTATAGCAACGCCATAGTAGGAGTGTCCTTTGGTATTAAAGCACTTGTATGAGCAGAGAAGGGCACGGACAGGAATAGTCAGTGAACTCCTCATTTTCATGTCCTGTAACACACACAATCAATTAATAAGCCCTAATCTTACCCATTATAAGTCATATATACATAATCGAGTGTCAAATAAACTCATTTTAAATCAAAAAATTTAACAAAATATTTTCACACAATATTATAATAAAAAGGAACAAAAAGCATTCACCTCACCTTCCTCAGACTGACGAAATGCACGCACTCCAGCCAGGTGGTGAGAAAGGGGCGGAGGCAAACTGCACAACAGCTGCCATTGGCTAACAGAGCAGTGAGAAGTGGGTAGTGGGGAAGCCTCCTGTGGATCAGAGAGAACCTGTTCCTGTTCTCCCACAACACAAATCTTGCAACCAGTTCCTGGGAAGCAAAGATGACACAAGATTTTATTTTTAGGTATTTACAAAATAAACACATATATTATGAGATATCTTACATAGGGGACAAACTTCATGATAGTTACCTTTAATGTGAGTACTTCTGCATCCTGCACTGACGGCATTGGCTCACAGTGCACAAACCGGTTGCCTTCACAGTGCAGCTCCTTCAGGGGCAGCAGGTGAAACTGCAGGGCAGACACTGACAGTTATTCACATGTTTGTTAGATTTCTCATTTAGATGGCCCTAAATTAGATAATGTTATACGGTGTACCTCAACAGGGAACATGGACAACTTGTTCCCAGCCACATCGAGAACCTGGAGTTTTTCCAGAGCCCCAATTCCCTGGATGACATGAGAAATATTTAAATCCAGCACTGCTGAAAAAACAAACTCTTCTCTGTGTTTAGATGTGAGAAGAATACATGAGCGTATCCTCAGAAGTTCAGGATCAGATCAGTGAACACCGACCTCTGGGAGGCTGGTCAGCTGGTTTCTGGCCACGTGGAGCTTGGTCAGCTCTCGACACTGGTACAGCTGCTCAGGCAACCGAGACAGCTTGTTGGAAGTCAGGTTCATCTCAGACAGCTTGGTGAGATGACCCAGCTCAGCAGGGACCTCCTCCAGGTTATTGTCCAGCACACTGAGATGTCGAAGCTTCCTCAAACTGACGGGTATTTAACACAGAAAACCATCATTCTTAACTCATTTGTGCTTTTACTTCAATGTTTTCTTCAAATAAAATAAAGAAAAAGGCTGCTGGCTATTAGCTTTTGTATTTATTGGTTAAGCCACAATTAAAGACTGTTGCAATTATCACGGCGTGAGATTAAAGCATTTACAACACTTTTTTCATCTCCAGAATTTTAAATGTGTCTTATTTTGGCAACATTTCTGGGCTGATAAAAACAAGATTGGAAGAAACTTTGATAGATAGATAGATAGATAGATAGGTAGGTAGGTAGGTAGGTAGGTAGGTAGGTAGGTAGGTAGGTAGGTAGGTAGGTAGGTAGGTAGGTAGGTAGGTAGGTAGGTAGGTAGGTAGGTAGGTAGATAGATAGATAGATAGATAGATAGATAGATAGATAGATAGATAGATAGATAGATAGATAGATAGATAGATAGATAGATAGATAGATAGATAGATAGATAGATAGATAGATAGATAGATAGATAGATATAGATATATAGATAAATAGAAAGATAGATAGATAGATAGATAGATAGACAGACAGACAGACAGACAGACAGACAGACAGACAGACAGACAGACAGACAGACAGACAGACAGACAGACAGACAGACAGACAGACAGACAGACAGACAGACAGACAGACAGACAGATAGATAGATAGATAGATAGATAGATAGATAGATAGATAGATAGATAGATAGATAGATAGATAGATAGATGATTGGCGGTATGGAGAACCATCATGGACAACACATGTAGCCTACTTTTTAATCTCTGGAGGAAGTCTCTGTATTTGGTTGTGGTTCAGATTGAGCACAACAAGATTTCGTAGGGCAGCTGAAAATACAAAGTACAATAAGGACACGGATTTAAGCTTTGTGTGTGTTTTTGGGGGCAGATGTTCATGAAGCAGTAGAACACTGAGAACTCACCCATCACTTCCGGTGAAACAGCTGTTATCTGGTTGCTGAACAGATAAAGTTTCTTCAAGGACTCCAGGTGGCGCAAAACACCTGGAATCTCCTTCAGGGCGTTATTCCCCAGATTCAGCTCTGCCAGCTTACAGACATTGGGTACAGACAGATATATTTCATAACCAACTCGGGTGGTGTGTAGGTTATTTAAAGTGTTAGCTCACAGACTTACGTGCTGGAGAGATGTTAGCTGTGAGGGCAGAGCAGTGATACGGTTGTTGTTCAGCAGGAGAACCGACAGGTTTGTTAATGAGAGAACACACTGAGGAACCTCCTTCAGCTTCTTTGAGCTCAAATTCAGAGACGTCGCTTTACCATGGGAAGCTGTGACCACGAATTCAGCCATTTGTAAAACACACCTCGGTCTTCTCCACAGGTTTCCATGGAGACAAGACGCTTCCTACTCCTGACATGTCGTTTGGGTTTTTTTCTTGTCCGGTAGCGACACCTAGCGACATGAGAGTGAAGAGACAGTTCTGCAGTGTGTGCTCACATCACCACAAATGTTAAAAAACTATTTTTACATAAATACTTAAACTGATTGTTTTCTCAGCATTTCTTTATTTGTATGTGCTTCTATTTAACTTTACAGGAATACAGTAAATGTTCACTTCACATGATATTGGTTTATAATTGTATTTACCAGTTTAATTCCTTTACATAGATTTCTTAATGGAGCATGTTTTTCTTGTAAACACAATTTATCCTTTGTCTCATTGAACACACTCTGATTTTTTTTATTCTATTCACTATAACACTTTACTTGTACATCCATTTATCTGCTGTTTGTATATAAGCTATTGTGTTCCAAAATCTTCATGGATTCATGGGTTTCTGATTTCATTTTCTTTTCACTTGGAAAACACTTTGTGCTTAAGCTTAAAAAATTCTATAGAAATAGAATCTTCTATCATTACATTATTGAAACGCTATCCTAATAATAAACCAGAAGAAAAACCTCTGAGGTTGATGTCACAATGTCACGTGTTTGTAAAGAATGAAGACTCACTGGTGCACACTGGTACTTTTCCTCCTTTTCTAAACATAATGCTTGCCTCGCAGTTCTAGAATTTATTGGCAAGTGTATGTGACGTACTTCCAACACTTAAAACATCACTTCAAATACAATCAATCAGAATGCCCAAACATCGAGCAGTGGCACAACTCAATCTCATTGGTATGGTAAGTATTTAAATAACATTGATACGCGTTAACAGGTCCAACAACTCAGTTCCATCCTAGAACACTGCAAACCTTAAGAATCCTCATAGGACATGGATAATTAACAGCTCTTCCTCTGTCCTTGTGGATATTGCTTAAAAGTATGTTTTAAGCAAAGCAGGGGCACCATGGGGTATGTTCTAGACCAAGGGTGTCCAATGTAAAATCATGAGCACATTCATTTAATTTATATGCTTTTTTTGCTTAGCACAAATCACCCTTTGCAATACATTTGTATTTATGGGCCCTTGTTGTGACTGGTTTTAACACATCGCACAAACTGGTTTATGGCACACTGAGACTGAGTTGTCTCTCAGCTGTCCTCGGCATTGGCTGGTTCCTTTAGCCGCTCCACAGAATTGTAGTGCTCTCCCAATCCATAAGCATGACGCATGTAGCTGTAAACAACAAGACAAGAAGTTAATAATAATTAATTTCATGAAGTGATTATCAACTGTTCTTAGATGTCTTTTGTTTTGCCTTTTACAAACATATTTTTCATGATAACAGAAAATATCTAAATTATATTCCTGCATTAAGACTCTTGTCTGCTTTGCAAATGTCGCTCAATTGTTACAAATCCAACCATAGTGTCTAATGTAGCTATATTTAGCTAGCTACACATCCAAACAGATAATAACATATTAACAACATACACAAGGGTGATCTGTTCGCTTTTATATTCCTCCCCAATTTTTATAGCTGGGGTATCAGCCTGGATCACTTCTATCGGCAGCTGGAGAACTTGGGTCAAAGCTCGGAGCTGCAGGATAAAAGACAAGAAAAACATACTAATTATTGTACAGAACAACAGGAGCAACAGCACAGTGCATCAATAATAAACAACTAACCTCCAGTTGTCCACCCCAAGCTGCTGTGAGCTCCACTTCACTGCAGTATTTCTCAAACTCCTCTGGAAACCAACAAACACTTGTATGAATACTGGGCATTCACATTATTATGTTCTAAATAGATATCTGTATTTAACATTTTTGGTCAATTAACCAAAGGTAAGATGACCATGTTACCTGTTGAGAACATGTCACCCGTGTTGGGGTTGGTGAGGAAAGGCAGGAAGTCATCAACATGGTCTCTCATGTGCTCGGCAGTATGAGACCGCAGCCTCTTCACACTCATGGTTAAACCAGCCTGGAGTAAAACACAACACAATATGTTCCCTTTGTGTAAATCCTGCGGCAAGTCGCCATCTTCCCCTGCAGCAAATCTACATTCTGCGTATTTGCTTATCACACTTCTGATTAGGTATTCAAAACACAGCTACAGTGACAATACGTACCTTTGATCGCTGTGCCAGCTGATCTTCAATAGCTCGGTACATGCAGTGGCCGTCGGACGAGATCTCCTTGATCTGGAGTTGCTGCTGGGCGAGTTTCTGAGCCAGCTTCACGCCCTCCTGGTGCCTCACACCCTGCAGGTTCTCCACCTCGGCCTCTGCTATCCTGCTCTCCCTCTCCTTGTCCTGTGTAGCCTTCTTTTCCTGAAGAGGATCATTTCCATAAAATGCATTGCATCATAGATGAAATATTAAGGTTTAATCAGTGACCATGTTGCTGTGTAAGGTCCTGACATTTGCTTATTATTCGGTATACAATGGTTTGTGCATTGGAGTTCTGGGAAATGAGCATCTTCATCTGTACACTGACAGAGAAAATTGCTGTGGGCAAAAACAAACAGCTTTTAACCTGTCCTGTTTGAGAAGGAACCTGTAACTCACCCTTCTCTTCTGGGCCTTTGATACTCGTGTTTGTTTGACCTCCTCTTGTTCTCTATCCTCCATGTCCACAGCTTCAACTGCATTTACCAACTCTTCCACCTTGAACAATTGGGTGAGGAGAGATTCAATCAATAAACAGACTTTGTGTAGGTATGAATAAATACAAACAAATGTGACAAAATACACAAATGTGTTTCGCTCAGAAACTAAATGCATTTTCATAATTTACAGTGTGACTCTGATGCATAACCTTTACCTTTGTGTCAGGTGTAGATTGGAGTTGCCCGATTTCCTCCTCATGTTTCTGACTGAGGTCCGCTTCCAGCTTGGCAATTTCCTCTGTCAACTGTTTCCTCCTTTTCTTGTCATTTTTGGGAACTGCATTTTTCATGCTCTGGATTTTAGCTGAAAATGAAGAACAGACATCAGAATACTTAATTTAAGCTGAACAAACATTAAATGCAGGCTTGTTGAAGAAGGATGCATCTCCAAGTCATATTAATGCACCATGTGTTAGTTGGTTAGAAGAAATATATGTAAACATCCTTCATAAATCCATAATAGATATAAGGCATGTGCTGCAAACCTTTCTATTAGCTAACTGTAACCTATCAAATATGGCATGAACAGAATCAGAACTAGCTATATCAACCAATTATGTGTAGTAAACATGGAATATGACTGTCTTTATCTAGTTGCTATCGATGACTTATCTTATATACATATCAGAAAAAATAGAAATGGAGCCCATGATGATAGAAGATAGGTAAACATAACGATCAAGGCAGAAGTGGCCGCCCACACTGAGTCTGGTTCTGCATGAGGTTTCTTCCAGGCACTGAGGGATATTTTCCTCTCCACAGTCACCAAAGTGCAGCTCATTGGGGGAAGTGTTTGGTTTCTCTATGAATTTTAAATGTCTTAACCTTATTATGTTATGATTTGGCTCTTCAAATTGTACTGAATTGAAGACCTTTATTTTAGTTTATATATCTTCTACCATGCATTGTTTTTCATCTTAAGAACTTTGTAACCTTTTTTAGATAAGTGCTATACAAATAAAGTTATTATGATTATTATAACGTGTAATAATTATGTACATACCAGTGGGAGGAAATATTAGATGCATATATAACATATATAAAAAGCAACCATGAACAACAACATACAAGTCTATACTCTAGCTGTGTTTATTGCAAACAATGAAATAAATAAAGAGTGCTGGGATGAGTGTAAAATAGGGAATAAATAGTCTGCTATAATATATCATCATGCCACATCCCATTCTGTGATGTCAGGTGTGTTATTTGGCCTTTAACCGCTGATTTAAAACCTCTCTGATCAGGTTTGGTAGCAGTGATTAAACACTTGAAAGTTTTGAATCCATAAAGACCAGTGCAGAAGAACTTATGGCATCTGTGACTCCCTTTGGGTTAAAACCTAAAACTTTAAATCCTTCTGAACTGCAAGATGATAAACACCAAAGACTGACATGACCATAGTTGTAAGTGTCTCATGTTACATTATGGCTCCTGCTGCTGCTGGTGGATAGACTGGGTTTAATTCTAGTAGACTGAATAACACATAATATGCTAACAATTGAGAAAGGTTATTACATTTAATAAAACATTTTAAACCAATGGCAGCAGCTACCTTGCAGATCTTTCTTTTCCTTTCGCTGCTGTTTCACTAGCTGCTCCTCCGGTGTCTCCTCCTCCATGACTGGAGGCTACTGCTCACTTTGATAACTGAGTCTGGAACAGCGACATGAAACGAACCATTCAATAAACAAAGAGTTGGAATAACCCGGTGATAAAAATGTGGATCATCTCAGACACGAGATAAAAATAAAGAAAACGTGCTGAGATGGTCTGATCCGGAAGGGACGTAAAAGCATGGCGGAGCTTTCTTCTTCTTCTACTACTTCACATCCTTCACTGAAGCTGCTACAGCACCACCTGTCGGCTCATCGCTGTACTACGGTTATTTTAATGAGACGAAGCCTCAAATAACCTCATCGGGATCGTCCGGACAGAGAGAAGTCTGTTTTCCAGTTTTAGTGCTATCCAGAAAACTGATGAATCCATGGATCATCTGTCAGAAAATTAACTGGCAGCAATTTAGATAATTTTTTATTGTCTGAAAGTACTTTAAATACTCTGTTAAATGTTCAACTATATTTCAGGTGGTACTAGCAGTAAAATGGGCCATATCTAGACATTAGAGGACTGATGTAAATATAAAGCATTTAAATTCAGAAAACAGCAGTTCCTACAATTTAGATGAAACAAACTCACGACCACATCATTAGGATTATTTATTTATTTTTTAAATTTATTTATATATTTTTTTAATTTATCTATATATTTATTTTATTATAATTATATATATATTACTTCCTGCACAGAAGCGAACTGTGCACCTCCTGTTCAGAAGCGGACTGCGCAGGATTAATTTAATGTATTATTTAATTTTAACTTTTTTACATTTATTTAATTTTTTATATATATATATTTTATGTTTATATTTGTATATATTGTTTAATTTACATAGTGTAAGATATTGTGCAATGAATAGGTGGTTGAAGTCCTGTCAATTTTAGGGGTTTAGTATTTTGCCAAGGACACTTCGGTTCCTCTGCTGCTCTTGCTTGTCTTTTTCAGCTTGTGATTAACTAAAGTTGTCCATAAAAGAAAATCATTAATATCCTTCAAGGGCCATTTGATGTACAACCAGCACCCAGTGCACGACAAAAATAAACCAATAATGTAAATACAACACAATATAAAAACCCTATAGACTAAGTAGCAGGGGGAAAATATCTTTTAATAAATGAATTGATAAGTCGACCAAAAGAAAATTACCCGTCAACTATTTAGATATTCAAGAAACATTTCATTCTACTTTTAAAGCAACAATTCCAAATGTTTGCTGCACCCATTTTCTCAAAGGTGCTGATTTGACACTTTTCTTTTAATGTTAAATTTTCTGCCAATAGATCCCTTTCTACCACTGGACCTTTAAATAGGCTCCTACAAAATAATGCATTTTTACTTAAGTAGTTTGATCATCGGTTAAAAAAACACGTTATTACAGAGGATCACCACTGCGCATGTCCCAGAGTCTGGAGGCGGACGCGCTGTGTGACGTGGCGCGGGGGGGGCGGAAGGTCTTGTTTGTGTTTTGGTTCTAAGGGGAAGTTGCGAGAAGAAAGAAAAAGGAGGAGACGTGACGGGGTTGTTGAAATTTATTTTCTCGGTCCCCCCCCCCTCACCACCACCACCACCACCACCGGCACCACCACCTCACCGCGGTGTCCCTGGTCCCGTGCGTAGACCCCCACAGCGGCGGCGTTGGAAAGTTACCCCCCCATCGTCTGGCTCTCAGGTACTCGACGTGAATCGACAAGTTGTGCTCTCCAGCTGGCGGACAGGCTAAAGCTAGCCTCTGCTCACTTGTCATCGGTGGGCTGAGGTTAGCATAGCGCGGTGGCTAGCCCACTGCAGCTGGTGGTCGGTAGCTGTGTGAATGCAGAGATACAGAGAAACAGGCCCCGGGTCACAGCTGAGCGAGTCCTGCTCTCCCTCCTCTTCCTCCTGTGTGTGTCGACGTGTTGCAGTTAGCATGTGGCTAACGCTGTCTGCTGTGTGCAGCTGTGCGCCTGGCTAACAGCTGACTCCAGTAGCTAACTGGGTGGAATCAGGTCAGTGGGTGGAATGCCAACGATGCTACCCAGGCTAACGTTCGTGTTTGTTGTGTTGAGGTTTGGACAACTCCACGTTAAATGACCAACACAACGCACCGGCGTGACAACGACCCCTAACAATGCGTAGTGTTGGTTGTCAACATTGACTTAAACTTTTATTTGTCTCAGCCTGTCGTTGTGTGCAGTTGGGAGGCTAACGTCAGAGTGGCTACTGCAAAGGAAGCTAACTGGCTAGACAACCAAAACACTTTGGAAAATGGCGTCCCCCTCTTTAATGGAAAGGGATACGAAGCTACAGCTAAAAGGATAGTGTGTGTTTACAGTCAACTAACGACGGATAAACCCACATCTTGTGTGAGCGTCACAGTCGTGTGTTGACAGCCTCTGACTCGAGTCCCTGAAACGCAGTTACTCTCTGCAGGTTCTTCTGTGTGTGTTTGTGTGTCACAAGTTCTGTGTTTACTCAGACGTAAATTATCTTCTCTCTCTCTCACACACACACACACACACACACACACACACACACACACACACACACACACACATTCATAGACTTGTGAAGCTAAACCTGTCAACCAGCTAGTCACTTATTTTGTAATGAATTAATAGTTTGATCATCATGAGGTCTGTCAACACTGCAGCACCTCAGGTGATCAGACTACACTTGATCAGACTTGTCTTTGCACTGTTATTTTGAATATACCCACGCAGGTATATGCACTCACTGTTACAGCAGTGACACAAGGACACAATAGGCACCTGGACATTTGCACCGTTTCATGGGACAGCTTTGGAGAAAGGTGGAGCTTGGTGACAGTGCACGGCAAGGTGTACGCCTCTCAGTGTGATTTAGTGCAGCAGTATATTATCATGATTAACTGTGACCTCACCGTCAACACCTCTCGGAGAACAATATCAGCGAACATGTGACTGATATGCTCCATGAAGCACCACTGAGGCTTAAAGCATTTGAGAGCATATGTGAGACAGACCTCTTTTGAATGTGTCCCCTGGATTAGGGAGTTTGGTGTGAGATGCACATTGAAAGTCATTACAGTAATGTGTTATTGTTTCGGGGATAAGAGTTCACTAGTCATGCACAGGACAAATTCTCCCTGCAATGTAAGATGTGTGTTTTGATTATCTCCAGACAACAGCTATTTGTGGTTTATAAATTAGTCAGCAGTTTCTTCCTAAGTCAGTTAGCAAGCAATGCATGAATGCATGGAATGTACTCGTACATGTGGGTGGAAGTCTCGTGGAAGCTCCTGAAACTGAAGGGATTGTTGATAAGTCTCAAGTCCTTTGCTCGCTGTTACTCTATGTGTGGTTGTGGTGGGCTTCCTTTTTCAATTGCATAATGTTACTCATAAATACATTGTTGGGAAGAAATGGTTACTTGTGTGTGAATGTGGATAAACTGTGTCAACAATGACGTCATTGTACTTAACTGAGGGCTTTACATGTTTGAAAGACTTAAGATGGAGTAAACCAGCGGCATACAAATGATTTGAAAATGAGTTTACAAATGGGGAAATGGTGGAATTTACTTTGTCTTGAAGACTTAAATACACAAACGTAAGCCTGTACGATGCACAGTATTAGAAAATGTGATACAACAGGGCTGAAGAATGGATTTTTCGAATGACGTGACATGACTTTTAAGATTGATCAATAGCAGAGAATGGAGAGCGTATTTAACTAGAGTGATGTGGAGCCTAATGTTCCTTATGGCAATCATACATGATTTATTCTTAACAGCTGATGGGTACTTGCCCTCTGTAAATGTCAAATCAGTGATCACAAATTCTTGTTAATTGCATCCCCGGCAATAGTTTTCAGAATTCTTGAAATGCCCAATGTTACAGATTCAGTCCTTTAAGTGCTTCATAGAGGTCACAGCCTACGTTTGTATTCAGAACAATAAGGTTAATGTAGTCTGGATTTTTACCCTGAAGTAGATTCATCTTTTTTTTTATGTGTAACTGTCTCATCATATCAAAACAAAGATAAATCTGTTCATTGTAGTAACTGTGGATAGATTTTAAACAAACAAGACACTCTCTAGTACCATGAGTATTTTAGTGTTACTTGAAGTTTGAAGTATTGTAACATAAAATGCTGTGGGCACATTTAATTCAAGCTGCTTTGTTGTTTGTTGCATTTACTCTGACCTGCGATGCTCTTCTATGTCCAACACGTTCTTATGGCTGTTGATAAAGCAATTTTTTCTCTTGGCTCTTGCAGTAGGCGTCCTGATAGTGAGGTTTGGCACACAGGACACCAGGCGATTTGACTTGGTCATGGCCAATCGGGGAGGAGCTACGAGACCCAATGGGCCCAACGCAGGGAACAAGATCTGTCAGTTTAAGCTGGTGCTGTTGGGGGAGTCAGCTGTTGGAAAGTCCAGCTTAGTGCTTCGCTTTGTCAAGGGCCAGTTCCATGAATTCCAGGAGAGCACAATAGGAGGTGAGCAAATAGTAGTTTTGTAATAGTAAACATTTATGTTTTTAATTAAACGTATTTTGCTTTTATTCAAATTGTTGTTTTGTGATCCAAGATCAAATTTAGTTCTACAGAGTGAGAGTTAGTTATACTCACAAATTGGAAATTGACTGCAATTGTTTTGATATATCTATGACAATTTCTCTTCACATGAAATTGCTATGGTGTCGATACGGATTACTTGATGCTGACTAACCTTCACCTTTCCCTGCAGCGGCCTTTCTCACTCAAACAGTGTGTCTAGATGACACAACGGTGAAATTCGAAATCTGGGACACTGCAGGCCAGGAGCGTTACCACAGTTTGGCACCCATGTATTACAGAGGAGCACAGGCTGCCATTGTGGTCTACGACATCACAAACGAGGCATGTCTGTCCACCTTGTCCTTCATGCAACTTTCCCAACATGATCTCATCTCTCACTGATGATAGTTCCCGTGCATTAAGCCCAACCCCTTACCCTACAACAAGTTCAGATACAGCTGCTGTTACACTTTGCTCTAGCATGAAGGTATTGACAAATGGCACAATTTCTTGTATTTTGCAGGAATCCTTTGCACGGGCTAAGAACTGGGTGAAGGAGCTGCAGAGACAAGCCAGCCCAAATATCGTCATCGCTCTGTCAGGCAACAAAGCTGACCTAGCCAGCAAGAGAGCTGTCGACTTCCAGGTTAGACAAGAACAGAATGCGGCGTCTTGACACCTCTAACCTCTAATTGTGTTTCTCTTCTGCATTAGTGTGTGCGTGTGTAAGATGTGTTAAACTTATGGTGTTTACGTTGTGTCAACAGGATGCTCAGTCCTACGCAGATGACAACAGCTTACTTTTCATGGAAACATCCGCTAAGACTTCTATGAATGTGAACGAGATATTTATGGCTATTGGTGGGTAACTCTTGACACTTCATTCATAGATTTAGCCAGTGCATTTATAGAGTGGTAATCTGAACTAAACTAGTTAGTCCCACTAGAAGTTCTATAAAGAATTTCTTGTTTATAAATGGTTGAGGTCAGGCTTGGATAATGGAAAAGTTGACACTTGTAACTGCTTCTGCTCCATACAAAAGCTGCAATACTTTTTTATTTTTGTTAAGTTTAGTTTTTCTCTCCGTTTCAGCAAAGAGATTGCCGAAAAGTGAGCCTCAGGCCGTAAACCCAAACACCACACGCACCCGGGGAGTGGACCTGACGGAAGCCGCCCAGCCAGCCAAGGCTCCGTGCTGCAGTAACTAACGTGAAGAACGCCTTCCCTCCAACCAACCTGTACAGCAGTAGCTAATGCGACTGATGCCCTGACTGCCACTGCAGTTACTAATGCAATGTGTTGTACTCTTATCTCCACATCTCTGATCGGCAAAGCGAGAAAAGATGCCCTGTGCCCACTTTTTCGTTTTTTCAGTGTAGTGAAGTCAACTCCATTATACTGATCTCTCTTTTCCTTCATAGTGGTTCTGCTGGTACCTGGTGAAGCCTCCTCACCATCCACTCTTACTTTCTGTCATCTAGCTTTTTGCGTCCATCAGTTATTACCGATAGAACAATGACAGCAGGTATTAGAGATTATTAGTGTTCCCTGCCTTCCATCATCTTCCCTCCATGTAGATGTGGGAAGTGACCACTTAGCTTAGACAAAAAAATCTAAAACACAAATCATCTGTTTTTGTTAATTTTTTGATCATTTTTTGCTAGAAGTCAGTCAGAATTGTGTAAGCACATACCTGTATACTCACATGGCCTAAAGTGGAAAAACAAAAAACGGCAGCAGCCCAGAAAAAAGTCAATCGGAGAAGAGGAGTGTATTAATAATGCAAGGGTGGAGACAGATGGAGAAGAACCCAAAGCATCATCTACCTTTTTTTCACCAGGAAACCTTTATGTGAAAGTAAAAAAAAAACATGTGGACTGTAGTCCTTTTGGATGGTCTCTATCTGACTCCCCTCTGCCTGTCCACTACTATCCACGTCCTCTCCCCACTGAACCCAAAGTAGCACTAGTGTACATTCTCTTCCACCCTTGTAGGCTCTATTCCGGGGCCATGCCTGCTTCTAGCTGTCCCCAGTGGCATCGTGCAATGTTTCGCAGTCTTAAGTCTGTGAGTTTAAGTGTCAGGACCAGTGCAGAAGAGCAGAACCCCCCCCCCCCCCTGCTACATCCCCCAGCTTTCTCCACAACGAGGCGCAGGGGGGGGGTGTCTGAGCAACTCGTCAGTGTCACCGCCCCCCCACCTCCTCTTGCAGTGTCCTTTCATAAATCTTGTGTAGACCACCCCTCCGTGGTGATACTGGGGTCTCGTGGGTTTCTGCCTTTGGATGATTTAGTTAACGCAGGTGAACATTACTGTCGTGTTGATGTCGATGGACGGCTGCTGGGATTGCACAGGGGCAAAAAACGATGGTGATGGTAGTTGCAATATGTCCGTTTGCTTCATAATCACCTTTTGAACTGTTATTATTTGTCATCTTCTCTCGATAAGGAAGTGCTTTAGACACGGTCATGTGTCGCTGTGTACAAACTGGGCCTGGCTGGCTGGTGACAGATCTCATCCATAGACTTACTCATACATGCCCGTTTATAATTTCCCCCTTTGAACTCTGTGCGACCTAAACATTATTGTACATAAGCGCGCACACACATACACACATGTAGTCTGTTACAGTACCACCTCACAACATATTTGTGGTTTTTTTTGTCCACCCCCCCCCCCAAACTATACATCATTGTTATATACACACACATAACTCTTTTTACAGACCTGTCTTACTCATGCCTTGCACTAATGATGCTCATGAATATATCTTGTCATTATTACAGCCAGTGTGATATAAATATATATAAATAAATATAAATATATAAATAATATACTGTAAATAGGGTGTTGCAGTGTAGTCTACCTTTTTTTTGATTTACCAGTGACCGAACTAATGCTTGCTAGGGAGCTCTCTAGATAATCATTCAAAAAAAACTGTACAGTTGGAGAAAAACAAAAAAAAACGCTTTGGAGTTTTGTTGCTGTTCCTTTTCCACACAAATGGTTAAATCATAATCAGTGGCGGTCTTTATAAATGTACGTAGTGTTATAAACCAGAAGAATGAAATTGCATTTATTTAGTCATCTGTCTTGTACCTTTTATTTTCCCTCACAAGAAAATGGTTTCTATTTTGTAACACTCTATTTGGATTTCACTAATGGTTTTTGTTTGTAGTGGTATCCGGCTGCAATTCCTTGTCCGGCTCTGCTCCACCTGTAGTTCTATCTGAACCTCCAGAGGCTCCTAAAAGCTCCAGAGGAGTCGGAAACGATACAGAACAGTTTAATTAACCAGCCGTCTGCCCCACCGTAACATCTCAGTAACCTTGTGACCATATTGTAGCAAACTTTTAACAACTGTCAGCCGGGGATCGATGCTGATTCATGAGTAGATTAATAATGAATTAACACCTGATGGGGACGTAAATTGTATGGTTTTGTTTTGTTTTTTTGCCACGAACACTTAATTGCAGCAGAAAAACCTAAAAATGCAAGCGTTTTACAGTACTGTTATGTAATGACCAAATAAATACTGAAATAAAGTTGATCATTTATTATTGTAATCAGGCTGTGCATATATATATATATATACATGATTTGTGTGTGTGCAGGGAGCACTGTCCTCTACCTGTCAAATTGACACTGATAAACACTGATTGATATTTTCATTATGTCTGACATTCACCCTGTTTAATTATCCACATGGGTCATAAATCCTGATGCTAATATTTGTCCAAATGTGATGAGAAATTAAGCGTTTTTCCTTTAGGGGGATTCCACTTTTTGTTATCTCTCATTAAACACATTTATGTAATAAAGCAAAAACATAATATTATCATAGTCTATTAAACATGGTTATTGTTGTTAATTCTAGGATTTGCTCGGTGTGGCATTAAGTGAACGTGATCCAACAGCTCAGGAAACGAAGCCACATGTTTTTCCATCTGGGTTTGACCTTGAGATTTTTTTTTCTCGCATTTCGTGACCTTTCCTCACTGAATTCGGGTGGAATCGGTCCGTATGTCCCATCTCAGTCCCCTAGCGGAGGAAAATGGGCCTACAGTGAGAAATTGAAAATAAGGATGAGCGCCATGTCTGATCCTCCGCTGGTGGAATAAGAGCGGACGGCAGAGCGAATCTTCTCCCCCGGGCCGCGGCTCCCGTCCGGGATCGTTGCGAGCGATGGCCGACAGCGCCGGGATCCAGCAGGGTTCTCCGGCCATCGGGGCCGCGGGCTTGGTTCCGGCCGCTCCCGGAGCCGGGGGCACGGAGGGCTCCGGCGCCGCTGGAGGATCCGCACGGATCGCCGTGAAGAAGGCGCAACTCCGCTCCTCACCTCGGCCGAAGAAACTGGAAAAGCTCGGCGTGTATTCCTCCTGCAAAGTACGATGTGCCTGCAGGTCGTGCCCGAGCCGCGGTGTGACGGCTCGCTGTTTACAAAGCGGCCGCCCTGTGCAAGGTTGCAATAGTTTGACAAAATGCAAGCGCAGCAAAGGAAGCCATTGCCGCACTTCATTTTTTTTTTTTTTTTTTTTCATTTTGCATGCACGAAGCAATTACCGAGAAGGCGATATTAAAAACCCGGTGACCCTAAAGCGTCACCGCGGGCCCGGGGGTTCAGCGCTGGGGCCTCCAGCTGCACACTGTCCGCTGCTTTTACGATCACACGGTGTTTCTGTCGAGGTGGGGGGGTTGTGAACGTAAACATTGGCTTGGCGCTGGTTCTTGGGAGTAGCTGTGCGGTGCGCGCAGGGGCTGCAACCGTGCGTAAAGCCCCCCCCCCTGCCGCGGGGCCGGTGGGCGCCCGGTGCCGAGCGGAGGGGATCTTTATTTTGAGGGGTGGTGGTGGGGGGCGGGGGGTTCATGCAGACTATATGATCCGCAGAGAGAGAGAGAGAGAGAGGGACTGGGTCTTTGTTTTGACAGGGTGACAGCTGCTGGAGTGGGGGTGGCCCGAGAGGGAGGCGGAGTTTGTTGTTGTTTCACCACGCATGCGCAGTGGGGCGCGTCCAGCTTGCCGGTGACAGGCCTGCACGCCCCACCCACTGAGCCCGAGCAGTCACAACAAACCTCCATTAACCTGAGAGGGCCTGGGCAAGGTGTACAAAGCTGGTGTGCTGCTGGGGCACATGTACAATAAAAACATGAGGCTGTGGCTGAGGGGGTAGAGCGGTCGGCGGTTCGATCTTGATCGCCATCAATCCATCCGAATGCCAAAGTGTCCTTGGGCAAGATGCCTAACCCCAAATTGCCACACATAGAAAAAGTGCTGCCCACAGATCCACTGTATGTGTGGTGATAAGCTGTAGGGTGAAGTGCTACAGTTCTACATGACTACAGAGCATCTAACCTTTCATACATTGTGAGTACAAAGCAGGTCAACTATGCAAGTGGGCGACAACCTGTCAGTCATGAAGGATCTATACCTTAAAACATCTTGACAAACACAACGTGTCGATGCTCGTTCCACTTGTAAGATCTGCAGCGGTGTATCTGCACTCTAATGTGGCACAGTCTACAAAGGAAGTTGTGTTTGTTTAGTTGGACGGATTACCAGGAAACTTGGCGTAAGGATGCAGAGATGCAGAGATGCAGACACCATCGTTCAGGATATTCCCTCACGCCTTGATTCCTGCAAAAGCCTTTTCCCTTCGTTTTAATTACAAACCCCTGATACGACTGCAGTCTGCTCAAAATTCAGCATTTGGGTTATTACCTAGAACTAAGAGACTTGATCACATCCCACCTGTTTTATTGTTTTGTGACATTGGCTCCCAGTTTGTTTCAGGATTGATTTAAACATTTTATTGATGACTTTTTGAGGATCTCCATGGCCTGGCCCTGGGCTTTATCTCTGATCTTTTAATTCCCTATTTACTTCTGCCCAGGGTCAAGTTTCACTTTAGAGTTTTGGCTGAAACCTAGGGGGACCGAGCGTTTGCCATCAGGGCCCAAAGGCGCCGGAAGGAATCGCCTGAATCCATTAAATTCTGCTTTGGATCCAGATCAGGAGGCGGAGAAAATTGTTTAACGTTTTCACCAATTTACCAGGAAATATTTCATGGATCTTGTTGAATTAAACTTAACATATTTAGTCGCTGATTTCCATGAGCGTGTGCAATTTTGATGCAGCCTGATTAAATTTAAAGGAGCCTGTTGGGCCTTGGCAGAGGCCTGAGCTCCTCTCAGGGCTATTCTAGTTTAAAATAACTTTGATTTATGCTTGTACTGATGTAAACTGTGCTTCTTAGGCTGAAGGAGCCTGTAAGTGCAATGGCTGGAAAAGTCAGAACCCCCCTCCCACTCCCCCCCGAACTGACCAGCAGTCCAACGCAGTCAACCTGCAGGAGCCGTGTCGCAGCTGCTCTCACACTTTGGGTGAGTGACTTTGAAAAGAAGCTAAACGATATTAGAAATGTTTTATCAGTTTTATCATTAATTTTTCTTTTACGTTTCTCCCAGGTGATCACGTGACCCATCTAGAAAACGTGTCGGAGGAGGAAATGAACAGGCTTCTGGGAATCGTCCTGGACGTGGAGTATCTCTACACGTGTGTTCACAAAGAGGAGGATGCTGACACTAAGCAGGTCTACTTTTCACTCTTCAAAGTAAGCCTCTGCTGCCGAGTACTAAAATACACACAAACACAGGACTTTCCGGACCCTCGTTGTGTACAAGTGAACACACGTATGTCTTTTCTGCTGATCTTCTAGCTGCTGAGGAAATCCATTCTACAAATGGGTAAACCGACGTTAGAAGCACAGGAGAGTCCTCCGTTTGAAAAACCCAGTATTGAGCAGGTAAACGCACATATAGACCTATTTAGGGTTGCAAAGGGGTGGAAAGTTTAGCTACGGAATTTTGGGAATTTTGAAAAAAAATAATAATATGCAAATTAAATGAGGAGCAATGAAAAAATCATTCAAAACTCTATTTTAAAGATGTATGGAATGCAGCACACGCTGCACGTTGCATTTCAACCCTCCACTGTGCATTCTTCCATCACATGCACAGATAACTCCCAGCATCCTTCACTCTACAGCAGGGCTATTGAGGCCTGCTGTAGTGTGCAGGACTAGTCAGGTAAGTTTCGATGATATTACTGGGGAAAATATATTAGCAAGCTGATTGAGGACTTTTCATCTGTTCATCTTTCCATTCATTTATCCATCAATTGTAAAATATGTTTACAGACGATTCCAATTGTTTGGCTAACTATTTGTATCTCTTTTTTTAAACTTTTTTCTCATCTTATTCTACTGAACAATGCCACGTGCACTATCTCATGTGTTGAGACATTTCACCCCATCCAATGTAGAAGGAAAGGCTGTGTACATTTGCAAATACTGTGCATTGACCTATGTTAAGAATGACACAACGATGCAGAAGCATATAGTCAAGTGCCCAAAGTTTCCTCAGGGCTCAAATCAGCCTATGACAAAACAAAATGTTTATATTTATGTCTGTATATGACAAGGTGAATACAGTTAGTATAAATTACCCACAACATTTCCAGTTTTTTCCCGTTAATTCCCGTATATTTCCGTTTATTCCCGTTAATTCCCATGGAAAGTTTCCAACTTTGAATATTCCCGGAATTTTGCAACCCTAGACCTATTGCACATCAATATTTGGATTCTATTGTTTCCTCATGTTTATTCTCTTTCCCATACAAACAGGGGGTGAACAATTTTGTCCAGTACAAGTTCAGCCACCTGCCGTCTAAGGAACGTCAAACAATCATGGAGCTTGCTAAGATGTTCCTCAACCAAATCAACTACTGGCAGCTGGAGACGCCCTCCCAGAGACGCCAGCGGGTTCCTACCGACGACGCCGCTGGATACAAGGCCAACTACACCAGGTAGCAGCGGGAGCACACATCCCGTCAACGTGCATGACACCTGTTTATACCGTCCCGTTTAAACCGAGCTTCTCCCGTCAGATGGCTGTGCTACTGCAACGTGCCTCAGTTCTGCGACAGCCTGCCCCGGTACGAGACCACGCAGATCTTCGGGCGGACGCTGCTGCGCTCGGTGTTCACCGTGATGAGGAAGCAACTGCTGGAGCAGGCCCGACAGGAAAAGGACAAGCTGCCACCTGAGAAACGCACACTCATTCTCACACACTTTCCCAAGTAAGGACAAAGGGAAAACACACAGCGACTCCTGAGATTTATCACCGGGAAATGTACAGGACCTTTAAATTGGCTTTATGTTCAAACTAACACGTAATTAACAATCCAGAATAACCACTAATCACATGTGTGCACTCGACTACCTTTTTTAACTGAGCTGTTTTTGCTGTGTTTTCTTTGGCTCAGGTTCTTGTCTATGCTGGAGGAGGAGGTGTACAGCCACAGCTCTCCCATCTGGAGCCAAGACTTCTTGGCAGGAGCGTCGGGGGGGCAGATTCCTATTCACACAGGTAACACACACCCTCGCAGGCCAACACACAAACGTGCAGAAGCATCATTGAAGCCGACTTCTGATTTGTAAACTTTTATCATCCTCTGTATTTCTTCGCAGTCATCAGCGCGCCCCCTGTGGCCAGGCCGTTGTACTACAGCACCAGTCCTGTGTCGGTGGACCCGACCACCTGTGGCAGTGTCAGTCCGGCCAGGAAAACCGTGTTGGAGTCAAATCCAGGTGTTACAGTCAAACCTCTACATGGCTTTATATCTAGAAAATATATCATCTTCTTCTGACTGATTTAAAACAAGATTTCTTTGCCTCAATGAATGGATGAAACTGAAAATTGGTCTTAAAGTGACACCAAACACATTGACTGTGAATCGGTTTTACTACCACACATTAACAGATGGAGATGAATCAATAATATAATAAGCTGAACTCGAATGCTGGTTGACGTCTTGTTTGGGTTTTAATGCACCGATGATGACAAGTCCCTCCCTCTTTGCCCATGTGCTGTCGTAGTGGGAGAGAAGCGTAAACCCACCGAGCCCCTCCCCCACGAGGAAAACAAGAGGCCGCGGGCGGTGGGGGACATCCCCCTGGAGCTCATCAATGAGGTGATGGCAACCATCACCGACCCTGCTGCCATTCCTGAGGTAAACGCACAGAACATCAAGGAAATGATAGAAACCGATAGTTGGATGATAAATATCATGATGATGAAACTAAAGAGTTGACTGAAAATGTATTAGTATGCCTTTATGATATTTGTCTTCCATATGTTTTTCTATAAGCTTAGCATACAGAGAAAATATTGATTTAATTTGCAAAAATGTTTTATTAAAACAGAGTAGTCCATATGGCAATCTGATCTGTGGGTATGTGACCATATATACGAATTTAGAATTTTAGAAGAAGACAGTGAAAATAATGCAGCTTAACCCTTTCTAAACCTATTTTCTTCATGAGGATGCTCATGCTGATGCTGGGAGTAAAGGTTATACTCATGATGTATTACATTTCATTTAGCTGTCACTTTTATCCAAAGCGACTTCCAATAAGTGCATTCGACCATGAACCACAAACCCCAGAACAACAAGAATGAAGAAAGTACAATTTTCTTCAAGAAATCAAATTCGTATGATTTGATTTGACGGTTCTCCTTCCTGTGCAGACCAGTCTGCTGTCAGCCCACTCTGCACGTGACGAAGCTGCCCGTCTGGAGGAGCGCCGGGGGGTGATCGAATTCCACGTCATCGGGAACTCCTTAAACCAGAAGCCCAACAAGCGGATCCTGATGTGGCTCGTGGGCCTCCAGAACGTGTTCTCCCACCAGCTCCCCCGCATGCCCAAGGAGTACATCACGCGGCTGGTGTTCGATCCGTGGGTGGAACCGTAGTTAGTCATCATCACTTAGCACGGATGTTGAAGAGGTGACTGAAATACAACTTGTCATTGACAGGAAGCACAAGACGCTGTCGCTGATCAAGGACGGACGCGTGATCGGAGGGATCTGCTTCCGCATGTTTCCATCGCAGGGCTTCACAGAGATCGTGTTCTGTGCCGTCACCTCCAACGAGCAGGTCAAGGTGAGAGCGGCTCCGGCTTCTGAGCCCCGAGCGAAACTTCAGTCTCTAGTTGATCTGTTTTTAACCTCTGTCTGTGGCTGTGTGGCTGCAGGGATATGGAACTCATCTGATGAACCACCTGAAGGAATATCACATCAAGCATGAAATCCTCAACTTCCTCACTTATGCTGATGAGTACGCCATCGGCTACTTCAAGAAACAGGTGACATGCAGAGTTCATTAATTTGCTCAGTACATGCTTATTTCATTACAGCTTTTTGGGTCACAGGATGTTCTTGTCGTCCTCCCTAGTCTCTCAGATACATCTTCCCTCTGTAAAACAAAATCATTTTGTGAAACAAGCGGAGAAATAAACTACTATGTACGTAATGATTAAAAAAAAATTCTAAGATATAAGGATGAAGGATTAATCTGTAGAAGCTGTAGAACATATAATCATATGATGCAGATTTTTATCAATATAAGCTTAAGATTGTCCCTCTAGTCCTTTTTTATGGGGATATCTTGGAAAAATGTTGATTGTTAATTATTTGGAGATACCCGACCCCCCTACCCTCCAAGTAATATAATAATAATGATAATAATATTAATAACAATAATAATAATACTAACAACAACAAAAATAATAATAATAATAATAATATAATATAAGTGAAAATCCGTCCATGCACTGTAGAGTTCCACATCAGGTGTGTTTTTTAAATGTGATCGTATCGCAGAGGCTGCAGGGCCCTGTATAAACTGCTGCCAGAAAACATGTCTCCTCCTCCATCTCAGGGTTTCTCAAAGGACATCAAAGTTCCCAAGGCCAAGTATGTGGGCTACATCAAGGACTACGAGGGAGCCACCCTCATGGGCTGTGAACTCAACCCCAGCATCCCCTACACGGAGTTCTCCGTTATCATCAAGAAGCAGAAGGAGGTGTGTGGGCGTTTGAATTTTAAATGAAAACTCAGAAACTTTTAAATCCTTCCTTCTCTTTGTTCCTGCACTGCCTATCTTTGTTTTCACCCTCGTGTGTCTCTTTCTGTCAGATCATTAAGAAACTGATTGAGAGGAAACAGGCTCAGATCAGAAAAGTCTATCCCGGACTTTCCTGTTTTAAGGAAGGAGTTCGGCAGATTCCAATAGAAAGCATTCCGGGCATACGTACGTTACTCACCGTATTCATATGGCATTTATATTATTTTTAGTATTTTAGATGGTGCTAATTTTGGTATCATTTTATTAACAGGTGAAACTGGCTGGAAACCAGTGGGCAAAGGGTAAGTATGACTCTTCTATGAGGAATTTCAACTGAGCACTCTGCCTCTGCATTGCTTCACCAAATGACTTGGCTGATGTTTTCCCCACGTTGGCATGAAGCAAGATTTCTAAATTAAGGACCAAAGATCAGTTAGCAGGCGTATTATTAAATCTCTTAGGTCAACAAGTATACAAACAGCAATGATCGGTGTTACAGACTCTTCGATATAATAAGATTTGATATGATAAGATAAGATACCTTATGATACCATAAGATAAAATACAATATGATACGATACAATATGATGTGATATGATATATGATAAGATTAAGTATGATACGATACAATGTGATACGGTGCCATAAGCCAAAATACAATGTGATATGATTCAAGCGATACGATGCAATGCGATGCAATGTTATACAATATGCTAGAAATGAATACAAAACAAGAATGTACAATACAATATGATAATTGTATATTAATCCCACTATAGGCAAACATCACTTCCTCCAAGTATTGTATTATGGTATTTTCAACACTGTTTTCTTTATTATACCTACATTATACTTATAATACCATTATTTGTTATGATTACTATGGTGATGGAATGTTTTTGCATTCTGCATTTATTCTTCTCCAGGAAGGAAGTGAAGGACCCTGATCAGCTGTACAGCACTCTGAAGACCATCCTTCAACATGTGAAGGTGAGGGACAAACGCACACACGTACACATGCACAGCACCGACAACATATATACACACACATGAACACCTCTTTTGTCCATAACATCACTCGTGTTCATGTCATAGAGTCACCCGAACGCCTGGCCGTTCATGGAACCTGTGAAGAAAACAGAGGCACCTGGGTACTATCAAGTGATCCGCTTTCCCATGGGTATGTAATCACATGACATCTAAGTGAAGCGAAGCCAAAAATTGTGTTTAATAATACAGCCTGACCTAATACTGATATTAGAGAGTAACCAAATTCTGACAGATAAATGCACCTTTATTCTGCTTTGTTTATTCTGAAAAATAAAAGTTTTCATGTTGGCAATAAACTCTGAAATGGGATTCGTCTATGAAAAACTTATTTTGTCCAATTCTATCAGACTTATATGTTAGTTAGGCTCTACCTTATAATTAACTAATGAACAATAAAATCCCAACAGTCCCCTTATGAAATCCCATTTAAATTCACTAGATCTGGACTTTAATTTGGACCAAATTACACACAATCAATAAATATCACTCACCTAGATAAGAACATTAGGAGCAGTTTGATAATTAAAAAATGATAATGCTTAGCATGGTGGTATCATTTAGCTTATTTCAAAGTTACTCACCCAAAGTGTGTGTGGGAGAGGCTTCGGCTTTTTCAGTCATTTCCTCAACGGGCTCCCTCAGTCCTCTAAATATACTGGATTATTCCTTTGAAATTGGTGAAAATGTCAGAAATCGTCCAATCTCGCAATGTTAAAGAAAGTGGAAAAAATCCATCTCCTTCTCTAACCCAAAGCACATTGTTCCATCAAGTTTAGAGATAATCTGTCCTGTAGTTATAATCCTGTTTGCAAACAAATATACAAACCAACAAACAAACAGAACATCCCTAGAGGAGGTAGTGATTACAGAGAATAGCTCTACTTTAATGAAACAGTAGCATTCCGGATTGAAACATGACTGCCACTTGACTGTTCAAGTGGCACCAAGAACTCAGTATTCATTCGTGCACTTAACCAATTACTGAGAGAGTATGATGAAAAAAGAAATCACATTTCACATTGCAACTTCACGTTCTGCCCACAGATCTGAAGACAATGAGCGAGCGCCTGAAGAGCAGGTACTACACCACGCGGAAGCTGTTCATGGCCGACATGCAGCGCATCTTCACCAACTGTCGAGAGTACAACCCTCCGGAGAGCGAGTACTACAAGTGCGCCAACCTACTGGAGAAGTTCTTCTACACCAAGATTAAAGAGGCAGGCCTCATCGAGAAGTAGAACAGAGGAGGAAGGAGGAGGACTTTCTCTTCACCTCCACAAAGAATGACACAAGGCCTCTGTGGTCCAGGATCTAAGTGATGCAGATGACAGCCGTGTGTGAAGACAAGCCAGGAGCGGGACTACTGACTCCGGAGCTGTCGGGTTTCAGAGACATATTTTGATGTAAAAGGTGCACACTGGTCTCAGATCAGCACTCTTTAATGTTTGATGCATGCAGGCAAAGATCCTGAATCGGTAGCTTAGACTGATATTTACACTGAAAGATAGGCCGCGAGGGACGGCCTCACTGACGACCTGTGAGACTGTCGCTGCCATGAAACATAACAAGAAAACGTGTGTCTTCATATTTCATCACATATCCCAGGGTCCCGGGTGGAGGGAGGAGGGAGGAAGGTGTGAGAGGAAGACATACTGAGCGGAGCAGGGAGCTTCTGTTTGTGTGTGAAGACTTTGAGAGGCAACACGCAGTGACGGCTGATTGGAGATTCCCCGCTCACCTTTCTAACTTTGTCTCTCTCCATCTCTTTCTTTTCTTTCATCCCTTCATCTCCCTGCCTCCTCCTCCTCCTCCTCCTCCTCTCAGTGGACTCAGGTAGATATGTCACATCTACTGTGTGTTACACCATTACGCACAAGTGTTACCTTCGAGGGATGCGACTGGGAGATCAGATTTTCCTGTCTGTGGAATCGTGCGCGCCATAAATGAGGTCAAAGTTTGACTGTGATGAGTTCATCCTGCCAAAAGAGGAATACATACTTTAAATTTGTACAGATTTTAATTATTTTAAAGCACTTATTCCCATTGTATATTTTAAATGTGTATATAACATATATTTTCTGTTTCAAGAACTAAAACTAAATACTCTTTTTTGTATAAGCCACCTAGGGCAGTGTGACTATCGAAATGCACTTTTATTTTTCCAAGTATTAGTAAACATAAAAATAATCCTCTTCTCTTCAAAAAATTTGTTTGGCATATAAATTACCGCTGACTAAGGACTAATTTAATTATCTAGAGTTTATTCTTATTTATGTGCTGTAATTTAAAAAGGAAATGCTTTAGACAAGGTTAATTTATTCTCTCTTTATTTTTGCCCTGCAGATGGAGATTGATAACTTTATACTTTGGAGATAAATGAGAAGATTGTGCAATACTATGTAGTTTTGCTGTTTTGTAAAAAGGTGTTTGTACTTTTCAAACTTTAGGAAAATACGTTTTGTATTATGTCTGGATAAAAAAATACTTCATGCTCTTTGTACAACTGGTTTTAATGACATAGTATTAGCCTATTTTATAGACTGAATAAAAGAGGTGAGGCTAATTCAGCGTCTGTGGTGATTCAACGCTATCACATCATTTCTATGCCTTCGCTCCGGCAACACCATGTGACAATCTGGTGATAAAGATATCTGAAGATCACTTTGGGGGAATTAAGTCAGATTTCTATGAATGTTCACAGATTTGCTCCTTAATTTTCTCAGCTATTCTCCAGTAAAAATACACAAACCTGTATCCCAACATAGTCAGAGACACCATGAACAGGAATCCACTCGAAGTAACTTATAACCTCTCAAGGAATATTTTAATCAGCTGCCAAATATGGTTACACTAGGAATGCATTGGGCCACTTTCACAGATCTGCTCCTTAATTTTCTCAGCTATTCTCCATTCTCTCGATTTCAGTGGACAAAGGTCACAATGAGTCTGGATTTTTGTCAAATCAGACCCAGCTTTCATAAACAATTTAGAAACTTTTCAGCTGCCATTAAGAGAAACGGTTTTACCAACAGAATAAGTATAATCAAGGTAAATTCCTTTTTGCAATGGCCAAGATTTAACAAACAATTAAAGACAGCTTTGAGTTCAACCTGAACAAGTTTAGATTGGAATTCAGTTGTCCAAACTTCTCATTTGAATAGAGCTGATAATATAATTGTTTATGTAAATGAGCCAATCATGAAATCATTACCCCGCCTCTCACCCAGTGTCGGCTGGGATTGGCTTCAGCCCCCACCCACAATTCTTAAAGGACAAGATGTATAGATGAGGGATTGATAAAATTTATTAAAAGACACTAATACAAGCTCATATTCAGTTCAGCTCATACAGGTTTATGTAAGATGGCATAACATCTAAAAACTCTGTTTTTAAAGGAGAGAAAAGACAAGAAAATTAAGGTAAAAGTATGAAAAAATGAAAAGTTAAGGGAAAACAATTTGTTAAAAACTGTTCACAGTATAATATCAAACAGATCACAAAACCAAACTCTATGACAGAGCACTTGAAAACGAGGTTGCTGGTTTCAGCGGCAGCCGACAAACGACTCGTTGTATTTCTCAAACGGCTGCTTGCCGCTCACAGAGCTCCTCGGGTTCTTGCCGCTCACAGAGCTCCTCGGGTTCTTGCCGCTCACCGAGCTCCTTGGGGGCTGCACAGACCTGCTGTCAGTCTTCCCCTTGAATATAGGAGAACGGAGGAACTGCAGGTCTGTGAACTTGTCTCCCCGCCGAAGTTTCCTGTTAGGATGAGAATAAATTTGAGTGTTCGTTAGGGTTGCAAAGGGGCGGAAAGTTTCCGGTAAATTTCCGGAAACTTTCCACGGGAATATTAAGCTCGGGAATTTGGGGAATTTTGAAAAAAAAAAAACTATGCAAATTAAACGCTGAGCAATAAAAACATCATTCAAAACTCTATTTTAAAGATGTATGGAACGTTGAGTTTCAACCCTCTACTGTGCATTCTTCCATCACATGCACAGATAACTCCCAGCATCCTTCTCTCTACAGCAGGGCTATTGAGGCCTGCTGTAGTGTGCAGGACTAGTCAGGTAAGTTTCCATGATATTACTCGGGAAAATATATTAGCATGCTGATTGAGGATTGTTCATCTGTTCATCTAGCCTATTTCCATTCATTTATCCATCAATTGTAAAATATTTTTACAGACGATTCCAATTGTTTGGCTAACTATTTATATCTCTGGCATTGCATTAGTGTTTTTTACAAACTTTTTTCTCATCTTATTCTACAGAACAATGCCACGTGCACTATCTCATGTGTGGAGACATTTCACCCCAAACAATGTAGAAGGAAAGGCTGTGTACATTTGCAAATACTGTGCAAAGACCTATGTTAAGAATATCACAACGATGCAGAAGCATATAGTCAAGTGCCCAAAGTTTCCTCAGGGCTCAAATCAGCCTATGACAAAACAAAATGTTTATATTTATGTCTGTATATGACAAGGTAAATACAGTTAGTATAAATTACCCACAACATTTCCAGTTTATTCCCGTTAATTCCCGTATATTCCCATGGAAAGTTTCCAACTTTGAAAATTCCCGGAATTTTGCAACCCTAGTGTTAGTACAGTATAAACATTTTACTGCAAGAGTGGCTTTAATATGCAAAACCTACCCGTTCAGCGAGGGCTCCTTGTAGTCCACCACCATGGTGCAGCGCCGCTTGCGAGCCGCGACGGGAGTGGAGGATCTGCCGTCAGACGGGTACTTGCGGTAGGCTGCAGGGGACATATTGGTCACATCACACAGACTCAAGCCCCGCCCTGCTGTCCTTACACCACGCCCACCTGTGGAAATGTGAAGGAAGATGTGACACGAGAAAGAGAAAAGGAAACAGAAGTTGTGTGTTTTTCTGTGCGTAAACACCAGTGAACAGCAACAGACAGAGTGCAGTAGAGACGATGCATAGAGGAGAGATAACAAGCAGGTTTGGGAAAGGAGCAGTGACTGTATATAAAGATGGAGGTTCCATGTTTACACACAGTCATTTGCGAATGAGCTTACGTCTCTTGCACGTCTTGATCCGCTGAGGTGTCAGATGAGGTAAGAGAGGAGGAGCGTCGCTGGTGGAATCTCTGAAGTTGTGCAGGACGTTGTCTATTCTCATCATCTCAGCTTCAACCAGAGGACTGACAGCCAGCAAACAATCCTCCTCCACAATCGCCCTGTGAGGCTCTGGCAAACAAACACGCATATTCACCTTTAAAACAAATGACCACTTGCAAAAAAAAAAACCCTGACATTTTTGTTATTATGTCACATTAATAAATAAAACACGTTGAAAAACATTGACGTCAAACTCGTCCATGCTGCAGGAAGATTCCAACAAGGAGTCGTCACTTAATTGCCCCCCCATCCCAGCTCAGCAGCAAGTCCTTTACTGAGGGTAAATAGCTAATAAAATAATAATATTATCGCCCCACAGGCAGGATGAGCAGATTGTTTTGTCTCCCTGTGGCATAAGATCTCAAACACTATGAAACTATTGTAACAGACATGAAGTGAACGTGTTTCAGAACATGTAGTCACCTTGGTCAATTTCCTGTTCCATCCCCTCCGGGCTCGGGCTGTTAGAGAAGCTGGAATCAGGGCAGTGAGGGAGATGAGCTTCTTTCTCTTCAGGCTCTGCAGTCGTGGGACTTGACTCCTCATCTCTAAAGACTATAAAACACACAGCATTGATAGATATTGTTTAATCATAACCATTAAACCTCTCTTTCAAAGCTTTTAACAGAAATATGAAAGTTCTCACCAGAGATCTCCTTGGTTGGAGGGATGTTTTCTTTTTGTCTGGGCCGGCCTCTACGAGTGGTGATCACTTTGCTCTTTCCCGGTGAAGTCTGTCTCTTCCTGGTTTTCTGAGGAACATAAAGGCTGTCCTCGGATTCAGATGAGGATGAAGACGAGCTTGACTCATTCAGTCTGGAGGCGCCAGGTGACGCACTGGTTTGGACCTGTTCTCCTTGCTGAGCCTCTTCGCCGAGGGGCGTGGCCGGCTGACTGCCCTCGGCCTTCGCCCTGAACGGCGCCACGTGAACCGTCTCTTCACAGTCAAAGTCAAACGTGTCGTTCATTCCCAGCGACGTGTTGAGCTTGTTGCCCTGTGACGGAGGTGCTGCTTTGGAACGTGTGGCTGAACGGTCCCGACTCTTGGAGCGGGCTCTGGGTTTGGGTTTGTCCCACGGCTTCTTTAACTGGGCGCGCTCCGGTCGGCGGCCTCTCTCAGCTTTCTGTGCAGGCGCCTCTGGTTTGCTGCGGGTCTGCTGCTGGGCTTGTTTCCTGTTGGGCGGCTTTTGGCTGCTTTTTTTAGGCGGGACTTGTTCAGGGGTAGAGTGCTGGAGCTCTTCAGTGTCAATGAGATCTGCGAGTTCTGATTCCGGTTCTGGCAGCGGCTGATTTGGATTTCTATCCTCTGCCTGAATAGGACTTGCTATTAAAGTCTCTAAGGCTGCTGTGGAGTCGCCTGCACTCAACAACCTCTGTTCCTGCACACGCTCAGACCTCCTGTTGTGTCTTCTGTCCGCGTGCCCACGCCGTACAACCACCGAGGATGGCAAAGTAAGCTGCTTGTCACATCCAGGTTGTCCAGAGGTCTGAGGCTCTGTGAAGACAAAGACAACATCATGAATTACACAAGCTCAACTTCAGGATTTGGACGATTGCAATCGTTAATTAAAATACTGTAAACAACAGCTTTTGAGTAACTGTCCAAAGAACAGATTATATTTGAATTAATTTGGGGATCAACCTGAGAACCAATTAAACTTTTCACAGCTGATAATGAGTTAACTATTGTGACTAATCCCTGTAATATTGTATGTGTTTGTATACCTGCACTAATTGGTGAAGCTTTGCACACAACGGGCTCATCGAGGTTCTCGCTGGTCCGCTTTCTCCTGAAAATTAAAAAGGGAACAGATTTTCAGTCACAGGACTCATGATAAAGGTTGTGATAAAAAAAAAAAAAGTCCTGCCATCAACTTTGCATTTTTACAGTTACCTTGCTGAATTCCTGTGGTGCTGACGTTCAACTGAGATGTTTGCAGCTTTTGTCTAAAAAAAGATAGGAAATTATACATTTATGTTATTTATGGGAATACATCCCAAAGCACACTGAAATCTCTGGATGCTGTATACGATTCTGCTCTGCATTTTTATCACTGGAGACCGCTATGGCACACACCACTGTACTCTTTATAACAAGGTTGGCTGGCCAGCCCTGTCTGAAAAAAGGGATGGTCATTGGAAGATCTATATTTACAAAACAATCATTGGGCTACTGCCACTATATCTCTCCTGTCTCATCAGCTGGAATTGTAATACCCACAATACCCGCTCCCAGAGCTGGCTTTCATTATATCTGCCTTGTGTTAAGACTAACTTGGGGAAGACAGCTTTCTGTTATAGATAGATAGATTACTTTATTCATCCCCGAAGGGAAATTAAGTCGTCATAGCAGCCGGTATATTGGAATACAATAAAATACAATACAATAGAATAAAATAAAAAACATTGAGGCACTCACATTTGGAATGAGGTCCAAAAATCTTTACGGTTGTGCTCATTTGTTTCATTGAAGGAGTTCTGGTCTCATGTACAGCTGACTTCTCCTGCATTGATTGTAACTGCTAGTTGACTTGGCCATAGTATTTTATACTGACGAATTTTTGTATACCTTGTATTACTGTATATATATATATATATATATATGCATATTTATTTCATCTTATTTATTCAATGTATTAACTCTTCAATGTATCAACTCTTTATTGTACCCTCGGCACCATTATAAATGAGGGTCTTATTCCCCAATGTGTTTTCCGAGGCTTAAATAAATATTCAATCAATCAATCAATAAAATGTTTAAGTGAAACACGGAATCGGTCTCCGATGTGCATCATGGGCCGACAGGTACCTCTGAGGCGCTCGCCGCCTGGGCTTCCCGGTCCTTCAGCTTCCTCTTGAGCAGCAGCAGGTGCAGGAACAGCGCCTGCTGCTCTCGCTTCAGCTGCAGGATCACTGCGTTGGCTTGTCTCACTTTGTCCTTTTCAGACTGCAGGGCCACGGCCAGCGACTTGTTGTTCTCCTGGACACCGACCAGGATGGTGTTGGCGGACATGGCCCCTGGGAGTGAACACAATAAGATTAAGATACATTTATTTGTCCCAAACACATGCACAGACATGCACAAGCACACTCGTGCAATTGTAGGGAAATTTAACCTCTGCTTTTAACCCATCTGGTGCAGGACACACAGAGCAGTGGGCAGCCATGTACGGCGCACGGGGAGCAGATGTTGGGGGAGTAAGGTGCCTTGCTCAGGGGCACTAGACAGGGTAGGGAGAATCCTCTTGGATTTTTGGATAGATCAATCCAGGTTCGTCTTTTAGTTGTTTCTCCATGGAGTCGAACCAGAGACCTTTTCTGCCCATAGTCCAAGTTTCTGCCACATGTGTTTGATGCCATCATCGTCACAACAACAAGTACAGTACAATGAATAGACATTTTGACTGAAGTTACATTAAATGAAGAAAACGTGCTGATCATCCCCACTGGTGGTATTTCCATGGTTGTTTGAAGCATCTTCATGTCACCTTCATCTTGCAGGTACACTATAATGAATGTATATGCATTGATTTCAGTCACATTAAGAGTATGGGACGTGCTGATCCTCACCGCTGCTTTTGTGACTGATCCTGGGTCTTCCCCTGCTGGGAGCCGAGGCACTGGCCAGCCGCTTGTTCCTCTTCTCCTTCATCTTCTCCTTGATGTCCTCCAGACTCTGCTGGAAGGACTTCTTCTGGACCCGCTCCTTCGCCATGGCTCACGGCCTCCGCTCGGGTGTAAAGTGGTTGTAAAGTTTTCCGGCGGATCAGCAGCGCAGCATCGTGATCAGAAGCACAACAAGCGACTCGGCTAACCTGCTAGCTGGGTTAGCAAGCGAGTGGACGTACACCGCACGGACAGTCGATCTCCGGAAGCTGCAGCAGGACGTTCTGTATGAAAGCGACTTACCAGCATGTGTGTGTCGATGTGTGAATACAATACAATATGCTATTTATTTTAAAAAGGCCGCAGATGGTATGTTTCCTCTCCGATCGCCAGCAGACTCTCAGCGACCTAACGTTCGAATTCTGAGCCGCGAGTGCTGGTTGGTTGAAACGTGGGTCGACGTCACTTCCTAAGAATGGAAATCATCGGTTCGCAAGATGGCGCTGATGCTCAGAGGAAGATAAACTACATTTACCTGCAAGGGATTTAATGTTCGCTGCTCATCTAAAAGCCCAAAATCAAGGAGTGTATACAAAGCTTGGTCAAGATAAGATAGAACTTTATTCACGTAGAGGGAAACTCTTGTGCCAGATCTTTCCCCAAAGTTGCAATAACAAATAATTAAAAAAAAAGTAAGTATTAAAATATCAAGTTAGGACCTATGTTTAAATATATAACAATACAAGTAAGATAAGTTCCAAAAAATATGGGAAGCTGCACAATAGACTAAAACCAGAGTAGAAAAATAAGTAGTAGACATTCTAAGTTTTGCACATGATCAGAATCAGAATCAGAAGTATTTTATTGCCAAGTACGTTTACACATACAAGGAATTTGCTCTGGTTAATGATAATGAACTCAATACTTTGACGCCACGCCACGGTCACACCGTGTGACGTAAAATCAATCTTTGAGTTAGTTTGTATCTCCACCTTGTTGGGATGACACTCATCTCAACTTCAAGTTGATCTGATGTAAACCCTGGTACAAGTACCTCAAAGTAAAAATATGGAATATGGCCAAGAGGCCACTAAATGCAAAATAGCAGGCTTCCTGTTGCGTTTTTCAAATTGCACCTAAGACTTTTTTTTTTGTCTGATCATGATACACTTGTATATTGATTATTGATATTTACGGACGGCTTTGCTTCGTGAAATGCTCCAGAACACTTATGTGCGATAACTCGTGTGAGGTTTTTTTTGTCTGGGTGACCCCAATCTTTTGAACGGTAGAGTACACTATCTTAGGGCTTTTGTATACACTATCTTATGGCCTATATACATACTACTTAAGGGCCTACGTTATCTTAGGTCCTTTATCTTAGGGCCTATCTATCTCTATACGATTGTAGGACCTATACACACTATATTAGGGTCTATATACACACAAATTTGCGGCCTAAATGCATACTATATTTGGATCTATATACATATTAACTCAGGGCCGATATACACACTATCTTAGTGCCTATATACATACTACCTATATGCACTATCTTCAGGTCTATATACACACAAACTTAGGGCCTATAAATCTTCATGCACCAACACAACTGTCTACCATACAAATCCTGCTTCAATGCCACGAGTGCCCATTCCTGCCCTTTCTCAGGTTTTGCTCATGCAGTAAATGTTCCATAAATATTGAATTACAGTAAAATACCTGGTCATGATCTCATTTTCTTTCTCAAGTCAGAGTCAAGCAGGCATGTCTTCCTTGGCAGCCCACTGGGGAAGAAACTAGCACCCTTCGTGCATGGCACTGCAGCTAATATAACATCCTTCCACCGTTTTTTGTCAGTGAGGATCCAAGAAAGTGTCTGCTACAGCCTAGTGAGTGGCATATTGAGGCTCTGGAAAGGGCTTTGGTGAGGCTCGGGTGTTGTCAGTGTCGCCCTCTGAAAACAAATGACTTCAGTACGGGTGCCTCAGCTGTAAAACAGGCCTGTACTTTCGGGCAAGACCCTTGAGTAAAGCATGTGGTTCGTTGTTGATTCAGCTTACTTCTCTCCCAGATGTTCACAATGGGATTATTTCTCTATAGGTTGCATAAGGATATGTAGCAGTTAAGCTTTATTACTAAGAAAATACATTAAAAAACATAAATGAAAATGCAGCTAACGTCATTAGATATTTTTAGTAACAGGCATGGCGTTTTGGTATTGGTTGGGGGTCTGAGTAAGTGTTGTAGGTGTGAGTGTTCTTTTACTAAGTGAGCCTTACAAACCTTAAATGACTCACTGTTTTAATAATAAGATCACTTCTGTTTCACCTAAAAGCTGCAATATTCTTGCGAAAGGCAAGTAAGTGTTGCAGCTGCTCCCTTACTGCAGGGAAAGAGTGAGTGTGTGCTTTGTATGCAGGCGTTAATGAATTAAAAAGAAAGAATGTGTCAGGAGGGAGGTAAACATAGAGAGTTGACAGAAAGACAGCCACAGGTTTTAGCTCAGCTTGCTTTAATGGGCAAATCCATCCCACAGTCATTTCATGCCACCCCTGACTCTCCTCGTGTCAGACACCTGGAGAGAAACTTATTATCACAGGTACAGGAAAAGAACAGAAGGGATTAAAATTCTAAACAGAGTGGCTTTTGTGCCAGTCTGAGAAATCAAGGCACAATAAAAAATTTACTGCGGACGTCAACACAGGTGCAGACACTGCCTTCTTTAGTATAACAGGAGCTATTAGCTGAAATATCAAATTATGTGATGCACTAATATCAGGGATTCACAAACAAATCCCTGTCCAGTCTGATCTCTGGTTCATCCATCCCTGTCCAGACAGTGTGACTGGCCAATAAAAAGATCATCTGCTTTCCTGCCAGATGAAAAGTATTAGCTCTAATCTGTGCACTCGCCTCAGCCGGGGCCCAAAATACACAGCCCTCCTTTTTTTAATATGGAAAAATGTGCATATGGTGCCATACTCACGATTTATGATAATGAAATCATAACACAGGGTCTGTAATCAACCACAAAAGCAAACCGTAAGCCAGAAACAGCTCGGGAAATCAGATTATAGCTTGTTTTATGAATCTCGGATTGATGAGTTGCCACCTACATCATCACCACGTTTTCTTTAGTTTAGTTACACATGGAGAACATCAACAACTGCAGTCCAAGACTTATAGGATAATGATACTTGTTGTAAAGTTAGGAAAGATGCAGGCGGCCAGGAAATTATACTAACCGTTCCAACATGATTGAAACTGACATCATCATCAATAACAATAAAAATCAAATATACATAAATCAAAATATTATATAACTATAAGCTTAACTGCTTAACATTAGACATTTATATAATAAACAATATAATTTCAACTGTATTTATATAGCATTTTTCAAGTCTTGTAGACCACTTAAAGTGCTTTGAATTAAAATGTTCACACACATTCATATAGAGCTTCTAATTGAGCACTTTTTCTATCACACTTAGTGGAACACCTGCTCCTGAGCCACAGCAACCCAAATGATGATGTGCTCATACCCTTCACAAAATCATATAATTCCAAACTTAATTTTTCATTTGCAGTGTTTAGCGAGTAGTTTGCAAAGGTTTACAAAGCTTCCGGAGCTGCAACACAATCCCCTGAATGGTGGGTATGGTTGATTAACTTGTGTCCCCCTCTAAACTACCTCAGAACATTACCAACTAATAAATAAAATGACCATAATTAAGGGTATAACTAGTCCAAACCTAGACCTGTGCAGTTATTAGCTACTACAGCTGGACAATATTGCAGAGGGATTCTAACCTGACAGCCTTTCCCTGTTGTGAGGCTGGCTCGTGTTTGACTGCATCGCTAAATGGAGGAGCTTTCCTCCAGCAGCAGATCTCTTTGAACCTGGCCGACAGCGGCACCGAGCCACAGACACACATTCAGCTCGCAGTGGGTTGCAGCGTGGTCATTATGCCCTACAGCCTGCTCTTAAACACCCTGCTGTGCCATTTACTTCACAGCCAACATCCCCTGCGTTTACTGATGTGTTGCTCCATGCCACACCGCCACACCGACCACTCAGGGACTAAAACAAATTTTGTTAGGCGCTACGACAGCAACAGCTGCTACTTAGAAATGGAAATAGAATAGGAAATATAAAATTTGTTTTTACAACTCCCTACTTTGTTCCCTGGGCAGTGAGAAGCTGTGCTCTGAATGAGTAACAATGATGAAGGGATTGTCCATGATTATTGATAAATACATGTATTTGCCTGAATGAGAAGACGCTACTATACCACTATATCTGTAAGGTAAATATGTAGTACGTAGCTACTTAGCCTAGCATTAAAGGCTGGAAACAAGGAAACCGACAACCTTTTACCCTACGCACACAAAAAAGGGTAAAAAACAATAAAGCGCTAATTATTGTATTTTCCAAATTATATTTTTTTATTTCAGCATCAATATTTCCCCCAGTGTTTATTCTTATTTATCTTCATATTTGTTTTATTACTTTTCAGTTTGCAGGTGTATTTCATTTTTTTTCTTTTTTTCGAGTTTCATAAAATATTTTCCATCCCTCATCTCTGTTATGTAATTTTCCCATCAGCAAATACCCATGACCATCTTAGTTTTATGACATGTGCCAAACGCAGACGTCAAAATGCTGCATCCTCATGCCAAAATCGTTTTACAGTCTTTTTCTTTGTGAGCAGCGAGCAGAGCTGCCCTCACCTGGCATGCACCGCTCTGCTCTGCACCTTTGTACTCCCTCCAGGTAGCAGAGAATGAAAAATTCCCTGGATGCCGGGTCAGGCTTTTGTGCTGCTGACATATGCTCATGTGTGCATCTGCTCATGCATGCCACAAATCTGACAGAGGAGAAAGAGAGAGCGAGAGAGAGAAAGTGAAGAGGGTGAACGTAATGGCGAGATAACAAAAGAAAGATGACAAATAGTGAAGCAGAAGAGTGAAAGCTGGCGAGGGACTGAGCCCAGGAGGTAAGGGGCCAGACGAGGTATGAATTCCGACTGCCTCTCGAGAATATAGCATCCCACACACATATGTTCACGATCACTGCACCACACAATTAATAACAATAATAATGACTGCTGTGACAACTGGAGGATTGGGAGGCAGTGATTGATTGGATGATAATGCTGTGGAATTATTTACTTTGGAGCAGCTGTTGGTAGCAAAAGCAGACAATTTCTAATTAATCCAGGTTGGTGTCAGTCGGCTGATGGAAGACGAAAAAGAAGTCACGGAAAGTTGAAAAAGCTGCGATCACACAGTCTCTGACCCGACGAGCTGAGTTCAGCCTCGGAGAAAGGTTAGAATGGCCATCACTCAGAATGTCAGATGATTTAGATAGCGTCGGCATTATCTGATTCACTCACGATAAAATAGTTTGTAGTTGTATAGGGAATATGCAGAAGGAGCAACAACCATGAGACAAAATCTGAACGCCTGCCTGACGTGTTTCAACAGCATAAACAGCTCCTCAGATCAGGAACCATACTTCAGCTGCAGCACATTTGTTTTAAACCTCTAGGCTTTTAAAATCAACTTTAAAATGAGATGCACGATGCAGTAAACTTGATCAAAAAGAAAGACAATGAAGCAGGACACCGCATTCCTGCTTTGATTTCCTCTCAGAGAAATGAAGTTGGATGGGATGCAGCGGGCGGTGACAAGGGTTATCTGTTCTCCCCAGGAAATAAATAGGTGGAAAAAGACTTCAAAGTCTCCTGAAGCCAAATAAAGACCCTGGATGTGTCCTTTTCATTACGTTGGCAAATACCTGAACACAGACCAAGGAATGATTGTTTCTGCGTGCTGCTAAGCAGAGAACAAGAAACAGGCTCAGGTCAGAGGCTCAACAAAGAGAGTTATTGGTTTGAGAGGAGGTGAGGCCTGAGTGCGTCTGGACACGTCACATGTCTGGGTGAACACGTACACACGGAGCACTCGAAGATAGACATGTTCCTGGCTTGGGCCTTAACTAATAAATCTTTTAAAACAAAGATCCATCCCACAAACTGATGAGTATCATGATGAAATGTTGTTTTAAAAAGTTATCTACTAAAATGCATGTTTCAGCAAGTGTCCTCCTACCATCAAAAGGTTAATTGGAGGCTCTAAATTAACCTTTTCTGTGGATCTGAGTGTGAATGGGTGTTGGCCCTGGGATACACTTCACCTGATGTCATCTGGGGGCAGCTGTGGTTTATTGTCACCAACCAGAAGGTCAGTGGTTAGATCCCTGGCTCCCTGGAACAAGTGCAGCATACAAGTAGCGCTGTATGAATGTGTGTGTGAATGGTTGACTGTGGATTGTACAATAGGCAGTTTGAGCGTTGATAAAACTATTGAATCCAACATGAGTATCCACAGCTATTGTTTATTGGAAAATAAAAAGCAGCAAGACTCAAGCATGCTCTGATTGGCACTCACACGTTCATTCATAAGATCCACATCTGTTAACACACACAGAGTTATAGTCATCATGGAGGTTCATTGTAAGAAGGACTCTCTCAAATGATATATGGAATATCTATAAAAATTAATGGTGTAGAGCACAAATGTTGCATTAAGTTGTACTTCTGTGATGGCTACATCTGTGCATGCACTCACACATAATCACACACACTCACACACACGCTCTCTTCAGAAAATACTGTTTTCACTCATTTGCTGCTTTCGTGCCTTCTCCATCCGTATCCCCCTGGTCCATCCCATCCGTATCCCCCTGGTCCATCCCATCCGTATCCCCATCGTCCATCCCATCCGTATCCCCCCTGGTCCATCCCATCCGTATCCCCCTGGTCCATCCCATCCGTATCCCCCCTGGTCCATCCCATCCGTATCCCCCTGGTCCATCCCATCCGTATCCCCCTGGTCCATCCCATCCGTATTCCCCCTGGTCCATCCCATCCGTATACCCCTGGTCCATCCCATCCGTATCCCCCTGGTCCATCCCATCCCTATCCCCCCTGGTCCATCCCATCCGTATCCCCCTGTTCCATCCCATCCCTATCCTCCCTGGTCCATCCCATCCGTATCCCCCTGGTCCATCCCATCCGTATCCCACCTGGTCCATCCCATCCGTATCCCCCCGGTCCATCCCATCCATATCCCCCTGGTCCATCCCATCCGTATCCCCCTGGTCCATCCCATTCCTATCCTCCCTGGTCCATCCCATCCGTATCCCCCTGGTCCATCCCATTCCTATCCTCCCTGGTCCATCCCATCCCTATCCTCCCTGGTCCATCCCATCCGTATCCCCCTGGTCCATCCATCCGTATCCCACCTGGTCCATCCCATCCCTATCCTCCCTGGTCCATCCCATCCGTATCCCCCTGGTCCATCCCATCCGTATCCCCCTGGTCCATCCCATCTGTATCCCCCTAGTCCATTCCATCCGTATCCCACCTGGTCCATCCCATCCCTATCCTCCCTGGTCCATCCCATCTGTATCCCCCTGGTCCATCACATCCGTATCCTCCTGGTCCATCCCATCCGTATCCCCCCTGGTCCATCCCATCCGTATCCCCCTGGTCCATCCCATCCGTATCCCCCTGGTCCATCCCATTCGTATCCCCCTGGTCCATCCCATCCGTATCCCCCCTGGTCCATCCCATTCGTATCCCCCTGGTCCATCCCATTCGTATCACCCTGGTCCATCCCATCCGTATCCCCCTGGTCCATCCCATCCGTATCCCCCTGGTCCATCCCATCCGTATCTCCCTGGTCCATCCCATTCGTATCACCCTGGTCCATCCCATCCGTATCCCCCTGGTCCATCCCATCCGTATCCCCCTGGTCCATCCCATCCGTATCCCCCTGGTCCATCCCATCCGTATCTCCCTGGTCCATCCCATCTGTGTGTCAGCTCTTCCTTAACCTGTAGTTCAGAGATGATTGAGACGTGCACAGGTTCAGTAAGGGGAAAACAGCACCGATGTGTGTGTTGAACAGATGGGTCCAGGGGCCGGATGCAGAAGAGCCTGGGAGAGAGGCTGACTCTGAAACAAGGCGGGGCTGGAGTTTGAGGCGGGCCGGAGGGGGAAGGAGGCCAGTGTTGCCATGGCAGCTGCGGTAGCGACAGAGAGTTGATGCTGTAGAAGAGTCGAGGCCAGAGGTTTGGTCAGGTCTTGTTTCTTCTGTAGAGCCAGTCGAATCTGAGGCGGAAATGGACAATTAAGCTCCAATCGAGAATTTGAAAGTGAACAGTAGGAAACCAGAGAGGGACAAGAAGATAAAGTCTCAGCAGCTACTTCACAAATAGAGTACAAAATGTCCCACTTATAAACATCTTAATCTGAGTTTTTCTAACGCTGAAGTCAAACATTTCAGACGGGAGAGTCTTCAACTCCTATCACATCTCTGACATTGGCAGTAGGGAGTTGAGCTTCCTGGAAAAGGCTCTGGAGAATCAGCTCTTGTACACAAACACTGATGAGGGAAAATAAACCGAGCAACAGCAGCGGACTCACCGCCTGGAAACTCTGGTGTCGCTGGGCAGGAGTGTAAGGGCTGAACTTGGGCTTGGCCGGTTTACCTGCAGCTCGATCCTTGTGTCTCCTGCTGCTGATGTGCTGGAGAGGGGGGGGAGACGCAGAGTCAGAGAAAACGCTGCAATAAATAAACCCAGGGATGCAGGCAGCAGCTCGGAAACGGAGCAACGGAGGAAAATAAGCGGAGGTCACTTTTGTTTAGAAATTTGAATAATCAGCGAAGAGGAAAATTAAGGGAAGCCTAATCAAAGTTCCTATATAGACGATTCAGGCAGAATGGGGATAATTTGTTGGCGCTGACTTTGAGGTTGAAAATATTCATGGGAGTTGGGTTCGGATATTTGACGAGCACAAGCAGATGGCTTCAGCCAGCGCGGCACACAATGAGCGGTGAACGGCTAAATATTCATGAGCACCTGGCCAAAGATAACGTTTAAACAGTCAGATATGAGGACCAACACTTTGCATTCATATCGCCAACAGATGCTAATGCTATCGTCACATTCAGACTAAGCTGAGTATCTTTGCGCTCTATGATGAGGAATCTGTGGGTTTCACTTTTCGGGGGGCAGCGTGACAGGTGTGAGATGTTCACACTGTGATTTGGAATAAATATGCATGGTCCTGCTGGTGGATCTGCTTATGCATTTGACTGTCTAGACTCTGTGAATGGTTATTCAGTGTGACAGTTAACCTTTTCATAGCTTCACTTACAAGAGGCACCAACCAGTGAGTGTGATGGGCCAGTTTCTTGTGTCACCTGCCCAGTGATCAGCCAATGACTAAAGTTAATGAGTTAATCGTGTCCCATTGTACAAAAATGAAAACATTCCAAATACGGATGCTGTCGTCTCTTGGTTTTGACATAATTTGGAACCAGAGTTTGACCAGCAACGATTGGAGGCTAGATCCCCGATATCGATGGATCAAACGTGAGACAGCCACGAGCTAAGAATCATGACTTAAAAAAAATAATTGACATCCACTATTGCCTTATTTTATCTTGTCCATGTCCCATCTGCTAACGTGGAGAAGGCAGGATTGGCATATTGCAGCCAGCCACTAAGGAACAATCTAGATGATTTGTTTCCACTTTTGTGGAGCAGTCATGTCATCCATCTTTATATACAGTCAATGATTATGCACAGAGAATAGGAGGAAAAAAAGATCAGACGAGAACGTAACTAGAAAAAGAAGAATGTTATCTGTCTCAAGCTCTACGAACACAATCTGCATCAAATACGTTTTCATAAACACAAGACAAGCAAGATTAAAGACATTTACTCAAACGTGTAGCCCGTACATCATTCCATAATGGGCATAGAAATCATAAAACAGACGGTCTTCAATCACAGCTAAATTAAATAACGAAGGCTTTCAGGCTGAGGGGGGATATTAAACCTGCCTGTTTTTATAGCTAATGGTAAATATAGGAGAGTGGATCTGAGCACACAGAGGAATGTTCACATAAGGCTCCAAACTTACAGCGTGTAACTTAGGTTTGTACCAAACATCAACAGACCATCTTTTCTTATGAATAAGTAACATTGTGTGCAAGTCTACAAAAGTACAAAACTTTCTTAAGAGCAACTGTTAAAATCAGGCATATTCACATCTGTTCCCATGCTGAATTATCTCAAAAGTGCGTCTGACATTTGGGCATTCCTTCCACAGACAGAATCACAATCTTAACTTAGTATTGTCGTATTCTACAACTACAGTGAGAAACATTCATCTCTGTGTGAATCCCTGTGACAAGTAACCGACCTAAGCTTCGTTTTTTCACTTGGCATTTTCATCAATGAACCTGTTTGAGCTGAGTCTCGGAGTTGACATGCACACCGCAGATCTCACAGTGGAAAGTTTTGTTCTGGAGTCCGGTCGACGACTCCGGCGGCGGAGCCCACTTGGCTTTCACCCCCGTCCTGGGAAAGGACTTGATGGCTCCATAGCCACTTCGAGCCTCGAGCATGGTCTTGTGCTTCGTGCCTGCGGGAGATACAAAGTTTGCTTCGGCATCAGGATCAAACCCAGTGCGTGCAAGGTAAACCTGACAACTGCAATGAGCTTCTCACCGCAGTTGTGGGCCTGCAGCTGCGAGGCGGAGTTGACAGCCACCTTGCAGAGGGAGCAGTAGAGGAGACGAATGGCTTTCTCTTCTTCCGTCTCCTCCTCTGGGGCGACCTCCGCATCCCCAACTCCCTGCACCTCCTTCTCTGTTGTCCTCGGGCTTGGTGACAGCGAGGATTCAGACGGAGGCTTCACAGTTTCGGGGGAGCCGCTGCTCGTTGGCACAGCCTCGGAAGCCGGGTTCGGGGCTGGAGGTTCTGAAGGGTACATTGAGAAGTTTGAGAAGCAAACAGAAAGAGCCAGGGAGACGTAGTGGGAGCTAGTATTTTTGTATTTAAAGTTTGTATTTCCCCGGAATTTCTGAATTCTTGCAGCTTACACAAGCTCCACTTTCAAGACTTCCTCAGGGACAGAGATAAAAAATCACCGGGCTACAAGTGATTAGAAGCTCTATCAACTCTTCTAATCACACTGATAATCAATGATTTCCCGTAGGATCTGTCTTCCAGCAATCAAACGCACTCTTTTGTGTAGAAATGCTTTGGCTCTATTATCTATTTTCTAAGCGGTTCCCTGGAGGAGCCTGTGCTGATTTAAGGATTCAGGCTTTGCTAATAACAATGATTAGCTCGGCCTGGCTGAGTAAGTGTCTGTGTGTTACCATTGATTCATCACTCTGAGAGGCCGAGCAGGCTGTTTGCTGAAGGAACCCTCAGAGGCCTCCCCTGCCGTCTCCTCCACTTGCCCTAAACTAACTCCCAACTGAAAATGATCCCTCGTTCTTTCCCTCAAACAAACAAACTCTCATATCAGCGGTGTCACAAGCAATTCTTCCTATCTTTGTTTTTTTCCGCTCTTGAGCTTGCAGTCAAATGTATTATTTCCATTCCTTAACACCCACACATATGCAAAAGAAGCATTTATACAAAATCTTGCTGGCTCTTTCACATTTATGCTGACATATTTCCAGACACACACACACACACACACACACACACACTGCACAGCTTCCCACAGATCATGCATTCAAAGCATTTGCAGTGTGTTTTTGATCACAGGAGGCTACTGAATGAGGAGGGTAAATGTAAATATGAAGAAGGAGCAGAGGATTACGCTCATCCTTTAATCTCCTCACTGTGAAACCCGAAGCAGCGGGGGGGCTATCACATCAAAGAGTTAAAAGTCAGGAGTGGGAAAAGATGATCTGAGCTGTGCATTCAAATATCTATCGTTGTCATATATTCAACGTCTGCATACAAACACACTCATGCAGTGTGTGTGTGTGTGTGTGTGTGTGTGTGTGTGTGTGTGTGTGTGTGTGTGTGTGTGTGTGTGTGTGTGTGTGTGTGTCTGCAGAGACACAAACCTCCTGGTGTCGTGTCAGAGCTGGAGGGCTGCAAGCAGGGCGAGGGGAGGATTTGCGATGTGGTTTCCTTGGCGACTGGTTCAGAGGTCCTGATCTTTAAATCTGGGGCGTCAAGAGCTTTCAGCCTTTTCGCGTGTTTGGTGCCGCTGTAATGGGAAGACGCCTGCACCTGTGCGCAACAGCAAGCAAAAGGGAATGAACTAACTGCAAACACACAATTATTTACTTATGTAAACTTGATGTTTTTAATGCACAAACTTACACAGAGCAACAAGTAAATAAAAGTTTATAATGTTCCTGATGAAAGTGCAGGGGATGCTGCCAAGACTTTCTTGTTTAAAATAAATTATGAATCGTTTTGCATTTCACACAATCGAAAAAATAACACTATGCAAAGGTCAAATATTAGAGGTGTGAACATTTCACCCAGTGAGTGAATAAACCAAGCAGCTCTAAAACCTCAGAACCAGCATGACAGGACAGGCCTCCTCAGCTGTCATGCAAAAAGGGTGTGTGTGAGAAATGTGATTAACACCGACAGAAAAACAATTCGACGTGTTTCTTTAGTGCACGACACCGCCCACCTCAGAGTTGAACTTCAGGCGACAGACTCCACAGGAGCTGGTCTTCCTCTTCAGGTGTGAGCTGAGCCCGAAGCCGGGGCCCATCAGAGCTTTATGGACGTGATCCATCTGCAGCGAAGGAGAAGGGGGACGTCACAGACTGGATCAGGATTGTGAAAGACAACAATGAGCAGTGAAAGTGATCACCAACGTTTTAAATGACAAACTGTTTGCAAACAATGTGTTCAGAGGAGCACCGCAACATTTCTCAGCGGAATGAGGGAGTAGTTGTTCTGGCAGCCAGTCAGACATGAACCCAACAACAAACACACAGCTGGTGCGATACATGTTTACACATGTGCACAGACACACAGCAACATTTTAACATTTAATAAGGAATGCTTCAGTGTGGGGGCCCCAGGCAAAATGGACCTGGGGGCCCTAGATCAAACCAAACCGACCAAATCCCCAAAACTGCATAATTCTAATCTTCAAACAATTATTTTAGAATATAAATTATAAACAAATTGCTTACTGTGCATATGCATAAATAAAAGTAAAGTAATGACATTTAAGTGCAACTTCCCCCTCCACCATTCCAGGTGCATCATACACACACATTAAGATGCTCTAGTCTTCAACCAACCCTCTAAAATGATGAACCTGAGAGTTAGTGGCATGGGACCTCATTAGGGTGTTTCCAACTATGGTGTCATAGCAGTCTTCTGTAAATATCTGATCATACAATTTAAGGGGGTTGTCAAAACATTGTCAATGCTGTGGACTAATCTAATCAGCCGTTCATGAGGCCCCCCTCTCAGCGCGGATTCCCGGCCAATTGTCTTTGCGTATAATGTTGCAACACTCAAAAGCAGCAGAAAACCCCATAAAAGGTACAAAATAACACTCCCTTGGTCAGAACCACTTTGTTGTAGTCCAAGCTTTGAGTAGCCTGATGCTCCAAAACCAAAATCAACGTGTTAACTAGCATAATACAGATTTCCATGGACAGCAGAGAAGTAGATGATGTCACATATGTTATTTGAAAATGTCTTAAACTGTCCTGATCTGCGTTTCTGCATTTAAAATACATTAGGATTGGAATCCAGTCAGACCACAGTGAAGCAAACTTGACCACATCCTCTGCTCTCCATAGTGGACGAATCACTAACTTTTAACAGCCATCTTTAAAGTCTGCAGGGGGTGGGGGGAGTGTTTACACACCCGGCCCTGTTCCAGGAAGACTCCACGAAACCAGCCCTGCAGAGGGTCTTAACCGTCAAACAGTTTTAGGTGGGGTCTGAAAACACTCCCTGCAAGATGTGATCAGTTACCATTACCATGCAGTGTTGTGTTGTGGTGTGTTTTGATTAAATTACAGATCTTTCAACTGCAGAGTAGGTTTCTTTAAGACCCGTGACAGGACGTAAGGATATATATATATAAGTAGCTACAGCTAGAGAGGAACATCTGTAAATATCTGTGTTGTTATGGGTCAACTGCTTGTTTCTGTAGAGCTGAAGATAAATTCTTTTGCTTTTAAAAGTAAAACATCCCTCTTGCTCTTCCTCTGTGTGTGTGTCTGTGTGTATGTGTGTGTGTGTGTGTGTGTGTGTGTGTGTGTGTGTGTGTTTGTGTGTGTGTGTGTGTGTGTTTGTGTGTGTGTGTGTGTGTGTGTGTGTGTGTGTGTGTGTGTGTGTGTGTGTGTGTGTGTGTGTGTGTGTGTGTGTGTGTGTGTGTGTGTTATTGTGTGTGTGTGCTTGCTCATTTTCTCTGATCATCACTCCAGCTGCTCTGGAAGGATTCTCAGCAGTCACTGGTCTCTTATCTCCGTCTGCTTCCTGGCAGCTATTTGTGTATATAACAAACAAATGTGACAAAAAACAAGTTTCGAGTGAAACGTGTAGAATACAAATGATGAAATAATGAAAATAAATCATAAAATAACATTTGTAACAACCCCGACGTGTGAATCTACAGTGAAACGTTTATTAGACACAATTATGATATTGTGAGCGTAGTTTTAGATCTCGCCGAATGAGCTTGAGCATTTTGAGTAAAAGCCTCTTGTCTCAGTCCCTTCCTCCCTCAACATCCCGAGGCTCCTGAATCACCATCTGACCTTCCATCGCACATTCCTGACTTCAAACTCTCCATCTGCTGCCCTCTAAACCCTCTGCCGCTCCCTCCGTCTCCGTGTGATCAAAGTCATCCCCCTGCCTCCCTGTAGACTCACCCTCCTACCCCCCACTCCCACTCCACACTCTGGGATGGAGCAGCACCTGTGGCAAAGTCATTTTGGCTCTGTTTCTTTTTTTACACAGGCCATTCTGTCTTTCCTCTCCAGACATAACACCTGTAGAAACAAACCCACCTCTATGGATGTGCTTTCTGCTTATTGTCACATTAAAGCTATCAAGCTACTTTCCTGTGGAATCATCTCCCAGTTAGAGTTCAGGAGGCAGACGCCCTCTCTACGTTTAAGAGTTGGCTTAAAACCATCCATTTTGATGAAGTTAGTTATGCTGCTATATGCCTAGATTGTCGGGGGGGGGACACATGACGTTCTTAAGATAAAGCGTTGATGAGGCAAACAAAGGGGTTTGTGAGGTCACAGTGACATTTTCCTCTGACTATTGACTTCTAATTTCTAATCAGCTCATTATTGAGTCCAACTGAACATGTGTACCAAATTTGAAAAACTTCTCTGAAGGCGTTCTTGAGATATCATGTTCACAATAATCAGATAGAAGGACAACGTGAAAACATAAAGGCTCCAGCCACGGGTTATTGCCGGCGTGGAGTCATTAGAAAGCAGTGGATTGAGTGTGTGTGTATGATAATGTAAATGAAGGCGTGGCCTTTACAATGGGCTTGTTCCCTCTACAAACCTCCTCACACGTAGCGGCGATGGCCTGTCAGACACTCTGCTCCGTGCAGAAGGTTTGACTGAAACATATGGCAGAGCAAAGTAAAACAGACTTTTTCCTGGAGCACAGTCAAGAGCTCCAACCATAATAAAGATGAATGTTCCTGGATTTACACTATGTACCAGCACAACAGTTACGCGTGACTGGATGACGACAAGCCTCTACAAATGGGTCGGTTATGATGAATGAGCTGCTGCTTTTGGTTCGTTGTCATTTAAATTTGTATTAGCCTTGAAACAGACACATTTTATGTTTCCATGTTCAGGATTAGAAAAACACACACACGCACGCAGGCACTGTGAAACTAAAAGCGCAAACATCCACAGACATGCACACAACGCTGTTACTATGGCAACCCACATGTGGGCACCAAACAACCTATTTTGCAGCGCTGCAAAGAGGCCAACAGTGCATCTGCATTTACAGGAGGATTCAGGCTTACATATACACACACACACACACACACACACACACACATGTTATGCTTCTGTGCAGGTGACAGCCACTGCCCTGGGACAACATGTTGTCTGCTTGTCTGTCCATTCGTCACATTCTTGTGAACATGATGTCTCAAGAATGCCTCGAAGGACTTTCGTCAAATTCGGTCAAATTTGTTCAGCTGAACTCAAAAATGACCTGATTCGAATTTTGGTCTTCAAATGTCAAAGGTCAAGGTCAGTGTCACCATATGTTATCTTAAGTATGCCTCGAGAGAATTTGAATTCCACTGACACATGGGTTAACAGATTAGATTTGTGGGGTCAAAGGTCAAGGTCAAAGTGGCCTCACACATCATGTGTCTTGGCCTCTGCGACACGACAACAGGTCTGCCTTTAGGGAATTTTTTCAAATGTTGACCAGTTGTCCTCATATAAAATGCATCTAGACTCTGGTTAGTTTGATGATTCTACTTTCATTTGGCATTTCGAGAATAAAGGTAAAATGATGCGGAAAATGTCAAAATACTGCAAATGAAATCAAACAAACGCAGAGGAGGACATTTTTTTCCCTCTGGTCCAACAATCCAGTTGGAGGAGCGAGGGGCCACAGCGACACGTCCTTGGTAGTAGTTATAAATAGGTGAGAGGGGATGTGACTCAACAGTGTGATGTGAGAACAACACTCTGTGCTAAGTTAAAAGTGAGGCAGCTTCTCTGACTGGAGTGTGAATTGCATCCACCAGGAGAGGAAGAGAAAAGTGAAAGTTTGTTATTGTTTTTTTTATTGTTATTGTCTATTTGTGGTGTCAGGCAGAGCGGAGGGCCAGGAACTAAATGAGAGAGAGAGAGAGAGAGAGAGAGAGAGAGAGAGAGAGAGAGAGAGAGAGAGAGAGAGAGAGAGAGAGAGAGACAGAGACAGAGACAGAGAGAGAGAGAGAGAGAGAGAGAGAGAGAGAGAGAGAGAGAGAGAGAGAGAGAGGGCAGAAGTGGAGAAGGTGGGGAGGACGCTGACCGATGTCTGATGTCTCCTCGGGTTTGACAAAAAGAAAGAGGAAATATGAACACAGTCCTACGCAAAACTACTTTTTAGACCAACAACACGGTCAATATGTACACACACTCTCCCTCCTTCAAACCCTCAATTTGTCTCTGTGTATCTCCTCTAAGAGCACATCAGAGATTAGGGGCGACTCAAAAGCAAAGTAAAGGGAGGAAGATAAAAGAAAATTGTCTTCAGTGTCTTCAAGTGGTTTTCAGCCTCTTCATGTCAGCGGCAAACAAACGCATCATGTTTTCTTGGCTGTGTGAGCTCAAAACAAGTACACACAGTGTGTAGGAGACTTGCTCCCAGTGATGCTGGCGAGTGCATCTCACTGTAGCTACATGACATACACTCCATAGATTTATGTCATTCACATTTGATCACAAGAGCAATACATTAAGACAAAAAGCACGACTCCTCTGTGAACCAGACGTCAGCCCTCAGCCTCTCCTGACACGTCAGCTCTCCTCAGGGCTTGCACCAGGCCGGCTCGGGCTCTGGCTCTGGCTCTCTCCACCTTCACCCCTCACAAACACAGCGGCAGACAGCTCTATGAAAAGCTCTGTGTGAGGAATACCAAGGAATCAGATCCACCCCCCAGGATGTGAGGAAATGTCACAGCTCTCTGCCTCAGTGGTGGTATATTTGGAAAGACGTAGGCAGTGAGCTCATACATCTGTGTTTAAAAAAGGCAGAGTCGTTCCCGAGCAAAATTTGGTTTTGGGGGTTTTGGGCTGAGATTGCGGTTGCCATGACAACCAGAGTGACTGACAGTACTCACGTCAAGGAATCCAGGCAGCAGGTGGAAGGGGAGGAGGGGCTTTGGGTCGGGCTGGGTCCTGCACAGCATGGGACGGTGACACACATTACCTGAGAGACAGCCCAGCAGGGAGGAGACAGACAAAAAGACACATGGAGAATTATCTCAGGAGGGATGAGGTCATTCTTCAGAACACGTGTAGTACAGCTAACTAGTAGAGAAATGTATTCATTCTACTAAATTCTAAAATGACTAAAAGCCCAACTCATTAGTGCTGCACCAATTACTATTTTCAGGGTCGATTCATCCTTTTATCCATTAAAAGTAAAAAATAGTGCATAATATGAATTAATAAACTGAATATGACCCAAAGACATTCTGTATATTTAAAAAATATCAAAAATCAAAAAATGTTCAATTTTACCATTACATGTTTTGCAACTTTTGCTTAAAAAATACCCTACGACACATACACATTCAATTCCCTGGTATACAAAACTCACTTATTATTTCCAAATTAAACTCACACACACACACAGAACATGTTAATACTCATTGACACACAGTTTCAATTCAAACCTTCACCCAAACATGCAGCTGATGGAACGAGGTCATTAAAGTGAAAGTGCTGTGTGATAAGTGTCTTGTTTGTTGAGTGCTGGTTGTTACTGAAGCTTT